>NC_089841.1:227201881-227941881 GCF_035609145.1 Eleutherodactylus coqui
TGAATAATGGGACCTGGGAACCTGAGATGCAGCCCAGCATGTTGCCCCTCGCCTGCCCTATCCTTTTCTGTGTCGTTTCCAGCACTTTCTTGGGTTTTGCAGATTTTCACCAATGAAAACCTTAGCGAGCATCGGCGATATACAAAAATGCTCGGGTCGCCCATTGACTTCTGTGGGGTTCAATACTCGAAATGAACTCTCGAGCATCACTGAAAGTTCGACTCGAGTAACGAGCACTCGAGCATTTTGGTGCTCGCTCATCTCTAGTTATGATAATTGAATGCATTTTTTTTTTCATATGTAGTTCAATTGATTACATAGTACTGCTGAAAAATTACGCATATCTATAAAGTTCAACCAAGGGGTGGAAAGGGACTTGGATGAAAGAAGTGGCGTGAGCAAACTCTAGAACTCTGTTTCTCTCAGAATGCATGAGCCAACATGACCCATTTTTTTCCTAATCACAAGGGGCTATCCTAGTGGACCAACATTCAGATTCTGCACAATGCCCATTTCCTTAAGTGATGTTATTTCGTTCTATGAAATCATCTAAGCCTTCTTTGAAGCCATCAACGGTTACCGCTGTGACCATCTCCTTAGGCAGGCTATTCTATACATTTACAGCTCTTATGATAAAATAAGCCTTGATGCTTCGGGAGAAGGAAACTTTTTTTTTTTAACCAGACATAGGGAGTACCGCTTTTACGTGAATAATATTTTTACTAATTGCTTTATATATCCCATTTATATAATTCTACAAGTTAATTATGCCTCCCGGACATTTTTTCTTAAAACTAAATACATTTTAATATTTCCCCATAACCAAGGTCCTCCCTGCTTATCAGTTTAGTTGCTCTTCAGTGTACCTTTTCTAACGTTAACACCTTTTCAATGACCTGGTACCCAGAATTGAACTGTAAACTCTAGGTGAAGCTGCCTAAATGCTTTGTAGGGTAATACTATATCCCTTCCCTACGAGTCTATGGCTCTTTCAATACTTGAAAATATCCTGCTGGCTCTAGCAGCAGCTTATTGGCATTGCATGCTGATAATTAGTCTAATCCGCAAGTACAACTAGATATTTCTATAAAAGTGACTCCCACAATACATTTCAGATGTAGATAATTAGTTAACAGGATAAATTATTTATATTTATCTTGAATCTTGATTTGCCACTTAGTTGTCAAAACCTCAGTGTTTTGAAGCCAGTTTCTAAACATATATATCAACTTATAAACATCTTCCATAGATTGCACCATACCACATAGCTAGTTGTCACCGAAAGGACCAAAAATAATAAAACTTAGCTTTTATTGATTTTTAAATAATAAAAAGGCGTCCTTATATTTTCTCATATGTGCTAAAAGTCACACAATAATTAAAATCAATAGGGCTTAGATATATAGATGTACACTGCTCTGTCCCAACAATCTAGGTGCATTGGCCAGGAATCGAACCTGGGCCTCCCGTGTGGCAGGCAAGAATTCTACCACTTCTACCACTTTTGTATTCCCTGATGTCTTTTTCTATCCAGGGTTACTCAGATTTCTATTTGTCAATGACTTGCACCACCAGATGTTTATTAAAGTGTGGTGAAGCACTCACTGTCAGTGACCTTGAACACTTTTAATTCTCTATCACAGGGTAGGCCTGATGTCCTCTGATTAGTCACGGTACAGTGATGTCTGTTAATTTACAGTCAGTAATATTGTACCTGACACACACATTTACTAGTACTGTCGTCCCATTTATAACAGTTGCTCATTAATATTGCTTGGGTCGTATTTGTTCTTATTATTTCTAGAACAATATTGCGGTGATTGATTTATATAGAAATCACCCCGATATGTCACCATTAGGTGTTAAGTCCGGAGTATGTTTTTGTATAACGCAGACCCAAGCTTATATTGGCTTGATACTCTATGGTATTCCCTTATGCCTATGACTGATCGCATGAGCCATTCATTTCTTATGGCTCATGTGATTATATACCAAGGTTAATTGCAACCAGACGACAGTTTCAGTGATTATCAAGGATAGAGATAAGTTGTTCCAAATAATAGTGTGTTTTCAATATGTTCTCTCTCCTACTTATACATAGGCTCTATTCCGGAGAGATGATGCTCCCACTTGTATAAGTGATTATTACAGGTAGAACGTATATAAGATGAATAAAGACAGTGGCTGCATTAAATGGAACAGCTGCAGTATTCATCTATGAGCTACTCATCCTTCAGGATTTAAATAGCTGCAATAAAATGCTCTGTCCCAACAATCTAGGTGCATTGGCCGGGAATCGAACCCGGGCCTCCCGCGTGGCAGGTGAGAATTCTACCGCTTCTTACCACTTTTGTATTCCCTGATGTCTTTTTCTATCCAGGGTTACTCAGATTTCTATTTGTCAATATGTTCTCTCTCCTACTTATACATAGGCTCTATTCCGGAGAGATGATGCTCCCACTTGTATAAGTGATTATTACAGGTAGAACATATATAAGATGAATAAAGACAGTGGCTGCATTAAATGGAACAGCTGCAGTATTCATCTATGAGCTACTCATCCTTCAGGATTTAAATAGCTGCAATAAAATGCACATAGATAGTTTGGTGGTAGCCCAGAATGAATTCTAGGCTATCACCTATATCCAATGCCCTTTTGGATAAATCTCTGTCTCTGTATATGCAGTCTGTTGTGATGCACCAACAGCTGCTGACTAGAGTGATAGACTCTGTCTGTTATAGTTGTAGTTGTATATGTCTACGTGGGTTGCATTATGATGAACATACAACCCCCACAAAGATTAGTTCTTATGGAGAGAATCGGCCCATGGAACCTATCCCTCCCTCTCCATCTACGCGTTTCCACAACCTTGGAGATGGTTGCTTCCTCAGGATGGAGCTAACCTAACATGACCAGCCTCTCAGGCTGTCAGGATGTAAAATGAGCAGAGAGGCTGGTCATGTTAGGTTAGCTCCATCCTGAGGAAGCAACCATCTCCAAGGTTGTGGAAACGCGTAGATGGAGAGGGAGGGATAGGTTCCATGGGCCGATTCTCTCCATAAGAACTAATCTTTGTGGGGGTTGTATGTTCATCATAATGCAACCCACGTAGACATATACAACTACAACTATAACAGACAGAGTCTATCACTCTAGTCAGCAGCTGTTGGTGCATCACAACAGACTGCATATACAGAGACAGAGATTTATCCAAAAGGGCATTGGATATAGGTGATAGCCTAGAATTCATTCTGGGCTACCACCAAACTATCTATGTGCATTTTATTGCAGCTATTTAAATCCTGAAGGATGAGTAGCTCATAGATGAATACTGCAGCTGTTCCATTTAATGCAGCCACTGTCTTTATTCATCTTATATATGTTCTACCTGTAATAATCACTTATACAAGTGGGAGCATCATCTCTCCGGAATAGAGCCTATGTATAAGTAGGAGAGAGAACATATTGACAAATAGAAATCTGAGTAACCCTGGATAGAAAAAGACATCAGGGAATACAAAAGTGGTAAGAAGCGGTAGAATTCTCACCTGCCACGCGGGAGGCCCGGGTTCGATTCCCGGCCAATGCACCTAGATTGTTGGGACAGAGCATTTTATTGCAGCTATTTAAATCCTGAAGGATGAGTAGCTCATAGATGAATACTGCAGCTGTTCCATTTAATGCAGCCACTGTCTTTATTCATCTTATATACGTTCTACCTGTAATAATCACTTATACAAGTGGGAGCATCATCTCTCCGGAATAGAGCCTATGTATAAGTAGGAGAGAGAACATATTGAAAACACACTATTATTTGGAACAACTTATCTCTATCCTTGATAATCACTGAAACTGTCGTCTGGTTGCAATTAACCTTGGTATATAATCACATGAGCCATAAGAAATGAATGGCTCATGCGATCAGTCATAGGCATAAGGGAATACCATAGAGTATCAAGCCAATATAAGCTTGGGTCTGCGTTATACAAAAACATACTCCGGACTTAACACCTAATGGTGACATATCGGGGTGATTTCTATATAAATCAATCACCGCAATATTGTTCTAGAAATAATAAGAACAAATACGACCCAAGCAATATTAATGAGCAACTGTTATAAATGGAACGACAGTACTAGTAAATGTGTGTGTCAGGTACAATATTACTGACTGTAAATTAACAGACATCACTGTACCGTGACTAATCAGAGGACATCAGGCCTACCCTGTGATAGAGAATTAAAAGTGTTCAAGGTCACTGACAGTGAGTGCTTCACCACACTTTAATAAACATCTGGTGGTGCAAGTCATTGACAAATAGAAATCTGAGTAACCCTGGATAGAAAAAGACATCAGGGAATACAAAAGTGGTAGAAGTGGTAGAATTCTTGCCTGCCACACGGGAGGCCCAGGTTCGATTCCTGGCCAATGCACCTAGATTGTTGGGACAGAGCAGTGTACATCTATATATCTAAGCCCTATTGATTTTAATTATTGTGTGACTTTTAGCACATATGAGAAAATATAAGGACGCCTTTTTATTATTTAAAAATCAATAAAAGCTAAGTTTTATTATTTTTGGTCCTTTCGGTGACAAGTTTCATTAAAGTTGAAAAAGGATTTCATTGCTACGGTGACAATACCACATAGCTAGGTATCATCCACAAAAATAGAAACACCGCCAGTAAACCCATCTTAATCAGTGATAAATAATTCAACACTTAAGAAAATAGACATGGACCACACATCCACATATTAGATAACAATCTAATGCTGCTCAGCAGTTTTATATTCATGAACATGAGATTCTTTGTTACACTTTAATCAAATTGTATAAGCCCAATAGCCACTTTTAAGTGGGTCCCTACAATATTAAATGTGGCACTACCACTGTGGACACTGTGTTGTGGGGACTACCACCACCACAACACAGTGTCCCCAAGGGGTGCAGCCCAGTAGCTCAACATCCCCACTGCTGCTAGCCTGAGCCCTTTTTAATAAATGTGCTAGTAGAAGACCATCACTGAACCTTGGGGTATACCACTTATATCACAGAATCATTTTGAGTAGGAATCATTGAGCACAACTCTCTGGATATGGTGCTTGAGACCATTTTCAATCCAATTACAAATATAATTTCTAAAGCAGTAGGCCTTAATATACCCATTAGGCACCTATAAGTTGTCTATTTATGAGTGCCCAACACTTTTGAAAATTCCAAAACACTATATTCACTTATCTCTTAGGTCTTATATATATCATAAGTTTTGTTATATTTATTGTTTACACAATGATCAAAGACATTTTGTTAAGGCCCATTTACACAGGACGACTGTCGAGCAAACGATGCCTTATACTGGTCCCTGTGTCTCCGCGCTCCCGTGCTCCTGCACGGGGGCTAGCACAGCTGGCTCACACATGGAGCTGCCAGCAGTGGGGCGGGGTAGTGCAGGAGATTTCTCTCCTCTCGCTCCCCGGCTCCCCTCCATTCATATAACACAGCCGCCGTTCACTACTGGATGGCTGTTTAAACGGCACAATCAGCAATAAACTTCATCGTTGATCTTTCATGCTGCATAAACGATCAGCGATGAAGCTCATCGCTCATCTTGCAATTTAAACAGCCACCATTTAGTAGTAAACGGCGGCTGTGTTATGTGAATGGAGGGGGGCAGGGGAGTGAGAGGAGACAAATTTCCTCCCACTGCCCCACTACCCTGCTGGCCACCCTGTGTGCGAGCCAGCTCTGCTAGCTCCCATGCAGGAGCACGGGAGTGCGGAGACACAGGGATGAGTGTTGGGCATCATTTGCCCAACACTAATCTTGTGTAAATGGGGCTTTAGAGATACACAAGATATCACTTTTGCAGATTTTCATTACTCTGAGTAAAGACTTTGTGCCTAATCGGCACTTTATTCTGTTCTGTTATTCTGTTTTCTGAAGTGCTCCAGCATCTTCATGCATGTGTGATGCTAAAAGTATTGTGTAAATGGATGGTGAGGTGTTTTATTATCTAAATTATCGTACCGTTACACACTGAACTAACAACTTTACCTTCAACAACAAGCAATTAGAACTAATGTAACCACCCCACCCCCAATCCCTAGATCATCATCCTGTAGCAGTCAAGTTTGAAAAAGAACCGTATAATTTAGTCACCTCTTGATTCCAACTGGGTTTTATTGTTGGCCGCATTATTATAATAGCCTTTTGCTTATGAAGAGTCAACCTGAAATCTTCTCAAAAAGCAGGTGATAAGAGATTTACAGTATTTTAGCAACTCTAAGGCCTCATGTCCACGGGCAAATTATGATTTAAGATCCGCAGCGGATCTCCCGCATGCGGATCCGCATCCCATAGGGATGCATTGACCACCCGCGGGTAGATAAATACCCGCGGATCGTCAATAAAAGGCATTTTAAAAAAAATGGAGCATGGAAAAATCCGGACCATGCTCCATTTTCGTGCGGGTCTCCCGCGGGGACGGCTCCCGCAGGCTTCTATTGAAGCCTATGGAAGCCGTCCGGATCCGCGGGAGACCTAAAATAGGAATTTAAAGTATTTACCATCCGGCGCGGGCGGGGAAGGTCAGCTGTTCCTCACGGCCGCATCTTCCTTGCTTCGGCTCGGCGGATGTGCCCGGCGCATGCGCGCGGCACGTCGGCGACGTGCCGGCGACGTGCCGCCGGCGTCAGGGATTCATCCGCCGGCCGAAAATGAAGATCCGGCCGTGAGGAACAGCTGATCTTCTCCGCCCGCGCCGGATGGTAAATACTTTTAAATTCTTATTTTCAGCCCTCATGTCCGCGGGGCAGGAGGGACCCGCTGCAGATTCTACATGTAGAATCTGCAGCGGATCTGATTTTCCCCGTGGACATGAGGCCTAACACTTTGTTTTAGAGAATTGCATGGGTCTCAGTAGTCAAAGCCCTGCCAATCAGTCATATCCTGGTGGTAGACCATCAGTGTCTGTAGTACACCTATTGCAGTAGCAGAAAGTGCACACATGTCCATGATCACAAATTTAGACTTTATTTCAAAGTGTATGCAATACAAACCAGATTGAATAAAGCTGCAGAGAAAAACGCAACAACCTCAAAACATCAGTAATTATTATTAAATTCATTCTTTAGAAACATAAAAAATGATAAAAAAGTGATGAGTTTTACAACAAAACATTAAAAAATTTTTTTTATCAAACAGTGACGACAAGAAGTAAGTACTGAGGAGCAATGTCCATATGAGTACTGCACAACTGTGTCACTGTCTAGAGTCTTAAGTCCTGAGCTCAGCTAAGAAGCCTCAGAAGTAGATCAACACTAAAAGCAAGTTCAGAACTCTTCCACTTAGGCAGTATGTGACAAACTTGGGAGAAAAAAAAGGTTTGGTACCATGCTAGCCAGTAGAGAAAAGTGAGATTGTTCTCAGTAAGGCCGCCTGCAGACGAGCGGGTCGGATCTGGCGGCGAGAATTCTCGCCGCGGGACCCGACCCGAGAGCCTGCAGTGACAAGCGCGTACTCACCCGCGCCTGGCGGCCCCGGCTCTTTCATGTGCCGGCTGCCGCGCAGCCGGCGGCCGGGTGAGTGCGAGCCCCGCACAAAAATAGGACATGCCGCGGTTTGTTTGCCGCGCGAGATTTCGCGCGGCCAAACCGCGGCCGTCTGCATAGGAGTGCGTATTGTAATGCACTCCTATGCAGACTTTCAGCGGCGGAAATCCCGCGGGAAATACCGCCGCGGGATTTCCGCCCGTGTGCAGGCAGCCTAAGAGAAATCAAGCAATCTTGTAGACATGATACCTTTTAATGGCTAACAAAAATGCTACATCATCATGTATTTGTTAGCCATTATCTACAAGAATAATTGATTTCTCTTACTGAGAAAAACCAAATTTAGGAGATGTTCATCAGCGTTCCCTTCTACTCCTCTTTTGATCTTGAAAAAAATTCTGTGATATTTTGGCATTTTGCCCAACTTGAGCCATGATTGCTAAAAGTAACCATACCTTTTTGTAGCTTCATATTACCACAGAATCACTGCAATCGTCTTTTCTTTTGAAAAGTTTTGTTATATTCACAAGACTGCATGATAAAAAAATGTGTAGAATAAAACTAAGACTGGGATCATGCGACCATGTTTGCATACTTGCTGCCAATCCCCATACACTATCTTGGTGTGTATGCTAAGATAGAGCATGCAACACTTTTTTTTAGACCAGCCTAAATTAAACAGCCCATTGGTGCGGCCCAAAAGGAGTTTCTCTGTTTTAGCTTCTTTTGGGGTATTTTTGCAGAGAAACAAGGTTGGACAAATGATGCCCGACACTCGTCCCAGCACATACTCACAGCAGGGCAGAAGGAGGAGATTTCTCTCCTCACGCATGTCCGTCCCTCTCCATTGAGTAAACATAGCGGCCGTTCAATACTGAATGGCCGCTATTTACACTGAACAATGAGCGATCTGCTCATCATCCATCGTTTATGCTGCATAAACGATGGACGATGAGCTGATTGCTCATCGTTAAGTGTAAATAGCAGCCGTTCATTACTGAACGGCCGCTATGCTAACCCAATGCAGAGGGGCGGGGGAGCGAGAGGAGAGAACTCTCCAGGAGATGTAACGCCCACCTGCTGGCTGCTCTGTAAGTGAGCCAACATTACTAGATCCCGTGAAGCAGCATGGGAGCGAAGACACACAGGGATGAGTGTCGGGCATTGTTTGCCCGACATTCATCCCATCTAAATGGGCATTTAGTGTGGATATCGTTAGCAACCATTGTCCATGTTGTGTAAAGAGCATTATACAGTATGAGCCTTATCAAGATCGGAGGGGCAGAAAGAGTGAATTTCAATCAGCATTATTTAGATTTGCCTTGGTAAATCCACCTTGAACTGTGCAGATCTGTAATTGTATTTTAATGTCTGCATGGAGTGAGCACCTTTAATAGACTTACTCTGCTTAATTATTGATCCAACCAGAACACAGAATAAGGCATTTTATATGAAACTTTGAACTTCAACCTATTACTACAAATATGTATTAATTGCTACGAAGTTGATTTTTTCATATTTCTAGACTGCTTTAAAGCTCCTTATTGTTCCCTACACATAAAAAGAAATACAATATGCCCAATGCTTTTAGTGTTCAGCTGTATTACCCCCAATTAACCCAAAGTTCTGGAACTTCTCATGGTCATGTGTAACTCTACACTAATAATGAAACAGCACAGAAACATGGACCAATGATCAAAATTGTCCATGGTTCATTGGAAACAAGGAAAAGGTACGTGAAAAACATAACTCTTCTAGCAAAACTGACAAGGAAAATGTTTGAAAGGTTCCAATTAGACAGTGCTTCTTTTGATGGTGTCATACAGCTCCAGCGTTCTTAAATGTTCTTCCCTCTTATGTTCATCCTCTTTTGTGTTTTCATTCAGTTATTTAATATAATACAACTGCACAATCGTATAGTTCTATGCAGTATTTCTTTTTAGGAACTTCTAAATAGTACAGAGTAGTTTAAAAGTTTATATCAAATAATATTGGATGGATGGATGAATGGATATGATGATACCCCGATGGCCAGAGAGGGACAAGGGGAAGGCTATAAAAAGTGCTAGTTGATGCAAGTCAACTGCAATCTTCAGCTTTATGTAAGAACATACAAACATTTCAAAGCCATAGATAATTTGAGATGTGACCTGGAAGACAATATAATAATTTTTATTTGTACAGCGCCAACTTATTCCGTAGCACAAAGTACGGTGTCAGTAAATCTATACCTACAGGTTTTAGAGATGCAAAACCATAACTGCACACAGAGCAAGGTATTTAGAACTATACCCATAAGGAACACACTTTATTTATTCGTGTCTTATGCCATTTAAATTTTTATATTGGGTCTCACAAAACGTAGAATGAGGGTCAGACAATCACAGTATTAAAGAACAAACATATCCACTACTTTATCAAGAAATGTAAAAAAAAAATCCATGGCATTACCACAGGAGTAAAATTAGAGCATCATGAACAAGTTAGAGTGCATTTACACAGGCGAATGCAATATCGCTCCCAGAAACGCATCACATTGCATCACTGCACTTACAATTCTAGTGCACATGAAAATTACATGGTTTTCCAATAGTAAAAAAAGAAAAATCGCATCAAACTTGCACTAATCTTACATTTACGTGTTAATGTGATGAGATTTTCTTTTCCTCTCATAGGAAAGAACAGGTGACTCTTTAACAGAAACACCCAAAAAGAGGATTTTCTATCTTGCACCATCAGGCCTCAGTCAGACGAGCATGCTTTTTACGTGCGCAAAATGAATGCCTCTACAAGAACCAATGGGTTCCTATGGAAGCGTTAATATGCATGGAATTAGGGGCTCAAAACACTGTGCATTTAAGGTAGAACATGCACTAAATCTTTGGTGCGACAGCAAGAGTTTCCATTGACTCTTATGGGATCAGGAGTTATTGGAAACCCCTGACCACCGAATAGGTTCCCTGCTGCTTAGAGCAGGACATTTAAAAAGTGCTTCTGGCCAGAAGCACCTTTTCAATGTCCCACTGTAAGCAGCAGGATAGTCTTCCTGCCCCCCTGCTAGGCAATTCCCCAGCAGTGGGGGGCAGTAGGGGACTTTCCAACCTCTCTCTACAACAAATTTTCCTATTGCGGGGAGAGAGACGGGGACGGGCTTACAGGGCTTCCCCCGAGAGCATGCAAGAAAGGGGTAGGGCTAGACAGATCACCAGCTAGCTCCACTCCCTATTGTTTGATATCAGGATTCTCTGTGACATCCCTAGCAGGGAGATTTAGCGGAGCTATGGGGCATATCCCCAGAGCAGGCAGAGTGAGTGGACCTATGGGGGATTTCCCAATAGCAAGGGACAGAGCAAAGCAATTAACCATTCGCCCCCCCCCCCCCCCCCCCATAGCTCCTCTCACACTCTGTGCTTTGGGAAAATCCTGAAGCCCTACTGGGCTTCTTCTCTCTCATCATGGAGCAGTTGCACTTCTCGAAGTGCAGCAGCTCCAGTGAACAGGCAATGTTTCATGCGATGCACATATGAAACATTGCCCTTCACACGTTTTCAGCTCGTATGAGTGGCACATTTTTTTAAAAAACTTCAGTAATATTTTGGCATTATGCCTAACATGAGCCCTGATTGCTAAAGGTAATCACTAGAAATGAGTGAGCACACTTGTCCGAGCTTGATGCTCGCTCGAGTATTAAACTACTAGAGATGCTCGCTACTCTAGTCGAGCAACATGTGGTACTCGAGTCAATTTCATTTTCCCTCTCCGCATGTTTAGCACCATTTTTTAGCCACTAAACATGCAGGGAAGGCATTACCACTTCCTCCTGTGATGTGCCAGCCCTGTGCACGTCTACAGCAGTGAGTGGCTGGCGGGATTGGGTGATCGGGTCTTTGTCGACAAAGACCACGGATAATGTGGTCGAAACGTCGCTGTTGGATATGCTATACTTCTATTTAATAAAGTCTTGGAGGTTTTTATGACCTGAGTCTGCTTGACTGATGGGATTCCTGGGTGCTGCCTATCCTACACTTGTATAATACAGATAGAATCTGGCTTCTGACAACGTGTGACCACTGGCACCGGACACATTAGTTGGATGTTCAGCGAGGCAATCAAACATAACAAGTTTGTAGCAAAAATATCTCGACGCAGCAACATTTTTAAAATTCTAGTTGAACAGTTGTTATGTTCTACATGATCTGATAGAGAAATGCAATACTGAATTTTGGGACAACGCCTGCATCATGAAAGAGAAAAAAAAGCATTGGCCAAATTAACAACAACATTTAAAGTTCTAAACAAAACTCATTATGATCTTCACGTATCAAATGTTTCATACTGTCAGCAGGTACATCATAAAACAAAAAAGTCTGATATATTAATTCAGAGAAAGAGGCATTTAATGCAATTATTCTCCAAAATGTTAATTGTCTTAATTACATCTCAGTGAATAGAGACCTATCATACCAGATTTATAATTAAAGAAAAAAATGAACATTAGATTGATCAGTATAATTTGTTTTCATTTGTGATGCCCTTTTGTTGGAGAATTTACATTTTTGAAGCCAAGAACTTACTTTTAATGATGCCTAAAAAAAATGTTTTCAAGTTGTTGTTTCCAACTGATGTAAATTAACGCTTAGTTAACTGAGGAAACTCTGTTGACTCTTCAATATCCTGATAATGACATGTGGCAGTTTGGTTTTGTGATTGCTTCAGGGACTGTGCAATGTCTGGATGTCAGTTCTCTCTTGTCACTTTGAGAGGCATCATTCCTGGCCAGTCTTCATAACAAATGATGAGGGTCAGGTATAGCCAAAGGCAGGAAAAATGTTTGGCAAGCTCTCCCTTTTCAGATGTTCACTGCTTCTTCTAAAGAAATGAACATTTTGAACAGGAAATTCTACAATATTTTGTAGGAATCTTGGGACTACTATGGTTTGCTGTCTTTTGCTTTTTTGATATTTCTTTATATTGAATTATTTAAATACAAGTGAAGTCATATTTAAATATTTTCAGCATGTCAAATGTCACAATGTCATGTGAAGAACATCCTAAATGACAATAGCAATGGCCTGCTTCAGGCAAAAAGTAGTATTACTGTCTTATGGATGTTCTCTAATCGAATGTCAGTAAAACATTGCATATTTGATGAATACAGATTTAGCAAACTTCAGTGTGACATTTAATGTATTATAACTACAATGCCCTAAAACAATGTAACTCATGTTATAACAATATGGCAGTCATGATACCAATTACTATATCTGCGCAATACTAGTAACTGAGAAATCACAGTTACCCTCACATGTACATGATAAGGTGCAAAGGGGTTAAGGATGATGTGAGAAATGGGGCTCTCACATGTAAATGTGCAATAGTATAGTCAGCAAACACTACATTTCATGTTTAAACATCTGGACAGTTATCACTACAGCTGTAGTGATCGTTAACAAAGCATGCTATGTTATTAATGTAGTGCATGATTTTAAATACACCTACTATTATACTTTATGAGCATAGCATGTCATCGGTCATGTTAAGACATGCTACATATGTCCATAAATATGATTTCATGAAAATAGAAAAGATTGTTACTACACTTGTAAAGCATTTTTCCAAGTACACTAAATGATACAGTCAACAGATATTTTGTAATGAAGGCTTAAGTTTTGGTAACTGGGGAAAAATAATTACCTCTTTGGACCAAACACCACTGCAAAGTAGGTTAGAAATTGTAATGTGGTTGATTATGAAAAAAAAAACCCTTTAAAAAAAATTGGTCACATTTTTTTCTGGAGGAAACAAGTAAACGGTTTCTTGACCCCATTCAGTCTACCATTCAGTAGTACTTATTGTGTCAGGATGAGCGATGTTGTAAATGCCTTGAAAAAGTTGGATATCCAGCATAATGTAGGAAGATATTTCACAATCACCAATGTACTCCACAAATGCATTTAAAGGAATACTGCAATAGAAACATAAGCATTTTTAACTAGATCCTGCTAAGGGAGTGAAAGTTTTATAGTCCCTGAATTACTGTTGGGGGATGGGGGGGGGGGTCAGTAGGCCAGCAGTCTTATCTGTGTTATAGATGTCTCATACCTCCCATTCACCCATAATTTAGTCCTCCATTGAACGTGTCAAAAGTTGTTTTAAATTTATATTCCCAAATTCTGCTATGGCTTTGTGACTTGAAACCACCCTTCAAGATCAAAACTCTCATATCTCCTATGTCATCATGTCCATGACTAGAAAAGTGATCAGCCACAGGTAATTCTGTCGTTTTCTTTTTAATTGTATGGCAATGAGATCTCATCCTGGCTTTCAGTTTCTGTCCTGTTTCCCCAATGTCCAGGCCCCCAACCAGACATTCACTGCATAGGATCAGGTACACAACATCAGACGTGGAACATGTGAAATTCCCCCGGGATCTTATAGTCCTGCTGTGTGTTGGGGATTTGTATCATATCCGTGGTCAGTACATGTGAGCAGGTCTTCCCACTCCTTACATTACAGGGATATGTTCGTTTCTGTTTATCAGAGGGCAATGCACTCTTGATTATAAGGTTCCCCAAATTTGGCGGTTGCCTGTAACACGGAGGGTCTGGAAATTAGATGGTTATCCTTGTGTAGGGTATAATTCACATGGATCTGAAGTATGAGTTTAAGAGCTTTAAAGGTAGGAAAGTGGCTGCAAAGTCCATAAACTTAGTGAAGTAGACTCATATTTACAATGGAATAAATCCAGTAAGTTATAGAATGTCGCAGTGAGGCATGGTCCTTCTAGCATGCAGGATGAGATTGTGTTGTACTTTACTTCATAGCTTTTTAATAACCATACACTAGAGATGAGCGAACGTACTCGTCCGAGCTTGATGCTCGGGCGAATATTAGGGTGTTCGGGATGTTCGTTATTCGTAACGAACACCACACGATGTTCGGATTACTTTAACTTTCTTCCCTGAGAAATCATTTCTATATGCGCTCAATGGGGCCGGCGGCAGCAGCGCCAACCCCATTGAGAACATATAGAAGACAAATCCTTCTTCTCTGCCACAGCTGTAACAGCTGTGACAGAGAAGAACGATGTTTGCCCATTGAATTCAATGGAACCGGCAATACAGCCGACTCCACTGAATGCAATGGGCTGCCGGCGATCGCGGGATGAATTGTCGGAAAGGGGTTAAATATATAAGCCCTTTCCTGCAATTCATCCAGAAATGTGTAAAAATAAAAAATATATATATACTCACCTGGTGCCGACAGACGGAGTTCAGCGCGGCAGGCTGCAGTTCTCCTGAACTGCTCTGAACAGCTGTGAGTAGTATTCAGCAGCCGGGGATTTAAAATCCCCGCCTGCTGAATAAGATGCCTCTGAATGGTCACAGCCTGACCAATCAGAGGCCAGCCCTCACTCACACCCATTCATGAATTCAGCTCTCCTGCCCCTGAGCCAATCAGAGGCAGCCCTCACTCACCCATTCATGAATTCATGAATGGGTGTGAGTGAGGGCTGGCCTCTGATTGGTCAGGCTGTGACCATTCAGAGGCATCTTATTCAGCAGGCGGGGATTTTAAATCCCCGGCTGCTGAATACTACTCACAGCTGTTCAGAGCAGTTCAGGA
The DNA here is from genome assembly GCF_035609145.1 of Eleutherodactylus coqui. NCBI lineage: Eukaryota > Metazoa > Chordata > Amphibia > Anura > Eleutherodactylidae > Eleutherodactylus > Eleutherodactylus coqui. Next base: position 227,217,061 of record NC_089841.1, read on the forward strand.
GAACTGCAGCCTGCCGCGCTGAACTCCGTCTGTCGGCACCAGGTGAGTATATATATATTTTTTATTTTTACACATTTCTGGATGAATTGCAGGAAAGGGCTTATATATTTAACCCCTTTCCGACAATTCATCCCGTGATCGCCGGCAGCCCATTGCATTCAGTGGAGTCGGCTGTATTGACGGCTCCATTGAATTCAATGGGCTAACATCGTTCTTCTCTGCCACAGCTGTTACAGCTGTGGCAGAGGAGAACTTGCTGTGTCGTTCCCATCATTTTCTTGAATTGCCAAGATTTTCACACATGAAAACCTTAGCGAGCATCGGCGAAATACAAAAATGTTCTGGTCGCCCATTGACTTCAATGGGGTTCGTTATTCGAAACGAACACCCGAACATCGCGGGAACTTTGTTTCGAATAACGCGAACCCGAACATTTTGGTGTTCGCTCATCTTTACCATACACCCATAGACTCCGCAATATGATACATAGAAGGGCATTCATTAACCCCTTGAGTGGCAGGTTTCCTACCACCCTGTCATGCCCACCAGGGCAGGTTTTTTAAAATGGTCTAATCATTGAATTACAACTAATTTTGCAGTTGCGTCTCAAGAGCCATAACTTTTTCATTTTTCCATTGACATGGCCATATAAGGGCTTGTTTTTTCCGGGACAAGTTGTGATTTTTTAAACAGGGGGGAGGAAAAAAAGAAATAGGGAAAAAAGAAAAAAAGGGGACATGTCATTAAGGGTTTATTTTTTTATTTTTTACCAAGTAAAGGGAGACAAGTGTTTTTATAATTTTTTTTAAATAATTTTTTTACTTTTGTTTTTTTTTAACTTTTTTTTTTGTCCCTTTAGGGGACTTCCACAGGGACCCATCAGGCCCCCCCTGATCACATAACGGGGGTCCGGTGGTGACAGCCCTTTACATGCTGTAGTCACATAGACTGCAGCATGTAAAGGGTTAACACAGCAGAGATCGGAAGTTTTCTCTGATCTCTGCTGTAAGAGGTAGTACTTAGCTGTCCTCTGACAGCCAAGCACTAGCTCTCCCTGCCACAGAGACCATCGGCTTGCTTCTGACAAGCCGATGGTCTTTATGGCAACCTATAAACAAAGCAGGACTCTGAAGCAGGAGATTGTTGGCAGATCGGCAATATCTTCTGCTGGTTTTTCAAAGCCCTTGCTTTGTTCTCTGTGGGTTTGTGCAGGCAGAGCACAATGTCACAGCTTGTGGCATTGTGCTCTGCAGCTCCCATAGTGATGCATAGCCCGGAAATCTTCCGGGCTATATCACTATTGGCAGTGGAGCTCGTCCCGGAAAATTTCCGGGCATGCCACTCAAGGGGTTAAGACAGAGGTCTACGCTGCATTTCTAAAACAAATAACCCGACAGAGATAAGGGTAATATGATTGGGGTAGCCCATTATTAAACAAAAAGGGGTTGCTTAAAATCTGAACAATGAAAGAATTATTTTAGTAACATTCTTTCATTTTCTACCGCAGATTGCTGCATAGCCCACAGATTATCATTCAGACAGCTTTCCTACATTTATTTCATAGAGAAACCGTAAAAATACATCTTTATTTGAGAGTGAACTGATTTCCAACCATGCTACCACATTTGAATTTATTCTTTGCAATTATGTGCTCTAAAAGAACCCATAAACTGAACTGTTTACAGGAGTTAATCTGAGCACAACAGGAAGCTCTTCATAAATGTAATAACTTGTACTAAACCTGTGAAAAGAGTATATAATCGCGTAGTGTTCCTTCAGTTAAACTGCTTTATGGATTTTCAGGGTAATCGTCAGTACCAAGTTTATGTATCTTTTCTAAATTAAGGGATTTGAAGAATGTTTCTCTATTTTGACAATCCAATGTGAAATTGATACTAAAAATTGATATCCTTTGGATGAGCCAATTTCTAGACTATGATATATCTTCAAGGCTTTTGTGTCCTTGGTTCTCCTTGTGCTGTACAGAATCCTATATCATATTGCATTCTGATATCTAGTTGTCTGATGTGAATGATTATGATCATGGTACATGCAAGAATGTCTGATGTTAATCCATTGACGGATATAACATTTTAACCTTTAGCTTTAACAAAAATCTCTCGGCTCGGATCTTTCAAAATTGATTAATCAGCGCTTTACAGATATATCAGAGTGACTGTTTTTGTGATAGAAAGTTTCTATATGCTAAAAAGAGAACCTTAGTGAGTATTTAGTGAGCAACTTATTGTCCAATAGAGATTTAATAGTATCAGTATTTTCAAATCAATTTTGCCATAGAATATGTTATTCACATATGGCAGAAGCCTAGCAATATTTAAGACTCAAAGGCTATGGAGACCTTTAGTATAATTTTTTTTACATGTTAGTGGTTAGATTTTTTTAACAAGTACTACAATCCAGGGTGCAGTCTTCATTTCTTCATCCATTCTAGGCCCTCTGGTATGCAGTTTACAGCCTGCTCCTAGTTTGACTTTTTACACATAAGTGTGCTCCTCCCCAAAATACTGTACATACTGGATTTGAGACCTGCACACCCAGAATACTGCTGCCTTCACTAGATTTCATATATTCTCCGCACATCTTCAATCCGGTACTATTTCCTCCTCTATTGTCCATGAGGGATCATTCATCCATTGTGCTGATAGACACACATGCTAAGGAATATCCAGCTACATTCACAGGCTAGTCATTTAATTGTTATGCCTAAATTGAATGATAAGCAAGGAAATTCTCATTTGTCATTCATTTGCTGGCAGCGCTTACGTTGAACTATTTGCATAACCCAGCAAGAATCTTAATAATTATTCCATGTAAAAGGGCCCTAATATAAACTCTGGGGTCTAAAACAGAAAAATGATAGGACATTTTTAATAAAAAAATAAAAAACTTTCAGTGCAAAGTTGTACATTGCCTTTAAGCTTTTCATTGATAAATAAGGAATTATTATTTGTATTATTTTTGTAATGGTTGAATTTAAATACATTTGTTGTCCTTAAGGACAGATTACTTATGCTATGGAAGTGTTAATGAACCTACTGCTTGAATATATTGAACTTTGGTTCTATTGCAGAATTTTTTTTTTCTAAATCTCACTTTAAAATTCTGCATTTCTTCAATATACTTTGTGTTTCAATTCCTCAGTGTTCAAGACCTCTGCTATCAGTGGATGAAAACGATCCTGCTTACATTAAGATGCAAAAAAACTTGTTTGGAGATAAATTTTTGAAATAGAGGAGGGGGGGGGGTATTAAGACTGGTATTTCATACACCAATCTAGAGCTGAAGTGCCCTGGAGTAAAACATGTCAAATATTTTAAGTGGCACATCTTTTGGCTGTACATGTGACAGAAAAGCCATGAATTGGCACAGATTTGCAGTATAATTAAAAGATTGTGGTGTAGACTATAGTAAATGTCTTCAACTACCAGAGATCTTTTTTACCGAGTCTCATCCACTTTCTTTAAAAAATTGGGAAATGCAGCATGTGTTAAAATTTACATTTTTTTTTAAGTACTACCATATGAGAATTGATAAATCCCCCCATTTTATATAAGAAAATTAAAAAATGCTTTATTATAAATATGCAATTAGAAAACTCTTACCTAAATATAAAAAGTAATATGTAACAGAACTATAAACATTGAAAAAATTACTATAATCTTGGTAGAAAAAAGTTGACCATAGACATTAGATTATATGCAGACTTTATTTGCCAAAAAAGTGTCTGTTTCTTCTACAGAGTTTGCGGTTTGCTTTTCTGGGCTTTCAGATTGTCTCAGTGGATCTCTGCATATTATGATCTAGAAGTGAGGAGTCTACAAGGACACTAATTGAAAATTAACTACATTTACAGAATGCAATGATTATAGGCATCAGTAGAATAATTTCATGCCTCTGACCCAAATATTAATTACACTAAAACAAGCAAAAAGTATTATAAAGCCAAACTTACATAGTCAAAATGGATATACATAGGGAGTAGAGATGAGCGAACCTACTTGTTTCGAGTAATTACTCGATTGAGCACCGCGATTTTTAAGTACTTCCGTACTCGGGTGAAAAGATTCGGGGGGAGGCGTGGCGGAGCGGGGGGTAGCAGCGGGAAACAGGGGGGAGCCCTCTCTCTCTCTCCCCCCCCACTCCCCGCTGCAACCCCTTACTCACCCACGGCGCCCCTTGAATCTTTTCGCCCGAGTACGGAAGTACTCGAAAATCGCGCCGCTCGGGCGAAAAAGGGGCGTGGACGAGTAGGCTCGCTCATCTCTAATAGGGAGATATTCATGAAACTTTCAGAAAGAAAACCTGTCTTTATTGCTCATAGCAACCGACAAAGGCATAGCTTTCTTTCCATATTCTGCTATAGAAAAATTAAAGTTGTGCTATGATTGGTTGCTATGGGCAACATTTTTTCTTGTAGACCGTTGCATAAATCTCCATTAAATTTACTGTTTAAAAAGCAATATAATGCCCTTTACTTGCAGAATAGGTGTGACTCTCAAGATTTATGCGTAGTTCTAAGCAACATGCTAAAATTGGGCTAGCTATGCAATTCTCTTATTTTCTATTGCATACATTACAGACTTAGAGGATATTTTTTCATACATGTCTTAACAATGTGCACACGTTATACAGGAAGTAACCAATGAAAAATATCCTTCATAGGCAGTAAATTGGGGTATTGATGCAAAATAGGAAGGTAATCATGGTTAATATTCCACTGGGGTTAGAATAAAAATGGAGAAAATAGTGAAATGAAGATGACATCTTTGTAGACTATGTTGTGGTAGAGCTATAAGAAGTGGAGATAGATAAGTGTATATGTAATTTTAAAGCAATTTTACACATTTAAGAATTATGATAGCTGTCACAAAATATACAGCCTTTCTCCTAAATTCTTTGCTGTCATTTAAGACACCTATAATAACTGTTTTAGCTGCTGTTTGTATAACTTCCAGTTCCATTCTGTTGCAGCACGACAAGCAATCCTTCTCAGGAGAGCAGAGAGAAAAGCTCCATGATCAGATGTAGATCACTATCTCATTGTATTATGTTTCTACATGCTAGCAAGAAACGGGCAGGAAAGTAAAAGTAACATCTCTCAGATAGTCAGTTTATCCAGAGACAAATAATAAAAATAACAGTTTATGTATTGTGCTCTATTTTGTTAACCATTTCGAGATGTGACCTGGGAAGTGTCTTAACAGAAACTAGACATAACTGCAATCAATTTAGTTTTAATTTTAATTTATGGACACAAGACTTAAAATGCAGGGGAGAGATTAGGTTTAAATGGGACAAACTATCTCTTAATAAATCACTGCATATTTCAAAGCAAAACTTGCCACTGAGTGTTTTTTTGACAATTTGGATAATTTTTTGTTCATATTTTGCATTTTTTAAGTTGCTTACTTGTTTATTTCTCTTTTATGTAACTTTAATCATATTACTCAAAATGAATGAATGGTATTAAATTCTCCTTCTTATGAAATGTTCTTATTTCAAAATTCCCTTAACTATTGTGTAATTTTAGATTTGGCTAATCCAAAAAATATTGAAATCTTGAGCAATCATCAGAAGAAATGATAACAGCCACGATTGTGCATTGGTTATATGATGCTAGGTTAATTAAAAGCACCATATGAAACTATTAAGGTGATTGTGACAATCATTATACACATATTAGATCATGGTTGAATAGTAATATTCATACCTTCTGTTCTTCAAATCTGGCAATAGTCATGGTGAAGGATGTTGCTTTGACTTTCAGACTACTGCCGGCTATGTATGAGAAACATAAGTCTGAGAGTTTGCAAAGTGGATGAAGCAAATAGGCATAGCTGGTAACTTTACTCACCATTGTCTGCCTGCCCATATCATCTTGAATCAGCAGCCAGAAGATTTGTAAAACCTGTTAGATAAGCATAATGGGATATGGTTGAGATTTGCATTATAAGCTCGTTGGAGCAAGACCCTCACCCCTATTGTTTTCATCAACTGATTACTATTTAACCATGTTTCTGTAATTTTTCTATTTTGTATTTCTGTATTCCCCCTGTCTATGTAAGCGCTGCGGAATATGTTGGCGCTATACAAATAAAGTTTATTATTATTATAATAGAGAGTCAATGGAGAATTCAAAAAACCGATTTACTGGTGGATTTTATGTTTAGTTCAATTTAAGACATTGCATTGCATTTTTGTGATAAAAGTAGTAAAATTAGTGCCAGATTTGGTTTAGATTTTCTGAAGCGGAAAATAAGGGGACAGGAATAAATAGTGTCAAACAGGACAAAGCAGGGCACCAAATTATATCTTATTGCATATGGTCCCAGCACAGGTAACATATCCATTAATAGGGCACTATAAATAATGTATATATCATTGGGGGGTTTAGACAAATATTCTGTCAAATTTGCCCAGGAAAGTGGAGGTTTTAGTAACATATCTATAAGATTTTACAGTAGTTTATCTAAATGATATGCAAGAGTAATAGAATTAAAAACGTCATTCAAAAATGGTATTTCTGAAGATTTCCGATTTTGGCAATTGCTAGATGAGATGCTAAAAAAATGTGTGAAATAAGAACTGAGTAATGTGATGGGCATTTATCGCTAGACAAAAAGCAAAGAGCTAATGCCGGGTCCACAAAATGACGTGATACAGTAAAAATAAAATCAAAGATAGTGTTCAAAAAAGAACGGGCAGTTCCTCCACATATGAAAATAATTATCCGGAAAGGCACATCCTTTCCAACATGTTTCATGGATAGAGCTGTTCAGTTTAACAAGTCTAGCAGGAGTTAGATACCAGCACAATTTTTTTATGAGGACTTCCAGTATCTGATTCCATGTGAAAACTTTTTAGGCCAAGATAGACCTTTTCTCCATTCATTCATGTGGAATTGACATTTGAAATCCTGTTCCCATAAGCTGCATAAAAGAGATTTTCTTTGAGAAGCTAGAAAAATAGTGACCTTTGTCATAAAAATGCAAAAAGGTCCTGGATATCTTAGAAGATGAAGAAAAGGAAAAGAAAAACAGACCATGGGAATGTAGGCCTGCAAACATCTAGGGATCAAATGGCATGCTGCAGTTTTGAAAAAGCAAAACAATTACTAGTAGGTAATTGAAATAACTTACTTAGCATAGGAAAATCTAATACAAAGTTGTTCTGATATAAATCCACAAATTTTTTTATGCCTGGAATTGCCAAGCTCAAAAATTAAAATCTGTGAAGACGGAGGACAAAAAACATATAGAGAGAACCAATCAAAACCAAAGCTGGTGATGAGGAAACATAATGCTGTCAGACATGGGCTGAAATTTGTAAACTTGGTAGAGAGTGAAATTGTAAATAAAGGGGATATAAGCCCAGATGGGAACACCTGGTGCTGAGTATACAGACAAAATTGCAGATTTAGTGAGGTCAGAGAATCCAAATTTTCTCAAAATAACCTACAAATATCCCCAATGAATCAGGTGGAACACCTTCTCTATGTCCATGGCTAAGAATAGAGCAGGTATATGGCCTTGCATGGTGGTTTTAATGAGATTTAGAGAAATGCGGGTTCCATCAGGAGCCTGTCTGGGGGACAAAACCTACTTAATCTGCAGCAATCAATATTGAGAGAATGGAAAAAAGTTGAATACTGAGGAACTTTGCTTAAATTTTAACATTGGTATTTAATAGGGAGATAGGACAGAAATTAGCTGGGGAAATAGCTTCAAAAGGTTTAGGTAAGGGTAATGATAAGGACCTCTAACATTTCTGAAGGAAGAGAACCCCCCATTCATTGCCTCCTAAAATAACATTACCAGATAGAAAGCTTGAAGGGAAGTGGTTTTTTTTTTTGTAATAACCATTGGAGAAGCTATTCACTGAAAACATTTATAGACCACTTAATAATATAGCAAAACAAAAATAACAAATAAGTTAGCTAAATAGCAATAAAATTGTGTTCAGCTAGTGCCCATTGCACAAACGATGAATATTAATTGGGGGTGGTGGCATCTAAACATTATGAACAGTGCAAAAAATAGCATTATCCTTAAAGTACTTATCAGGGCTCAGTCAGACAAGTCAGACCAATCAGAGGCAACGCTCAGCTGTAGAGATGAGCTAATGTACTCGGTTTGGGTGTTTTTGGACCCGAGCACAGCTTTTTCTGAGTAACTGACTATTCAGACGAAAAGATTCGGGGGGCACCGGGGGTGCGCGGGGGGTTGCAGAGGGGAGTGGGGGGGGAGAGAGAGAGAGAGCTCCCCCCTGTTCCCCACTGCTACACCCCGCTCCACCACGCCGCCCCCCGAATCTTTTCGTCTGAGTAGTTAGTTACTCAGAAAAAGCGGTGCTCAAGTCCAAAAACACCCGAACCGAGTACGTTCGCCCATCTCTACTCAGTTATCATTCTCAGATGAAGAGGAGCCAGTAGAGGAACATTGTGATGGAAGTCCTAAATAGTCACTACCAATTGGTGCAATTCTGGATCTCTTGTCTTGATCTCTCACGATTTCAGAAAACCATAGCAGAAGACTCTGTTTGAAGATATGACCCTAATCAGCAGCTGTGTCTTTAATAGCCACGGCTGCTCTCCAAACCCAGAACAGTGTCACGCCCACTGGGATATGATCAAATGTTCATGCCCTTTTGGCTACATAGTAGTGAGCCAATAAATCATGGGGTGGTCCAGCACATATAACTTCAAGATACTGAGACACTGAAGGACCCAGAGGGTTTCCGTGTGCTCTATTCCTAAATCCTTTGCCTCTCAAAGGCATGCTCAGCTCTCTTTCCTGCCACTAGATCCACAAGACTTCGGCACCCAGTACTGCAGCTCTGTGCCCAGTGGATCGCACAGACCACAGCTTCCTAACGCCAAGCTGTCCCAGGCAGGAACAACCAACATCTTCCTTTGGTCTCAGCATGGTGCGTAGTTCAGCATTACCTGCTAGGGAGGGTTGGATGAGATGCCAGGGTAGGAGCAAGGTCTTGAAGACGAGCAGGCCATAACTGACTGCAGTCATCCACCAAGTCCTATGTGGGTAAGAGACCCATAAAAGGTTCTTCTGGACAAGAGTTAAGTCTTCCGCTTATGCATAAGCGGATAATGCGCTTTACTTATACAATGTGTTGCATTATGTGGTTTACAGGGTTGGAGCTCACTCAGCACACGTCTGCTCACCTTCCTGGTTTCACTTTTGGAATATGTATTTATTATTTTTATTTGATAGTTAAAGGAAATAAAACAGCATAAATTATATGTTTTTCCTTGTGTTCTGGTTATACACCAAAACTATTATGAAAGAGCGGTTATTGAATGCTTGATGTTGTACAGAAATCCTTGTCAACATTTCTGCAGGCAAAACACAGCACGTTATAGATTACAAGAAAAGCGTCCCTTTAAATGGCTTTCTGATGTAACAAGGATTATTGATCTTGAAAATGAAGGTATTCTACTGTGACCTAATATTTTTTAAATATTTGGTTCAGGTTTATCAACTTGAAAAGCTTATTCATCAATTACTTGATTAGTAAATAACTCAGTAATGTACTCTATAAACAGCATATTTTTGCACTGTACATACTTGACTTTAGGATGCACCAAGGTTTTATGATAGTAACGATAGGCACCACTGTCAATAATATAAATGAGGTGCAGCAATATGTGTCCCAATTGAACACACAAACCCCCAAAAATTGACTTCTAAGGCCTTAGTCAGATGGGCGTTTTTAGCCGCGATTTGCGCATGCGTCCGGCGATTTTTTAAAACCATTGCTTTGCAATGGTATCGAACACATGAGCGCTTTTTATGCGCTCGTCCGATAAATTATAGAACAAAAAATCGCAGATCGCACCTATCTGCGATCTGCGATTCCTGTTCTCTTCTGTATATGCGCTCAATGGGGCCGGCGGCAGCAGCGCCGACCCCATTGAGAACATATAGAAGACAAATCATTCTTCTCTGCCACAGCTGTAACAGCTGTGGCAGAGAAGAACGATGTTTGCCCATTGAATTCAATGGAGCGGCAATACAGCCGCTCCATTGAAAGCAATGGGCTGCCGGCGTGCGCGGGGTGAATTGTCGGGAAGGGGTTAAATATATAAGCCCTTCCCGGCAATTCATCCTAAAATGTGTTAAAATAAAAAAAATTTGTATACTCACCTTTCCGCTGCAGCCGGAGTCCAGCCGCGGCCGCTGTCAGTTCTCCTGAACTGCTTCTTGGCACTATTCAGCCGTCGGGGCTTTAAAATCCCCGCCTGCTGAATGATCTGCCTCTGATTGGTCACAGCCCTGACCAATCAGAGGCAGAAAACACACACACCCATTCATGAATTCATGAATGGGTGAGTGACTGCTGCCTCTCAGCGCTGAGCCAATCAGGGGCAGGTCTGACTCACATCCATTCATGAATTCATGAATGGGTGTGAGTGAGGCATGCCTCTGATTGGCTCAGCGCTGAGCCAATCAAGGGGCAGGTCTGACTCACACCCCCTTCACACCCACTGCAGGACGGCCGCGCGGAGCTCCGGCTGCCGGCAGAAGGTGAGTATACAATTTTTTTTATTTTTACACATTTTAGGATGAATTGCAGGTAAGGGCTTATATATTTAAGCCCTTACCGACAATTCATCCCGGGCTCGCCCGCAGCGCATTGCTTTCAATGGAGACGGCTGTATTGCCGTCTCCATTGAATGCAATGCGCTGGACAGCTCCGGCCCGTTTCTAATGAAACGCAGCTAGGAGCAGATTTTCGGGCGATTTGCGGGCGATTTGCGGGCGACTTGCGCGCATCGGTCACGCGATTTGCGGATGCGCATCCGTCATGCGATCCGCAAATCGCGCGAAAAATCGCCCGTCTGACTAAGGCCTAAAAGAGTACATACCCGCAAATGTGAAAAAAAAATAGAACAGACTTTAACACATTAGAAAGAAAAGTAATCATACAGGAAAAAATATTCAAAAACCAAAAATAAGTGCACAACAAAGAATATCTGGCTGTTGATTACTACAGGTGTACCACAAATTGTGTCATTCAATTCAATGTAGAACTGATTAATACATTTATGAAAATAATATTCCACCAGTATGTAATCAAAAACTTTACCTACATTCAATAAATCAGTCAAATATTTGTGCATTAATCACAACCTACTGTAAACATGCAATACAAAGGTTAAAAAAAATGAATAAAAGGTATCTGTGACTTGAATCAATATAAAACCTAAACCCTGGAGCACCAAATGGAATATATGCAGATCAAGGCTATAATAGTCAAAACACTATGACATTGTGTAACCCTGGATAAACCAAAATCAATGTAAATACTTTAAAAGATGTGATATTGAGAAAATATCTGCACAAGAAAGCTCCGAAAGGACATCAATGGAAGTATTAGCTGAAATAACATGAAGACGACTCAGTGTGGTAAACAACTCCATGCATATCGCTGCCTGATATGTGACTGTCAGGAACGGTGTCACCTTTATCTATGGTTTCCTTTTGCCTATTATAGCTTTGACCTGCAGATATTCCATATAATGCTTCTGAGTTTAGGTTTCTTGATGCAAGAAACAGATACATTAAATTGATTTATATTTTTAGCATCTGTATTGCAGGTTTAAAGTACTTTTTGATTAATGTATGAATATTTTGACTTAGTCGTTGAATTTAAGTGTTGTTTTTAATTATACACTAGTGGTAGATTCTTTTAAGGAAGTTATTTATTTATTGGCTCTGTACTGGATTGAATGACACATTTTTGGTATACCCGTAGTAATGAACAGCCATAAATTCTATGTTTGGCTGGATAATTTTTTGTTTTTTTGGGGGGGTTGTCCAGTTACCGGACAGTTTTTCTGCTATATCGCCAAGTGTCTTAAAATGACAATAAGATTAGTTTTTACCCATTCTCTGCCCATTGCCCCAGCTATCCTCCCAATGATTGTTGTGAAGATGATGTCACAGGATATCAACTGACTGTTGCAGCCAACCAGAGGCTGCAGAGTCATCGCTCTGAAGTCCTGGCATCATGGTGACCAGGATGTGCGCTCACATGCCAGAAGAATGAGCGGCAAGGCTCCAGCCACTAATTGGCTGTAGCAGTCAGGTGACTTCCTATGACTTCATCTTCACAATAATCACCAGGAGGATAGAGAGCAATGGTACTGGGACTCTGTGGCAGAGTATGGGTAAGCACTACTCTTTTATATTTTAAGACACTCGGAGCCATAGCAAGAAAGTTGTCCAGCAACTTTACTGTATGGTAACTTTTTTGTTTGCTATGTGCTAATAAAGTCTGTTCCTTTCTTTAAGATTTTTACTATGTTTTTGATTTTTTGTTCTCTTTTTTGAACATTAAGATTTTAGAAAATAGAAAAACAAATGTCATGCTATTGAAAGTGTTCCTGGTAATCTAAAGAACTGGAGGGCTTAATTGCACTAACTTGGCGATCTTGGTCTTGTAAAAAGAATTTGATTATATGGCTGATTGTATAATGTATGGAAAAATGTATGGGATTCTCAAGTGCAACTGGAATTTGACAGCACACAGACATCAGATCCATGTGCTGTCCAATGTACAGGACACCACACTTGTGATGTGTTATTTTTGTCCAAGATATGGGAAATAAAGAGACATGCTGCCTTTTTTTTTTTACTACTCAGACTTTCCATCTAAATAAAAAAAAAGCCCAAGTGCATACACCCAAAGGTACTTAATGTACATTCAAATTAATGGGCGCTGCTTCTGCCCATTTTTTTGAACTGAGAATTGGGCAAATATTGTCTGTGTGCATGTACCTTTATGAGGCTGAGCATTTTGTATTAAATGGCTCCACTTCAGTAGGGCTTGGGCTGGTTCCACTGACTAATTCTAGTGAGGATCAGAGAATTGATAATCTTAATAAATAGGATGAAGAACTGTTGCAATGACATATACTGTATTCTGTTTACTCTATGTAAGCTAAAGCGCATTTCTATTGGTGCAGTTGGCATACTTTAGATGCAAATAGTACCATGTGATTATTTTAGCAGGACTTAAACTCTTTAAGATTGTAGTTTAGCTAGTGATCAGGAAACTGAAATGCAAGTTTGAAGCAATATAAACATTTACAGTAAACCAGAACATCACACAGAGATAATATGTTTCATCATTTACAATCAATTGATCACTAAATGCAAAGTATATATGAAACTATTTAGCTGTTTGTTTGCTGGTTTATGTACATCCCAGGTGTTGTGTCCTGCCAAGAAGCTGAATGCAATGTGTACATCCTGTTTAGCTTCTTCCCATGGCTTTACACAATATTTTCAGGCAAAGAGAGAGTATTATGCAGTTATAAACTGGTGCAGACTACAGCAAGCTGAATGTCATGTGTTCATCGTACTCAGTATCTCCTGATGCCCTGTACTAATCTGACAGATCAGGAGCTGGCAGGTGTCAGCTGTCAAAGACAGCCGGCACCCACCATGTATGGAGCAAGATTTGCTCCTGATCAGACTGCATACAACCCCCCATGTGCCCAGGACATAACTGTTTGCCTTGAGGTTTGAAGGAGTGAAAAATGAATTTAAAAAAAATCATTGTTTAGTCACATGGAAATGAAAAAATTAGGATGTTTGAATTAAAGTCTTTGTGTTTTTTTTGCATAGTCTTGAGTCTTGGGAAAATGAGGGGGAAAAAAACATTCACCATCTTTTTTGTATTCTTATAGGTCCCATTGGTTTTGAGTCACAGTGCACTTGAAGTAAGTCTGCAGACTGGGGATCAAGCATGACAGGTAAGCAAGAAAATAAATTCTATTTAGTTAACATTTTATTAGTTAACATTTTAAGTCAATTCTATACTTATCCAATTAAAGATTCACACACGGCCAAATTATGCTGTCATAACAAATTGCATGTGCCCTTTGTTTTCCCCAATTTCATAGGCAGGCATACAAAACTTTGTACAAATTGGAGAGAGAAAAAATTGTGCCATCCTTCTAGGGAAAATCTCAACAAATGAAGTCCGTATGGCAGTTAAAGAGGCTTTAGCAAGCCATGCAGACTCTGCACTGCCGCACAGGCTTCATGCACTTAGCTCTGTATCTAGTGACTACTAACTATTCCTAATTATAACATGCAAATTAAACTTAAAACAATTAGTATTCAAGTTTTCATTTAATAGCCAAAAAAAAAAAAGTGTGATCAACTGATGAGAATTGGCAAAGCTGCCTGCAAAAGTTTTTTTATGAAAATGCTAAGGAAGGAGTTAAAAGTTGTACCGGTGTCCATTACAATTCACTCGATGAAGGTCAAACTGAAGACTCCTGCTGAGAAGCACATGCATTTAAAAACGTTAGTGCATTATTTTTACCAACGTCATGTGAATTCATCTAAATGATATTCTTTCCTAAAAATCACTGCCACGTTTCCTTTGGTTCAATGAAGGATGGATATGCTCATAGATCTTCTATTGTGATTTTATACAATGGTACAATAGTTTGCTATTAAAAAAAAGTTGAATCTGAAGGAAATGGTTGCATGAAGCATTTGCTTCACTTTGTACTGAAAAAGAATCAAGAATATATAGCGGTAATGGTACCTTTTGTGGAAAACAATAAAGGAAGCATTGTAACAAGAATCCCAAATCTCATACACCATTTTATATGTGAAACATGTGAGTCTAATAATTTAGACAATGAAATATAAGCTAGCCACTAAGCTCTGCAAATTAATAATATTGTAATACTAATAGGGTGAAGGCACCATATTGGACTCTAATTTTACAGTTATGCAAATCTGTATTTTATAATGCTTATAGTGAAAAGAATTGTAGTTGGGAGGCAAAGATTAGCATTTCTCTAACATGCCACATACGTAAGAAGTTTTGTGGAAATACAGAAGACTCCTCACATTTCAAGGAATCCATTCCTAGTTGTATAATATGATTAAAAAAATAATACAAATGCAAATTAAAATATAGCTAGTGTGTGACCTAACTGTGGGGGCAATAGACAATGATCTGAATAGGAGCCTGGGAGAGAATAGGAAACGGGAGCTTTATCCATGAAGTCAAAACCGTTATGAAAGACTGCTCCGATTCTTGGGCTAAGTTGGTGCGACGCGTACTTGAACTTTAGGGATGAAATGCAAATTAAGCAGAGGTGGTACTATACATAGGACTGGGGGTTGGTAAATTAGTAAATAGTATTTTTTGTTAGGAAATGATAGTTACATTTCTGGGACTAAAATAAACAATGACCTTATGTTGGTGGCTTTAAAATTCTCTTGTGGTCATTACTTGTCATACTACTTGTGAAAATGCCTACTGTATAAACGGTGCAGATCAATTCCACAGGCAGTAATTGAAATGAAAAATATTCAGATTGTTGAAGATATCGTCAATGTATATTTTGCTAACAATTGATGTAACCATAGTGAAAAATGAAAATAAAAAGCTTTGGTACCGTGTTATCTAGTAGAGAAAAATGTGATTGCTCCCAGCAAGAGAAACCAAGTAATCTTGTAGATATGATACCTTTTACTGGCTAACAAAAATTTGTGAACTTTTGGACCTCTCAGGATCCTTCCTCAGGCATAATGAAACAGATCTGGATTGGGCATATTATATATACAAAGGTACACACATGAAAAGGCACAGACTAATTTACAATTAAAACAATACCAAACAAGATGAGTGCAAATTAGTCTTGCTAAGTCTGTGCCTTTTCATGTGTACATTTGTATGTATATGTGCCCCATCCAAATCTGTTCCATTATGCCTGAGGAAGGATACTGGGAGGTCTGAAAGCTCGCTATAACATCACGTATTTTTGTTAGCCATTAAAAGGTATCATATCTACAAGATGACTCTTACTGAGAACAATCACAGTAGTGAAAAAGTGATGACAATTGGCATACATATAACGTTTGTTCAGTAACACAATTGATCAGATTCCATTTCTTCATTTTTACCACTTATGGGCTCATGCAGGTTTTGGGATAAAACACAAGCTGCAGTAGTTATGTTTCGGCAACAGCAAAACTTTGTGATTGTAGTGATGCTACATCTATAGTCAGCTGCACTGCTTAAGCAAGACACTTCCAATAAGGGTATTTTCACACAGCAGTATTCTAGTCAGCATTTTGTTGGTCTTTGTAAGCCAAAGCCAAGAGTGGAACCAACATAGTAGAAGTAGAATAGAAAGATTTACTTCTGTTTACAGAACTCACTCCTGTTTTTAACTTACAAATACAGAGGGTATTGCCCTCTGACACACAAGAAAGGAGCTAATCCCTGCACTGTTAGGAGCTACAAGACCTGCTCACATGTACTGAGCACGTAGAGGATACAAATCCCTAACACACAGCAGGACTATAAGATCCCGGGGACATTCTCATGTTCCACATCCAATGTTGTGTACCTGATCCTGTGCAGTGAATGTCCTATTGGGGGACTTTAAGTTGGGGAAACAGGACAAAAACTGAAAGCCAGGATAAGACTGCATCGCCACACAATTAAAGAGAGAAATACTGAATTACCTGAGGGAAAGCATTTTTCTAGTCATGGACACAACATACAACGTATTAAAGTTATTGTACTTAAAGGCAATTTCAAATCCCAACGTCACAGAAGCATTTGGGAGTACAAGTTTATAACCATCTTTGATACTATCAAAAATGGAACGAATCTCAGGGGGCTTTTTGCATGAGTGGAGAATATGAAAAATTGTAAAATCCAGAGCAGAGCTAACACACTGGCCTGGTGACTTTCTAACATCAATTTAGAGACCATAAAACTTTCACATCCCTTGTCAGTGGACTAAGTATTTACTGTTCTGCTCCTCCCTTTCTGGTATTTATCTAAGTGCTAAATAATCAAACCATGTCTGTGCATTTTCTTGTTCTGGAACTGTTTTTAACTGTCAATTAATCACATCATGTCTGTGCCCTCCCATGTGATTGTGAATATATATTTATATAAATGAGTCTTCAGATCTGTTCCATTATGTCTGAGTAGGTTGGAAAGCTCACTATAACATCATGTATTTTTGTTAGCAATTAAAATGGTATCAAATCTACAAGATTACTTGGTTTCTCTTTCTCAGAACAATCACATTTAGCTTAGAAGTACTGAATAAATGTGCCTAAATGTAACAATGTATGAAGATAAATATAATACCACATTCTGTTGTGCTTCAATTACGTCTTACACCATTGTGGAGAAGACATATGGCATATAAGCAAAGAATATAAATTATAATGCGGGCTAAAAAGTGATGTCTATAGCTGGATTTCTTCAAAAAGAAAAGATTACCAACGTTTTACCCTGATGTAAATGTTAGATTTTTCACCTCTGATTGCTGCTTGCTTTAAAATAGAGATGAGCAAACCTACTCGGCCACGCTCCTTTTTCGCCCGAGCGCCGCGATTTTCGAGTACTTCCGTACTCGGGTGAAAAGATTCGGGGGGCGCCGTGGGTGAGTGGGGGGTTGCAGCGGGGAGTGGGGGGGGGGGGAGAGGGAGAGTGGGCTCCCCCCTGTTCCCCGCTGCTACCCCCAGCTCCACCACGCCTCCCCCCGCCCCCCGAATCTTTTCACCCGAGTACGGAAGTACTCGAAAATCGCGGTGCTCGATCAAGTAATTACTCGAAACGAGTATATTCGCTCATCTCTATTTATAAACTATATACTCTCATTAAAACACTTTTTGATGCACATAATTAAATTGGGTTTGAAAGGTATTTTGTGTAACCAGTCATTGCCTATCTTTACTTTTACACATATTTAATGGTTAATAGGATTGGAGAGAACAAAATGCATTGCATTAAGGCCTCATGTCCATGGGGAAAATCAGATCCGCTGCAGATTCTCCATGGAGAATCTGCAGCGGGTCCCTCCTGCCCCGCGGACATGAGCGCCGAAAATAGCAATTTAAAAGCATTTACCTATCCGTAGCGGGCGGGGACGCTCTGCTCTTCCTCACGACCGGATCTTCATTTTCGGCCGGCGGATGAATTCCTGACGCCGGCGGCACGTCGCCGGCACGTCGTCGACGTGCCGCGCGCATGCGCCGGGCACATCCGCCGAGCCGAAGCAAGGGAGATGCGGCCGTGAGGAAGAGAAGAGCTTCGCGGCCCGCTGCGGGTGAGTAAATGCTTTAAATTCCTATTTTAGGTCTCCCGCGGATCCGGACGGCTTCCATAGGCTTCAATAGAAGCCCGCGGGAGCCGTCCCCGCGGGAGACCCGCATGAAAATGGAGCATGGTCCAGATTTTTTCATGCTCCATTTTTTTTTAAATCACTTTTATTGACGATCCGCGGGTATTTATGTACCCGCGGGTGGTCAATGCATCCCTATGGGGTGCGGATCCGCGTGCATGTAATCCGCTGCGGATCCTAAATCATATTTTCCCCGTGGACATGAGCCCTAAGACTTATAGGAAGAATAAAGCAATTTAATATCATCAGCTTTAGCGTTGACTATGGAGACCTCAGTCTTATTTAATCATCAGCATTTCCATCAATAGGTAACTTATGATAAAAACCTGCTTTACAAGCCAAAGGCTGGTGTGATATCTAGTATTACCTTGAATCTCAAAGTGTCCTACTGTGGATGACAGCAGAGATCTTTTAAATGATCTATTAAGTGCATTATGTTTTCCATCTTTGTTCACTTAATATTTTATAAAGCAATTTTAAGTCAGTCTAATAGATGGATTATGCTGTGCCGTTTCTTGATTTACATGCAGTAAGTGAATGCAACTTACAGTTTCTTCAACAGAGTAGGCAAAACTAAAAAAGCATGTGAAAAGAAGCTCGAAAATGCATTTAAGTTCTCATATTCAAGACTTGGCTGTAAGGGAGCATGACATCAAGATCAATAATGTATGGACGGCAATGTACAGAGATGGAGCTGAAGAAAAATTGCTATGAGCTATGAGTTTCTACTAGAGATGAGCGAACGCGTTCGTCCGAGCTTGATATTCGTGCGAATATTAGGGTGTTCGGGATGTTCGTTATTCGTGACGAACACCATGCGGTGTTCTGGTTACTTTCACTTCCTTCCCTGAGACGTTAGCGCGCTTTTCTGGCCAATTGAAAGACAGGGAAGGCATTACAACTTCCCCCTGCAACGTTTAAGCCCTATACCACCCCCCTGCTGTGAGTGGCTGGCGAGATCAGGTGTTCGCCTAATATAAAAGTCGGCCCCTCCCGCGGCTCGCCTCAGATGCGGTGTGAGTTAGATGAGGGACAGTGCTGTTTATACCGGAGCTGCTGTAGGGAAAGAATTGGTAGTTAGTGTAGGCTTCAAGACCCCCCAAAGGTCCTTATTAGGGCCACTGATAGCTGTGTGTTGGCTGCTGTTAGCAGTGGGATTTTTTTTTTTCTCAAAGTCGCCTCTGCAGACCGTTGCACCTGGCATTAGGGACAGAAGTGCTGCATAGGCAGGGAGAGTGTTAGGAGTGAGTGTAGCCTTCAAGAACCTCAACGGTCCTTTCTAGGGCCATATTTATCCGTGTGCAGTACTGTCCAGGCTGCTGTTGGCTGTGCTGCATTTTTTTTGGGCTTCTCAAAATCGCCTCTGCAGAGCATTCCACCCTCCATTGATACTGCAGGGAAAGAATTGTATAGGCAGGGCCACAACACAGTTATTATTCATAGAATATACGCAGTGCTGCCTGTTGGTGGGAAAAACCTGAAAACAAATCTATTTGTCCAGCCTCTGTCCGTCCTAACGCCTGTGGACACGTGTGAGCTGCGTGAAAAACATTGCTAAATCATACGCACCCAGCTACGCTTTACTGCTGGCTTCGCCATTTGCTTTCCTTAATTGGGAAAAAAAATACCTGCTCTGCCACAGTTAATAACTCTGCTACCCTCACGTTCTGTGACACATAAGCAGGGACACAGCGCAGTTATTAAACTTCTCAGGTTCATTGAATATACGCAGTGCTGCCTGTTGGTGGGAAAAAACTGAAAAGAAATCTATTTGTCCAGCCTGTGTCCGTCCTTACGCCTGTGGAGACGTGTGAGCTGCGTGAAAAACATTGCTAAATCATACGCAGCCAGCTACGGTTTACTGCTGGGTTCGCCATTTGCTTTCCTTAATTGGGAAAAAAAATACCTGCTCTCCAAGAGTTATAATAACTCTGCTACCCTCACGTTCTGTGACACATAAGCAGGGACACAGCGCAGTTATTAAACTTCGCAGGTTCATTGAATATACGCAGTGCTGCCTGTTGGTGGGAAAAAACTGAAAAGAAATCTATTTGTCCAGCCTGTGTCCGTCCTTACGCCTGTGGAGACGTGTGAGCTGCGTGAAAAACATTGCTAAATCATACGCAGCCAGCTACGCTTTACTGCTGGCTTCGCCATTTGCTTTCCTTAATTGGGAAAAAAAATACCTGCTCTCCAAGAGTTATAATAACTCTGCTACCCTCACGTTCTGTGACACATAAGCAGGGACACAGCGCAGTTATTAAACTTCGCAGGTTCATTGAATATACGCAGTGCTGCCTGTTGGTGGGAAAAAACTGAAAAGAAATCTATTTGTCCAGCCTGTGTCCGTCCTTACGCCTGTGGAGACGTGTGAGCTGCGTGAAAAACATTGCTAAATCATACGCAGCCAGCTACGCTTTACTGCTGGCTTCGCCATTTGCTTTCCTTAATTGGGAAAAAAAATACCTGCTCTCCAAGAGTTATAATAACTCTGCTACCCTCACGTTCTGTGACACATAAGCAGGGACACAGCGCAGTTATTAAACTTCGCAGGTTCATTGAATATACGCAGTGCTGCCTGTTGGTGGGAAAAAACTGAAAAGAAATCTATTTGTCCAGCCTGTGTCCGTCCTTACGCCTGTGGAGACGTGTGAGCTGCGTGAAAAACATTGCTAAATCATACGCAGCCAGCTACGCTTTACTGCTGGCTTCGCCATTTGCTTTCCTTAATTGGGAAAAAAAATACCTGCTCTGCCACAGTTAATAACTCTGCTACCCTCACGTTCTGTGACACATAAGCAGGGACACAGCGCAGTTATTAAACTTAGATAATTCATTCACTAGAGGCAGTGGGGCCTTTCGTTTTCCAAAAAGGGCAAAAATTATATTTGGCCTGCAGTCTTGCGCCAATTTATTTCCTGCCTGGGAAATCTAATCACTGGTAATACAGCATGCTGAGGGGTAGGGGTAAGCCTAGAGGACGTGGACGTGGACGTGGCCGAGGACGCGGAGGGCCAAGTGAGGGTGTGGGCACAGGCCAAGCTCCTGATCCAGGTGTGTCGCAGCTGTCTGCTGCGCGATTAGGAGAGAGGCACGTTTCTGGCGTCCCCACATTCATCGCCCAATTAATGGGTCCACGCGGGAGACGGTTATTAGAAAATGAGCAGTGTGAGCAGGTCCTGTCCTGGATGGCAGAAAGTGCTTCGAGCAACCTATCGTCTACCCGCAGTTCTGCGCCGTCCACTGCTGCCAATCCGAATCCTCTGTCTGCTGCTCCTCCTTCCTCCCAGCCTCCTCACTCCACTACAATGACACCTGCTCAGGAGCGGGAACACTCCCAGGAACTGTTCTCGGGCCCCTGCTTAGATTGGGCAGCAGCGGTTCCTCTCCCACCAGAGGAGTTTATCGTCACTGATGCCCAACCATTCGAAAGTTCCCGGGGTCCGGGGGAAGAGGCTGGGGACTTCCGCCAACTGTCTCAACAACTTTCTGTGGGTGAGGAGGACGATGACGATCAGACACAGTTGTCTTGCAGTGAGGTAGTAGTAAGGGCAGTAAGTCCCAGGGAGCAGCGCACAGAGGATTCGGAGGAAGAGCAGCAGGACGATGAGGTGACTGACCCCACCTGGTGTGCAACGCTTACTCAGGAGGACAGGTCTTCAGAGGGGGAGTCAAGGGCATCAGCAGGGCAGGTTGCAAGAGGCAGTGCGGTGGCCAGGGCCAGGGGTAGAGGCAGGGCCAGACCGAATAATCCACCAAGTGTTTCCCAAAGCGCCCCCCGCGCCATGCCACCCTGCAGAGGCCGAGGTGCTCTAAGGTCTGGCAGTTTTTCACAGAGACGCCTGACGACCGACGAACAGTGGTGTGCAACCTTTGTTGCGCAAAGCTCAGCCGGGGAGCCAACACCAACAGCCTCACCACCACCACCATGCGCAGACATATGATGGCCAAGCACCCCACAAGGTGGGACGAAGGCCGTTCACCGCCTCCGGTTTGCACCCCTGCCTCTCCCCCTGTGCCCCAACCTGCCACTGAGATGCAACCCCCCTCTCAGGACACAGGCACTACCGCCTCATGGCCTGCACCCACACCCTCATCTCCGCTGTCCTCGGCCCCATCCAGCAGTGTAGTTCAGCGCACCGTTCAGCCGTCGCTTGCGCAAGTGTTCGAGCGCAAGCGCAAGTACGCCGCCACGCACCCGCACGCTCAAACGTTAACCGTCCGCATCGCAAAATTCATCAGCCTTGAGATGCTGCCGTATAGGGTTGTGGAAACGGAGTCCTTCAAAAGTATCATGGAGGCGGCGGCCCCGCGCTACTCAGTTCCCAGTCGCCACTACTTTTCCCGATGTGCCGTCCCAGCCCTGCACGACCACGTCTCCCGCAACATTGTGCGCGCCCTCACCAACGCGGTTACTGCCACGGTCCACTTAACTACGGACACGTGGACAAGCACAGGCGGGCAGGGCCACTACATCTCCCTGACGGCACATTGGGTGAATTTAGTGGAGGCTGGGACAGAGTCAGAGCCTGGGACCGCTCACGTCCTACCCACCCCCAGAATTGCGGGCCCCAGCTCGGTGGTGGTATCTGCGGAGGTGTATGCTTCCTCCACTAAAGCACCCTCCTCCTCCTCCTCCTCCTCCTCCTCTGTCTCACAATCAAGATGTGTTAGCAGCAGCATGTCGCCAGCAGTCGGTGTCGCGCGGTGTGGCAGCACAGCGGTGGGCAAGCGTCAGCAGGCCGTGCTGAAACTACTCAGCTTAGGCGATAAGAGGCACACGGCCCACGAACTGCTGCAGGGTCTGACACAGCAGACCGACCGCTGGCTTGCGCCGCTGAGCCTCCAACCGGGCATGGTCGTGTGTGACAACGGCCGTAACCTGGTGGCGGCTCTGCAGCTCGGCAGCCTCACGCACGTGCCATGCCTGGCCCACGTCTTTAATTTGGTGGTTCAGCGGTTTCTGAAAAGCTACCCACGCTTGTCAGACCTGCTCGTAAAGGCGCGCCGGCTCTGCGCACATTTCCGCAAGTCCCACACGGACGCTGCCACCCTGCGCACCCTGCAACATCACTTTAAGCTGCCAGTGCACCGACTGCTGTGCGACGTGCCCACACGGTGGAACTCTACGCTCCACATGTTGGCCAGGCTCTATGAACAGCGTAGAGCTATAGTCGAATACCAACTCCAACATGGGCGGCGCAGTGGGAGTCAGCCTCCTCAATTCCTTTCAGAAGAGTGGGCCTGGTTGGCAGACATCTGCCATGTCCTTGGTAATTTTGAGGAGTCTACCCAGGTGGTGAGCGGCGATGCTACAATCATTAGCGTCACCATTCCTCTGCTATGCATCTTGAGAAATTCCCTGCAAACCATAAAGGCAGCTGCTTTGCGCTCGGAAACGGGGGCGGGGGAAGACAGTATGCCGCTGGATAGTCAGGGCACCCTCCTGTCTATTTCACAGCGCGTACAGGAGGAGGAGGAGGATGAGGAGGAGGGGGAAGAGACAGCTTGGCCCGCTGCTGACGGTACACCGGCTGATTGCCTGTCATCCTTTCAGCGTGTATGGCCTGAGGAGGAGGAGGAGGAGGAGGAGGATCCTGAAAGTGATCTTCCTAGTGAAGACAGCCATGTGTTGCGTACAGGTACCCTGGCACACATGGCTGACTTCATGTTAGGATGCCTTTCTCGTGACCCTCGCGTTGCACGCATTCTGGCCACTACGGATTACTGGGTGTACACACTGCTCGATCCACGGTATAAGGAGAACCTGCCCACTCTGATTCCCGAAGAGGAAAGGGGTTCGAGAGTGTTGCTATACCACAGGACCCTTGCGGACAAGCTGATGGTAAAATTCCCAGCCGACAGCGCTAGTGGCAGAAGGCGCAGTTCCGAGGGCCATGTTGCAGGGGATGTGCGTAGATCGAGCAGCATGTACATCCCAGGCAGTGCAACAGTCTTTAAGGGCCTGGCCAGCTTTATGGCTCCCCACCAAGACTGTGTCACCGCTCCCCAGTCACGGCTGAGTCGGCGGGAGCACTGCAAAAGGATGGTGAGGGAGTACGTAGCGGATCGCACGACCATCCTTGGTGACGCCTCTGCCCCCTACAACTACTGGGTGTCGAAGCTGGACACGTGGCCTGAACTAGCCCTGTATGCCCTTGAGGTGCTTGCTTGTCCTGCGGCTAGCGTGTTGTCGGAGAGGGTGTTTAGTGCGGCTGGGGGAATCATCACCGATAAGCGTAGCCGCTTGTCAACCGACAGTGCCGACAGGCTAACACTCATCAAGATGAACAAAGGCTGGATTTCGCCAGACTTCTGTTCTCCACCAGCGGACAGCAGCGATACGTAAGCAATACGTAGGCTGCACCCGCGGATGGAAGCTACGTTCTCTCTCACCATCCAAAACGGGGACATTTGTGCTTCATCAATCTGTGTCTAATATTCCTCCTCCTCCTCCTGCTGCTCCTCCTCCTGAAACCTCACGTAATCACGCTGAACGGGCAATTTTTCTTAGGGCCACAAGGCTCACTCAAATAATTTTTCAGAACAATTTTTATAAGTTTCAATTAGCTTAAAAGCGTTGGAACTTTAACTTGAACCAATTTTTCGTTACACTGGGCTGCCTCCAGGCCTAGTTACCACTTAAGCCACATTAACCAAAGCGATTAATGGGTTTCACCTGCCCTCTTGGCTGGCCATGGCCAATTTTTGGGATGTACATTAGTACTGTTGATACAGCAATTTTTGTGGGCCCTCGCCTACAGTGTAATCAAATTAATTTTTAGCCCACCTGCATTACAGCTGACGTTACCTCAGCTGTGTTGGGCAATGCAATGGGATATTTCTATGTACCGCCGGTGGCTTCCTGGCACCCACCCAGGCAGTGGGTCCACAGGGAGTTAAACCTACATGTGTCCACTTGTAAAGAACCCCAGTCTGACTGGGGCATGCAGTGTGGGCCGAAGCCCACCTGTATTACGCACGACATTACTACCTCAGCTGTGTTGGGCAATGCAATGGGATATTTTTGTGTACCGCCGGTGGGTTCCAGGGAGCCACCCATGCTGTAGGTGCACACTGAGTTTTTAATACATCTGTACACTTCTAAAGAACCCGTCTGACTGGGGCATGCAGTGTGGGCCGAAGCCCACCTGTATTACGCACGACATTACTACCTCAGCTGTGTTGGGCAATGCAATGGGATATTTTTGTGTACCGCCGGTGGGTTCCAGGGAGCCACCCATGCTGTAGGTGCACACTGAGTTTTTAATACATCTGTACACTTCTAAAGAACCCGTCTGACTGGGGCATGCAGTGTGGGCCGAAGCCCACCTGTATTACGCACGACATTACTACCTCAGCTGTGTTGGGCAATGCAATGGGATATTTTTGTGTACCGCCGGTGGGTTCCAGGGAGCCACCCATGCTGTAGGTGCACACTGAGTTTTTAATACATCTGTACACTTCTAAAGAACCCGTCTGACTGGGGCATGCAGTGTGGGCCGAAGCCCACCTGTATTACGCACGACATTACTACCTCAGCTGTGTTGGGCAATGCAATGGGATATTTCTATGTACCGCCGGTGGCTTCCTGGCACCCACCCAGGCAGTGGGTCCACAGGGAGTTAAACCTACATGTGTCCACTTGTAAAGAACCCCAGTCTGACTGGGGCATGCAGTGTGGGCCGAAGCCCACCTGTATTACGCACGACATTACTACCTCAGCTGTGTTGGGCAATGCAATGGGATATTTTTGTGTACCGCCGGTGGGTTCCAGGGAGCCACCCATGCTGTAGGTGCACACTGAGTTTTTAATACATCTGTACACTTCTAAAGAACCCGTCTGACTGGGGCATGCAGTGTGGGCCGAAGCCCACCTGTATTACGCACGACATTACTACCTCAGCTGTGTTGGGCAATGCAATGGGATATTTCTATGTACCGCCGGTGGCTTCCTGGCACCCACCCAGGCAGTGGGTCCACAGGGAGTTAAACCTACATGTGTCCACTTGTAAAGAACCCCAGTCTGACTGGGGCATGCAGTGTGGGCCGAAGCCCACCTGCATTAAGCACGACATTACTACCTCAGCTGTGTTGGGCAATGCAATGGGATATTTCTGTGTACCGCCGGTGGGTTCCAGGGAGCCACCCATGCTGTGGGTCGACAGGGACTTCACAATAGGGAGTTGTACCTGCCTGTGTCTATGAATTAAAAAGCCCGGTCTGACTGGGGCATGCAGACACCTTGACAGAATGAATAGTGTGTGGCACATAGGTTCCCCATTGCTATGCCCACGTGTGCAGCTCCTGATGGCGGTGGCACAGGATTCTATTTCTCATTGCTTCTGTACAGCATTGTGGGCTATCGCTCCGCCACTTTTAAAGAGGGTCGCTGCCTAGCCGTGCCAACCTCTGCAGTGTATGCCTGAGGTCCCTCGTCATGGCAGACGCAATTCTAAATAGACATGAGCGTGGTGTGGCATGAGGGCAGCTGAAGGCTGCGCAGGGACACTTTGGTGTGCGCTGTGGGGGGGGAGGGGGTGCGGTTGGGCAGCATGTAACTCAGGAGAAGTGTCAGTGGAGTGTCATGCAGGCAGTGATTGTGCTTTGTTGGAGGTAGTGTGGTGCTTAGCAAAGGTATGCCATGCTAATGAGGGCTTTTCAGAAGTAAAAGTTGTTGGGAGGGGGGGGGGCCCACTCTTGCCGCTATTGTGGCTTAATAGTGGGACCTGTGAACTTAGGATGCAGCCCAACATGTAGCCCCTCGCCTGCCCTATCCGTCACTGTGTCATTCCCATCACTTTCCTGAATTGCCCAGATTTTCACACATGAAAACCTTAGCGAGCATCGGCGAAATACAAAAATGTTCTGGTCGCCCATTGACTTCAATGGGGTTCGTTGTTCGAAACGAACCCTCGAGCATCACGGGAAGTTCGTTACGAATAACGAACACCCGAACATTTTGGTGTTCGCTCATCTCTAGTTTCTACGCATTATGTATAAACAAGCACGTATTCTTATGAGCATTCACAAGTATTGTTTAAATGCAAACAGTATACTAATTTGTATTGTAATATTTTATATTGAAAAGGACTTTTCTAGCTCCCAGCAGTTATCCCATTTTAGCCAATTTTATCACATGGAAAAAAAACATTGAAAATAACACTAAAGGACATTTAAAAGTAAGAGACCTGTTTTTAATGAATTCTCTCGGGAGAATTTGCTCTAAAACTATACTGCTTAGAACTTACAAAATGTTGACGACTGCTCTAAAACCCCTTCCCCCCCAGGATGTAAATGTACACCCTGGCTGGAAAGCAATTCCCACGAATGGACCTCGATTATCCAGAGTCGTAAATTGAAGCTTCTGGGCCCCATTGTAAAATCTGTAACAGGGCCTCTAACTATAATGCTTTATTCATAGTACTGGGCTCTCTATATGGAGAGGAGAGGCTTTATGGGTCCCCTAAGGCTCCTAGGTTTGAGAACAACCTCATCCACTGCATCCCTATAGTTACGCCCCTGCTTATGTCTTATGGTTGGCATGGGCTCAGAAGCAGTGACTGACAGTCAGCCTGCAACAGCGAGAATGGGTGAGAATACAGATCCCTGCTGTTAACCCCTTGCAAGCTGCATTTAAAGGGGTTGTCCCGCGAAAGCAAGGGGGGGTATACACTTCTGTATGGCCATATTAATGCACTTTGTAATGTACATCGTGCATTAAATATGAGCCATACAGAAGTTATTCACTTACCTGTTCCGTTGCTGGCGTCCCCGTCTCCATGGTGCCGTCTAATCTTCAGCGTCTAATCGCCCGATTAGACGCGCTTGCACAGTCCTGTTTTCTGTCTTCTGAATGGGGCCGCTCGTGCCAGAGAGAGGCTCCTCATAGCTCCGCCCCGTCACGTGTGCCGATTCCAGCCAATCAGGAGGCTGGAATCGGCAATGGACCGCACAGAAGCCCTGCGGTCCACCGAGGGTGAAGATCCAGGCGGCCATCTTCGCACGGTAAGTAAGAAGTCACCGGAGTGCGGGGATTCGGGTAAGTACTGTGCGTTTTTTTTTTTTTAAGCCCCTGCATCGGGTTTGTCTCGCGCCGAATGGGGGGGCTATTGAAAAAAAAAAACCCGTTTGGGCGCGGGACAACCCCTTTAACTTTGATTGTACTATGTAAAGGGTTCACAGGGAAATGGCACTCCCATTGTAATGTGATAACAGTAATGCAAAAATAAATATTTTACAAAAAAAAGTTGAGTTTTTCATTAGGAAAAAGTGGAAAAACCTAAAATAATGATATATGTTTAGTATCGTTGTAATCATTCCGAACTACAGAACACGTTTATCATGTCATTTTATGCTGCACGATTAACACTGTAAAAAAAAAGGCAAAATCTATGTGTTTTTTCTCCCTACCCTCCAAAAAAAATTAATAAAAGTAATGCAATACATTATATTTACACCAAATATGGTACCAATAAAAACTACAGCTCACTACACTAAAAACAAGCCCTTAATAAGTCATATCGACAGAAAAAAAAAAAGTCATGGCTTTTGAAAAGTGGAAAATCTTTGCTTCCATAGGTCCAAAATAAGCCGTGTCTCTAAGGGGTTAATGTAGTTGGTATTTTTTGGTCTGTGCAATGTGCCTTTGCATTCTATTTCTTTCACCCGTTTCCTATTTATTGTTGAATTGTTCTGCGCTATTGTGTATATTAATGCTGTACAGCTCTACGATATTATCTCTAATGTGCCCTATTGATTAAAGCGTGTGTTTGATTTATTATGGTCTTCTATAGCAGATCAGATGATTGCTGTTGAGCACTGCCCTTAAATGGTGAAGACGACTCCGGCAATCATGAATATAAATTCTTTTTGTGAGGATTTACTTTGACACCTGTCTGTGCAGGCTGTGATACTTAACAAGATTAATAATTACAGTCAAGTGAAAAGCCAAATGGAAAGCTTTGACTTGCACTTACCAGTGCATGTGTTAGAATTATTCGGCAGAAGCAGAGAGTAGAACATTTTCTACACTTTGCAGAAAAAACAGACATCATAAAATTCCTGTTCAGTAAGCAAAACTTTGTCTGCTGCTGTCAATGTGGACATATTTTAAGTCTAGGCTTATATTTCCAAGGCCATGATTAACTGGGAAGCAAAAATTGGTTGTAATCAAATGAAAAACGAATTGCTTTGCTGTCACTTTATATCAATAGAGAGCAGTATAGTATCTTGGTAAATAAACTTACATTTATTTTGTAAAAAGATAGATCAAGGTGTCACATCCTTCTTCCTTGAGGGAACATGACACCAAGTTCCTTTTATTATAACATAAAGCGGTTACTATATATTCACGTGAATTAATGGTGTAGTGCCAAGATAGAAACTTCCACAGGATAAGGGATAACTTTAGAATCATTGTGGTCTGACATCTGGGACCCCCACTGATCCATCGAACAGAGGTCTGAAAGTTCTACAAATGAATGGAGTGGCAGTCACTCGTGTGTTGCCACTTCATTGACTTCAAAAGGAGTGCTGGAGATAGCCCAATTTAAGAACTCTGCAATCTCGGGTGCTTGCTTTGAAATGAAAGGAGCACTCAG
Organism: Eleutherodactylus coqui; assembly: GCF_035609145.1. Lineage (NCBI taxonomy): Eukaryota > Metazoa > Chordata > Amphibia > Anura > Eleutherodactylidae > Eleutherodactylus > Eleutherodactylus coqui. The sequence goes on from NC_089841.1 coordinate 227,246,890, forward strand.
ACCCCCAATGATCAGAGTTATTCCTCCTACTATACTGTGGATAGGTGTTTACTTTCTATCTTTGCACAATAACTTTAAAGGGATTGTCCATGACAGTGTATTTGGGTCCGTGTGCTGTCCGTGTTAATTCATAGACAGCACACAGACCCGAAATAGCCTATAGGCTATGCACACTGTTTTTTTGTACAGACTGATCTTATTCTTGTCCAGATCACAGATGACAATTAAGACATGCAAATGCATGTTAATGTGTGGGCCATTTGTATATCATACAGCCAGGGGCATAGCTAAAGGTTCATTGGCCCGGGTACAAACTTTTATCTTGGGGCCCCCAACTTCTCTAAACCCCATAGTTCAGAGGCGTAACTTGAAGCTCCTGGGCCCCAATGCAAAACCTGTAACAGTGCCCCCAACTATAATGGTTTATTTATATTACTGGGCTCCCTATATGGAGAAAAGAGGCTTTATGGGCCCCCTAAGGCTCCTGGGCCCGGGTGCAACCGCATGCCATGCATGCCCTATAGTTATGCCAGTATATATAGCACATGGACAGGTGTCCATTTAAAGTTACGCATAAGCCTCTTGGGTGCAACTGAGATACGTGGCAAGTATGTCAGTAGCCTAATATTGGCCTATACTTAGAACAGAATATTAATATTTTATAATATTTGATCTGCATGGTCCAACTCTTGGCTCCCTGTCCGATCTGCTGAATGAAAGGCATTGTTTTCTAAGTAGCTCTTCATCCCCCTTATTTTTATACTCAGGCATAAAATCATACAAATGTGGCTTTTCCTCGTACTCCGTTATACTCAAATATATGAAATTAAGCTGTAGTAAGATACAAATTCACAACCCTGTTTGATTTATCAATAAAGAATAAAAATGATGCAGGGAAGCAAAGTTGAACTTGCAATGGCAATACAACAATAATTCACATGAATTCTAAAAATGTTTCTGATGCACCTATTACTGAAGTACTAATGCAATCCCCACTTGCGGATCTTAAACTTTCTATTAAAAAGCATATATAATAGGATATAACTTCATTACAATCAGAAATCACATCCATTGGTGATCGTACCTCTTACTTTGAGAACACAATGGCAGAGCAGACATCAGCTCATAATGAGCTTGTTGATATTGCCAACTCTATGGAGGACGAATTAGAAGCCATAAAACTAAAACTTGCCTATGTCGCGGATACATCCAGACAGAATATTAGACTTAGAGGTATCCCTGAGTCAGATGAAAATGAAGAAACTCACTTGTCCATTGCCTTGCTCTCTTATGCAACCCAGTATGGCCCAACAATTGACTGAGTAATTAGGCTCTCTTGGCCTAAATAGCTTCCTACATCGGTACCAAGACATGTCATTACCCACATACATTTTTTTTATTTAAAGGACAGTCTAATGAAAAATCACCAGATTATCTCCTACAATTCCAAGTGAAGCTTATTATTGCCAAAAATGGATCAAAATTTTGGTCACCAGAAGAAGCCTCTGCAAAAACTAGAATCTTATTTTGCACGAATTCCCTGGACTGAGTAGGAAAAGAGGTTCTCTGTTTATTTGTGAGGAGTCATCCAAAAGTTCTTAAGCAAGTAATGTTCTAAATTACTAATTTTGAATACCAATACACATTGGAGGGACATTCTTTATGATAAGATCTGATGTTTTTTTTCCTACAGGTTATCTGCCCTTTAACTTGCTGTACCTGGCATTTAATCTACTGGAAACTAGTAAATCAAGTTCCTCATTAGGACTATGGTAATATATATAACATACTCAATGGGGTGCATGTCACATAACAGTGCATTGGGTCCAGTGGGGAGCTGGCGTGATCAGAAGAGAAGCCATCCGCAACATAAAACAGCTTCTTCTCACACAGCACCAGTACATATTTGAAAGGAGGCAAGAGGCTTAGAAAATTAAGCTGTGAAGGGAAAGTTTATGTTCTATACATAAAAAGAACTGACATTTACACTTTAACCCTTTGCAATCCAATTTGAGATTCAGGGTTTCCTAGGGTTTTTTTTCTCTTTCTGCCATTATACAATGGCGCCATCTGCTGGCTAGAGTCAGTACTGCGGTATCGGACATGCTGGAGAGGCCCCCGACAACAGAGCAGCCAGGAATCTACAGTAAGAATACCCTGCCGGACGTCTTTTTGGCATCGGAAGCTGTACAGCCTTCAATCAGAATGTCTTTAGACGTCAGACAGTGGATTGGAAAGGGTTAAATAAATGAATATAAAAAGTAACCAGATATAGATATATCTATCTCTCTCTATCCATATCTAGTGACTCCGGCACTGGCAAACTGCTGTCTGCAAACTCCTCTATACATAAAATGCTCGGAGTGTGGACTGTGCTGCAGAAGGTGGGTGCATGGGGGCCATTCTGTTAGAATTCTAACTAAACAGAGATACAAAGCTGGCAAATTTGAAGAAACCATTTTGCTAGTGCTTTGTTATATCTTTACCATATCCTAGGATGTTCACCTTTATTTATTATTAACTTTAGAATGCACATTTGGTATCACTTATTCAGTATGTCACTGGTGCTAATTGTGGGCCTACACATCCTAAACGTAAGCATTATATTAACTATATAAAAACTTGTTTGATACTGGATAGTTTAACCACTATAATGTTAGTTGCCCGATAACACATCATGGCTACAGTATTCATTTCTGGCTTATTCTACAAACAAACAATACAAAACCCGTTATTATACTTTATTTACTTACAACATAACTGCCAGGCCCAATAGATTCATTATAATTCACTTATGTCAGTAACTAATATATGCACAATCACTCACTGGAAACAGAGACCTCACATAACAGCCCAAACGTGCTTGTTCTAGAACAATAATGGAAGTGACAAATTGAATTGTTAATATTTACTTAAAGCAGAGTTTGGCTGACAGATTACATTATTGTGGTTTGTAATTTACTGAAGTACTGAATAGCCAGTGTTGGAAAAAAAACTAAAATTATTTAGTGTTCAACACCATAATAGTTAGTTGACCAAAGCCATTGTACCTATCAAAGCCCACTTTATATTCTAAGTCTAATCGTTTTGCATAAAATGACAACTTCCATATATTTCTAGAATTAATAACTTGAATTATATTCAGTCTTCCTAATTAAACAAAATAGTTTTTTAAGGGTTTATATTGTGTTAAAGGAACTCCAGTAAAGCTCGAAGCAGTTTTTTCTCCTAGGGGGCAGTGCATGACACAAGGAATCCCACCGTAGTGTTTGAATCTCTGTATCATGCTACACACCTCTTCCATCCTGCACTCGGTAGAACTTAGTGTGTCAGTTTTGTCTTTAAAGTTCTTTGAGAATGTACTACTTTTATTCTCTAATACCAAAGTAATGATTGCTCAGTGTGACTTACTGTGGAAATGCAATATATTCTATAACATGGCAAAGGGACGTCGATGATAAAAGTAAATCTAAATAAGTAAAGTTCTTATGATGCTCAAAGCACTATATTGACCATAAACACAATGACCACTTTACAAGAGGCATGTAATATTGCACAAATAGATGATTCACATAAAAAAGTTTAATAGTACTTATTAACCACGGAGGTATCTTCTAATTCAGTGAACATGAGCCCTGTAAAAAGACACTTCAAATTATAGAGATTTATCATAGATTGATTATTAGTATTATGGTAAAGTAAAACATTTCTACTGTAGAATGGCAATCTAAAAGAAAAAGTCGTGTAGTATACAATGTATGCTAAATAAACTGCTGGGTGTGCGTTTGTAAGTCAACAGTAGTTTGCTCACCTGGTCAAACTGGGCATTTGTGGCACAATGTCTTGCAACAAAAGTGAATGAAAAATGTAGCAGCTAAGAATTTAAGAGAAAAAAAGCTCAGTAGGAAATGCATGTGTGTGTGTGTGTGTATATATATATATATATATATATATATATATATATATATATATATATATATACACACACATATACATACATATATACACATACATATATACATACATATACATAAGCACACGTACACACACACACCTTTTTTTAGTAAATGTAAACAACTAGAATAACATTCCCAACATGAAAGCTGAGAAAGAAATTTCAAAGATTCTTAGGCCTCAGTCACACGGGCGCATCGGCACCCTACACCGGCGTCGATGCGCCTGTGTGACTGACACCAGCAGACGGACGTACCTGCAGACGGCCGTCTCTCTGCAGCGCTGGAGGAAAGAACATGTGACCGGCTTCATTGCCGGTCCTGTGTTCTTTCCTCCAGCGCTGCAGAGAGACGGCCGTCTGCAGGTATGTCCGTCTCCTTCCTGCAGTCACACAGGCGCATCGGCGCCGGTGTACGGTTGCCGATGCGCCCGTGTGACTGAGGCTTTAATATGCAATATTGGTAAAATCCCATTCACAGCGATTCCCTAAAAATCACACACATTTACACCAATAGGCAGATAGATTGATCTATCTCTATCTATTTTTTCTTCAATGAATGTGCTATGAATAGATGGATGGATAGATATTGGGTGGATTGTAATTTTTATGAAGTAAAAAAAGAAGTTTAGTTGCAGCGCTCTGATTAATTGCATGAAAACATAGGTATCTGCGTCTGAGTTATTGCTGTTTGGAGCAGAGTGATTATCCAAATCCACCACAAGGAGAAGAGCATATACCAGATCAAAGAAACACCAGAAGGCATAAAAATTAGGCCAACCAGGGAAAAGATAAGATAGGATGAAAATAGTGATCAGGTGCTCACAGGGTAAGGTGTTACTAAGTGTCTAATAGAAAGGCACTTACATGTATAGGAAGTCTCACACCTAGAGACCACCTATGGGACAAGGTAAGGTGTGACTAAGTGTCTAATAGAAAGGCACTTACATGTATAGGAAGTCTCACACATAGAGACCACCTATGGGACAAGGTAAGGTGTGACTAAGTGTCTAATAGAAAGGCACTTACATGTATAGGAAGTCTCACACATAGAGACCACCTATGGGACAAGGTAAGGTGTGACTAACTGTCTAATAGAAAGGCACTTGCATGTATAGGAAGTCTCACACCTAGAGACCACCTATGGAACAAGGTAAGGTGTGACTAAGTGTCTAATAGAAAGGCACTTAGATGTATAGGAAGTCTCACACCTAGAGACCCCCTATGGAACAGTAAGAGGATTGTGACATAAGAAAGAAATCATCCGTTATTTGCTTGATAAATGAGCAACTGATAGCTCTGAAACGTGTTGCAAACCCAACTTCTGGACCATACTCTCTTTACTTGTCACTTTTGTACCTGTTCTTGCTTTAGAATAAACTTCTAGTTATTATACAAGTATGATCAACCCTCTTACTGTTCCATGGGGGGTTTCTAGGTGTGAGACCTCCTATACCTGCAAGTGCCTTTCTATTACACATTTAGTCACACCTTACCCCTTTCTTAATCCTATTACTTTTCATAAAGTATGATTGTGATGATAGAAATGATGATTATGATATAAGAGGACTATAAAGAAGTGCATTAGTTGCAACTTACAGAAAACTTTTTTTTAAACAATCTTATTTTATTTAGTATATTACAGAATGAAAATGCAGGTAACTAATATTAATTCGGGTTGAAAGATCTGGGAGAGGCAGGAACACGCAGGTCTCTAACAGCAATGATAAGTTTAATTACTTGTTAACAAAGTTGCAATTAAATCTGTATTTAAGTATACGAAAAACCACTACTTTCCTGCAATAATAATATTTTGGATTAAAGACAAACAAAACAGAAAACGAAAATAGAAAACAAATAAGATAATAAGGTCACCGATTAGGGCAATTGTCTTTAGAAGTTTATGTCAATGTTATGTGGTAAATGAAAAAGTTGTCTGAATTCTGCAGAGACATTCGAGGTTCCACTTGAGGACGAATTTTTTAAGCATTGGAGGAGTAGAGTATGTGGGGAATTTTTGTAAAAACTTGTCAGCAAATACCGACTGTTATATGACAAGTTATCAAACTGACAACCACAAACCTACACACTAATACTATATTTCCACTGCAGCAACCATCAATAGACTTAGACAATAAGAGCAGATACCCTAAACTTTCTGAAATCAGACCTACTTCTCTCAGTTGATCACCTTGCCAAATTTAATCTTAGAAAGGGGTTGCATTCATGAGTCGATCCCTAAAATTATATTAATCCATGAAGTCGAGGGTATAGAATTTTTTTTTGTTTTCCTCCGCCTCCTTCACCTACAATATTATAATTGCTTGTACTGTATTACTTATAAACATTGAATGGGTTTAGGAGATAACCGCAGACACAGTAATCGAATAGGATTTTGTTAAAATGTCACTTTTTATCAGTTTGTTATTAAGGAATGCAACCCAGCTTTAATCAGAATCCTGCAAATACTTTGTGTACGGTAGAAAGTGCTGCAGAGCTTCCCACATTGAATATAAATGTCCTGCAGATAGCAGATCACCCGCAGCTAACAATGCAATAGTCTCCGTCTTCCAGGGAATGATGTTCTAGTTGAAATATCAAACAAATACAAAACACAGTAGTCTTTCTCTGTTTAATGATTTTGTCTGAAATGATCCTTGCCCCAACCTCTTCCACATTTGTAAATTTGATATAGAAAACTTTCAATAAAGGCATATTATTACTAAATTTGAAATTTGATTTTGTTTTCTAATTTATTGGTCTTTTCCAATTAAAATTCAGCATAAAATGATCCGAGTCTAATGTGGACAATAGCAACAGTAGGATGCAGAATTATTGGAGCGTACTTTGTTTTAAAGTCTCTCTGCATGATACATGCATCTGCAATATGTAAAATGCTGATAACTGGATTCACTTCTTACAGTTCTATTAATCACAGATGACTAGATGGCAATTGTCTTGACATCAATGAGCAACGAGATTACTGTATAGAAACAAGACCTGTGATTAATTACATTTGTGCTGGATACATTTTACCGTAGAGTTTCTTCTCACATATTGCTGTAGTGTGATGTCCATGAGGCGTACAGATGTAGCAAACTTTAACTTCAATGTGATAACTCTCTGACATGTTATCTTAGAATATTGAAAAGTTATTATCTAATCAGAACACAAAAAATCCCATTATAAAGCTATTGAAAGGGCAAATAAGTGGTGGCACCAAACGTTGTCTTAACCCATTAAGAGTCAAGTTAAACTTTGCTACATCTGTATATAAGACCCATTTATGTGTTTAGAAAAGTACCTAGGTATTGGCTAAGCAGAAACCGCTCTTGATAGGCAATGTTTTATTTGTATTGTTTCATAAAAGCCAGATTTTCCCATCTTTCACCTTGCAGCAAAAAGTGGTCATGAAAAATATGTAAGGTGTAGGCAGGTAATTTCATTGCCAAGGAATGTCACAGAAACTAGTATATTTGCAGAGCAAACTGCTTTAATTCTGTTAGACATGCATCTTCACAGGTTTAGGCCATTTTAGATGGCCCTATGGCCTGATCCTCGTGAAAGATGTTGGAGTATTGTTTTGATGCCGCAGTGATGACAGATGGAGGCGTAGGTAGTTTTATGCAGCAAAAGCATATACTAATTTAAAAATTACTTCTAGATTGTCAATCCATAAGAGGATTCCATGCTTAAACGTTGCATAACAAAATCACAATGTGTTACAGTCTCAAACCTCCAAGGCTGAAGAAACAAGCCAGCACACATGAACGTAATGTTCACCCTGCAGTCACTGAAACACTCGGCTTATCACCCAAAAAGTACATCCTTACATTTTAGCAGTTGGATTATCAACTTCTTTCCAGCAATTTCTTGTATCAGATTCCTTTAAACCGGGAATGCTTGAGACACTATAAGACAGTCTTGGGAGACTTTTATATTCTGTTACCATTAGACTCATGACCAGTATTAACTAACTGACCTAACTTCACTTCTTGTATCACCATTCTCGGCAAACCACAGCAATGGCCCACTCAGTTTCGCCTCTCACACTGTGCCAGTGCTTACTTTTTTGGTTTTCTCAGATCATGGGAAATCTTATCTCTCCACACTGCAATCAGCCTCTCACTCTATAATACATTGGAGCACCCATTCTCATCTTTGCTTGCCATATCTCACTTGCATCTGCTTGGCGTTCACTGCGCAGAACTTTACAAGAAAGGTTACTGCCATGATCCCTGGTGAACTAGGGCAAAGAAAGTTCAGGTGGACATACACATTAGGTAGAATTTGGTTGATGGTTGAACTGTTGAAGAAACAATTGCCTAGTGAAGGATTGCTTTGCAGTTGCAGCCATAAAGCCAACTTTAGTTTAAAGTTCATGGATGTCTTTAATGTCAAAACTTTTAGTGGTATTGGGTCATATACAGGTAGCGTACAGTGGGCTTCTTACTACTCCAGCATTGTCCTGGCTGTAAAAGAAGGCTGATCACTGATCATTTAACTTCCTATTCTCTCCATGTACTGATCATAGCAATGATTGTAGGCATGGAATATAGAGGACTGTGCAGCTCTAACTACAGTTAGGGCCAGAAATATTTGGACAGTGACACAAGTTTTGTTATTTTAGCTGTTTACAAAAACATGTTCAGAAATACAATTATATATATAATATGGGCTGAAAGTGCACACTCCCAGCTGCAAAATGAGAGTTTCCACATCCAAATCAGAGAAAGGGTTTAGGAATCATAGCTCTGTAATGCATAGCCTCCTCTTTTTCAAGGGACCAAAAGTAATTGGACAATGGACTCTAAGGGCTGCAATTAACTCAGAAGGCGTCTCCCTCGTTAACCTGTAATCAATTAAGTAGTTAAAAGGTCTGGGGTTGATTCCAGGTGTGTGGGTTTGGATTTGGAAGCTGTTGCTGTGACCAGACAACATGCGGTCAAAGAAACTCTCAATTGAGGTGAAGCAGAACATCCTGAGGCTGAAAAAAAAGAAAAAATCCATCAGAGAGATAGCAGACATGCTTGGAGTAGCAAAATCAACAGTCGGGTACATTCTGAGAAAAAAGGAATTCACTGGTGAGCTTGGGAACTCAAAAAGGCCTGGGCGTCCACGGAAGACAACGGTGGTGGATGATCGCCGCATACTTTCTTTGGTGAAGAAGAACCCGTTCACAACATCAACTGAAGTCCAGAACACTCTCAGGGAAGTAGGTGTATCTGTCTCTAAGTCAACAGTAAAGAGAAGACTCCATGAAAGTAAATACAAAGGGTTCACATCTAGATGCAAACCATTCATCAATTCCAAAAATAGACAGGCCAGAGTTAAATTTGCCGAAAAACACCTCAAGAAGCCAGCCCAGTTCTGGAAAAGTATTCTATGGACAGATGAGACAAAGATCAACCTGTACCAGAATGATGGGAAGAAAAAAGTTTGGAGAAGAAAGGGAACGGCACATGATCCAAGGCACACCACATCCTCTGTAAAACATGGTGGAGGCAACGTGATGGCATGGGCATGCATGGCTTTCAATGGCACTGGGTCACTTGTGTTTATTGATGACATAACAGCAGACAAGAGTAGCCGGATGAATTCTGAAGTGTACCGGGATATACTTTCAGCCCAGATTCAGCCAAATGCTGCAAAGTTGATCGGATGGCGCTTCACAGTACAGATGGACAATGACCCCAAGCATACAGCCAAAGCTACCCAGGAGTTCATGAGTGCAAAAAAGTGGAACATTCTGCAATGGCCAAGTCAATCACCAGATCTTAACCCAATTGAGCATGCATTTCACTTGCTCAAATCCAGACTTCAGACGGAAAGACCCACAAACAAGCAAGACCTGAAGGCTGCGGCTGTAAAGGCCTGGCAAAGCATTAAGAAGGAGGAAACCCAGCGTTTGGTGATGTCCATGGGTTCCAGACTTAAGGCAGTGATTGCCTCCAAAGGATTCGCAACAAAACATTTAAAAAAAAATATTTTGTTTGGGTTATGTTTATTTGTCCAATTACTTTTGAGCTCCTAAAATGTGGAGTGTTTGTAAAGAAATGTGTACAATTCCTACATTTTCTATCAGATATTTTTGTTCAACCCTTTAAATTAAACGTTACAATCTGCACTTGAATTCTGTTGTAGAGGCTTCATTTCAAATCCAATGCGGTGGCATGCAGAGCCCAACTCGCGAAAATTGTGTTACTGTCCAAATATTTCTGGCCCTAACTGTATATAGCCACACTGTTTTTTCTGTAATCAAGCAGAGTATTTAATGACTGCTCTGCCCAATTCCTCAGGAGAAAGCTCAGGAAATTTGTGTGGAAGTAGAGTTTCCATGATTCGGGGAAGTTTCTAAGCTGTCACCCAACTTAAGGCCTCATGCCCACGGCTGGGTCGAATTCCGACTGTGAAATATTGCAGCAGAATGAGATCCAGTGCCCCCCAGAGACTCTACACTCACACCTCTCTGAATCCACCACTAGTGTCTCACCCGGTGAGCTGGTAAGCATGACGCACCAGCGCTGGGCTGTGATGTGGATTCTTGCAGTACTTCCACAGTGCTCACTGCGTTAGTATCACGAGATGGACGGCTTCCATTGACAGCAATGGAAATCGTCTGTGTGATTTTCCGTACAGAATAGCATGTGTATGGATGGGCATTGCTGCGGAATTCATGGCGGGTGCCTGACCGCGGATTCTGCAGTCATAATCCATCTGTGGGCATTCGGCCTAAAGGGAATACTGTTTTGTATTAGCCAAAGTGCTGCCAACTTTGCTTACCTTGCAGTGCTACTGAGCCTTTAAGGTTATACAATAGCTTTATCTATAATAGTGTCTACATACAGATTTCACCAACTTCAGCTTGACATTTAATGCGTTACACAGCATGATGCAACAAACTTTAAATTGAAAGGAAAACATTGTTTATCAGCTTATCACTCTTGTATAGACAATCCGGCAGGTGCATGTCAGCAACTTGTACATCCGCCAGCAAATAAAAGGTACAAAGTCCAGCACTCTGGGCAGGGCTGATTAAAACATCAGCTCTATTAAGGATCCAAAATATGTAAAACCATATTAATAACAAGCATCTTACGCATTTCAGCAAGGTTCCTAATCAAAGTGTACAGCTAAACAGAAGCAGATTTTCGTTCTCTGTTAAAGTTGCATTTCTGGAAGGTCCCAATGTAGTTTGTAGACTTCTAACATTTTTCTTGCAATGCTGTGCACTTTCTGTACCTGTTCACAATGGGTATAGCTGAGATCAAAAATTAGGAGGCATTTCCACATGCAGTTCTTTTGAGCTTAGAGTGTTTAAGCAGTACATTGTTGCGAATACTACTGTAGAGAGCACTGGCAGCAATTTGGGCATGCATTGTTTAGTAGGGCACTTTGGTTTAACCCTTTCCAATCCAATTTGCATCCTGGTCTTCCTAGGGGGCTTACTCTTTTTCTGCCTTTATAGAACGCCGCTATCTGCTGGCTAAAGCCAGTACTGCATGAGGTGACATGTTGGATAGGCTCTAACAGCAGAGAGGCTGGCAATATACAGTAAGAGAAACCCGACGGACGTCTTCGAACATCGGCGCTGTACAGCCTTAAATCATAATGTCTTTAGACGTCAGACAGTGGATTGGAAAGGGTTAAAGCGTTATGCTGGAACTGTGGCAACATTCTACAGCATCTAAAATATAGTGCTGTATAATAGGAATTCTTGTTACTGCAGAGTTCGTCTTGAGATATGTAGAAAGTACCATGTGTTGTACGGTTATACTATTCACATAGTCTGCTGGTTATTAAAAGTGGCTGGCAAAGGGAAATAATGATGGCCCTTGCTACGTCTCTACAATAAATAGATACCGTGTTTCCCCCAAAATAAGATCTACCCAATAATAAGGCCTATCCTGATTTTCAGGGAGGGTGGAGGGGAGCTTGAAATCTAAGCCCTCCCCCCCAAAATAAGCACCAGCTATACTACATGAAAAAAAGCAATACTCGCCTAGTAGGCGCTGTACAGGTTACGCCCACTGGTCTAGGGCGCTCCTGCAATTAATAAATGGCTTCGCAAGCACCGCCTCAGCCAATCAGAGCAATCTGAGGCAGGGTATTCAAACTCCGTTACCAGCAAGAGATGATCTGTCGGCACTGACAAGTACATGGGAAGCCTGCAGGAGCGCCCGAGACCAGTGGGATAGTGGGAGGGACCCGGACGGCATCTGCTGAGTACAAGACACCCCCTGAAAATAAAACCCAGTGCCACTTTTGGGACCAAAAAAAATGATAAAACAGGGTCTTATTTTTATGGAAACAAGGTAAATCAATAGATCGATAGAGTCAAATGGACCTTTTACACGGGATGATCATCGTTCAGCTTTTCCCGCACCTATAAGAATTTGGATGATACTCATCCTGTCTAAATGCATGCAGCAACTGAATGACTGCACATGAATGTTACTGTGAATGGAGGTGGGCAGGCAGAGAAACACCTATATTCTGGCAGCCCTGTGAGTGATGCCAGCGATACTTGCTGCTGTGTAACAGCACTGGAGCAAGCATCACTAGGACATATGTTGTGTTACCATGCGGCGGTTGCTGGTCCTCCCAGGGCGGCGGTGCGTGGGGTCCCGCGGTTGGTGTGTGTCCCCCCGGCTTGTTGTTCGGCTGTCATTGGTGTGGGTGCCTGACCAGCATGGTGCATGAGCTCCCTTTTATTAAGTTCTGTTGGGAGTTGGCTATCTCCCTCTCTCTGCCCCTGGGCAGAGGTTTTTGTTTAAAGGTCGGGCAGAGACTTGTAATCACTGCCAGTTATTGGTTTCCCTCTGTGTGCTAGCTAGTCTGCCTCTGTTGGTCTCCTGCTCCTGTCATCTTATCTGCTATTCTTTGCTATTGTCCACCAGGCTTTTCCATCTGCCTCAGTTCTGCTTAGTATTGCTCGTGTTGGTTATTTACATCTGCCTTTTCTGTCGGTATTCTACCCTTTCCATCCAGGTACGCCAGCATCTCTTTTTCGGCCCCTAGTTAGAGTAGGGACCGCTGCCCAGTTGCCCGCCTACGGTTAGCCAGGAGTGGAGGCAAGCAGGCAGGGACAGGGGTTGTGGGTAAGATCTAGGGCACCCAGGCTGGCGTATCACGGGTAGTATACCGTAACATGTTGAGCATCATATGTTCGACAGCTTGTCATGTGTAAAAGGACCTTAGGCTATTTGAACTACAGATTTCAGACCTTTCCAGGTTTGACTCTAGAAAGAGACTTCATTTTACTCTGTGTATTCATTTTTTTGCCATTTACTATAAAATGCAATGCATTAGTAAGAAGTAGCAGCTGTTCTAGAATATATTTCATTCTGTCCTTTTCCCTGCACATTTACCACACTGTTGAAGCATACTTCGCAAAAAATCAATTTATCCCCATTTTATAAGTTTGACCCCGATTACAATGTAGCAGCCATAAAGCCAAAGGGTTATTTGACTTGCACAGAAAAACATAGTAATGCAATGATTCTCCATCAGAAGATAATTTGAAACATTTTGTTAGATGTACAATATTCAGTTCAGACTAGCAATGAGATTCACTACTGTAAAATATTGGTTGCAAACTTGCTGTATTAAACATTTCATGTTTATTGTAAATATGTAAGTTTCTTTAGTACTTTATCTAGTTTACATTCCAATTTTGTAAGAAGGTACTTAATTACAGTGGTCTGTTTTTGACTATTTCTTATATGTCTGACCAAGGCATGTTGAATTACAGTAATAGATTCTCTAAAATCACATCCTATGCTATTACCCAGTGTACAGGAACATTTCCAGGGTTGTTCTCAACTCTGGAAGACTAGAATAGGTTCCATGTAACTCACGGAATACTTTTTCTCTGTGGACTCAATGACTATTGCATTTGGTGCCTATTAACCATGAACTATCCTGTGTTCCCTGGTACTTGTCCCTTTTAAATTGAAAACTTATCGCCGGAATGTGAATGTATTTTTTTCCTACATTTTTCATTACCTAATGAAATATACACCTTTTTTTTATTGTATGGGTTGCTTATATTGAGAAATGTGTGGTTTTAGCATTTTTTGCAAAATTATTAGGATTCTAAAATTGTATTGGATAGGAAAAGGTTAATGTTATTTTTCCTTCAGTGGCACTACAGGATTCATATCTTAAATGTATTATTGTTGTAGTTCACCAAACTAATAATTATATAATTGATATGGATGAGAAAAAGATCATAACTTTTTTTTAAGTTATGTGATTTTATTTAATTTGATCAATAATGCACTAAAAGGTAAATATATACATTTTTTACTATAATCTCTATGGTTATATGTGACTTTAAATAAAATTGTGGGGTACAACTAAATTCAATCAACAATTTTTTTTTAGTTTTCAAATTGTTTGTAAAAGGGATCATCATAGAGTTCGTAGGTAGTAGTTTAAATATATTGACTTTTTGTTCAGGCTTGTGAAAATTTCAATTAAATTTTGAGCTTCGCTTACATATAAGCTAACACTATGATTGAATTAATTCATGGGCGCCTTATGATTTTAATTAAAATAACATTTAACCATCAAAATTGTGGTACAAGAAACAAACATTTCCTTAAAGTGCATTATTGATAAAGTGAAATAAAATTATTTACTTTAAAAAAAAAAAAATCTTTTTAATGTTTGGGTCTTCTGCAAGCAATTTTTTTCCCTTATGATTTTTTCGTTCAAATATCCTTTTAAAAACCTTTGAAGTAAATAGTTGAAGCCTATAACTAATGGCCTGGTGGGCTGCAGAGTGTTAAGGCAGCAGAATGCAGTCCTAAGCTCTCACTTATGACCTGAAGGTTGCAGGTCCAATACCTGCGTAGTTCAGGTAGCCGGCTTAAGGTTGACTCAGCTTTCTGAGGCCAATAAAATGAGTACCCAGCTTGCTGGGAGGTAATAAACAACTTACCTGAAAGCTCTGTGGAATAAGTTGGTACTATACAAATAAGAAGTCCCAAATCCCATGTCACATGCTTGATCTACATCTTTTGGACTTTACCTTTCAATGTAAAATCTGAGAGCACAGTGTAAACTATATATCATTATGATCTTGTTTGCAATCCATCCAACATATGTTCGTGTAAGATGTTGATTGCACACATGAAGCTCATTGACTTGAAATTTATAATGTTATTTCAATCCCTAGTCTGGTTAGTAGTTGTTCATTCTATCTAGCTTTGCCAACACTCTAATTACTAGGCTTCTTCCCAGTCAATTTTGAGCAGCCCAATTCTTCTTTTCTGAATCCATCTAGTGATCTTATGCAACTCCATGTTACATTTACTTGTTTTTCTTCATAGAGTTTTGGTCCTACGTAGAGATGAGTGAGTATACTCGTTTCGAGTAATTACTCGATCGAGCACCGTGATTTTCGAGTACTTCAGTACTCGGGTGCAAAGATTCGGGGGGTGCCGGGGGCGGGGGGAGGCGTGACGGAGTGGGGGGTAGCAGCGGGGAACAGGGGGGAGCCCTCTCTCTCTCCTTCTCCCCCCCACTCCCCGCTGCAACCCCCCACTCACCCACGGCCCCCCGAATCTTTTCGCCTGAGTACGGAAGTACTCAAAAATCGCGGTGCTCGGGCAAAAAAGGGGTGTGGCCGAGTAGGCTCGCTCCTCTCTAGTCTTATGTACATGACTGAATTGTTCACTGTACATTTTTGCATTTTATTTACTGTGGATGCCATGACAGTAGCCTTCTTCATTTAGCACTTTTGTAGTTAAATTTGGCAGAGAACTAGATTGCTTTTGGTTGAACCAGATGAGTCGATGAATGCTGATGGTAAGTCTCTCTCATACATCTGAATCCAACAGAAGTGAGGCCATACGATCTCCTTGAGGAATCTAGTTGCTGTACTTGCCAATCCCTTTGAAATGACAATGTTGAATTAAAGCATCACTTTTGCACCCAGAAATATTTTCCGTTCCTTTGGCAAACCCACAGTATTATCGATTTCTGGTGGAATGTCGTCATCCAAAGTGACATTCCGAGGTCAAGTGTCACATTTACCATTTCATCTTGTGCTCTGATGGTATTCATTGTAACATTGTGTTATCCTTGAAGTATTGAACCAGTGCCTTGTTATGATCATAGATTTGTTTATTTGTGGCATGTACTCACAAAGCTTTATCAATGGTAAATGCCCCAGTCACTTCTTGGAGTACTTTTTTCCATCAGCATGCTGAAATGCTCAGATCTCATTTCTCCAATTCGCAGTGCATTTAGGATACGGATGAAAGTGTCACCCTGCTGCTGGTTTTCAGTCCGCTTACACAATGTGAACCACCACCATGGATGTGTTGCTGGCTGACGTTTGTCACACTGTTTGAAAACTGGAGTCCCTGATCTCTTAGTTGCTGACAGTTACAGCAGATCTCAAGACCACCAAAGAACTTGCTGCCTTTGATCCTCAGCTAAGCCACAAACCCATAATGCGTAACATCTGGTGTGATGGCATAGATATTTCATCAATTATGATGAACTGTGTTTCTCTCCATTTTTGTTACATGATTTTTAAGTTTTCTGTCAGTGGTCACATTGATTTGGCAATCTTTTTAGACAGGTAGCTTTAAGGTGGTATGAATTATTGAGCCATTTAGTAGACTTCTTGAGAGTCCAGTTAATGCGCACACTTTGACTGCATTCTTCACACATCTGTTGATTTGATTTCATAGCAGATTAAACAGGATTGTCATGCCCACACCAGCTCCACCAGTGAGGAATATCTTTAGTCTTTCATTGGCACAGGTCATTTGAACTTGCATTCTCAGCATGACCATTGTAAATATTTTTCTTTGTCCTGCATTTATGGCCCATTGCGCTGCCTGAAATTTATCTTACTCTAGTGTCCGATGTGGAACTTCTTCGTCCAACTCATTTGGCTGTGCTTGTTCAAGAATCTGAAATGCATGCGCTTGATTCAATGCATTTTCAAGCTGTTTATCTCGTTGACTACAATTTCATGTATGCGGTCATTTCTTGAGTTGCTCTTCACATGCTACAAATGCGTCCCAAGTGCTATTCAACTCTCCCAACAGCTCACTTTTGTTCTGGTATGGCATATACTGTGGCAGTAGTAGTAACCTTACAGATCTGTTGTGGCAGCAAAGTTTCGAAGACGCTTGACTGCAGCTGTGTTTTTGTGACTATATTTGGGTTGTCTGCAAGTGTTAGGAGACATGTTTTTTGCTGTGCGTCCTCATGTGCCTCCTAATTATGTTTTCTTCAATTTCTTCGGACTGCATTGTACTTGTTATCTGCTACAGTAGAGGCGAGCAGTAGGGCACTTCCATCTATCAGTACTTTCAGTATTTTGACCCAAATAAATTAAATATTGTATTGTTATCATTACTATGT
The DNA here is from genome assembly GCF_035609145.1 of Eleutherodactylus coqui. Taxonomy (NCBI): domain Eukaryota; kingdom Metazoa; phylum Chordata; class Amphibia; order Anura; family Eleutherodactylidae; genus Eleutherodactylus; species Eleutherodactylus coqui. Next base: position 227,264,234 of record NC_089841.1, read on the forward strand.
ATGTAAATGTCATTAGTTCTGAATATGTATGTGAAATTCAAGAGAATCGGTTCAGCAGATGCTGGAGATAAATTAGTTGCAAAATGTGACCCAAACAAATAGTTTGGGGAAAGTTAAGTAAAACTGTTCATTATTGATAATATAGATCCCTTCCGTTATGCTAGGGCGAGGTAGAATGGGGAAAAGAAATTAGAGAGAAGGTCAATTTTAATTACCGCTACAATCCAATAACAGACTATTTAACCAGTCTGCGATGGCCTATTCATTGCAGAACAGAAAGCAATCCTGGTTAACATGATTTTTTATGCTGCAAAACACCGCAGCAATTATCATCAAGCAAAGTAATTTTCCCCACCACTCATTGTTCTAATTCTACTTCCAGCTCTTGGTTCTCACTACAGCTCAAAAGCACGGAACCATAATCACCTGTTAAGTGATCCTGATTATAGTTAGCCCCTACTTTAATTAAGCCTTTAGCATTCACTGGGTATGAATCTATGATATGGGTTATATCTTTTTGTTTAGATTTTTCCTTTGCTTTAAACATATTCTGCTTTCTATAAATGAGGACTGACCTTTCAAACAACTAGTGCTTATGTGATAGCCAATGTGATAACTAGCAAAACTGAAAATCATTTGATTTACCCAACCTTATGTTTTTTTCTGAAAAATCCCTCTAAATTGTTGGCCATTAGGAGTCTTTCTTTCTTCCAATTTGCAGTCCACTGCCTCTTGACAACCTATCCATTCATGCTAATGGGAGCTGTGCCTACAATACCACGTAGGGCCACTGCATAATGTACAGCGCTATCTTCATCCCGCTTTGTAAAACATGACTTTGACCAAGTTGATTAGAAGGGGTTCTGAGTAGCGGACAGCCACACCTATCAGCTATTGATGACCTATCCTGGAGATAGGTTATCATTTTTTTAGAACTGCAAAATCCCTTTATATTATACCAATCTCTAGTAACAGAGATGACAAGAAGAAGTACACGTCCACCAGGATGGGAGTGACTCTATTCTGGAACATAGAAAGGTGTTTTGATTGGGGGATCTTGCTCTATGATGTTCATATAGCCTAATAAGGCATATGACTTGAAGATGCCAACTTGGCACAACCCCTTTAAGAAAAGTGCTGTAGATACGTAAAAGTCACATATTGCAGAAACAGATAAAACTGGTATGAAATGATTGGCTCTTTAGCAACTTCACATAATGTCTCATATTTAAGAGCAAAACTTAAATTCGTACTCCTTGTTGGCAACATTCTGTTTTAAATACTAATGGAAAATTTCTAAGGAGTAAGTAGTTCTCATTTGTGTGCACAGCAAATGTATATAGGCAAGAATAATTTAAACACTCAATTTAGCTGTATAACAATTATGTTTTTCATTATCACCAGCTTTGTAGCAAAACCTGTTCCGCTAATCAAGATAGATATTATCTGTGTAATACATCCCATTCATGCTTAGCTACAAGTGCTATTGTAGCTACTTCAAGAAAAAATGGATTGTTTTTATTGGCATGGAATAAAACATGCTTTGCATTTAGCTTAGCAAGAGGCAAATAAAAGTAAGCAGCTGGTAATTCCAGTAGATGTATATCTGTTTGCATTAACACACAACACCTGCATCAGCTTATTTGCATTCGCGACGGAAGTAAATGTATCACTGGCAATTTTCTTAAGTGATTTGTAAGCTTGTCTACTTTTAATGGAAACATACCATAAGCTGGAGTATTGTCAGTTCAGCACTTTTTGCAGCCTTCGAAATAGCCAACTGAGATTCAAGTTAACAAACCAGATTGTATGTGCTGTATTCGGGATGTCTATTTCATTCTTGGTCTAGAATCAAATCAACCATGTCCATCAACCATGTCATTCATAGTCCACAGCCCTGACCATAATTTACCTATAAAATGGTTACCATGAGCAATACGAGACTGATATTGACAGTATAACAGTACTGTATTGCTTTCAAGGGGCTGCTTTCAAAGGACCATTTGAATCCAATCCAGCCCTATTATAATCAAAATTAAAAATGCTCTTGCAATAGGCAATAACTAGCAATGGGATCGCTTTAAAATATAAAACTTTTATTAAATTCCTTAATAAAAAAATTGCACATGGAAATTAAAATCTTTAAAAACCCAGTATATAGTATAGAGGTGTAGGCTCACGTATTTCGGCCAAGTAATGTCAACAGAGTCACTAGGAAAATCTATAATGCTTGGACAGATCAGTGGCAAAACAAGACCTGGCGGCCAAAGAACATGATGGCTGATACTGTCAGAGCTGATACTCGCATGGATATCACACAACTGAAAGAAGCAGTGCAAAACTGAAAAACATGGTTAGACCTCGCCTTTAGTCGTTTACGACCCTCGGCGACCCTAAACTGCCAACATATCAAACTACTAAGACCACTTGTCTGCAGTATGTGAGTGAGTGCTTCTGATGCTCCACCCCTGTTAACGTCATCATCCCGCCCCCTGGTGATGCCATTGAAGGTCCTACCACATGTATAAAACATAGAGCCTGACTGACAGAAGAAAAACACAGTTAGGGCTCTTGGAAGGGGAGGACAAAATAACACACTGAGAATACAACTAAGCCATTTTTATCTCAGAAGACACAACTCAGAGGACTTGACAGAACACATTGACCTACCACCACCACAGAAATCCAGTGGGCTGAAGGACCTGTGGTGATGTCACTGCTGTGGGAGGAGCCAAGCTGTGTGTGATGTGTGGGGATCATAATGTATGTACCATGTAGCAGAGCTGTGTGGCACATTGCACCACCAGAAACACTGTGTACTATAATTTCCTACATAACTCATCAGTCTTGACAGAACACATTGACCTACCACAGGGCCTGTGGTGATGTCACTGCTGTGAGAGGAGCCAAGCTGTGTTTGTATTTTGTGGTAATCAAGCTACTGTGAGTGTGTGTGCCACCATAAACACTGCTACTATAATGTCATAATAATTACCAGTATTTTTATATTGTTGTTACCATCCACAGTGTCATTGCTATCCAATATTCTAATAGCTGTCAGTCTATGACTATAATTATGTTTGCATTTATTATTCAGCAGGTCAGTACTGGAGAGAATGATGAATGGTCAAGAATAAATCGGGGAATGTGAGCAGAGCTCCCCCCCTACCTTTTAAATCAGTGTTAGACTGCAGGCATTGGGTTACCGTTAATACTCAGAACACAGCTAGACAGTCATACGGCTTCCCTCCATGTGAAATGCTACTGGATGGTGTGGCAGATTCTGGCATTCGGACTGCTTTGTCAGATGCTATAGGACAGTGGAGGCAAACCTCTGGTCCTGGTGCCAGAGGTGGCGCATGAAGCAGGCAGGCAGAGCCATTGGCTCCCCTACCGGTATTCACTCAGCTGTGTTATTAGCGGCGCTGATCCCGGCGCACACTGTGATGTCAGTGTGCACCCGGGATCCTCCTCCCTCCCCTGACGTCTCCTCCATGGTTCCGCCAGAGCAGGGGAAGAGGCGTCTGGCAGCAGACTGATTTCACAGTGTGCAAATGGGATCAGCGCTAGCAGTAGTGCCGAGCAGAGGAGGAAGGGGTAAGTATATGGGTCTCAAGGGGGCACTATTACTACTGGGGCTGATAGAGGATACTATTAGTAATAGTGTCCCCTATATCAGCCACAGTAGTAAGAGCATAACTACTAGGGGGCCGCTGTGGGATGTCACTATTACCGCTGGGGGCCGCTCTGTGGGATGTCGCTATTACCGCTGGAGGCCGCTCTGTGGGATGTCGCTATTACCGCTGGAGGCCGCTCTGTGGGATGTCGCTATTACCGCTGGAGGCCGCTCTGTGGGATGTCGCTATTACCGCTGGGGGCCGCTCTGTGGGATGTCGCTATTACCGCTGGGGGCCGCTCTGTGGGATGTCGCTATTACCGCTGGGGGCCGCTCTGTGGGATGTCGCTATTACCGCTGGGGGCCGCTCTGTGGGATGTCGCTATTACCGCTGGGGGCCGCTCTGTGGGATGTCGCTATTACCGCTGGGGGCCGCTCTGTGGGATGTCGCTATTACCGCTGGGGGCCGCTCTGTGGGATGTCGCTATTACCGCTGGGGGCCGCTCTGTGGGATGTCGCTATTACCGCTGGGGGCCGCTCTGTGGGATGCGGCTATTACCGCTGGGGGCCGCTCTGTGGGATGCGGCTATTACCGCTGGGGACCGCTCTGTGGGATGCGGCTATTACCGCTGGGGACCGCTCTGTGGGATGCGGCTATTACCGCTGGGGACCGCTCTGTGGGATGCGGCTATTACCGCTGGGGACCGCTCTGTGGGATGTGGCTATTACCGCTGGGGGCCGCTCTGTGGGATGTCGCTATTACCGCTGGGGGCCGCTCTGTGGGATGTCGCTATTACCGCTGGGGGCCGCTCTGTGGGATGTCGCTATTACCGCTGGGGGCCGCTCTGTGGGATGTCGCTATTACCGCTGGGGGCCGCTCTGTGGGATGTCGCTATTACCGCTGGCGGCCACCCTGTGGGATGTCGCTATTACCGCTAGGGGCCGCTCTGTGGGATGTCGCTATTACCGCTGGGGGCCGCCCTGTGGGATGTCGCTATTACCGCTGGGGGCCGCTCTGTGGGATGTCACTATTACCGCTGGGGGCCGCTCTGTGGGATGTCGCTATTACCGCTGGGGGCCGCTCTATGGGATGTCACTATTACCGCTGGGGGCCGCTCTGTGGGATGTCGCTATTACCGCTGGGGGCCGCTCTCTGGGATGTCGCTATTACCGCTGGGGGCCGCTCTCTGGGATGTCGCTATAACCGCTTTCGGGTTTCAGTTTGAGCACTTGGTCTTTAAAAGGTTTGCCATTACTGCTATAGGCAGTACTCTATAGGCATCGCTGCACCTCCAGATAGGTGGACCTATTTGGTGTTACTGGTATCCATGGGGAACGCGCACCCTGGATCATTTTTGACCATGGATTATTCTCTCTAGTAATGACCTGCTGAATAATAAATGCAGGCATAGCTATAGTCATAGACTGACAGCTATCTGGGATAACATTGACACTGTGGATGGTAATAAACCACAATATAGTAATATACACATCTACACTATATACTGGGTTTTAAAATAATATCATTTCCACGTGCAATCTTTTTGCAAAGCAATTTATTAAAAGTTGTATTTTAAAGGGATCCTACACATAGTTTTTGCCGATGGCAAGAGCATTTTTGATTTAGATTTCCATTTGTATCTGGCATAAAATCTTGGACGAAATAGCAGAGTTGTCGTGCTACTTCATCCATGAGCATGCCAAAACCAGACAGACCCCATTATAATCAATGGGGTTCATTTAGAGCTGTCTGATTCTATAATAGGATAAATCCATTCGGGAAGGGATTCCATTTTCCTGCTCCTATTAGGCTGCTTTCACACGCCCAAGAAAATCATTGTGAGACACCAAATACCATACGGATATGAACTGCATGAGAGGATAGAAAACAATGGGAAACACTTGCAGATCTTCCGACACGTCTGAAAGCCACGCTGCAGGATCGCTACTTCCCTCAAGTGAATCAAGGTGTTTTTGATCCACTGGGAAATCACACATTTCAGAGTGCAATATTGGACCAAGTTTCATTGCCCGATATCGCGCTTGCCCGTGCGAAATTAACCTAAGGGCTTATTCCGACATGCATATATCGGCTGGGTTTTCACGCCTGGCTGATATAAGCTGTCTCTCTCTGCAGGGGGAGGAGGCGGGCCAGGAGCTGTGCATTGAGCTCCCGCCCCTTCTGCACCTCTAGCCACTGTTTGCAATGGAGGTGGAGCCAAGTTCTTCCTTGTCTCGCCCCCTCCCATTGCAACTAGTGGCGAGGGGCGCAGAGGGGGCGAGAGCTCAGTGCACTGCTCCCGGCCTCCCCCCCCCGCCACACACACACACACACACACACACACACACACAGAGACAGTGTATATCGGCCGGGGGTGAAAATCTGGCCGATATACGATCGTCGGAATAAGCCCTAATAGAGCAGAAAAACTGAAGTGCGAATGGAACAGCAATGTTAATGTGAATGAGCAAGCACGCTTGGTAAGGTCAGTTACTCGAGCGAGCCTCACTCATCTAAAGTAACTGCCTTCTCCTCCGAGCGTGCTCGGGGGGTGGCGGGGGTAAGCAGCGGGCGGTAGTGGGGGGGGGGGGCGAGAGCACGCTCGAATGAGAAGGTAGTTACTCGAGATGAGCGAGGCTTGCTCGAGGAACTGACCTTACCGAGCGTGCTCACTCATCTCTAGATTTATCCCATATATAGGATTTATATGAAGAAGGCATGCCCTGGCACTACTGCTCATTAACAGATAGGGACACACACCCTATAAAACATAGGTAACTAATGACTACTGTAGCTGGTGTTCAATGCATCCAATGGCCATATCAAAGACATATACTGAAACTTTTTTTGCAGCACACAAAGGCAAACACTGAAATATTTTAAAAAGTAATAGTGTGCTACAATTATATACAGAGAAAGTTGACAACGGATGTGCGACATTCCCTAACTGACCCTGGATGGTAGATACAAAGTCTAAATCAAGCTCATACAATACAATGTAAGTGGTGGCCTTGTCAGAGTGAAAGCCCTGAAAGTATACCATATCAATAAGTATAGTCAGACAATGGTACAGATAGCACATTTTATAAAGATATCTAGGGGAAACATATTAGAGTACTAAAAGTATTTATTCTTAAAATGTCCACTGACGTAGTTTTAGGTGAAGATAACTTTTATGTGGCCTTGTGTGGTGCAGAGTGTTAAGGGAGCAGAATGCAGTCCTAAGCTCTCACTCACGACCTGAAAGCCCTCGCTCACTATCTATAGGTTGCAGGTTCAATCGCTGCCTGGTTCAGGTTGACCCTGCCTTCCATCCTTCTGAGGTCAATAAAATTAGTACCCAGTAAGTAATAAGAAAATTTTTACCTGAAAACGCTGCGGAATAAGTTGGCGCAATACAAATAAAAAGTTCCTTTCCCCTTTCATGTACTTTTAAAATGGAATGTCACTAGCAATATTTGCCATTTGAATGGTGATCTAAAGAATTTTTTTTTCACTAGTTCAATGTGTCATGCAGTTAGAAAACACTATTTGATGTAGTTTTAGCAATTTGCATAATGTGTTAATGGCCATTAACACTTTTTCATCTTCACTTGCATGTAAAAAGATGTTTAGGTATTGTTCACAGAGCCCAGCATGTGTTTAAACAGCTGCCAACACATTCCTTTGTTCTGTTCTTAGCTAGTCTAAACATGCTGTGGACAGATCATCATGTAGTGTAGTGAATGATGAGGGAAATGCATTCAAACGGAATTTGCTCAGTCTTTCAGCTGGTGAACGATAGATTTTATGCCAGGTAAAATCCATCATTCAAACGAATGCCTGCATTTACAGGTTACAATTATGGCTCATTTTTAGACATTTGGACGAATTTTGAGTGATAATCGTTGCGTGTAAAAGGGCCTTTACAACTAGTCAACCACATTCTGATAAGACATCCAATGCTTTTCAGAGCTATGAATAAGCATTATATTTTGTGGTATCCTTTATCATTGAATATAAACTAAGCAAAGTTGATATAGTAAGTAGAGATGAGCGAACCTACTCGGCCATGGCCCTTTTTCGCCCGAGCGCCGCGATTTTCGAGTACTTCCGTACTCGGGTGAAAAGATTCGGGGGGAGCCGTGGGTGAGTGGGAGTTGCAGCGGGGAGTGGGGGGGAGAGGGAGAGAGAGAGGGCTCCCCCCGCCCCCTGGCGGCCCCCAAATCTTTTCACCCGAGTACGGAAGTACTCGAAAATCGCGGTGCTCGATCGAGTAATTCACTCATCTCTAATAGTAAGGGATTTTATCACAATTGCTTGTAGAGATGTTAGAAGCAGAAATGTTTCCACTCCAGTAACTGAACTGTTCGGACATCATGAGCTTCCTCTTTAACTCCGATGTCGGAACAGGTCCGCAACTGCAGTGTAGGAGTGCATCTGCACCTGCCTGTCAGACACATCGGACCCTTGAGAACCCTCAAGGGTTTTCCCCCTTCTACCTTCTCTTTTACACATTACATAGCACTCAATTAGTGCTATGTAATGCAGAAAGAATGCGGAAGTAACACTTCTGCATTCCACACGGCCATCATGTGACCGCCGGGAGCCTCCTGACCTCAGCTGTTGCTCACAGCCTAGCACCCTCCTGATCTCAGCCATCAGTCACAGCAGAGATCAGGAGGGGGAAGAGAAAATGTGTAAGTATTACTTCTGCATTCCCCCGGTGATCATGTGACCGCCGAAACCCTCCTGATCTCGGCTGTCAATGATTGGGAGGGTAAAGGGAGAATGTCGAATCGGAATTCAAATAAATTGGAGCTGGGGAGGATGGAGGGGGGAAAAATGGATTGAAGAAAGTTAAGGCCACTGTAACGCATGGTCTCGACAAAGTGCTGCGATTGTACTTTCATCTTTAGAGGCAGATTCCTGACTCAGATAGCAGCTTTTAGCTCACCCCATCATTGATGAGGTGAGCTAAATGCAGAAAATAAAGCAGACGGCTCTCTAGAATCACTGGAAAGCGGCGCGTTAAAACACGTCTGCGAGACTCAACTGTAATCAATGGGAGCGTTCTACTGCGATTACCATGGTGTTCAAAATGCTGCGGTAATCGCAGAAAAAAACGATGTGTGAAAACAGCTTTAGAAGGCAGTTAGTTTTTCGCATGGCTGAGATGGTTGATGGATAACTTTTCTCTACAAACCTGTTATGTATTTTCTTATGTTCTTTGGCATTCTTTAGTAATAATTGAACTGTGTATGAGGCTGTATTAGAGTTGTAATTAATACTTCCAAAGCTGGAAGAGACCTTTACATCTGCGCTGTGCAGTGCTATTGATGCATGCATTGCTGGCAAGAATTAACAGATCTTGGTCATCATGCATATTGGATCTCGACAGATTTGAAAATGGGCAGATGCCTTACCACCTGTTCGTGTTGGTGAAACACCTGTCTGCGGATGACCAGTTTTACAAAGAATGGTGAAAGCAACAGGAGACAATATATGTTATTCATTCTGCAAAATATTAACATTATGTGGCAATAAATGTGTTAATTTAGGCTTGTGGCTCACGGTTCCCCAAATTAAGCAATTATAATTTGTAAAAAAAAAAAATAAAAGGTACATTTGTTCTAAAACAGGATTTCTAGAACTTCTATTATAACTGAAATCATAGAATTCTTTATGCAAAGGAAAGCAAAATAAGAACAAAATTGGTAGTTTCTATAGTGTTAATGACCACTGAAACCTGCATCCCTTCCCATGTCACACGGACAACTTGATTGGGTTAAAAAAAACATGCATACATTTATAGAAATCGTTAAAATATATCCACAAGTCGATTACATCCATCTGTGTCACTACATCATCATAAATCTAAGGAACATGATAAAACAAATAAAATATTCAAAAAAGTTAAGAAAAAACTAAACTCTCCTTAAGGCTTTATTCTCACAAGCGCATATACGTTTTCATGCCCGGGCGCATATACGGTACCCATGTGAAGCATTGGTTTCCAGTGCAGCCGTTGACATGGGTGAATATACCAGGCAGCACGAAAAATATAACATACACGGCCAGAGCATATATACTCAGCCAATATATGCTGGCGGGTCCTATAGACTCCTAGAGGAGCAGGGAAGAAAAAGGGAGGGGGAGGCATTTTTGCAGTGTCCAACACTGCGAAAAGCTTACAGGTGCCTCTATATAGACACTGGAAGGCATCTTGAGGATTTTGGCAGAGCGAGGGTTTTCCGGGGTGCGGCCTATTTTTTTGCTAAAAACTACGCTGGCCATGATCACGGAAAAACACCCATTCAGGTGCTTATACAGAGCAGGCATTAAAACGTACAAAAGCTGTTGCTGTATATGCACTCATGGGAAAGAACCCTTAGGCCGCTTTCACACGAACATATTTTAGCTTTGTATTTGGTCTGTGTTTTTGCTCTCAGCCATTGAAATGGGCAATAGTGTCACGAGTTCAAAACGTTTCCTTTCCCCGCGCAAATGCGCAGGAATATAGAGCCAGCTGCTCATTTTTTTACGTGACTGTATTATGCACACCAAATACAAGCACATAAATGAGCCCATAGAAACCAATGGGTTCTATTTTCAGCATATTGCTTGTGAAATTGTTTTGTGCACAAATACGTTAATGTGAATTACAAATATAAAGTCTTGGGCCTCATTCACATGAGCTTTTTATGCTGCTATTTTGCTGCAATAAAATGTTGGCCATAAATCGTGACCATGTAATGTCTTGGATTTGATGCGTTCATTCACACGGGCGATTTTCAGGCGCATAAAAAAAAATTCCACTGTTAAATTATCAAATCGCCAACCGTTTTCAGTCGCTGATTTTTCGCGCTGCAGAACACAAAACAGCCAATACATTTACATTTTTAATCATTGTTAAGCTACATATAAGTCTGCCTTACACTGTATATGACTTGTTGACTGCATTATTGATTGTGGCAGCAGGCATGGATCGCACGGTTGGTAAGTCTGGTATTAAACCAAGCTCTTTCATGGTTCACTAGGTGCCATTAAGTGCTATCGAAGTGTTTCACATTAGAAAGAAGGTGACTAAATCTTCTAGTTGGGAAATATATTTTAGTACAATGTGAGAACTGTGTATAAGCATTATGTGGTGAGTTTGAGGAGAGTATAATTTAGATACTGCATAACAATTTAAGGGAACAAGTCATCTCAGAGCCCAATAAACTACTGTGTTTCTCTGAAAATAGTCCTTACCCTAATTTTCAAAGGTGTAGGGAGGGGGTGGGGAGTCTTGAAATATAAGCCCTACCCTAGCTATGCTACATAAAAAAAGCAATACATTATCTAGCAGGCACCATCTGGGTCATCTCGCTTTCTCTGGAGCTCCGGAGCTCCTCAGCCACTGACAGAAGATCGCTTGCTGGTAATTGAGTTTGTAAACCCTGCCTCGTTATTAAGCGCCGTGGCTGAGCCAATCAATGCAGCGCTCGATGAACCAATGCGATGGCTGAGATTGGTTCTTTGAGCGCTGCATTGACCAGTTGAGCTGCAATGCTCGAGAAGCTATCAGAGTCAACACTTCCTGGAGGCAAGGTGTACAAACCCCACTACCAGGAAGCAATCTTCTGTCTGCAGCTGATGGCAGAAGCAAGAGCGTCGGAGCTCCGGAGACCAGCGCCTGCTAGCTAAGAATAAGAAATCCCTCGAAAATAAAATCCTGTGCCTCTTTTGGGGAAAAGATACGGATTACTTACCGGTAGTCCCATTTCCAAGAGTCATCACGACGGCCCCATTTACATATGGAGGTTGCCCTCTGACCTCAGTAGGGACAGGAAGAGAGTTTAAAAGCACCTCCCTTTCCACCATGCTTTAGTGACTTACAAATTATTACGGTGGACAATGTTTACTAAACCAAATTTTACCTTTATTCGGTCATATTTACATTGAAAAGAACATTAATTATTCTAGAAGGGAGGGAACTATGGGCCGTCGTGATGACTCCTGGAAATGGGACTACCGGTAAGTAATCCGTATCTTTCCAGGTCGTCATCCCGACGGCCCCATTTACATATGGAGTATACCAAATTATACGTGGCTTTAGGGCGGGATTACTGCCTGAAGGACTTTTCGTCCATAGCCCAGGTTTTTGTCTGACTGGACGTTAACCCTATAGTGTCTGATAATGTGTGTTATGCTAGACCAGGTGGCTGCTTTGCAGATTTGCTCGGCAGACACCTGGCCTTTTTCTGCCCAAGAGGAGGAGAGAGAGCGTGTGCAGTGGGCTCTAATTTTCCCCGGAGGATCGAGGCCCCTGGCTTTATATGCCTCTTGGATGGCAGTCTTGATCCACCTCGCAATGGTGCCCTTAGATGCCGTCTTTCCTTTTGCCGGCCCCTGAAATTGGATTAAGAGGTTGTTATTTTTCCAGAAAGAGCGGGTAGCTTCTAAATACACTAGAACGGCTCTCCTAACATCTAGGCTGTGAAATTCTCGTTCTCTATCATTGCGGGGATTTTGACAGAAGGAAGGCAGAGTGATTGCCTGCTCTCTATGGAATTTCGACACTACCTTCGGTAGGGAGGCTGGGTCTAGCTTACAGGTAATTTTTTGTCATCTTGTATAAGCATGTAAGGTTCAATACAGCATAAGGCTTGTAATTCCCCTATTCTCCGAGCCGAAGTTATGGCGACTAAAAGGGTAGCTTTTAGCGTGAGTAATCTTAGTGGGAGTTGGGAGAGGGGTTCAAAGGGGGGGGGTTGGCAAAAACTATTCAAGACTAGGTTTAAGTCCTAGGTAGGGAAAGTTTCCGTAATAAAAGGCCAAAGCCTATCTGCCCCTTTGAGGAATCTACGAACCCAGCGGTGTTCTGCCAAAGGAAAGTCTAGGTAAGACCCCAGTGTGGCTGTCTGAACCTTAAGGGTTCTTGGGCTAAGGCCTTTCCTAGGCCTGCTCGCAAAAATTCCAGGATTGCATGGTATGTCGATCTCTGGGATTTTGCCTGGATCTATTTTGCAGAAGTCTGTGAACTTCCTCCATATCCTATCATAGATGGCTGTAGTGATAGGTTTACGCTCTTTGTTAAGGTGGTAATCACTTTATAGGAAAGTCCCTTTATGGGAAAGTCCCTTCCCTCGCGGTATCATGCTTTCAGCATCCATGCCGCTAGTTTTAATTTTTTGACCCCCGAGTAGTTTAGCGGGCCCTGGAGAAGATCTTCCACAGCCGGTAGTAGACGTGGACCCCAGATCGTCAAGGCTTTTAGCAGGGAATACCAGGGTCTTTTGTCCCACATGGGGCAACTAGGATGACTGACACCTGGCTGATCTGGATTTTTCTGAGGGCCTCAAGCTGGCTGGCGGCCGCGATCTGACGAGAGCAGGCACATTCTGCTTAGAATGCCCGTTGACTGTGGGGGATCAGTGGGCAGGGGGGGAAAGGTGTAGGCTATGTCCCTGTCCCAGCTTTGGGACAGAGCATCTACTTCGCACGGGTTGTCTCCTGGATTTAGCGAGTAAAAGTCCCAGCACTTTGTATTTCCCCTTGTGGCGAACAGGTTCAGCCCCCATTCTCCCGGAAGGATGCTCTGTCTGCTCAGGAAGTTGGCAACGGCGTTTGTGGATCCTTTTAGATAGATCGCTGAGAGGGACAGCATGTTGGATTCCGCCCGGCGGAGTATCTTTGCTGCCAGTTGTTGGAGGTGTGCGTGTCGCGTTCCTGGTGATGAACAAACGACAGAGCTGTCATATTATCAGTCAAGATTTTAACCTGCCTTCCCTTTAAATGGGGTTCTGTTGCATGAAGGGTCTCCCAGATTGCTCCTCATTCTCTATAATTAGATGGGCGCTTTGCTATCTGGGAGTCGCAGGTTCCCTGTAGATTTAGGTAAGCTACTTGCGCTCCCCATCCTGTTTTACTGGCATCTGTTGTGACGGGTACAGCGGGTTATCACGACCAGGAGGTACCTTTGTTTGGGTTCCTCTGTGAGGTCCACCAGCGTAGGGACTCTCTAACTTGGACGGACAGGCTCACCTTATCCAGGGAGGTCTGCCGTTTGTCCCACCTGCCAAGGATGAACCTTTGTAGTTGCCGAGTATGGGCTTGTGCCCCTGGTATTATCTGCATGCTGTTAGAATACCGAGCACCTTCATCGTTTCTCTGGTAGATACCGTAGTAGCCCGACAGAGGGAGGTTACTGCTTGGATAAGGTCTTCCTTCCTAATTTAAGGAAGCCGAGATTCGTGGATGTGGGAGTCTAATAATACGCCCAGGTACCTGGGTTCAGATCGGACTTCTGTTCATTGATTACCCCCCCTAAATTGTTTAGGGTAGACAGGACCGTGGATAGGTCCATGCGTATGGCCTTTTCCGTTCTTGACACCAGCAAGAAATCATCCCGACCTCTACCCCTCCAGGGGGATCGCACAGCGTGCGGTAATCCACAGATTCGCCCTTTCCAGGGAGGCCACCGCTGCCGTTCCCCTGCCAGGAGGAACTATCCCTATCCCATCGTGGCAGCGGCGGTCCGAACATGCGGACCGCGCGAGGGAGACCAGCGCTGCTGAGGCGACTTACGGCTCCGCCGGTGGCGCAGGTCGGGGATGCAGGGACTCGTGAGTGTGCGGCCCCGACCTCTACCACTCCAGGGGGATCGCACAGCGTGCGGTAGGTTTCTTTCTCCACAGATTCGCTGGAGCTCTGCTTCATCTGGCCACCGTAGGGACAGGAAGACACTAAAGCATGGTGGAAAGGGAGGTGCTTTTAAACTCTCTTCATGTCCCTACTGAGGTCAGAGGGCAACCTCCATATGTAAATGGGGCCGTCAGGATGACGACCTGGAAAAATAATGTAAGACAGGGTCTTATTTTCAGAGAAACAGTATGTTACGGGGCTCAAAGGTGAGGGGACAGTGAGTCTTACGAGCTGTGTGTTTTATCCTCACCAGGTGACGCATGCTAGTGCTTCGTCCCTGTGAACATGGCGCATTCACACAGCGCAACTTTTTTGTCCACTGTGTGTGCATTCTCCCATAGAGATGTATGGGAGAGCATGTGCATGCAGCCGGCTGAAGAGTCATGCTGTGTGCATGTGAGGGCACTGTACTGAACGAGGCACCCAGTGAGCATGAAATACAGCTCCCTGGACTCTCCATTCCATTTCATCCTTATGCTATAGTTTATGGCAGAGGCGTAACTTGAAGATTTGGGGGCCCCAGTGCAAAGCCCGTAACAGGGCCCCCAACTATAATGCTTTACTCATAGTACTGAGCTCCTTATATGAAGAGAGGCCTTATGGGACCCCTAAGGCTCCGGGCCCCAGGTGCAACCGCATCTTTTGCATTCCCTATTGTTACCCCAGTGGCTGATTGTGCTAAAACGTGATAACAGGATCCCTTTAAGCACTATCTTATTAGGCCTTTTTATGGCACTGTTATCTTGATGCAATTGTGGTATTATAAGAAAAACTAACAATGTCAAGCAAGGGAGAGTTAGGCCATTCTCACATAGATGTTTGTAAAAATGACACTTTTAATGCAACATTTCACAGCATTTTTAGAGTGTGTTTTCAACTGTGGTTGGCAGCATTTTTAAAGCACCCCATTATTGAAATGGGTGGTGTGGTGTGTCAAAAATGTGCTGAACATGTAAAAATAGAACATACAACGTTCATTATAGCACATATTAGAAATGCTTCGCTAAAATGCTCGTCTGAGAAGCCCCATTGAAATTAATGGAGGCTCAGTACAGTTCAGGCTCCCATTTTCTACAAAACAGTCATTGGCCAAATTATTTGGCGGACCAAGCAGGGACTCCCATCTGCTGGTTTCCTGCCAAACCCAATTCCTTCTAGATATTTCTAGCAGCCAGAAAATATTGGATAGCAGCATTCATTCAAATCAATGTGAATTTTTAACAAGTCTTAATGATAGGGAATAGGAAACCAAGCCAGAAAACCATACACAGACAGATGTTTCGGGCGTTTGCCCCTCATCAGCGTGCAGTAGTTTTCTGGCTTAGCTAGTGAGAGGCCTGCAGTGTGGGTCAGGGGGAGTGTTGTGTCTCACTAGCTAAGCCAGAAACCTACTGCACGCTGATAGGGGAAACACCCCGAAATAGCTGTCTGTGTATGGTTCTCTGGCTTGGTTTCCTATTCCCAATCATTGTTAAGACTTGTTAAAAAGTCACATTGCTTTGAAGGAATGCTGCCATCCAATAGGTGGCGCTACAGAGGTATTTTTCCATCTTCCTAATTCGCACAAATTAACCAGAGGAGCTTGCATGGCCTTATAAGTCTCCTCACTTAACTTCTAGGTATCCCCAAACCTCTTCTGAGTGCTCTCCTTAAAAAGACATAACACTCCTCCTGTGCCATGAAAACAAGACCCCCACTAAAAATGGCAAAACTGTATTTTTTGCATTTCACTCCACATAGAGATTTTAAAAAATTCACTACATTATAATATTTTAAATTCTGCCACTAAAAAATACAACTTGTCTTGTAAAAAAATTGTCTCTCAAAAGGTTATGTGGATGGAAGAACAAAGAAGTTAAGTTTCTGAAAGTGGAGGAGGAAAAACCAAAGTAAAAAAAATTTAAAAAAAAGGGAAAAATGACCCAGGAGTAGAGCTGAGCGAACGTACTCGTTTAGGGCGATTTCGCAATTGAGCATCGCTATTTTCGAGTACCTGACTACTCGGGTGAAAAGATTTGGGGGGCTGCAGAGGGAAGTGGGGGGGGGAGAGAAAGAGAGCTCCCCCCTGTTCCCCACTGCTACCCCCGCTCCACCACGTCGCCCCCCGAATCTTTTCACGCGAGTAGCCAGGTACTCGAAAAAAGCGATGGTCGATTGCGAAATCGCCCATAACAAGTACGTTCGCTCATCTCTACCCAGGAGCGAAGGGGTTAGAAATGCAACATTGTTTAAAACTAAAAAAGCAGAAGTTACCATTTATGCATATAATAGTCATACCATAACTTATAAATCAATAATACAAGTTCAACTAGATTGACAAAAATAGTACAGTAAATGCCTATTACAATGTAATTGGCACATATTACACCGGTATAGAATGTGAGTGTGACTTATTTCTTTCTCTAAATAGAAGTTCACGTTGTGCTTGTGTTTATGGAATGACTAATATACAGTAAGTTAATCATGATTCAGAAGTGATTAAGCAGAATTCAGCCAGCTATAAACAGCGGCAATTTGTGGAAAATAAGTCTGTGCTTAAGGTGAAACCAGTGATTTATTGAACTGTTAGTCACTTACATTATTGACTTTAGCTATGCCACTGGGCTCTATGTACTGGTTATCGATTTTATCATGGATTGCTACTGCTGGCTAGTGTCTCAGCTTGATATATCAATGTGTGTGGTATTTACCTAAGACCCTTCAGTGTTGTTTTATTAGAGAAGGTACTTTTAAATGCATGCTAATTAAAGCAATCAAACTTCCTTAGGTTTAGTTACCTGGGGTGAACATTTTATCCTCTGCACACATTAGATACTGTTTTTATATTCACAGCAAGAGGTGGCAAACTACCTTCTCTACAACATGTAGAAATATAGTTGATCCATTTTCAAATTGGAATGGTATTGGTTTGTGTATTAGTCCTGTGTCTCAGGGCTCTTTTACACGAACGTCGTTTTAATGTTCCAATAGCCGCGTTAAATCAGCTGTTATTAGAGAGATTGCCTACAATCCCGGTCTTTTTGCCAGCCGGCTCCCATAGGAGTCTATGGGAGCTGCCGACACTGCGCCGTCAAAAGATAGGAAATGTCCTATTTTTTGGCAGCGAGACATCCTGGCATCAAAAGAATGCACCCATGGGGTGATCTTTTGACACACAATTTTATCAGGAAATCATGGCATTTTTAGATGCGATTTTTTGATGCAACCAATCAGCATCAAAACAACGCTTGTGTGAAAGAGCCCTTAGTCTGTGGCACTTCTTAATAAGCAACTAAATGATTCTGGACAGATCTTTTGCTGAACCCTTTCACAATTTTTTTTTGCCTCTTGGGATTTTTTGCCTTGATCTCCTAAGTAGCCACATGATTGATTTCCTGTATAAGGCCAGCTGCACACGAATTAGTCGGATTCTGCATAAGGGAGCCTGCAGCGGAATTCAACTCTAACCCCAGTCAGCGACCCTGCGTACCTTCTCTTTCTGTATTGCAGATGACCACAGACTCTCGTCATTGGTCATGTGCAGTATAGACAAAAAAAATTGTTTTTCCTGCGCCGTAGCTAGGAAATGACATCGGTACCCACAGTCTATCTGCAATGTCAATTGTGGATGGGCAGCGAGTTTGATGGCTTTCATTGACTTCAATGGAAGCCATCAGAGTAGATTCTGCACAAAAATTACACATGCTACAATTTTAACCCTTTGCAATCCAATTTTGGATTCAGGGTTTCCTAAGGGGTTTTCTCTTTCTGCCATTATACAATGGTGCCATCTGCTGGCTAGAGCCAGTACTGTCACACAGTGGATTGGAAAGGGTTAAATCTGCTCATGGAAATTGCAATGGCTATCCGCTCATCTGAGCCGACGTGAATTTAAATCCGGACGCGTGAAGCCGGCCTAAATCTGACACTAGAACTTTTTTCCTCGCCAGATTAGCTTATTGCCGATTTGCTATCATGTCATACAAACTATTGCTGCTCACCTGTGTGCCAAATCTGATCAGTTACTTGTCTAGCATACATCCAGACTTTTTTTTAGCCACTAGACTCCAAACCTGCTCAGACCTTGACAGTGTTTGCTTTTTGTCATTATATATAATATATATTCCTGAAACTGAAGGCATGTGCATTATAAATAGAGAAAATAAGATGCTTGAACAGCATGCTGGTGCTCTATGGCAAGGATTGCCTGTAAATGATAAAACAATGGTATTCGCTTTTCACATACAATCTCAATGTTTCGAGCTACTGTCACATAACTTTCCCCCATAGAGAATCTATGAACTTGTACGAAGTCGTATCAATTCTGACATGCCTCTATGACTATTTTCTTCAATTGGGTACTTTGGGGCTAATTTAGCATTAAAAATTCTGCAGATTTCTGGTGCAAAGGAAACTGTCAAACATGCTTTTTATAATGTTTTAGACACTTTTGTACACTTTTCTACTGTGTCTAACAAAAAAGTGTTCCTTCATAGAGAAGGAAGAATGGCCTAAATGCAACATTGTGTGCCACAAAAGGCACCAAAAAGGCAAAATTGTTGTCAAACTAAGGCAACTAAAAAGAAGAAGAAAACTAGACTAGAAAGTCTTACAAATCAACAGATTTATTATTCAGCAGAGCCATTGTGATAAAACTGCTGCACTTAAAATGGTCTAGTCTAAATTTGCACTGTCTAAAGGTCTATTTACACGGGACGA
Source organism: Eleutherodactylus coqui (assembly GCF_035609145.1). Classification (NCBI taxonomy): domain Eukaryota; kingdom Metazoa; phylum Chordata; class Amphibia; order Anura; family Eleutherodactylidae; genus Eleutherodactylus; species Eleutherodactylus coqui. The sequence goes on from NC_089841.1 coordinate 227,283,217, forward strand.
CAGTCGGGCAAATGACGCCCGACACTTGTGTCTGTGTGTCCGCGCTCCTGTGCTCCTGCATGGGAGCTACTAGTGCTGGCTCGCTCACAGAGCGGCGAGCAGGGGGCTGAGGCAGTGCAGGAGATTTCACTCCTCTCACTCTCTCCGCCCCTCTACATTGACATAACACAGCGGCCATTCATTACCATGAGCGAGCCAGCTCTTCTAGCTCCCATGTGACAGCACGGGAGCACAGACACACAAGGACGAGTGTCAGGCATCGTTTGCTTGACAGTCAGCCTGTGTAAATGGACCTTAATTCATAGCAGTATTAGTAAATTAGCCCCATTGTGCTTGCAAAATATTTTAAGAGGGTATCCAGTTGTACATTTTTTATGACCTATCCTGACAATAAGGTATATATCAAGAAAAAAAAAGATTATATATATATATATATATATATATATATATATATATACACACATATATATATATATATATATATATATATATACACACATATATATATATATATATATACACACATATATATAACTTTACATGTACATACTGTATTGGTTCCTCAGTGTGGGATATATATATATATGTATTTTTTTTTTTCTTGACATATACTGTTTTCTTCCTGGACTGCAGATGTGGTCTGGTTTTTTTTTTCCTGGTGACTCTCCACCCTTCGTGGATGTACCTAGTACATAGGATTCTGAGACACTGATTGGGCCTTTGGGACACTTCCTTGACTTGCGCTTCCCTTACCCCTCAGGTGAAAGTGCAAGCCTTTGGCGAGTCCTTTTCTGCTTTTATTCATACTTTATTTTACATTCTACCCTAAGTGCTGTTCATAAATTGGAGGTTCATTGCCTGGGATCAGTTGGTTGCCAAGCCAGTATACTTGTGATTGAGCTAATTTCTGCAAGAAGCAGACAGCTTCATTCTTACTGCAGTGGGCAGGCTTGGTATTGCAGTTCCATTCATTTCAATTGAAATTTTGCCTGCAATACCAAAACTGGAAACTACAGTAAGAATGGAACTGTCTGCTTCCTGCAGACTTCAGTACAGTACATGAGCAAACAGCTGATCAGTTTGGATCCCAGAGAACGGACTCCAGCCAATCTACTATATTATTGAAGACCTATCCTGAGGAAAGGACACCAACAGTTTACAACTGGAAAACTCCTTTAACTATGACAAGTCATCACAGAACCCCATCTTTAATGGGATCACAGGAGTCACATTACTTTTCCCCATCACGCATGAAGAGAGATTGAGTTTTTGTTGATGTATTATAAGAAGAATGGCTCTCCTACAAAAGGAAGAAAACTCTCATATCAGCAAACCAAAGACTTCTCCAAAAGGAATAAGGAGTCTATGGTTTAGCTGGTATGAAACAGTAAGTAAATTGAATCTCCTGCAAACAAATGAAAATGTTTTCCCATGGAGAATTGCCTGAAATTAAGTCTCCATACTGCTGGACCTCTTGTGAGAAGAAACACCAATCCAGAGCTTCTGTATCAAAGTAGCAGATATAGGTCATACATTAGCTGAAATACATGCTTTGTCAAAAAAAAGCACCCAGAAGGAGTTGGCATTTTGCTCCAAAAACGTGGCATGTAGTTACAGCTCAGGAAGATATGCAAATGATAACAATTGTTGCATGATTAGATGAATGATCTTGCCACCTGATTCCTCTATGACACTATAGAAGAGATTTCACTCAGTTAATACAGTTTGAGACAGGGCACATTATTGAAATGAGAGAATCGGGATGGTTGTATCGATAGATTGCCAACCACCTGTGCCATTGAGCCTAGACTGTTAGGAGGTGTTGGGCCCAGTGGATGTATGAGGGCATTTACACAATTTAACTGGGCTCAGGATGCCCTCGACAGACTACCAGAAGGGGGTTGTCTGATCGGCCAAAAAGCACTAGCAGCTCCAACTGTTACATTGTCCTCCATCCAGAGACAGTTAGCATCATCACCACAGGTTCCTGTGTCTGTTGGAATCATTTTAAGGCACTTGGCTTAAATACATTTTGTCTCATGGTGCCCATTACGTATATTACCTTTGACACACACACACAGTCGCATTATTTTGCAGTGCTGGACTGATACTGAGTAGAATTGGGTTGTCTAAAGCAATGAATTAAGGTTTCGTTTGGGCACGGACAATGACCATTTTTGTGTCTGGAGACCTAGCAGTGAGCACCTTAATCTTGTCTTGGCTGTGGGGGGACACACTACAACCACTGCTGGTGTGATGGTCTGGGTGCCTTTGCATATAATAGTTGTTCACCCCTTGCAGTAGAACAACGGAAAATGCCAGCTCAGTGATATGTCCAGGACATCCTGCAGCCACATGTGTTCCTCTCATGACAGGGCTTCCAAGAGGCATTTTCCAGCAGGATAATGCTTGGCCACACACAGCAAGGGTGTCACAGAAATATCTCCACAACATTGCTACACCTCCATGGATTGCCCGGTCACCAGATTTATCAGAAATTTAGTAGAAATTTGTATGGGACCATCTGTGATGCCAACTTTGATAGCCTACAAGTTTGCACAATCAAGGGGCACAGATAAAGCAAATGTGGACCGATATGCCGCATGATACCATATGGAACTGGTATGCCTCAATGTCTGTCTGTATCACATCTTGCATACAAGCTAGAGGTGGTATATCAGAGCTTTCCTTCAAATGTTCAGTTTTTCTTTGATATTGTAATCACTAACTTATCTCAACATTACTATCACACAGATAAAGTTTAATTCAATTCTGATGACTCCTTTTACATGCTTGATTTGTTTGACAATGAATGCAACTGGGCTAAAAGAGCATTAAAGGACCTAAGGTCATTGTTATGATGTTTGCTTTCAGAGCTAGAATTCAATGACATCAACACAATACTCTACTAGCCAGTAATAATGCAGATTACATAGGATTTTCAGATGTTTTATAGCAAGGAGCTTTAACTGAAGGAGTTGTACTCCACCTTGCTGTTCACAATGGAGAGAGGTCATAACAGGTCAGATGCAATCAGGGTTTGATACGAAAAGCCTCAGTGACATGTTTGCAACATATGGTGCACAGAAAAAAAAACTTGAGGGACAACTAGGTTCTTGACAAGCCAGAATGATCAGGAACAGAAAGTACAAAGCTGTAACAGCTGCATCTCCCGTTTAGGCGCCCATTTAGACAGCCAAGTAGCTCTGCTAAACTCCCTCTCCGCCCCTTGCTGGCTGTCTGCAATGAGAGTGGGCGGACAGGGTAGGAGCTAGTTTTCTAAACTCCTGCCCTCTTTCCAGCTGTCTGCAATGGAAGGGGGCAACAGCTAGTGTGCCACCCCTATCCCAACCCCTCCTTTTACCAACAGCCGGCAACGGGCGGAGAGGGGGCGGGAGTTTAGAAGAGATGCTGCTAAACTCCCTCCCACCTCCCTTTTTCGGCAAATCCCATAGGAGTTTGTGTGACTGTCCGCTGTTTTCCACCCAGAATATAGTTCCAGAACTATCTTTTTGGGCCGTCCGTTGTTGCACACCGCAAAAACAGCCATTTGAACTGAGGCATTGGAAACCAGTGCATCAGATGGGTAGCATATTTTGTCCGGCCGTGAAAATGCTGCCAATATATGCTTGTGTGAATTAAGCCTTATTTTGTGGTATTCTTCAGTCAACAAGTCCAGCCATATTGAACATGAAAATTTATTTTATTTTAAAATGTGAAAAATAATCTGCAGGACATTTCAGTGTAAGCAGAGAATAGAGAGTCTCTCCTCCCCCCTACTGAAAGCAGTGATCAGCTTGAGGAAATTCTCCTAGACATACTGTTACATCCGCTAAGCGCACTAAAGCGCCATGTCTCTGTGCAGATGCAAGATTATGTCCTTTTAAAACTGCACACACAGTGTTGCATAGACCATTTGCGCTTACAAACTACACCTCTCCAGGCAAGATGGAAAGACCCCTGTCCCTTACCAATCAGAGAAAGTGGGGAACCCCTGGCTAAAAGCAGCGTAATTATCCCAATAAGGTTGGCCCCACTGTCTTCATCTGGGACCTAGCTATCCCTGATCAGGAATTTGGAGAAGTGCACAAAATATGCGTAGGACATGACACTGTTCACACACACTGAACAGGACTGCACATAAAGCACATGTCTGGCCACATGCACAGACATAACACACGTCACTGTTCACACCAACATACAGAGTAACACAACCACACATAACAGCACTGCGCATAGAGCACATATCTGGCCACTTGCACAGACATAACACACACGTCACTGTTCACTCCAACACACATAGTTGTGCATGCAACATATACCAGGAACAGCACCCAGAGCTTACATGCATACAAATGGTCAACCATAGCTGGTCCAAGTGTCCTAACACCAGGGGAATTGAAAGTCAGCCACTGAGCCGACATAGGGAACAGTGTCAGGCATCACTCAACTGATATATAAAGACATAAGATGACTGGAGGCCGCACCTGCCCAGGGGTAGGGAGAAACCTGTGGATGTGTGCACCTGTGCAGTCACCATACTACACACTACTCAACGCACGCACCCCAGAACGCAAGAAGTGGAGGGACAGCAGGTGTCCAAACAGTCTTCAGGGGAGGAGAGGGGGACACTACAAACAAGCACCCCACCACACCAGCTCTGAGTGGGCTCAGCACAGGGTACAACACTAAAGCACTTAAATGACCAGCACACTCTCACAAGAGTTTGCTGGTGTCTGCCGCAGACCAGTGGGATTGGCTGGTGGAGAATATCACAACCAGCCAGCTCAATTAACCCCTACCTGTGAAGGTGTGCACATGGAAACCTGTAGAACCACAGGTTCCAGATGCACAACCTTAACACATACCTATAGCTGTGTTTATTGGACTCATTCCCTTCATCTTGTTCACTAGGAAGGTCTCATTATTACTGTACAAATACTGCACTGTAGTGATGATGCAGACACTATTCTGAGTGACAAACTGCAATACAGGTGCCGGCACATGTGCAGTGTCAATCTGTGCATTAGTCGGCACCTACATTGCAGTCTGTCACTCAAAATGGAACTTCAGAAGATATAGTCCTGCTCCTCTGAAAACCTAATTGATGATATTAAGTGAATGGTGCCTTATTGGAAGAAGCACCATGTGGGAGAATTGGATCATATGATTGGGTGGCATAACTCAACAATAACTGGTTAAGACAGAATGTATATTCAACAGTACTATCTATCAGAGTGAATGACAAGAGGACATTATGTGAAAATGTAACTGGTCAAATACTTTAAGTGTTGTGTGCTGCCTAGACTCTTAAAATATTATGTCTTGTGAATGCCTTATTACCTCAGACATAAAAGTGTGTAATGGTGGTGGTAGTATCGGTAGTACTAGTAGCAGCAGTCACTTTAATAAGTAGTCCTATTCAGCCGATATGTTACAGTACATAGTTATTTAGTACAGTAATTCAACTTGTTGCATTCTTTATGCTGTACACTTATGATCTGGACTGGGGATTAAATACCGAGATCAAATTCAAGAACCAATCACCAAAACCAATCAGCAAGTGATTTCAAAATGAGATTCTAAATCATTAAGGTATTTTTTAAATATACTTAGTTTCAAATCGTTCAATCATTTATAAAGTTCTACATTTCTTACACCATTAAGACAATTAGACAGTTGTAAACTTGATGCTCACAGTATCCAGCAGCTTTCTTGCAAACAAATCCCTGGAAGTGATTGTTTCGAGCTTTCAGGCAGGTAAAAAAAAGGTTAAAACTTTCTTTCAAGGGCAGTAGTCAATATGGGTTAGTTATCCAAAATGTGCAAGATGGGACATTCTGTTTGTGTAGCAGAAAGCACTGATAAAGTACACCAGCTGCTCTCGCTGTTCTTTCTCAGCCTGTTTTCATGTCTAATATAAAAGCGGAATTACAATTCCTAGTGCATACATAACAGATGCTGCTGAAGAATATGAAAGAGACAGCCACATAATTCTTCTGCAAAGAAAAAAAATATATAAATAAAGTTTGAAGATCACCTTGTCCTTTAAGGTTTGGAAACATGGTCAAACAAGAATTGTTTATGTTGCTAACAAAAAGATGCAGTACACCGTTATTCGGGGATGACAGCATTGAAGTCTTCAATTGTATCAAACTAAGCTGAAGCTAGAATGCCCATTTCCGAATATTTTGTTTGAAAAGATCCAGGTAGAACAACAAGAATGCTCAGACAACAGATGGGTTGTTTGACAGCAACAGTGGCTCTCAAAGAGCTCTCATTTTATGCAACAATACCACCAGGGAGAACATATTTACTTTGCTAATAGCTGTACTTGTAAAGTAATTAGATTTGCATCCTCCAATCTTTAAGTATTCAGAATAACTCACCCATGGCGAAATATTAGCACAGGGTCTTAGTGCAAATCATGCTCCAGTGTTGTTACAATGTAATGTGGAACCACCAAACCAGCCCCAACTCGTTACTCGGGTATTGCATTTATATCCTCGTTATAGTAGCAAAACTCAAACAAATCAGCTTGCACATAATCTGTATTACTTCACAGTGATATATACTCAAGATATAACCTTAATCATCATTTCATTACTCAAAGCATTTGCTTGTGGTCTCTTTCACACTGGCGTTGGGATTTTAAGCCACTCGCATCGCGGCCAAAAATCGAATGACTGAGAGAAAGCCATCACCAAGACGCTCTAAAGCTCTTTTAAATCTACTTTGCTCCTACTTTTAGCCTCATTGCATTAAATGGTGACTAACGCAAGATCTTCCAAAAAGGATGCCAATGCACATGGTCACTTAGATCAGTGTTTCTCAATCCCAGTCCTCAGGGACCAACAGGTCATGGTTTCAGGATATCCCATATTAAGAACACCTGTGGTAATGTCTGAGGTACCGACAATAATGACATCACCTGTGCAACACTGAGGAAATCCTGAGAACATGACCTGTTGGGGGTCCCTGAGGACTGGCACTGAGAAACACTGATTTAGATGATTGTAAGGCAAATTATTATTTCCATTGCATATGTGAAAATAAGAAAATACTAGAATCTGCAGATGTATAAACTGGAAGACACTGTAGACACTGCAATCATAACCTGTTTCTCAACTATTACTGATGAAAAGCTTTCCTAAAAACACTCACTTCAATCGCACCACTTCTGCAGGTGATCCACTTCCATTGCACCTAGTCACCAACCATACCACTGTGTGTATCGCCAACCTGACCAATCTGTTAAGCCTATTATTGATTACTGGAATTTTCCCTTCATCCTTTAAATGTGTTGGGAAAGATACAGTTTCTCCTTATGGAGAGGAACTTAAAGGTGTTGGAAGACTTCTAAGTGCATTTCCTCTGGGAAATAGGCAATAATTCGATGGAACAATCCTTCTACAGTGCCAACTGTTAGAAGGCAGCATTCCGGCAAGTCAATGTCAGATATTTTAACAGACCTTTAAGTAATGTCTGGGAATATAAACCAAAGCCAGAGTCTTTTCCAGAAGGACAATATAATCATGTACAGACAGCTGCTTCTGGGTGTTTGGCCTTTTATAACAGACAGATGTTAATTTTGTCAATTTTGAGTTGTTTCAAGTGCCAGTCAAAATCATTAGGCTGGGCACCCAGTGTGCCAATTACTACTGGAACCACCATTGCCAGCTTGTTTTAAAGATGTTGTATTTCGACCTTCACATGTTCATATTTGATCATCTTCAGTTGTTGTTTCTCATAGTCTCTGCCATCACAGGGTATAGCAGCGTTAACTAGCCACACCCTTTTCTTTTCAATGAATGTCCAATTGGGTGCTCAAGAAATGGTGTTGGAGCCGCGAACATCATTTCTTGCTGGACTTTATAGGAGTCACAGATCCAGACTCCTTTTGAGAGCTAGCAACACACACACTGAAAGGAGCCTCCCTTATTTAATAAGTTACGCGCAAGTGCTGTTGGGTTTGCGGTATTTGGTTCCATTTTCAAATTGGGTGTGCTATGGGCCAAAACTGTCTGGCTGCAAAAATCCCACAGTATTTTAATTAATTCATTTTGAGTCATTTTTCAGGAATATGGTCCCACTAGTTCTTTTTTGTGGGCAATTTTTACAGAGGTTCCAATGAATCATCTTTGCTACTAAAATTTTGTCTTTGTTTTCACTCAATTTGTGTAATTTTTTGCAACAGCCGAGTACATGGCCAATTGTTCCTTCAGCTTCCTTACAAAGTTGGAATTTTGCATCTATAATGAAGGTTTACATTCTGCCTTTTATCACATTAGTCCTGTTTGCCCATTCTTTTTGGCCAAAATCAGTTTATTTTTTCAGAGTTCCTGATGTTAATCATAGCTACGTCTTTTTCTTATCCACTTTACCATTGATTTTGCAGAAAGCAGACAACTAAATACATGTAACATTGTCAGGAAGTTTCTAGACCTGGACACACACGCACACAAACACCCAGGTTTCATTTTTCACATTATTTTGGTCACTCGGTGTTGACCATTGTCCGGGTTAGCACTTGATACTGGTATTAACCGAGTAAAATATTTAACACATAATTTGATACAAAAATACTGTCATAATGGAGATTGTGTAAATCAAGACAATGAAAAAATAAAATAATGGGTTCCCCACAACAACCAAATTCTTGATTGATAGTCATGATCAACTTCTCTAGCATGCAAATAGTCAGACACATACATAGCCTCTACTGTATCTAAGAGGAACACATTTGAAATTACCAACGGCAAAAAAACAAACTTTTTATACATCTTATTTCCATTACTTTTTTTTCCATTTACTATCAACTATAACCTTTACTTAAATTACTTAATGATACAAAATGAACGCAAAAGCACCTTGATTTCTTGATTCCAGCCCATTTAATCTTCATTTTAAGCCATATTAATCTAATACTTAATTGAAAATGCAAGCAGCTGTTTTAAAGCAAGCTCTTAGGCACATCTTGTGATTTTATCAACTTCATGTGTTTCCTTCTAATTTCTAACTTATAATTTCCATAATTATATTTCTCCTAACATGCCTTCCTAATTTTAAATGTGTCATTAAACGGATAATAGGATGTAAGTATTAACCATTTTATCAATGCAAGTTTAAACATTAAAAGTTGAAATAAATTAATGTTGTAGCCAGAAATGTTAGAAAACAAGGTCATTTATATAATAAAACTATACTTGGAAAAAGTCAATTATTTCAAATTGTTACCACAGTAAGGATAAGTAGGGTTTATGAAGGTGCCATAATGCCACCAGCACCACACCTATATGGTTTTACTTACATGCAAGTTATGGATCAACTTTGTCATTTCATGGCACTAGAAGAATATTTTTTGGTGGCACTGTGGCTAGGTATAATGTGGCCTTCCATAACTTGTCTTTAAATCCAACATATTCCGAGAAGTATGGTGTGAGGTGTCTAACAATTTTTTTTTTTTAACTGACCGATGGATACCTCTAAGGATACCATCTATCATCTAACCAACCATCACCCATAGACTTCCATATTAGAAAAAAAACATGTTTAATGTATACATTTTTTACTGGATGGCTCTAATGGATGCCTCTGATAGATGTCGTTCATTGACCATTGGTCACTCATAGGCTCCCATGATAAAAAATGTATACAGATGGCGCAAAACTTCATTGATTTGGTATTATGAAAAAGATGTAAGGGGTAGAGACATTTGTAGATAGACGGTAACATTACCGACTTAGTTACTTTTTAATGTCTATCGTATACATGCTGAAACAGTAGCATACTCCACTAAATACGTAAAAAGTCTGAAATGAAAAGCATTCAGTTATATTTGCTGTGAAACAATTGACTTCAGGGGGAGCTTGTTATGTCACCTTTTCATCATACATGTATATTTTTTTAGCAAATAGGGGATTCATAGTTTCTAATGGGCTCTTTTCTGTTTTAGTAAGTTTTATAGGATGTTTTTACATTTTAAAACAGTACAGCAAACAGTCCTATCACAAGTGATCAAACAACATTTTGTAAATCATAATGTGTGTGTGTAAGCGCTCACTGACTGGCCACTAATTCTCTAACTTCCCGGAGTCCTACAAACATGAAATTTGACCATTCTTTAGGTCCTAAATAGGAAAAGTAAAGGGGTCAAAACTCGATTATTAAATGCTAATTGCAAAAGTAAGTGCACCCCTATGTAATGTAACTTCCTGGTATTGTACAAGCTTGAAATTTGGCACAACAATCTAACTGACCTGTGTGCATATACTGAGGAGAATCTACCTCATCTCTATGTGTATATACTAAATACAATCTAACTGACTTCTATGTACATATAATGAAAGGCTGTAAAGTACATAAGGATGCAGCCATGGACTGCAGGGATGGAGCATGTCTTTAAGACTAAGAAAGGGCTGCAACCGCCAGTCTGGGATTAAATTTGAAGGTTAAAAAGTAAGGAGAGTGGGAGGGGTTGCACATTCTGCAGAGGGACATCAGTACATGCAGTCTGAGGAGAATCTAACACTCCTCTATGTGTATACATATTTTAGCCCTCGGTTCCTCTAAAGTAGCCATGGCTTCATGAAAATTTTCCATGCAAACATGTAAACACCTGTATCAAATGAAATCAGGCAAAGCATATGATATCAGCTAGCATATGATATTTTCTTTTACAGTATTGAGCAATTAATTTCAAGATTATAAAAACTGTGAGTTACAACAAAAGGAAATAAAAAATAAAGACTATGTATAGGAATAATTTCTAAGTTGATCAGCAAAATATATATTATTTTAATTGCCATCTTCCACTAGGGATTTATTAGTTTAACTTAAGAGTGCGTTATGATCAAGTGGCTGCACAATAATTGCTGGATTACCATGCACTCCATATGTATTGAAATTTAGAGAGTGTGAGGGAAATGCTTGCCAACATTCTCATATATGTACTTCTGGTTTATTAAATTGAGAATCTCTCCTATATTAGGAGCATCTCTGCTTCTCCGGTGTCTCAGTATTGTCAAATTAGACAAAACCAGTATTTTGCATCCTAATGGTTAAAACCTTGGTAGAACTGCCTGAAATCCTATGTTCAGTAAAGCTTAAGACAGGGATTTTGGTTGTATACAACAAAGTGATTTTCATTATCATTTCTATATGGGAGCTACATTTGACTGCTCTATGTGGCATATAAAAGGCTTTATTCCATTTTCTATCATTAAATGTCTGGGAAAGTTCCCTTTGCTATTCCTTTGAAGGGTGTATCTTTTGGAAGGTTGTTTTGTCATTAAATGACGTATATATAGGCTCAAGTCTTTTAGTTTCACTTGATAAATAATTCAAGCATGGGGATTTTATGACTCTTTAGAAAGTGTTGTATTTGTATGTATTGACAATGATTTCCAGGGGTTAAATGATATTGAGACATTAGTTGGTCAAATGATTTAATTGACTGTGCTTGGCATAATTGTGACATTGTAATGTTACCCAAGGAGATCCACTTGAAAATGTTAAGAGGAGAAAGGTTAAAGCAGTCCTACTGGGTTTTTTTTTTTACTTTGGGAGAAATCCTTGTGATTTTTTGTGGTTCTGGAATATTTTGGGTTATTGGAGAAAGATAAGGTGGTATATGTAGTTGCCATAGAGAGAGTATGAGCAAAGATGTAATTAGAACTGGGGCTGAGAGAAAAATCAATATTAACCTAGTATTTCTGGGACTCAGATCACCACCAGGAGGCTAGCTGGAAGACATGCATAGCTAAGTAATGATATCTGAGAGTCTCAGTCCTCCCACCCACCTATCCTTTGAGAGTATTTTGTTAGCCACTTGTGGTTTGTGTTGTGCCCAAGTAAAATGTGACAATATTTGGTTTATATCAGTAAAAAAAAAACATTTTGGTAGGGCAATGGGAGGAGTATTAAACAAATATTGTAATTTAGATAGCAAAAACATTTTAAAGGGAGTTGTCCTACTCAGTCATGTTACTTCAAATTTAGGCAGTCTTAGGTCTTACTCTTGTAGAAACTTTAGTATGAGTTCATAATTACAATGATAAAGATTTTTACGTAAAGCCGTTATCGGAATACCCAAATATTTGATACCTTCATATTGCTAATTAAAGGGGTTGTCCCGCGAAAGCAAGTGGGTCTATACACTTCTGTATGGCCATATTAATGCACTTTGTAATGTACATTGTGCATTAATTATGAGCCATACAGAAGTTATCAGAAGTTATTCACTTACCTGCTCCGTTGCTAGCGTCCTCGTTTCCATGGAGCCGCCTAATTTTCAGCGTCTAATGGCCAAATTAGACGCGCTTGCACAGTCCGGGTCTTCTTCTTTTCTCAATGGGGCTCCGTGTAGCTCCGTGTAGCTCCGCCCCGTCACGTGCCGATTCCAGCCAATCAGGAGGCTGGAATCGGCAATGGACCGCACAGAAGCCCTGCGGTCCACCGAGGGAGAAGATCCCGGCGGCCATCTTCAGCCGGTAAGTAAGAAGTCACCGGAGCGCGGGGATTCAGGTAAGCGCTGTGCGGTGTTCTTTTTTAACCCCTGCATCGGGGTTGTCTCGCGCCGAACGGGGGGGGGGGGGGGGGTTGAAAAAAAAAACCCATTTCGGAGCTGGACAACCCCTTTAAGTATCTATTTTGAAGATAAAGTATCACTACATAGATTTTGCAACAAAAGCTGAGCTTTTGCCATAATAATCTGATGGTAGAACATCTTGCCAAAGTCTACGATCATCTACAGAGCAGTATTTAGAGAGTTTATAGGATTTGTTAAAGTAATATGAGGTCATCTGCACGTAATGATATTAAGTGTGTATGTTCTCTGATTTGGACTCCTTTAAGTGAAAAGTTTTCTCTCAAGGGTTTAAGCTAAAGGTTATAGTAATAAGATCAAGGGAGGTAATTGTCAACCTTGTATAGCTACGTTTGTGATAAATTCTGTTGATAAGGTCCCATTAGTAAAGACAGGAGCTGATGGACCACAGCATAATGCAGATATAGCCTGGATCAGATTTTCTTATGCTTTTTGTGCATCTAAAGATAGTACTACTGCAGGAAGCTTTCTAGATGCTATAAAATGCTTAATGTTCAATGGCTTTATTACATTATCTTGAGCTTCATGACCTTTCACAAAAGGTATTCCCTATTTTAGCATACATTTTAATATCTAATTTAATATTTTGGGTTTTTTTTATTTGGGGGGGGGGGGGTCTAGATTTTTTTTCCCAGTTTAGGAAGACTGATTAGAGTTTGTTGATTTTCTTTTGGGTAGGAACTTTTGGTGACTGCTAATTGAAAAGTTTTTGACATTAATGGGAATAATATTACTCTAAAAGTGTTATAGTAGGCATTTGTAAGACCACGGTGATTTGCCCGTTGGTTAAGAGTTTATATGGTCAAGCACTTCTGTTATTGTAATCAGGGATTCAAGGGTTTTTTTCCTGGGCAGCGGAGAGGGTGAACAGATTAATTTCTTGTAAAAACGCCTGAACATGATGGGCTAAGGTTGGGAACATGAAAGGATAGTCTTTAAGTTTATATAATGCAATAGTAATTGAAACCATTTAGTATAACTATTAGATGCATTCATTTACCCATATTGTTTGGTCTTATTTTATATGGTGTCTGATGTTTAAGATGCTGGGCTCTGAGACGAGAGGTCAATTATTTTCCAGATTTCTTATTTTGCGAGTGGTATTGAGTTTTAATTCTTCGCAGTTTTCTTTCATAATTTTGAAGCAATGAGTTAAGGAGTGTTTGTGTGAGCTGAAATAAATATTCCAATTACTGCATTGATTGTTATTTTATTTTGTGCTTCAAGGATGATAATTTTAGCAAGTATTTCTTCTATAACACCATTTCTCTCTTTAACGCAATATCCCAATCTTAAAACAAGCCCCTTATATACGGTTTATGTGTGTTACATAAAACATAAGGATTTATCTCCTGAGATGCATAAATATTGAAGTTTTCTTTTAGATTGTTTTCAAGAATGTTCTTATGCTTTGTCTGAGATAATAGTAAATCCTTACTATGCCATATATATGTTGGTGTTTGATTATGTTGTTCTTTGATAGTTAAAAATATTGCAGCATGATCTGACCACGCAACAGTCTCCATCACAGATTTGAGAAAGCAACAATAAATTCCTGAGTAGCTATTGTGGACTTGAGTGAAAGGAATTATCTTTCTCAGAGCTATGCATAGCTCGCCAGCCAACAAAGAGTTCCTTCCGCCACCACATGTCTCCCAATAACTGGACATGTCTGCGTAACATAGAGGTTGTGTCCATACTAACATTGGAGACTGGGTTAAAAGCTCCACAAATGAAGAGACTGCATGGTTTGTTTTGAAAAAATGCATAGGGCTCTACGAGGAAAACTCCTTTGTTTTTTGTTTGAGGCATAGATGGAAGCTATAGTATAAATTGTATTATTTATGGAACAAACTAGAATGACGTATTTGCCCGGGGGGTCTATTTGCTCTTTAATGAGTAGAAAGGCAACAGAATCTTTTATCACCATCAACACTCACCTGCTTTGGAGTTGTAGTGGGAATTAAATCTATAAAGATAGCATGGGTGTTTTATACGAAATGCATATTTTGAAACCAAGTGTTTTCTGTGAACAAAAGATATGTGGAGATAATTACACTTTCCTCTACATATATGCCCTCTTGAGGGTCATTTAAGCCTTCAAAATTTAAAGATACAATTCTAATTACCATATTTAACTGTAAATGAAAAAGGCGTAGTTGCATAGCTTTTCTCATAGTTCAAGTTGTGGGGTGCTGACTACATTGAAATATCTTCCATATACCATGTGAGCCAAAGTGAAAAGGTATACTCTTATACCTGGTTCAAAATAAAACAGAAAAAAATAGAAAGCAAAGATGTTGTTGGGCGTTTAGTCATTCATAACACTCGGCGACCCAAAGGGCGAGCTCCTTGCATGATTTTTAGTTTTGCACTGCTTCTTTCAGTTGTGTGATATCCATGCCAGTATCAGCCATAGTGTCCTTTGGCGGCTGGGTCTTCTTTTGCTACTGATCTGTCCAAAGATTATAGGTTACATGGCCAAAACACGTGAGTCTGGTCATTTTGCCCTCCAGTGATATATTGGGTCTTATACGATTCAGGACTTCTCTGTTTGTTACTCTCCCCGTCCGGGGTATACACAGTCACTTTCATCAGCACCACAGCTCAAACGCATCAATCCTCCTATCAGCTTTTTTCGCAGTCCAGCTTTCACATCCATACATAGTTATGGGGAGAACGGTGGTTTGCACTAGTTGCTATACCAATATCCCTACTTTCCCAGATTCTGTCCATATTTAGCATTGTGCTTCACCCCAGCGCTATCTTACATTTTATCTCTGAGCCAATGAAGATGAAGTCTTGCATGCATTTTATGATTAAAGCTTGATTTCTTTTTATTAATATTTGCAATATGTAAGTTATAGTATTCTAACAAAATGTTTGTTATAAGATAACATAAAATTCAAGCATCAGATGGACTGGTTTTACCCTGAAATGAAATAGTCCTCAACTAAAATTAGCTTTACAATATAGCTAGGTTCAGGTCATACCATAGTAATGCTACTATCTGACATACTCTATGTATCTACTGCAGTCATTTATCATATTAAGCTAGATTGACAACTAATACAAGCAAATGGGACAACCAAGCAAAACATTATGCAGAAATTGCAATGATATTGTAATAGTGCCAAGCATATTTTGACATTATTGGCTAAACTGCCAAATTTCTTTAATATTATTTTAACCCATGAACCATGTGAAAGTGATAGTCTGTTGTTAATTTGCAGTTGTATGGTTCTGACCCTGGAGCCAATTTTCAGTAATGTTATGCTATTACTGCCAAAAGCTGGGGAGCTATGAGGAGTGGGTCTGTGAGTCATATACAGCTCTCGAGTCACTGTCTCACAATGTGTTATTGTGTATTTTAATTTCGGAGTAAGGTTCTGAGCTTCAACTGTCAAAAATATGAATGTCATGTGGAAAATCTCAGCAAAGTTAAAATTACACTTTAGAGCACATCTACTTATAGAATAATAATGTTTGGGCATTATGTCATTAAGCTCAAGTTGTAGTTAGACATTGCAATTTTTGCTGTGAAAAATCCTTCCAGGCACTGTGCTGTTTGACTGCAGTTGTACTGTATGCGGTATGTAATGTAAGTTTCATACCAGCAACATTTAAAGAGGTTGTCCTACCAGAGACAATCCATTTCAGTATGCAATATCAGGGCAAACCGCTGATCGCCCCGAATCTCACACTCTACATTCCAAGCCAACAGCTGATTTTTCTCAGGGAAGCCACCGTCCACAGGTATTTGCCCTTCAGCAGCTACTGCAGGGGGAAATTGCATTGCATCATGGCTATTGTAAAGAATGGCCGTCCTGTAATATAATGATGGCTCTTGTTTTAAAAAATATATATATTTTTAAATTGTATAGCACCAACTTCCAACTTATTCCACATCGCTTTCGAATAATTTTTTATTATCCCCCACCAAGCTGGGTACTCATTTTACCAACCTTTGGAAGGATGGAGGGCTGAATAAACGTTGCCCTGGCTACCTGAACCAAGCGGGGATTGAACTTGCAACCTTCAGGTCATGAGCGAGAGCTTAGAACTGCATTCCTGCTGCCTTAGCACTCTGTACCCTGTGGGGGTTTTCCAAGTGGGGTGCCAGGTTCTATAACATTGATATGCCGCAATAAGGCATATGCAGATGTTTTGTGTTCTTGGTACGACCTTTTTAAAGGTACAACTAAAAGGGAATATAAATAGGGGTTGTGTTCTTGGAACAACCTTTCTTAAGGTACAACTAACGTTGGTGATTTTTTATAATTTTTGATCTACATTTGTTTTATACTTTTTCCTTGAACATTTTCAGAAATGAGAAAATCATGTATTTGTACAGATTTCTTTTCAGATTGTTACCAAGATACATGATTGGTGGTGAATGGTAAACTGCATTCTAAGATACAATGTGTCATTGGAAAAAGCATCAATTGTTATGCTGAACAGGTATGCAAAGGTTACAGAACAAGTCTAGAACATTTTCCTATGAAAGACAATGAGTCATCTCCATGTTCCTATAGTCCATATGATTAATGTAAAGCATATCTCTAAATGCTTTTAAGAACAGTTAATTAGGGATGAGCGCGTATACTCGCTCGAGTAATGTGCCTCAGCTGAGTATCTCCCTGCTCGTCCCTAAAGATTTGGGGGCCACCGCAGCTGACAGGTGAGTTGCGGCGGGGAGCAGTGGAGAGCGGGCGGGAGAGGGAGATCTCCCCTCCGTTCCTCCCCGCTCTCCCCCGCAGCTCCCCGCCCCGCGCCGGCCTCTGAATCTTTAGGGACGAGCGGGGAGATACTCGGCTAAGGCACATTACTTGAGCGAGTAGTGCCTTAGCGAGTATACTCGCTCATCCCTACAGTTAATGCAAAATGGCTGCCCTCGTAATCATGTTCAAAAAATATAGGAAAAAATATCCTCAATCCTAAAATGAAAACCTAACAAAGCAGAATATGATTTTAATGAGTAAAAATCTATAGGTGACACATTCACTCATCTGTAGCTTGTTGCAGCATTATCCATGTAAGGCAAAGATGAGCTGCGCAATGACCTTCCAAGTATCACATGCAGTCAAGCGATACTGCTGATAGTTTTTCATCTGTAATAATAACTGGTTTTATTTATTTATCTCACTTTTAAGCATCTATTTGTATTCAACCGACAAATAAAGGAAAAAGTTATGGCTACAATGTGCCCTGCGAAACAAAATAAAAACAGTTTAATGTCAAATGCTTTGTCACAATACAATACCATTACTGGTCATTTTATAACCTGCTCTTTCTAATTCCCTTGAAGATTAGCAGAAAAGGTTGACATTGGATGTAAAAAGACAAGGACCTAAGGGTTTCCTTTGCTTCTGTTGATGTGGAAATTCGTTCCAATCTTTTCTGAAATGACAGATTCTTATGAAAGTAACCTTTGCAAAGCATGCTATCATTCATGCATTATTGCCAGATGATATAGCACATATTAACTCCAGCCTATGCAGGCCATCATCTCCTTTTAGAAGACAGACATTTGACTGTGCTCTGGAGGTACAAAATTCACATAAACTGTGATTTTAAAACTGTCTAAGAATTGCCACTTCTTTGTACTATTACTTGTATTTTTAAAAAAAATGGTATTACCAAATGCCTTCATAGGAAACAAACATAACTATATTAGTAAAAGCCTTAAAAAAAAGTTTTGATCAAGATTACCATACCTTGGTTAAGGATTCAAAGGCGAAGATAGTAAACATGATATCCATACAATACATATGCTTGATTAAAGGTGGAACGTAACTATTTCTTATATGATCTGCATTTAATCCCTTATAGTAAGCTAAGATGTAAAACTCTACGCACATTTACAGATTATCTATTAACCCCTTTGCGCCCCAGGAAATATATGTACCTTCTGGAAATGCAGGATTAATTTGGTTTAGCCTAGGAAGTGGAGCCTGTCTATATACAGCCAGTTGTCTTTGATAGCTGACACTTGGGTACAACAGCCACAATCCATATTCATGCCAGTTTTGACTGTTAACTCTTTAAATGACACTATCAATTTCAACAGCAGAATTTAAATCCCCCTATTGACAATCACAGGTACTGAATGGATCCCTTTGTGATGAGATTGCAAAATTCAGTCCAAGAGTCATGGCAGCTAAGGAATTTCTGAAGGCCCATGGGACTTCCATGTATTTATGCCTTAATAAAACATGCCTGTTTTCCAGCATTTAGGCTGGGTTCACACGGGGCGTATTCCCGCAGGAAATCCCGCGGTTTGGCCGCAGCAAAAACCGCGAGATTTCCGCCGGGAAAACCGCCACGGAAAAAGCCGCGGCGGCTTTGAAGCGGCCCGGCCGCTCGCTTTTCCGTTGCAGCTGGCGCTCCCATAGAGGACAGCGTGGCCGCGACGAAAGTAAACGTAACAGTAAATAGACATGCTGCATCTGTTGAAACCGCGGCTGCGGCAACCGCAGCCACGGCTTCAGCCGGACTTACCACAGCGGATTGGCCGTCCCGTGTGGACGAGATTTCTGAGAAATATTGTCCACATGGCTGGCTAATCCCGAGATTAGCGGCCGCGGGCAGATTTGCCACGGCAAATCCGCCCTGTGGGAACCCAGCCTTATAATTGTCTATCAAAGTGTCACCTTGATCTATCATAATAATCTTTATTTGCATAGTGACAACGTATTCCACAGCACTTTGATCTATCAAAGTAATGCATTGTCTATCTCACATAGTGAAAGTTTCCAGGAAAAAAAACACAATACCAGAATTGTGCTTTTTGGTTACCTTCATCTTAAAGAAAATTTTTAATAAAGAATGATCAAAAACTCATATGCGCTCCAAAATGGTACCAATAGAAACCACAGCATGACCTGCAAAACATGAGCCCTTACACAGCTATATTGATGGGAAAATAAAAAGTGGATGGCATTCAAAAGATAGTGGAAGAAAATTATTTCTTTCAAAGATATATTTTTTCAAAAGAACTTAAGCAAAAAAAAATGTATCTATAATTGATTTTGTCATTATTGTTCTTATCCACAGAATAAAATCATGTATTTTACTGCAGTTGGTCATAAAAAAATACCCTCTCAAAAAGGTGGCAGAATTTTTTATTCATTTGACTCCATTTCGAAACTTTTAAGAAGTACTTTTACTCTTTCAGTTCTTCTACCATCTACTAGCCCTTCCCGGCTTTGAAATGCACACCAGGCTTTCAGAAGAGGCCTTTTCATTTAACAAACAGACATCACAAAAAGCAACGGAAAGCAACTACAACGATCTTTTGACTAAAATCTCCACTTTGGCTGCAATTCACAAAGCAGAACCTTCACCATGGAACCCTCCTTCCCTTAGAAAAGGCAAGGACTGAACTACAAGCACATCTTGCAATAGATCATGGGAACTATCTTAAAATACTGAAAATGCTACATTATAGTCCACATAAGGCAAGCAAACTAATGGCCAGCAGAGTCAAAGCCGTAAGAGCAAACTCTAGAATCCCCCATTTATTATCTCTAACAGCAAGGTCTATAGTCCACAGGAAATAGCAAATGAATTTAGCAAATATTATATCCTACTCTATAATTTAACCCATGACAAAGATACCCTCAGCCCAATAATGAACTAATTAATACATTTCTTTGAATAATAACTAGAGATGAGCGAACGTACTCTGTAAAGCACTACTCGTCCGAGTAATGTGCTTTATCCGAGTACCTCCCCGCTCGTCCTGAAAGATTCGGGGAGCGCCGCGGAGCGGGGAGCTGCAGGGGAGAGCGGGGAGGAACGGAGGGGAGATCTCTCTCTCCTTCTCTCCCGCCCGCTCTGCCCCGCTCCCCGCTGCGACTCACCTGTCAGCAGCGGAGCGCCCCGAATCTTTCAAGACGAGTACAGCGGTACTCGGATAAAGCACATTACTCGGACGAGTAGTGCTTTACCGAGCACGTTCGCTCATCTCTAATAATAACCCTTCCATGCCTCTCTCAGAAGCACATCCAAGAAATAAACCTTCCTATTCCAACTCAAGAAATAGAGCAGGCTATTCAGTCATTCAAATTGGGCAAATCACCTGGTCCAGATGGATTTTTGAATGGATATCTCAAAACATTTAAGCCAATAATGCTACTTTATATATGTTTTTTTAAAATCACAATGTTCACAGGTATTGCCCCGCCGGACAACTTAAAAGCAACCATAGTAATCATTCCTAAAGAGGGTAAATGTCCTGAAACCCCAGGCAACTTTTTTACTGATCTCACTCCTTAATTTGGATCTCAATTTATACGCCAAAGTTATAGCCAATCAACTATTCCCCATTTTGCCTCACCTTATTAAGACCAGGTGAGCTTCACTAGGGGTGACAAGCTCCAATTGGGATGAGGCGACGTATCTTGTGACTAGGGTGGGCGCTGGTCGAACACCTTCTTAGCTCCTAGCTTTGGGCGCGGAGGTGGTGTTCGACAGGGTGCACTAGGAATTCACGCAATGGACGCTGGAGAGATTTGGCTTTTCTGCCTCATTTATCAAGCAAGGCATGTAAAAAAAGGAAAGGGTGTGACTTAGGGGAAGACTCAGTTTTTTTTTAACTCGTTTTATTGAACAGTATGTATTATACATTACATGGATAAACAATTTCTCAAACCGTGTGTATTTACATACACTAACAAATGGTTAAACCTTACATACATCAGAAAATTCTCTGTTAACGGCATTCAGTACACAAGTGCATTACATTTTCTCTATGTTTATTCAATATATCTCGGCATGTACATCTGTACTATTCATAGCTTTGTTGCTCGTTTTACCTGCCAAGTCTGGGTGTGTTCTGTCTTAATAAATTTTGGAACATTTCTTGCGTGAAGTTTGTACTTGTTGTCCCGCACCAAATCCCCCACACCTTATCAAACTTTTCAGGGTATTTCCTGTTTTTGTAGACTATTTTCTCGTATGGTAGGATGGTATTGATAATACTCTGCCATTTTGCAATTGTCGGAGGGCGTCTGTCCATCCATCTTAGCGCTATAACTTTGCGGGCATAGAATAATACTTTAGTGAGGAATATTTTATCATAATGTTGCCATTGTTCCTCGTCTATAATCCCCAGTAAGCACATTACTGGATCCAGTGGTACTGGCAATCCCATCAGTTGGGTCAGGAATTCTGTGACCTCTTCCCAATATGTGTATACTATCGGGCACCCCCATATTAGATGATTAAAATTTGCGCTTGCTACGTGGCATCTGTGGCACTGGTTGGTTACTGATCTGTTCATTTTATGCAGTCTAGTTGGCGTTAGATAACATTGGTGTAAGATATATAACTGGGTCAGTTTATTATTCGCGGCTGGTGAGACCCTGGTGTAGGTGGCCATTGCGGTCTCCCAGTCTTCATCGGTCAGTGTTGGGATCAGCTCCCTCCATTTTTCCAGCACCACCATTCGCGTGTTGGGGATCTTAGAGTATAACAAGTGGGTATATAACTTGGAGATTAGGCCCCTGGGGCCCTGTGTGCGCAGTATACCTATTAATGGGTACGTGGAGAAGGGTCCCCTGGGTTCTGGGAACTGCGCTGTTAATGCGTGTCTGAGTTGCAGGTATCTAAAAAATCCTGTTCTAGGTACCCCGTACATTTGCTGCAATTGTTCGAAGGAGACTAGTGTCCCGTCTATGTATAGGTGTTCCAGTGCGGTGACTCCCAGATTTAGCCAGAATTGTCTGTCTGGGAGATTCAATAGATGCGGCAGCGCTCTGTTATTCCATAAGGGGGTTTCCAGTGGGGTGTCCTCCTGTCCCGCCAGTTTCCTACATGCCTTCCAGACACTTACTGCGAGTCTGTGAATGGGCAGCATTGGTTTCGTCAACAGCCCCGGTTTTTCCAGGACTATCCAGAGGGATGCCTCCGAAAGGAAGTACATCAGGTGGTGCTCGGAGTTTGGGAGAGGAGCGCCCGACAGCCAGTGACGTATATATCTGACTTGCCCTGCCAGGTAATATATTTTAAAGTCCGGCAACGCCATCCCCGCCAGCTCTTTAGGCTTTTGTAGAGTTTCCATACGGAGTTTGGCTCTGGCCTTTCCCCATACGAATGATGTTATTAATGAATTAGTTGTTTTAAAGAATTTTTGTGCTACAGTTGTTTCTGCGTGTTCTAGTCGGTACAGGAATTTGGGGAGAATTATCATTTTAATAAGATTTATTCTTCCTGCCACAGATAGTGGCAGGGAACTCCAGGCTTTTAGTTTTAATTGCAGGGTCGCTAATAGAGGTGCGATGTTTAAATTAAAACTTTGAGTATGGTCCCTGGTGATGTAGACTCCCAGATATTTAAATTGGGGGACGATTTGCAGGTTGTGGTATACCTCCCCCACCTTCCATTCCTCCTCTCTCAGTGGCATAAACGTAGACTTCTGCCAGTTAATACGCAGGCCTGAAAAATTCCCGAATTTGTCCACCTGGGAAACGGCTAAGGGCAAAGTGTTCTGGGGTTCTGACATATAGAGTATTATATCGTCCGCATACAGTCCTATCTTGTCCTCTCTAGGACCAATTTGGGTCCCCTTATATAGTGCGTGTTGTCGAATTTTAAGTGCTAGGGGTTCTATAGCAATCGCGAATAGGAGGGGAGAAAGTGGGCAGCCCTGTCTGGTTCCCCTGTGAAGCGGGAAAGAGGCGGAGACCAGGCCGTTCGCCATTACTCTTGCCGTCGGGGCTGTATATAGGATGGAGACCCACCTGATGAACGGCTCCCCGAACCCGAATTTCCGCAGAACCTCCATCAGGTACGGCCACTCCACTGAGTCAAATGCCTTAGCGGCATCCAATGAGGCCAGTGCCCAGCCTTCCCTCCACCTCCGCCCCACCTGTGTAATTACCTGGGTCCTTCGGATGTTATCGGATGTGGACATTCCGGGAATAAATCCGGATTGGTCCGGATGTATGATATCCTTGATTGCTTGATTTAGCCTGCAGGCTAGCACCTTGGCGAGGATTTTGTAGTCTGTATTTAGGAGGGAGATAGGTCTATACGACCCACACTCCTCCGGGTTCTTTTCAGGCTTTAGTATAAGGACTATATTAGCCTCCAACATCGACTCTGGAAGGCGTCTTTTCTCAAATATATCCTCATATAGTGAAAGTAGTTGTGGTGTTATTTCCTCTCTGTACTGGAGATAGACTTCTACTGGTATGCCATCTATACCCGGGGTCTTATTTTTTGCCATGCCCTCCATTGCCTCCTGTATTTCTTCTATTGTGATAGGGCCATCTAGTAGGGATCTATGTGTTTCTTGTAATACTGGGAATGTTATGTTAGTTAGATAGTTCTCTAGCTCTGCTAAGGTATAGTTAATCTGGGACTTGTATAGGTCTTGGTAGAATTGTTGAAATCTCTCTAGTATATCTTGGGGGTCTGTGAGCACCGCACCCTCGGTCGATTTGATTCTCAATATTGGGGGGGAGGTATTTTCTTGCCGGGCCATATATGCTAACAGTTTACTGGACTGATTACCTAGCTCAAAAAAGGACTGACGGGTGAAGAATAGTCTCCTCTGAGCCTTTTCTTTCAAGTGTGTCAGATACTCTCTACCTACTTGTAGCCATTTATCTCTTTTTTCATTTGAGGGTTGAGCTATGAATTCTCTCTCTAATTGTTGGCATTGCTGCGCTAACTGTTCTTCTTCTCTAGCTGCGTTTTTTTTTATGTAAGAGATTGAGGATGTAAAGCATCCTCTAAGGTATGGCTTGAAGGCTTCCCACACTAGCATCCTGTCCCGGCTTTCTTCATGTGCCTCGTAATATATTTGAATTTGGCCTAGAATTCGATCGTTTGGGCCAAGCAGTGAAAGCCAGAACGGGTGTATCCGTTGCTTCCTAATTGCGGGGGGACCTGGTTTTTTGAGGACCATACAGATTGGTGAGTGGTCTGAGACCCCTCTTGGGAGGAATTCTATAGATTCTATTTTTGTGAACAGCGAGGGGGATCCAAATATATAGTCTATGCGGCTCAGTGCATGGTTATGGGCTGCATGGCAAGAAAATTCCTGTTGGTGAGGGTGAAATGTTCGCCATAAGTCCAGCCATCCAGCCACTGAGATCATAGAAGCCAGGCGAGTCGGTCCCCCGTCTCCCGCCCCCCGAGCACCCCCCCCAAATCTGTCCTGGTGTGGGTCCATGACCATATTCATGTCCCCCATACAGATAGTTGTTACATCTGGTGTAAATGAGGCAAATTGTATGCCTTCTGCCAGCAGGGCTGTTGACGTTGTTGGTGGATTATAGTAGCATAGGAGTACATATGGTTCATTGTTTATTTTGGCTCTTACGAAAATATATCTACCCTCTGGGTCTCTTTTTAATTGTTCTACCTCCCATCTGATGGACCTTTCTATCAGTAGGGACACCCCCCTAGAGTACGATGTATGGTATGAGTGTGCCGACCACTGAACCCATGGCTTTAGCAGGCATTTAGAAGTTTCAGGCGTGAGGTGGGTCTCCTGGAGGCATAACACATGCGGTCGCCAGGAGCGTATTAAGGAGTTTATTATGACTCGCTTCCTGGGAGATCCCATGCCTCTGACGTTCCAGGATACAAAAATCATCTCAGCCATTGGCAAAGGTGTTTTAATTGAGCCCGGATGAAATTATTTATGCTACTCAGTCCGCCAGGAGACCCCCCACCACGCCCCACCACGTCCCCCCTACCCGCCATGCAATCGCACTTCAATACATTTATAGAGAAAACATTGAATATCTGATGCATACACTCTAAAAACATCATGGCAGCGTACTACCAAATTATAACTCTTAAAACCGTTTACAACTGAACAGGCTTTGAATACTGACTATCGTTGCGTTAGTATTCGTGGCTAACTTTAACTCGGGGTAACCAACTTAGCATAGCTCCATCGTTGCTATACTTGTGGTTTTGGTTGTTAATACAATGATGTGAACCGACCATGTCATATTGTGCATTTATTAGGTGGACTCCCTTCCAAGAAGATGGGAGGGAATAAGGAGTTCTGGGGGAGGCGGAGGGGGGGATGGGGAAAGGCGAGCACAGGGCGGTTATTGTCAGGGGTGACCCGGAGGGGGGAGTGATTCCCCCCCAGATCAGCAACCCACATCACAACTAGGCGGCCCTGATGGGCCTCTTACATATAATATGAAAGTCCCGTCACCTACAGGAGGACAGAAGTAATGGTTAGGTTTTGGTATACATTACAGTCTCTCTGGCCGTCGTCTGGTGTTCAACCACTCCCCTGCTTCAGATGGTGAGGAGAAGAAACGGGTGCGATCTCCGTCTATCACTCGTAGTCGCGCTGGGTACATCATAGAATACGGGAGCTGCAGATCTCTAAGTTGCCTTTTAATATTGAAGAACGAGGCTCTTTGCTTCTGGAGGTCCGCCGAGAAGTCCGGGAAGATGGAGACCGTAGCGTTATCGTGGCGTAGGGGTCCGCCTTTTCTGGCAGCTTGCAGGATATTATCCCTGTCACGGGAGTTAAGTAGCTTTGCCAGTAGCGGTCTGGGTGGGGCGCCGGGTATGGGTGGCTTCATTGGCACTCGATGAGCCCGTTCGATGACAAAGACCTGCGATAGTTCTGCATTGGGGAGAAGCTCACGGAGCCACTTCTCTAAGAATTCTTCTGGTCTCTGTCCCTCGGTTCTTTCTGGCAGGCCGACTATACGCAAATTACTGCGTCGTGAACGATTTTCGAGGTCGTCCGCTTTCTGTCTCCAGTAGTCGGCCTTCTGCGTAAGATCTCTTATTGCGGCTGACATTGGGGGAACAGTGTCGTCTAGCGTAGAAATTCTATCTTCCGTCGCTGTGACTCTTTCTCTCAGATTTTGAAGGTCTTGTCTAAGAAGACTGACATCCATTTTAACTTCATCGATTTTACTGGTAAGAGTAGTCGTGGATGTTTGGATTGCTGTCAGTAGCTGTTCGGATAATTGTTGTAGAGTTTGAACTGTCCCTTCTGTTAGATTTGGATTAGTGTTCTTTATTGGAGGGGATGAGCCCCCCGGGGCCGGCGGCCCAGAGTCGGATCCTGCATCTCTGCGATTTTCATTTCTGACAAATGCCTTTAATTTGTCTGCTGCAGCGTTCTGCCTGGTAGGCCCCATGCTGCTTAGTCAGAGGTATTTAGCGGCGTATTCGGCTGTCTGTCTGTATTTTATAGTGCTGGGTTCACCAGTATACTTGTTGCAGGGCTTATCTGCGTGGTGTTTGGTCTATGCTTTGTAGCCAGCTATGGTGGTCTTTTGCAGGCCTTACTCTCTTCTCCCCCTTTGTTTTGGGGGGTATTCTGGGTCTGTTTCTTTTGGCCTATTCTCTAGGTATTGTGGGGGAGGGGGGGTTCCACTCTCTGGCACGTGTCTATTTAGTATACAGGAGCTGCTGCTCCTTTTCTCCCCTTCCCCCCCAGCACACTTAACTGTTTGTTGCTGCTGGCGCTGCCTTTCTCCTTCAGATAGGGGACCTCTGTATGACCTCTTCTCCTGACCTCTCACCTTCAGCTCCAGCAGTCCAACTCTCTGAGTAGGGTTATGTCAGCCGCAGCAGTGCAGATCTGCCGTTTATGTCGCTGTGGCTGTCGGCACTTTGGTTGTTTCACCCGGCGTCTAATCGCCCCCCCGCGCTGATAGAGGCTCACCGGGCCCAAGCTGTTGCCGGCTGGGTCCTCTTCCGCAAGATGGCGGCGGTAGCTGCAGCACCACGTGTGCCTCCACCGGGTCCCTGCCGTCAGGGGGCGCCTTATAAGTATCTCGGCACCCAGGGCGCCGCCGGTCGTCTCAGCCCCCTGCCTCCCTCTATGTGGTCTCCTCCGCACAGCCCTTCACCATTGGGCCCGTCTGCCCCGTCCTCAGGATGGCGGCCGTGTCAGCCGCGGCGCTGCAAGCCTGTCGCCGGCGTCGCTATGGCTGCCGGCGTCACAGACTCCGCACCGGGGCTCAATCCTCCTCCTCTCTGTGGTGGCAATGGGGGCGATAGGCCCGGGAAGTCGCTCGCCGATCGGGAGCCCTCCTCACAAAATGGCGGCCGCAGCTTCCCGCGCTCACCTCCAGGGTCCTCTCGCCGCGGTGTCCGGTAAGCGTCCCTCCGCTCTGCAGCCCCGCCGGTGGTCTGGGCACTTCACTCCTCTCCCTCCGCTATGTGGAGCGCCAGGTCCAGAGCCCGCCAGTCAGCCGGTGACTCCCGCTCCGCAGCGACGGCTCTCTCCACCTCACAGGCCCCGTTTCTAGCTCCGCTCCCGCCGCACCTCGGTCGTCAGGGGTGGCCGTCCGGAGATGCAGTTTCTTCCCCCTTCCTCCGGTGATGGTATATCGGGGTTGGGAGTCCTCAGGATCAGTACAGGATTACCGGTAGGTCAGCTTGAGCAGGAGCCCTTCTTACATGCGGCCGGTCAGGACGGCTGCTTGGCCACGCCCCCTGGAAGACTCAGTTTAAATGCACTAATGTGTGCCAAAATGTTGGTATTTAAAATTATTCTAAAGTAAGTCAACCTGGTGCTGAGCCAGGAATGGGCCCTCCAACACGCCACATGAGAGGCACACGGTGCAGTATACTCCATGCACTATATAGAGATAGGCAGAATCTCAACCTATACATTCATATAATAGACTGGCTAGCTTATCTTTGTATAGACACACAGGCAAGTGCTGAGCTGTCATTTAGTCACATTGACAGTTTGGCCTATTTCCGATTTCTTTTGGTTCCACCTTCTTTCCTTTGAAATGTATGGACTATGATGCATTTGCAAATGGAATCAGGTAATTATAATCATTTATCCTTCATCGATTTGAAACTAGGACTACAGCACTAAAAGGCAACAGTGTTAAGAACTGAGCCACATTCATAGAAGGATACATGCCAACACTAACAACTCCTTTCTCTAAGTTTTTTTAATAAAATGATTTATTGGCAATTTCTAATAAAAAAAAATCGGGTCTGGAGGACCTGATCTAATTTTACAAAAATCACCTGATCAATCACAACAAGCAACACTAAATATCCATTTTGCATTAATCATGACAGCATGAACTTTAAATATAAAGGTGTTCCAGACACAGGTAGGGATATAGATATAGATGGTAGTGATCACTACTCAGTGCAGTAATACTCATACAGCAG
This sequence comes from Eleutherodactylus coqui, assembly GCF_035609145.1. Classification (NCBI taxonomy): domain Eukaryota; kingdom Metazoa; phylum Chordata; class Amphibia; order Anura; family Eleutherodactylidae; genus Eleutherodactylus; species Eleutherodactylus coqui. Next base: position 227,311,970 of record NC_089841.1, read on the forward strand.
TTAAGAAGTGTAGCTGTATAGAGGATCGGAGCAGATGTGAGACCTTTGTAGTACTAATAGCCAGATGTGTTTCAAAGCTCTCTCAGCTTCTTCTTTAGTAGTGTATAACTCTTTGGAAGTTTTCAATACCTTTGGTAGATTTTTTGGAGTGTTTCCAAAAAAGAACTGAATTTGTGACACTATATAGCTGTATGAGATCACTGAATACTGTATCTTCACATGAAATAAGCATTAAAGTAAATATTGACATCTATACAAAAAATAACTAAATGAGAGATGAAAAAGTTACTATATGCAAGAGGGAACTCCTCCCCTGAATTACTGAATACATATCATTTTGGATATTTCCCAAGCACATTAACTGTGACGTATGCAGAGGTCATTCTACAAGAAGAGTGAGCAAATACTCACAGCTTATCACCTATTGTGAATTGGGGAACCTGTGTAATCTATATAACAATGATATATTTCATTGTATTCCTGGCTATGATGATATGACTGCTGATTTTTTCTTTTCGTTCAGGGCATAATGGACAAATGTGGTGGCTCAGTTATTATAACAGTGTTAACAAATGAAAAAAACACATTTTCTTGATTCTTGCTAAAAATTGGGTTGGGAAAATTGGCTTCGACCTCATAGGGTTTTTTTTGCCTTCCTCTGGATCAACATTGGGTGGTAATAAGCTGAACTTGATGGACACATATGACTTTCAGTCTAACCTACTATGTTATTATAACTTACATGGCAGGAATTGTGCGAGATGTATTTTCTCTGCTTACATTCGAGCCAAGTGTGACTATTAATTTTGTTATTGGCGCTGCAGGTAGACATTGACATTTGTACAAAAAAAAAACTGCATTGGAGAGCAAGCACAGCACCAAGAAAGAATAATGCTGGACCGATGTATAAGCAATAGTACAACATGTACTGCACACAGAGACTTAGTTATTTATTATTTGAAATTTGGATAACTTTTTGAATTTTTTATCTAACGTATGGAAATAACTGATACATTAGAAAAACTTCGAACGGGATTACGTTTTTATAAGCAATATTGTTTATTGAATTAAATGTTTGTGTCTCAGCTAATCTCTTAATGATACAGCTTTTATCATTTCCATTTAATCATAGCCCTAGGACATTCACTTAATTAATCTATATATTGCAACAAAAGGAATAACTATATAGTGTTTCATGCTTAAGCTTTTTATTTGTCTCCAAATACCATAATTAAACACAGAGGAAAAACATCAATGCGGTTACAAGAGCAGCATAAATGTTCACTTAATGTCAAAATGAGCACTGTATTGGATTTGGCTGTACTGCATGTTCGCTTTTATCTTTTCTGCATAATAGGGCATTTTAATTGATATTTAGTCAGTCTGCAGTCTTGTGAAAATCTACACTGCTAAAAAAAAATAGCACTATTAGATGCTCAAGGTCATTTCCCGGCAGGAATCAAATGAAAATATCAAACAAACATGAGGAAGCATACAAACGTTTATATATGGGGTGTGGCTTGGCTGTGCTGGACTGAATCGCTGCCTACTTCAGAGTTACTACACCACCAAGGCCAAAAAGCTATGGCACAGCAGCTACCCGGGTCATAGCGGTCTCCAACACATCCAGATAAATCAGAGGGGAAAGCCATTGACTGCTAATTCAGGAAAGCCTATCGATGTGTTCTTGTCTTGGTCATCGTCGCAGGACTAAGATGGTGTGGCAGTAAGTCCACAGGGCAGCTCTCCCCCTTCATAGACAGTGAATGGGTATACATACAGAAAAGTTTCCCTCCTTGATGTCGCTGCTCCAATTGTTTCTACGAATTACACCTTGTAGAACCCGGCAGTAATTAACCGGAAATCTCTATAGAGGCTGAGTCATTATTATCAACAGCTTGAGCGCAAGGCGTTAACAGCATCTTCTGCCGCTGATTCAGAGAAACAGAGGCTGGACACTCCAGGGGAAACCTCCGATAAAAGGGTGAGTGGTACTCCATATAACATCCACACACCCTTAGCGGAAGTCCTAGATGATATTCTGGTGAACAGCACAACAGACACCACAATGAAGGTCATGCTGAAGGCCTTACAAATATCAATGCAATCTAATTTTGACAATTTATGCACAATTTATCCAACCTGTTAACTCCACCATTACGGAGGCAGAAGGCAGAATTAACCATATTGAGGCCAAGATGGAAGACTTCATAATATTGCATAATTTGCACTCTAGGACCTGGAATCAGAGCTTGAATGAATCTACATTAAAGTGGCAGACCTAGAAGACATCTTGTTATGATTATGTGAAATTTAGAGGAATTCCAGATAATGTGACTATCTCTGAACTTATGCAATATCTTCAGGGCCTTATGAGAGTGTTGTTACTGGAGTGTCCAGCACAGGGGTTTATAATAAATAGGGCTTATAGACTTCCTCACCCTAAAAACCTAACAGATTTTATATATTAAGGAACATTTTGGCTCACAATTACTATTTTCATATCAAGGAGAAGTTACTAGCTTCAGCTAGAAAAGTATATCCTCTATATGCGCCATACCAACATCTGTCATTGTACATGGACTTGTCTGCAGCAATCTTGGCTAAAGGACATAGCTAATCCCTGTTACCTCAACACTTAGTTATTGGTACATATACAAGGAATCCCCACCTGTAAAATATGCTCTGTTCTCCAAGGACAACAACTACTTCATTGTCAAGATCCTGGAAGACTGAATCACTTTTTTAAACCAATGAAACTTAGACGTCTTCGTGCCTACCACCTACTTGTGACAATGACACTCACCTGGTCCTTATGCCAAAAAGTAGGCTCATCACTAAAGGGTAGAGATGAGCGAACGTACTCGTAATGAATACTTATGCACCCGAGTACCGCCATTTTCGAGTACTTCAGTACTCGGGCGTAAAGATTCGGGGAGCGCCGGGGGGCGGGGAGAGGCGCGGCGGTGCGGGGGGAGCAGCGGGGAACAGGGGGGAGCCCTCTCTCCCTCTCCCCCCCACTCCCCACTGCTACCCCCCGTGCCGCCACGGCGCCCCCCGAATCTTTACGCGCGAGTACCGCTGTACTCGAAAATGGCGGTGCTCGGGTGCGTAAGTACTCGTAACGAGTACGTTCGCTCATCTCTACTAAAGGGTTAAAATATTTTCCGGAGAAACTGAAGGTTTTAAACCGATTTATACACTACTTAAAAAATCAAGAAACTTTACAAAAAATAAACACAATAAGAGAAAGAGAAAAAAGTGCCCAGACGTTTAATGATAGAAAATAGGAAAAAGCTTTTTACTGCATTTCCAAAGCCATTAAATGTTGCTGCTGTGTGGAAACAATAAAGAAAATAATTTTACATTAGTACTGTACCCCAGTTTGCCTACCCCAGATATATCCTAACTGCTTAACAAATTATTGAAGAAATTGTAGCAATGGAGGTACACTACTACTTTTTTGGGGAGTAGTTTGGGGACTGTTTTTCAGGTGATTTCCTCATTTGTGGGTTGTGTAGTATTGAAGACCCCTTCTCTATCCCTATTGAATTTGGCATCATACACACCCCCACTAAGATTCCAACTACTAAGTTGTAACATAGCTTTGTCTAACTGGACTATACTGAGACACTGAAAAAGTGTGGACACTTCTAGCATAGAAGAAACTCACCTTAATTAACCAGACGTATATTTATGAGAAAATGTTGGCAGCCAGTAATTTAATGCTTTCCAAGTTTTATCATATTTGGAGAACATGGTCATCTAGTAGCTACTATGTTACAGATGGAACATGACCCTCACTTCTGAGACAAATCAATATACCATTAAAGTAAGATGGCAAGTATATGGAAGACTAAATTGATGAGGTTATTAAACCTGGTAATTGATTATATATCTATATGTTTTTTTCCATCTTTCTTTTTTTAAATCTTAAGTCTCTCCATTGTAACTTAATTTCATATTCCTGTGCAATTGACTAACTTGCTACAAAGTATGCTTTGATTATTCATCCACAAAGATTGTTTTATCATTATTGTTTTAGGTTTTGAAAAATCTAAAATCTTTGGATAAAAATCATTGAAACAAAAGGTTATTTACAAAATAAATGTTCTATAAAAGAGACTATACCACTTGTCTCATCTTACTTTAGCTTAGTATAATGATGTAATAGATTTTATCTTTTAATGGTATACAAATCCCTGGAGAACAGTTTCTGCTATCCACTAATCCATTGCAACAAAGACATTTAGTTTTCATTGTGGTTGTTTACTTGCTGGCTAACATTTACACTACACACTCACATTGCTAAATCTGATTCTAGAAAAAAAAAATGACCCCAATAGAATGTAAAAATGCACAAATAAATATAACCTTACACAGTATGACTGTTGGGTATATAAGTGTCTAACAGCCATCCAAGTGACTGCCTCTTCCATCATTCACTGTAAAAAGGTAGTTTCCAATTAGTTGAGCACTTCCTGTTTGCACTGAATGAGATGCCTCTCAGTAGGCATTCCATTTCAATGAGCTAAAACAGAATGACTAGCGACTTCTCATTCAGAGCCCTCTCAGAAGCCATGTGTACATGGGCTGACAGTCATCCATAATCACTCATTTGAAAGATTATTTGGGCAACTATCAGCTCATGTAAAGGTACCTTAATTTTACACAAGGTTTCTGTTGGTTTAAATTAAAAAAAAAATGTCATTTGTATAGCGCCAACTTATTCCACAGTGCTTTCAGGTAATTTTATTTATTACCCCCCACCAAGCTGGGTACTCCTTTTACCAACTTTTGGAAGGACGGGAGGTTGAGTAAACCTTAAGCCGGCTACCTGAACTAAGTGGGGATTGAACTTACAACCTTCAGGTCTTGAGTGAGAGTTTAGGACTACGTTTATGCTGCCTTAACGGGGCAGATTTTCATCCAAATGTCCAGAGCGGAGATTACAACAAAAAGCTGCAGCAGCTTCCCTGCCTCTGAATTTGCATCACATGATGTGGTAATAGAGGCAGGGAAGACCGTGAAGGAGTCCCCTCCCCCTCAATGCCAGAGCATTGAGAGGGTGGTGGTGGTGGGGAAATTCTGTAGCAGAGTTGTCATGCAAATTATACCACCTAAATGCAGTACAATAAGTGGCGAACAAACAATGTCAGAATTTGTGGAGTTATTCTGTGTTAAATTAACACGTCAGATTTCTAAAATTTAGTCTGGTTATTAAGGCACAAACAGGCCTGGTCACAAATGGGTTAAAACAAATAGCTCAGAAGCAAGTTTGCATTCCCAATGCTAATTTGATAAAAATCTAGGTTGGACATGGTGACATATATCGGAGAAATTTTAATTGGACAAATTGTTCGCCCGGATGAGTTTTTCCTTGGACAAACGTATGAAAGGACAAGAAATCTTGGACCAACGGCCCTCAAACCAAATCCATCAATAGAATGCAGGTATTGTTTCTATGGGTGTGGCTCACCAGTTGTTGCAAAATTTCAGATCTCAGCTGGGATTCATGGTTTACCCATATCGAAAGAGGCTGGAGCTGGAGCCTACTGGTTTTTGGCATTCTGAATTTTCATTACCATGACAGGGCAGACAGAAATAAAGTTTGTTCCTGGATCGAATGGGTTATAACTTCAGTCAAAATTGGTCTAGTCATAACTTTTGTTCTAGATGTATCAATGACACATAATAAACTGGCATTAGATAAAGTATTTGAAATGCACCATAAGCTCAACTCCTTAAAATAATGGCTCCAACAAATCATGGCAGTGCTCCAAGCCTGGTGAGAAGCGCTCGATGAGAGCTTAGTGCCTAGCATATCTCTTTTAAGCTTTGCCACCTCATTTCCTTGTATCTCATTCTGTCTCAAGACAAAGTATTCTTTAGCCTTTTACCTGTGTCTCCAGGTAGATTATCTCATACGTGTTTATAAACAATGAAAATAATACTACTTGCTAGTTTTAAAATGCTTTACTTAGATCCAACCTTTGTGGAAAGTTCAGCAATTTTTGTCACTACTACAATGGCTATATTCTTTGTGTATAGGAAGCTTAACTACATAAGCATTGCTTTGACTGGCAGGAAACATCTTTTGAAATTGTAAAATGTTTGTTAAAATATGTTGGCAATGCATTTAAATCCATGGCACAGGGGCCATCTCCTGCTATTAGCCAATGAAAGCAGAAAATAGACGGCGATTACAACAGCATTGTTGTCATTGGTACAATGATGTCTCAACTTTACGCAATTATTACAATTTTCCTTATTTTTTAGCACAAAGATACCTGCTGAGAAAGTCTGTTCTTCTGTGTGTCAAATTACGCAAAATGTTTGAAGAGAAATGTAGAGTGTTTGTATTGTACCAAAGCATTGCAATTGGCAATGTGTTTCTAACACGGGCTCAGTGAATTAAAGCTGTGATTATTCCGGTAAAATGAAGCTCTGAGAAAACATTAAAATGGAAAATAGATTCCTATGCAAAACACTGAGAAAATATTATTATGAGTTGGGCTTTGCATTTTGTATTTGACATTTTAAAGAAGTGTGCTGGCTATACATATATATGTTCACTTACTGTATTTTTCCTTGAGGGGAGATTAAAAAATGCATGAAAAACAATGACTGTTTTTTATATAGTGTTTGATGTAACTCAACATTGGCTAAGACCTAGAGCAGAACAGCAAACAGTTCTTCACAACATTTGGAACTGCTTTCACAAATTGTAATTGGTAAAGTTAAACATTGTTAGATGAACTTTGCAAAGCACAGAACTAACATACTCATCTATCCAAAGTTCCATAATGAGGATATAACTCAATAAAAACTGAACACCTTTAATTTGAGAAGTGCATGTTAACCTCATTCTAAGGGCTTCTTCACAAGAGCGCATGCACATTTGTGCGTGTCAGCGCAACTTCTTTGCGCACTCAACAAGGCTTTTTGCATTCATATCATTCATATCATATTTTAATCACAATTTTCACAGTGTTCAGTCATTAGGGGGATTCCCAAAGGGAATATTGATGCGTACAACGGACCTATGCATGCACGCATGTTTTATGTTTTACAGGCGTACAAACGCGTGTACCTGCACACCTGTAAAACATGGACATGTTAACACAACATAGGGAACCAATGGTTCTAATAGATGCGTGGTTATGTGCGCACGATTGTACACACAAAAACGCTTGTCTGGGGGCGGAGCCTGACCGGTGAGCCTGATGGTTGCCTGAGCACAGAGCTCCGTTAGTGCGGCTCTTTCTGGGACCTTTTCAGCAGCTATTTTCTGCCAAAAATGAGAAAAAAAGGGAGAGAGAAGTGTACAGAACATCAGGGGCCCTGCTGGCTAAGTGAGGACAAGCCGACATGCAGCGGTATCTAAAAGAACGGAGCACCCGCTCTCCACACGCTTCACCCAAGATGGCACCGATGAGAGACTCCACTGCCACACACAGTAAGGAGGGGGAGGAGGGGGACTCCTCTGAAGGGGAGGACAGAGAGCTTCATGAATGAGCTAATGATGAGCACCCTGTCCTGTCTGATCTTGCAGAGATTAAGGATGACTTAAAACACATGGGGCGCAGGGTAGAAGATTTAGAGCCATCTTCAGCCACCCTCACCACACATTCTATGGGGATAATGCAAGCCCTTAAAAACCAGCATATCCACCTGAATAGAGCCCTATTCATGCAAGAGGACTTGGAGAATAGGAATAGACGCAACATCTGCATCAAAGGGCTATCTGAGTCTTGGGTTGCTGATTGCCTCCCTAAGATAGCAAAGGAAATCTTTGCCAGCATGCTGGAAGCTGAGAGAGCGGCCGTGGTCTCAATTCAACGCATCCACAGAGCGATCAACCCCCCGCCTGCACCCACAGATCCACCGAGACACATTGTGTGCAAACTTCTCTCCTTCCAGGATGACTTCGCCATTTTGAGGGCTAGAAATCACAAAGATCTAAAGTATGCCGAGAACCTCCTCCAATTTTTACAGGATTTAGCCCCTTCTATGTTGGCCAAACGCAGTCTTTTGCACCAGTTATTAAATGCTCTGCGGGCCAATATCATCAAATATGCCTGGCTCTTCCCTCTTGGCCTGGGGATCTCTCAGAATCATGCTGACCTAGGGAATAATGTTATCACATCATTTTTCATGCTGAATGCTGTCAAAATAAAATCAAAAAATCCAATGGCAGAATTTTTTTACCCAATCAACCAAAAAAAGTAATACAAACATACAATATATTATATGTACCCCAAAATTATGTAATTAAAAAATAGAACACAAAAAACAAGCCTATAGCTGTAGGAATGCAGAAATGAAAAAAAAACAAAAAAAACTAAAAAATGGTCATTAAGGCACAAACAGGCTTCATCGCTAATGGGTTAGTTTTTAGTTGGCAGATTATGGAATCTTACTTTCTTCAGTCTATTATAGCTTAAGGCTCGAAGTACATCACATTCCTATTGTATTAGCTGTAATTTGTGCTTCTGTTTCTAGCTGTTTTTCCCATTTCTGTCTTTGGCTTGCTGTTTTACTACTAATTATCTTCCAGTGACAAAAATAAACCATGTCTTCTAGTCTACATCTCAGATACATCCTCCAGCACCTTCACCTGCTCATTATTTGGTTGTGCACTTGGACTACATGCTGATACTATCTTTTTGTATCCTGGTCCTAGTTTGACTCCAGCTACTTTCTTGACTGCGACTATACTTTGCTTGTTAAAGTGTCTTGGTGACTGCCACAGATCGGAGATTATTTTGAGAACTTCAACATAAGAATTCCCTTTCAGCAAGGTCACAATCTTCTTTTAGCCATTTACAGTGAAAAAGTTATTACTTGGATTACTCATACTCCGCATTATAGTCTGTGCAGTTCAAATTCAAATCTTAAAAAGACATTTTCAAAAAAGGACCCATTATTTAACCCTTTCCAATCCACTGTCTGACGTCTAAAGACATTATGATTTAAGGCTGTACAGCTCTGATGTTGGAAGACGTCCGTCGGGGTTCTCTTACTGTATATTGCAAGCCACTCTGCTGTCGGAGCCTATTTAACATGTCACCTCATGCAGTACTGGCTTTAGCCAGCATATAGCGCCGTTGTATAATGGCAGAAAAAGAGTAAGCCCCCTAGGAAAACCAGGATACAAATTGGATTGGAAAGGGTTAAATTCGTTTTTATGTATGCCCGGGTTCACATGGCCATAAGTGTAAAACATTGTGGGGCTCTCACAGAGTTTTACAACTGTGGAGCCATCCGTAACCCTATGTACGACTGCGTATGGTGCCAAAATTATACTGGATACCACCACGTACTCATGCACACTGTCAAGCAGAGTACACCAGTTTTGTGTTTGCTTATATTTCCTGCACCGTCGCTTTGTGGTGATGCATATACCCGCCATCCATTGCGTATGTGCATGTGTATAAACACAATAGCAGAGAACAATGGGCTCTATCTCGCATATATGCGCAGCAAAATAAAACATGCTGCATTTTATTTTTCGCTCACATATTAAGCAACTCTAATAAGTTAATGTGAACAGAACTGTGTAAGGCAATGCCATTGATTGCCTGCGAGTTATCACGTATCACACAGGTGCACAGAGTCTGTGTAACACATGATAAACATACGGCCATGTGAGCCCGGCCAAAGATGTCAGGCATTTGAAAATATTTGGGTGAAAAAATATTTTTGTTTTTCAGGCTTATTTTGTAATAGAAATAGTAACATGAAAATAGTGTGTTGTATGGGGTGAGACTAAGCCTATTCTCTGAACACAGAGTTTGCCTTTTTGCCAGACTTTGTTGAGAGCACATACCCCTCCCTCACCCTCCTCTGTCTTCTTTCCTCTTCCGAATGCCTCCCCCCTTTTTATTTCCTTCGATTTTCTTCAGTTTTTATTTTATTTTATTTTTTTTATTTACTACAGTTTTATTTTCTCCAGTTTTATGTTTTCCATTTTACTTCTTGACCTTTCTTCTATGTTGGGTAATTATTTTGTATACAGCAGAGTAGTCAGAATTACCTGCATTGTTTGGCCTTCTCAGACCAAACCCTGAAGTATTAGCAGATTTCTGATGTCTAATCTGTATCAGTTTATTACCCCAAGGGGGCAACTTTAGCACTGAGTACTTATTTTTAGCTTAAGGCCCCGTAACACTGTATTTGTACTGATATTCGAAAAATTTTCAATAAAGATGGATTTTTAAAAAATTAAAATACGCCTGAAATCATGTAGTTTTTCCACTAAGCCTTACAATGACTTGTGTCTGACCCTTCCTGTTCTGGAGCAAGAAAACACAGGGTCCATCATTCACAATAGATGATACTCACAGCTCACTTGTTCCCCCCCCCCCCATGACCTTTGCACAGATTACAGAGCACTCTTCATGTAAGTCAATGATTCAAGTCCAAACACTAATTTTCTTTGATCTACATAGCTTCTGTAAAGCAATCTCTGAAGTGCTATTACCTGGCAGAGAAGCATTTCAAGTAAGACGGTAACCACCATAATCATGTATGAAAACCAGAATGCTAAAAATCTACAATCAGAAAAAAATTTCATAATCCTATTTTAATTAGAAAAAAAAAATCTAGGTTATGCATTCCCTTCAGGTTGGATTCAGATGTGCATGGGTGCATCTATGCTCGGTGGCACGGAGGGGAATTTCTTCATCCTCACGGGCTTTTCAAACTCCACACCAGAGCGCAGGCGTTTGAGAATAACCTGGGGGGGGGGGGGGGGGGTAGGTGCTGCCCGTTCTTCCCCGCACAATGTATACAATACGTGCTGGAAAGGTCCTATCTTTTCTCAGCAGTACAATTAACAGCTGAAAAAAGGACCAATGGAAACCAAACCAGTGAAATCTTTTTGAAATCAGTGTCTCGTTATGCGGCCATGAATATCACGGCCGGATAAGGGAAGAAAACATTCATCCAAAACCTCCCTTAAACAGAGCCCGTACGTAGGTCTATAACAGTGTCATGGTTTAGCATAACATACTGAAACACGTGAATAGGAAAGTAAAAGATCACAGCATGCCTAGATACATAGATTTTAATCTCTTAAATGCCACCCATATATATTTTTACAAGAGTCAATAGGGAGGCTTAGTCTGGAGTGCCATAAAAATATGGAAGTGCAATAAGCAACTACAGAGAGAGTACGGCCACACATTGGGTCTTTAGCAGTCAGAGGCAATATATAACTAGGTCTAGCAGAGTCACAATAATCTAAAAAGAAAAGACTACAGTGAATAGTAAAAAAAATAATAATGTGGAAAAAGTTAACAAACGCAGATCATGCAGCCAAAGATCACACAGTGTACCCCTGCGACATTGCAACATAACGGTAGTAAATTGCAGTTCCTTTGCACCCTTCAAGTTTAACAAACCTGCAGATTTCAAGAAATAAACAAAATTCTTGGGATATGTGGGTAACGCCACAGCGACTTGCAAGCTGCAACACAACCACACTGACTTCTATTGTACAGGGTTATTACAAATGATGGTCGCGATTTGAAACACTTAAAACTCACATTTAATGACACTTTAATACATAGACTTGAGATCAATGGAAACAAACTCAAATTTTCATTCATTAAAACTGTCCAACCGTAAGACTGTCCTTGTTGTCCATAACGAGCAATCGCAAAGCAGCTTTTATTTCTCAAGTTGCTGGGGTAAAATGAGAGCTACATTGTGATTGCTCGCTATGGGTAACAAGGATTAAAGGGGTTGTCCCGCGCCGAAACGGGTTTTTGTTTCTTTTCAACCCCCCCCCCCCCCCCCCCCGTTCGGCGCGAGACAACCCCGATGCAGGGGTTAAAAAAGAACACCGGACAGCGCTTACCTGAATCCCCATGCTCCGGTGACTTCTTACTTACCGGTTGAAGATGGCCGCCAGGATCTTCTTCCTCGGTGGACCGCAGGGCTTCTGTGCGGTCCATTGCCGATTCCAGCCTCCTGATTGGCTGGAATCGGCACGTGACGGGGCGGAGCTACACGGAGCTACACGGAGCCCCATTGAGAAAAGAAGAAGACCCGGACTGCGCAAGCGCGTCTAATTTGGCCATTAGACGCCGAAAATTAGACGGCCTCCATGGAAACGAGGACGCTAGCAACGGAGCAGGTAAGTGAAAAACTTCTTATAACTTCTGTATGGCTCATAATTAATGCACAATGTACATTACAAAGTGCATTAATATGGCCATACAGAAGTGTATAGACCCACTTGCTGCCGCGGGACAACCCCTTTAAATGAGGCCCCAAAAGTTTTATTCTGCTATAGTCATCGCTATGGAATTTGAGACAAAGTAGCTGCCAAAGACAGAAGAGTATTTTCTGTCCTTGGTTTTCTAGTCTACCATTCTGTTATTATGGTGCAAAGTCATTTTCAAATAAAGTTTGGTAAAGTTCCACCCATTGGACACACAATTCATAAGCTGTGCTCCAATTCTAAGGAAAAGTTATATCTGTAAGCAAAAATCATCCGTCCTCCCACCAGTAAAGCCGAAACAGTGGAGCGCGTCCATGCAAGTTCCACATGAAGTCCTCAAAAATCCACCATCAGAGCAAGCAGAGAATTAGACATCTTGGTTACACAGAAGATATGCAATAAACCAGCAAAAATCATGTTAGCATAAAACATAGGATTAGTCGATAAACAAGCTCATGTGTTGGCTAATTGTTTGTCCTTTTACACAGCCAACAATTGACCAAATTGGACATTCTTGTCCAATAGTCAGGCCTTCTAAAAAGCCTTTTAGTCCTGAAACAAACAAATATGAGATTTCAGTCCTGTAGAAATGGGAGGAGAATATGCCCTAGAGGAAAACTAAAGGGACTATTCATTGCACTCAATTATTATTCTAGAAACAATAAACTGATGGATTTATGTCTAGATTTCCCTTTATGTATAATGCTTAGCCTGACAATTTTTTTTTGCATTTGTGTATTTAGTTTTCTACCTTCTTGAAAATATGTGTATCTGCAGGAGGGCTTGCTGCTAGTGACTTACTGATAATTATAGTAATTATATGCTGAGTAAGCCAGATCAATGGATTTTACTGTGGTTATCTCTACAAACACACAACTACACTGAGCCATACTGGCAGGTGTGGAAACCGGTCATAGGAGCCCTGTAATTAGGAGTAAAGATCCTATATGAATATTCATTTCTATTTTTTATGTAAGAGGCTACAGATCCATTTAAACCAATGCAAAGTCCGTTCTTAAGCATATTTCATTTTTGGCTAAATAAGACATCCGAATTACTACGCAGAGGAGCAGAGTTCAGGGAGAAGATTACTTTGGATACACATTGGCCTGAATCTGTTTACCATAATACATCACCGTGTAGGATGCCTTGAAGAGCTTACCAGCTGGAAAAGTTGCACGGACAGCTTCCAAAAACATGAGACAAAAAGTAAGAAAAAAAAATATGGAAAGTGTCAATGGACCGAAGTAGACGTATTACGAAAATTGGATTCCAAGGCTGTTCAAAATACTCAAGTACGATGTATGCTGCAATTTATAAAATCTGTTCTGTACATATTGAGCATTTTTTTTCCTTTAGTCAACATCAAGTATGCACCGAATGATGGTAGCACTGAAGTTAGTGTGATAAAAGTTATTTGCCAACAATCAGCAATAGTTAGTTGTATGTGTTAGTTTTATAAGTGCCCAGAGACTGTGTTGACCCAGCACAATTATGTAACCCGGATGCACATTTCTGATGTACAGTAAGGTATAGGTTGAGCTACATCTATAAGCAGTTTTGTAATTAATTACATTTCTCTATTAAGATAATACAAAACCATATTTTTATCAAAATAATCAAAAAGCTCCTGTAAGGGCTTATGAAACAAAATAGGTTTGGTATTGGGTTAGTAAAGTGCTCAGGAAGATAAACCAAGTGATCTAGTAGATACGATACCTTTCAATGACTAACAATACATTATGTTATAGTGAGCTTTCGGGTTCTTTATCGACCTTTTGAGCCAAATGAAAGGTCAATAAGAAAGAACCTGAAAGCTCACTTTATCATCAAGCATTTTTGATAGCCATTAAAAGGTATCATATCTCCAAGATTACTTGGTTTCTCTTACTGAGAACAGTCATGCTGTAAGGGCTTAAACACGAGCCTGAATTTCTCCCCTACTACAGCCGTTATAATCATGGCCGTATTACGGGAGTAAACAAAACAGCTGATCTCAATACAATTTCAGTGGTTTTGGTTTTACTGCAGTAATCTCAAGTCTGTGAAAAGTTAAGACGTGCCGTATTTTCCCTGCATGCAATGAAAACGTTGCACAGGGAAGATTGGGCAGCCGCTAGGTTCTCGACTCTTTTTTCAGCCTCCTGTGCTCTGGCATGAAGTTTAAATTCCCGGTGAGGGAGAAGAACTCTCCCTTGTTCAGGCGCAATTGCGCTCAATACTGCCGAGTGTAGCTGGGCCTACAGCAATGTGTTTTCAGCCTAATAGTGTATACTTGTGACAGCATCCTAATCAGTCTACTGCCCATGGTTACACATGCTTGGTACAGATGTGACAAACTTTAACTTGACATTTAATGAGTTGCTTTAATTTAGCATCCAGGGGTTCCCACGTTTTTTTTTGTTTTTTTTTATCAGGGTAGGCGGCAGCAGCAGCGCCGGCCCCATTAAAAAACAATGGGAGAACATCATGATCTCTTGCCGCAACTATAACAGTTACGGCGCGCATAAAAGGGAACCCCCGCAGGGATGTGTGGCTGTTTAAACATGAAAAATCCTCGCATCCATGGGATTTCAGAAGGATTGCAAGGGCAATATGAGGCCATGAACCATGGCCGGATATCGCCCTTGCAAGTGTAAAGGAGCCCAACGGGCTCATCTTCTAGAGATGAGCGAGCATACTCGTCCGAGCTTGATGCTCGTTCGAGTATTAGGGTGCTCGAGATGCTCGTTACTTGAGACGAGCACCATGCGGTACTCGTCTCGATTAAACGAGCACTGACCATTGAATTCTATGGAGCCGGCAATACAGCCGGCTCCATTGAAAGCAATGGGCTTGCCGGCGATCTCAGGATGAATTTTCGGGAAGGGGTTAAAAATATAAGCCCTTACCTGAAAATCATCCTAAAATATGTAAAAATAAAAAAAAAAATGTATACTCACCTTTCCGCTCCAGCCGGAGTTCAGCCGCGTCTGGCCGGCAGTTCTCCTGAACTGCTCTCTGTAGTATTCAGCAGCCGGGGATTTAAAATCCACGCCTGCTGAATGAGCTGCCTCTGATTGGTCACAGCCTCACCAATCAGAGGCAGCTCTCACTCACACCCATTCATGAATTCACGAATGGGTGTGATGGGTGTGAGTGAGAGCTGCCTCTGATTGGTGAGGCTGTGACCAATCAGAGGCAGCTCATTCAGCAGGCGGGGATTTTAAATCCCCGGCTGCTGAATACTACAGAGAGCAGTTCAGGAGAACTGCCGGCCAGACGCGGCTGAACTCCGGCTTCAGCGGAAAGGTGAGTATACCTTTTTTTTTTTTTTTTTTTACACATTTTAGGATGATTTTCCAGTAAGGGCTTATATTTGTAAGCCCTTCCCAAAAATTCATGCCGCGCTCGCCGGCGGCCCATTGCTTTCAATGGAGCCGTCTGTATTCCCGGCTCCATTGAATTCAATGGGCTAACATCGTTCTTCTCTGCCACAGCTGTTACAGCTGTGGCAGAGGAAAACCATCTTTATGCTGACAGTGCGGGGGGGGGGCACTCTTGCCGCTATTGTGGCTTAATAGTGGGACCTGGGAACTTGAGATGCAGCCCAGCATGTAGCCCCTCGCCTGCCCTATCCGTTTCTGTGTCATTCCCATCACTTTTGTGAATTTCCCAGATTTTCACAAATGAAAACCTTAGCGAGCATCGGCGATATACAAAAATGCTTGGCTCGCCCATTGACTTTAATGGGGTTCGTTACTCAAAACGAACCCTCGAGCACCGCGGGAAGTTCGACTCGAGTAATGAGCACTCGAGCATTTTGGTGCTCGCTCATCTCTAGTGGTTTCACGTACAGGCTTTGTGGGAGGTTTTTGTGCAGGTTTTTTTTACCTTTGGATGCTTTAGAATGGAGGAGTTAAGTCCATCCATTATTTTTCCCCATACTGTTTGGATCCACTTCTGATTTTAAGTTAAAAATACTTCATGAAAGACTGCCATGAAGCCCTGTATATGAAACGTCCCTCGAAGCAGCTTCTTCTCACTAGCACTGACTCACACCGATTGGATCTAGTCCTATAAAAAAAATGACCAGATATTGACGAGAGCTCAGAGATATAACTTTAAAAAATTTCTGTCACGTTTGCCCTGGGCGTAAGACACGACACCTTAGACAAATGCAAATAGGAGTCTCGTTATCTCATGTATAAAACGCAACATCTGTTTGTCTGTTCAAGTTGTATGTAAATCCAGAGTTCTGGCCTGACTTGAGTGAACTTTTGCGTGAGCGTTCTGTAGGCGACGAATACTGGCTTAATTAAAAATCAAAAACTTCCCCTGTAATTTTTGTTGCCTAATAGCAATTAATCACAGCTCCGCTTTCATTTCTTACACTGCCGAGGTAAAATGAGGGCTGCGCTGTGATCTTTTGATATTTCTTATACTACTAAGGTAAATAGGTCCTAAACAGAAAAACCAAAGGGGTCGCAACTAGAGATGAGTGAACCTTCTCGGCCACGCCCCTTTTTTGCCCGAGCGCCGCGATTTTCGAGTACTTCTGTACTCGGGCGAAAAGATTCGGGGGGCGCCGAGGGTGAGTGGGGGGTTGCAGTGGGGAGTGGGGAGGGGGAGAGGGAGAGAGGTCTCCCCCCTGTTCCCCGCTGCTACCCCCCACTCCGCCACGCCTCCCCCCGCCCCCGAATCTTTTCACCCAAGTACGGAAGTACTTGAAAATCGCGGTGCTCGATCGAGTGATTACTCGAAACGAGTACGTTCGCTCATCTCTAGTCGCAACTTGATTTTTCAATTCTAAGCGTGAAAGTAAGTGACCTTCTATTTGATATAACATCTGTAACGCACAAACAGGAAATTTGGCACATCTATTGTTTAGGATGCAAATACAAAAAGGGGTCACAACTTGATTATTCAATGCTACGTGCAAAAGTGACCCCCTTTGTAATGTCAGCAACTTTGCCAACACTGACCACTGTAGCAACTATTGACATTCATGAATAGTTCACCTAAAAAACATATTAATTACTTAAGATGATTGTGCATAAGCTGGATGAGCCAATTTTGAAAGCTTAATTTTCTATAACCAATCCCTGCGCTTAAAGCGCCGTGCAACGCATCGGTATATCACCTAGTTATATTTTGTCTGTGCACACCGTGGAAACAATTACTGATGAACACAAAAACATCCTGCACATGCGCCTGTCTGCTTAAGCCCTAAAGAAGTTGTCAGTGGGGTTGTAGGTGACATGCATCAAGTCTGCAAAGCTGAAGAATCTGTAGCCTGGTTGCCAAAAGTGGCTCAATATTTGTTGCCCTTTGCTAGGCACCTTTGAAACTTTGTTTTGTACATTATCTTATGCATTGCCTATACTAACAATATTTATGGCACATAAAATTGATAAATTATGGTAAATGTGTCTAAATCTATGACTTGGTCACACCTCTTTTACTAGACAGTTTCCAAAGCTGTTGAAGTAGGTGTAGAAAAATATATATAGCGCATGCCATGTGCTACAGATTTGGCACCATCTGCTACAGAATTTTGAGACACCTGTCATAGAAAACCCCTTCATACATAAATAAATGATCTATATACATTTTATTATACACATACATACACATTACATTTATAGACTGCTCTACATTAATGCATGACCAAATATACACAATGGGATAGTTTCACTAATTTTGACTGATAACTAGCCCATGTAAACTTAGACTAGACATTCAAAAAGTGCACCATAATTATCACAATGGCTCATGCTGGTTGATACGTTTGGTGCATCTTTAGATTGGTCCAGTGTAGTTTTATGCCACCTATTAGTTGACTTTCAGCACACATTGACACATTAAGACTATGCTCAGTTTGACACAGGGAGACTAGCTTGAAAAAAAGCTGCACATTTTGGGCTAAGCTTGTCTTACCCCCAATACTGTAACTTTTATGCTGACTATGCAGCTTTCTAGACAAGTGGGTGTGGCTTGGCAGAAGGGCATGACCAGCAAAGCCCAATACACTGCTAGTTCTGGCAGAAGCTGGCGTAAATTATAATCAGAAAGCTAGTCCAGCTTTTTGTATATTAAGCACAAAAACTAACTTTTATGCTATCCATGTCAGTTTCTAAAAAAAGTGGGTGTGGCTTAGTGGAGATGCATGGCCACCCATTTCAATAGATTGACATGTATGTCAGAAGCTGGTGTAAATTGGCCTACATTTTAATACATTAAGCACATCTAAGGGTACCTTCACACTTGCTATCGCAATACTGATGGGGTTTTTTTAGCACAAGTTTCAATAGGACATTTTAATACTAAAAACACATTGCACAAAAATCACAAGTTTGTGCTTTGCAATTTTTGTGCAATGCGTTTTTAACAAAGTTCTATTGACATTTGCGTTAAAAACTCAGCAATATCACAATCACAAGTGTTATGGCCCCCTTATTCCATCACCAATTAGGACCTACATTTGAAAAGCTGGAATACATTTATAAATTTCCCCCAGAATTAATGTGGTACGCGGCGTAGAAGACCGTTTCTTGCTCAAATTAAGGCTGGATTCACATGGGCGTCTGCGTTTTTATGTTTGCCCGCTGGGGATGTAAAAATGCGTTAGTGGGCGCACAAATCAAACATTTCTGTGCCCATTTCAATGGCCCTGGCCCGGCGCATATATGCCAAGGCCGCAATGCCGTTGGATGTGGGAGTAGACAGTTAGGCTCTGCTAAGCAGTCTCCCCCTCTCCACCCTTGGTCGCAGCCAGCAATGGGAAGGGTGGAGCTTAACTCTGCCCCCGTCCCACCCCCTCCCATTGCAAACAGCCAGCAAGGGGCGGAGAAGAGCAGAGAAGGGGGGTGGGAGTTTAGCAGTCATGCTGCTGAACTTCCTCCCACTTGCCCTCTCCGGCAGCTCCCACGGGAGTCTATGCAGCTGCATAGACTCCTGTGGGAGCTGCCCAATACGGAGGCAAATGCACACGGGCGTTTGCCTCCGTATTCGGCAGCAAATATCGCCCATAGCATGTTATGCAAAAATGATTCTTCAGGCATATGAGCAGAAACCAATGGCGGTTCCTGCATGGACAGCTGCCATTGAAGTCAACAGAAGCCGTCCGACCCATGGCCCGTCCGCAATTGACATCACGGATGGGCCGCGGATTCTGCGTGAATAGTAGGAGTTTAAGAAAACAATCTGCACAGCGCATGTCAGACTGTGAGCTGTGCGGACCATCTGCAGTACAGAGAAGCCGGAGTAACACAGATTCGTGTAGATGTTGGCGAAGACTACGACATGTATGCAGGGTCACCCGCCGCAGTCAGGGCCAGATCCTGTACGGGAATCTGCATGCGGAATTCGGACCTGACATCTGCATTTTGCCTTAGGTTGAATGCACATGGCCGGGTTGGATTCCGCATGCAGGATCCCACAACGGAATCCGACCGGGTGCCCAGCCGGTGACCCCTGCTCACCTGTCTGCAGTGTTCTTCAACTGTAACTCAGATGTCCCGGTCGGCACACCAGGCACATGCGCATTACAGATGACGCCACGCCATTGCTAGGCGACAATGCCGATTCCGTGGCCTGTTCACAGCTATCTCTGCAGACGAGCCACGAATCGCATGGCTTCCATTGAGTTCAGTGGAAGTCATCCGCATGGAAATCTTGCTAAAATAGGACATGCTGCGATTTTCCCACCGCGAGGGAAAATCATAACCGCGAGGGAAAATCATTTTCCCGCGAGGGAAAATGTAACAATTCACCCTTTTATAAGTGAGTTTCAAGATTACTCCTTATCTTAAATCTTCAACACCATTTCTTGTTTGTTTGTTTTACTGACATCAAGAGAGACATTTCATTCCGAGCTCGGGGATCACATTCAGGAAACTACTTTCATGCTTTCTTGAATCTAGCTGCATAAGTGGCATCTTAAAATATACAGAACATCATTTGTGCAACACATCTTCTCTGAAGCATTTATGCTTTGCTTGCTACACTTTCCTTTAGGATACTGAAATGTAACATTGCAAGCAATTATCAGATAGCAGCAAGCAGAATGTCAGTTTCCATCTAGTGACTGGAAATACAGAAGGTACAGCAAGAGCTACAAGTAGTTAAAAGGCACAGAATCACTATGAGGGCATGCTTATATTTGGGCAGTTCCAATCACATTGGTAAACTTGCTATTTTCTTACAGGGCAATCGATTACAATTTATTAAGTTATTACATCTTTATTTGTAATTTCATTTAGGCCTCATGCACACAGGCAGATGTTTGCTGTGAAATCCCAGGCTGGTGTCTGCCTCCAGGTTCCCCAGCAATAACCCTCCATTACATTCTGTGTAAAAGTGATAAGTTATGCACACGAGTGGAAACCAATTCCAGTTTCCGCTCGCGGATGAAACCTCACAGAATGCTCCATTTTCCTGGAGTCAATGGAAGCTGTCCACCCCACGACCTGGCTGAGGATTCTACGGGAAAAGCTGGAGTTTAAAAAAAAAAAAAATCTGTGCTGCGGATGTCCGACGCCGAGCCGTGCAGGCCATTCGCAGTACAGAGAATTCGGAAGAAGACAGGACCGCGCTGACGCTGGCGATGCAGATAACAGGTATGCAGGGTCGACCACCAGAGTCAGGGCCGGATTCGGTTTAGAGAGTCTGTGAGAAAGAATGTCCTTTGCTGCCTATTTATGTATTACATGGTCAGTCATTCATTTAAATGGCATGCTATGTACAGTAATATGCCAAAAAAGTGGACGAAACAATAGCTCCGCAGCACCACCTATTGGAAGGCTGTATTCCTACAGGTCAATGTTAGACTATACAAGCCTTGCAACAATTCTCACCCATTGTTACAAGGCTTGTATAAAGAGTCTAACATTGACCTGCAGGAATGCTGCCTTCCAATAGGTCGCTCCTGCAGAGGTATTGTTCCATCTCCCTTATTTACATATTACCTAAAGGAGCATGAATGGCCTTATAAGTCTCCTCACTCACTCTCCTTCTAGACTGCTGATCCTATTCCAGACTTTCCCAAACTTTCGGTCCAAGGCATAAATTATACCTCACAGCACCCCTGCAAAAAAAAAAAAGACATTTAACACTGCACCCCAACATAATACTGCACTTTTGTACTGTCTCTATATGGTATACGTAACTTACTGCCTTTTTCACAATAGAAAATATATAACTCACACAATTACAATTTATCTTAGTACATACTGTATATACTCGAGTATAAGCCTTGTTTTTCAGCATACTTACCTCCCAGCCGGCGCCCGTGTCTCTGGCGGCGGTGTGGCAGGCTGCTTGAATTCTCTCCGCTGTCATCTCCCGCCGTCAGCGCTCTGTAAGTAAGAGCTGTGATTGGTTCGAGCATCAGCCAATTACAGCCGTTACTCGATCATTCACAGCCAATCAAGCTGCTTTAGAATTCTCCTCGCTGTCATCTTCCTGCTCGGCTTTCAAAACCCCTGCCACCAGTGCTGTGTAAATAAGTGCTGTGATTGGATCAAGCGCCAGCTGTGATTGGCTGGCGCTCAATCCAATCACAGAGCTTACTTACACAGCACTGACAGAACCAAGCAGAGAGGACAGCGGGGGATGACAGCAGGGAGAATTTAAGCAGCTTGTCGCACAGACACAGATGCCGGCTATGGAGGTTTTTTTTTTTACGTAGTATATACTTGAGCATACCTTGGCTTATACTTGAGTCAATAAGTTTTCCCAGTTTTTTGTGGTGAAACTTATTGTCTCGGCTTATACTCGGGTGGGCTAATACTCGAGTATATACGGTAGCTTTGTAGATTAGCTTATATATCCCGCTTCATTACGGGCAAAATAATAATTGCCAAAACATGACCTTGCCGTCTATGTAGAATACCCTTAGCATAAAAGATCTTTTAAAAAGCAGCTTCTTCATGATGTTCTCCGTAATTGCAAAGTGCATTTCTACATTACCAAGTAATCATTTTACTTTGCATTTACTATAAACGCTTATTCATTTTCATTCTTCCCATAATTTATGTAAGCCGTTTATGCTTTTTCAACATCCTCTAGCTTATGCCAGCTCTGTGACCTGCTTAAATGAACATGAACCTAAAGTGGTCAGTTGAGCAGTTTTTAGTGCTCCGAAGGCGGTGCGCATATTTCCTTCCATAGGGGCTTTCAATCGCATACTGTCACTAGAAGTATGTATAAATTACAGAGTGTTATGCAAATCCATTTTTTCATTACTGATGCAAAGCGGAGCCGCCCCTCAGCACACCAAACACTAACATTTTGTCTGAGTGCTCAAAGACATAAAATAAATGAGCCATGGCTGTTGATTGTCTTTGGCCTGCATTATCTGTACAGGAACTATTAAGGCTGCTTTCCCGTCTACCTTTCATGCTACATTTTCTCATACTGCCTAATGAAGAGCTTCACTTAAAACATAATGTGCCGCTCTCTTGAAAGAACATTTTATGACACTAAAAAGCTATAGTTGTTTATTAACGTATTTTAGTGCTGCATTTATTACCTTCTTGCAGAATACTGATTGAAATAATAGCACATCTATGAAGCAGAAGGTGATCGGTGTAAAATACTATGTTTAAGTTATACATTTCCCCGAAGAACATAAATCTCAGCTACAAAGATAAGAATTTTTGAGATAAAAATGTGTCGTCTGGAACACAAATGTTTTTGGAAGAAATTTACTTTTTACAAAAATGTCCATGAAAAGTTCTGTAACTTTATTAATGAAGTCCCTACACTCTATAAGGCTCATTTACATGACCGTTGGAGTTTTTTTGTGTGCCCGCCAGCACCGTAAAAATGCGTGAACGGGTGCACAAAGCTAACGCGTGTGTGTCAGTTCAGATGGCCCAGGCCTGGCCCATATACGTCAACCCGCAACGCTGTTGGGCGGGGGATACAGTTTAGTTATGCTAAACGGTTTTCCCTCTTCCCTCACCGGCTCTCTGCAAGGGGAGGGAGCAGGACAGGGCAGGAGCTAGTATGCTAAGCTTCCGCCCCTTTTTGCAGCCAGCAATGGGAGGGGACGGGGCAGAGCTTAGCCCCCGTCCCGCCCTTTCCAATGGCGGACAGCTGGCAAGAGGCGAAGAGGAGCAGGGAAGGGGGTGCGAGTTTAGCAGTTACGCTGCTAAACTCCCTCCCACCTCCCTTTTCTGGCAGCTACCATAGGCTCCCATAAAAGTCTATGCAGCCGCCAGCATAAAAGTGTCCGGCCGAAATGCACATCTTGGCCGGCTGCTTTTACGCCACAAAATACACCCATGTGCACTGAT
Organism: Eleutherodactylus coqui; assembly: GCF_035609145.1. Lineage (NCBI taxonomy): Eukaryota > Metazoa > Chordata > Amphibia > Anura > Eleutherodactylidae > Eleutherodactylus > Eleutherodactylus coqui. Next base: position 227,335,484 of record NC_089841.1, read on the forward strand.
GCATTGTAAACCAATGCATCAGAGGGGCAACGTATACCAGCAGGGCGTGAAAACTCGACAGATGTATGCCCGTGCGCATCCAGCTAAGGTAGTGAAAGTAATGCTGTCTTGAGAATACAGTGATTATTTATGATTATGGTATTATTTGATCGACTCAAAATTTACCTCTCCTGCTCTGTGATATCCATGCACTTGACAGAGGGGCGGCGTGGGTATAAAGTGGGTGCAGGTGCTGCACCTGCTGCATACACAGAGGTCCTGGCTGTTTACAACAGCCAACACCTGCTGCACAGAGCCGCGGTCAGAGATAACTAGAACTGTGTCTGCTTTACAGCTTAGATGTGACTTCAATCCTGACCGATGCATGCAAGCTATCAACCGGAGGGGGCCTCCCTTCTGACTCACATTGGCCCCCTGTGATGCAATTGCAGGCTGTCAATTATTGCCATGGCAGTCCTAGTGTAGGCTCCAGGTCAACCATACATTTAACCGTATTAAGTCTTGTCTATATGTGAACTTAAAGAAATATAAATATATAAATAAATATATATATATATATATATATATATATATATACACACATATATATATATATATATATATATACACACACACACACACACACACACATACACTGTGATACTCAAGTATTTCAGTAGGTTGTAGAAATGAACAGATGATCACAAATCCCCTAAGGAGGCTAAAAAAATGTTAGTGAAGTTAAAAAAAAAAAATTAAAAATATTAAAAAAATAAAGTTTCCCATTTTACTTACAAAATCAAAACAGGTAAAAAATAAACATTTTTCATCTCCCATAGTGAACACTGTCAAAATACAGGGGCATGGCCCAGCTGCTGCGCTGTATGAAAGTTTTGCTTCCTCACCAGAGTGTTCTAAGGGCACTCACACAAAGCGTAATTTAATCGCGTATTACATGTGGAATGTAGACGGTCGCAATACGCGGTCAATGGAGACAATGAAAATACATTGATTTTCTTGACCTACTCACACTAGAATTTTTTTCACTGCATACAACACATGTATGAAAAAAGAACGCGGCATCTTCTATTTTATCGTGTATTATGTGCAAAAGAGCCCTAATGTTCTCCATGGGCGCATAATAAACGCTGCACATAAGTGACAAAGTGGGAAATAAAAAAAAAGAAATCAGACTGCGAGATACGGTACAATGCGCAGTGCAAAATTGCTGCCCTACACAATGATATGCCTGCTAACTGCCAGCTCACAGAGTGGTAAGACGCTGCCCTACGCGCATAGCGTTTTACGTATACGCTCATGTGAGCCAGCCCTAACAAGCAACTTGCATTGCGTCACTGGCAGAATTTTGATGCTCTAACACAGTCAGTACGCTCCGGGAGGCCTCTGGGAAGGCATCGGCAGCCAGACCAAAGAAACGTCTTGACTTGTATTTCTCAGCACCTGGACTTTTGGCAAGATGGGGCAGCAGAGAACTTTCAGGGCTCAGTCACACAGGCGCCAATCCGCCCGTTTCTGGACTATAAGACGGACACACCACGTGTGGACGATTCTCTGCATGACCGGCTCCATTGCCAGCCATGTGTTCTATTTACCGACCGGTGAGGAGAGTCGTCCGCACCTGCAGTAGATCCGTCTTATCGTCCAGAAACACGGGTGGATCAGCGCCCTTGTGACTGAGCCCTCAGGCTGAATCACTGATGTCTGAACTTGCAACAGAGGAGAAGTATTTACAGGGAACCTATCAGCCAGGTTTTACTATTCAATCCATAATAAACCTTTAACAGCGCTGCTGATGAGATTTCCTTGTCACTTGTTTTGTACTAAGTGCCCCGCTACCTTTACAATCTGTTTTTTAGGTTTACCAATCCTGTATTTTAAATGAGATAAAAAAAGTTAGATTTCCCCCCCCCCCCAGTGTGGTGCCATGCTCACCCCTGTTATTTATTGTCATATATACGAATTTCCTCTATTTGTGGTTATCCCACGCAGGCGCCACAGCTTGCGCAGCTTACTCCCACGCACCGCAGTTCTCCTTTACTTGCTGTGACTTCAACAGAATACTGCACCTTGAGGATGGTTATTTCTACAGTCATGTGACTTGGGCACTTGCTGATGGACTCCGTGAGGTCTTCCCTTGGTTATTACACAAACTGATAATCCTCTTACTGGTCTGCAGCGAGTTGCTGTTTGCGCTTCTTTAAGTTCATGGACTTATGTTCACAAGTATACTATTTATGGTTTGAAGTTTTTCGGCTTTCTTCAGGTGCAATACAAAAGCATTGATTGGTGGTGATTTGTAGCCAATGACATTAGGCTTTTGGATGAAGAGTCTTAGGAGATGGAATGCTTGTAATTTAGCATGCTTAACTCTATTAAAATGGGGATAAAAACTACATCCATGAATGTAAAGGAAAGGCTGCGGAAACAGAGGTACTCTAGTGCATATCATATGGTCATGTTCTAAGGGCGCCTTCATACTGGCGAGAAAAACGTATGATTTTTGCGCAAGTGAAAATGCAGAATTATGAAGGCAATGATTTTCGATGGTTTTATTCCTGTCTGCAAACTTTTCACTGCTGTGATGTTGGCAGAAAGCAATGGGAAAACTCCTGGGGGGAATCCCTCCAGCTGCGGCAGAGGTGAAGTGATTCCCTGCAGTGATGTAAGGCTGTTCTCACATGAAAACACCTTGCATCCAGGGGTTTCACATGGATTGTGAGAGTTATATAGGACCGTGAAACAGTGTGAAGCAGCTCTAAGATACAGCGTTTGTGGAATTCAGCGTTTCACCTTGTATCTAACAATAAATGCTTGGAACTAGCTCTTCTGTTCATTGGTGACAATAATGTTATGCAACCCAATGTAGGCTGGTATTACTTAAAGTTCTATTTTGGCTAAACTTGCTCTTACAAAATAGTAACATAGTATGTTAGGCTGAATGAAAACAATGTCCATCTAGTTCAGCCGGTTTCAGCCTCCTTGTTGATCCAGAGGAAGGCAAAAAAAAAACAAGAGGCAGAAGCCAATTAGCCCTTTCGGGAGAAACAATTCTTTGCCGACTCCATAATGGCAGTCAGAGTAATCCCCGGATCAACCTCTGATAGTTCCTACCTGTTTGTAAGACGCAGATCAACAACCAACTGGTCACCTAATGTGTATATCGTGTAATATCATAGCGCTCTAGATAGACGTCTAGTCCCCTCTTAAACTCCTCTATTGATTTTGCCATCACATAAAATTAAAAAATGTTGTACTTTACCCACCGTGGGGTGGCTTGATAGGCTGCCAGTCAGAATGCAGTATGATGTAATGCTTATGCAGTATGTAATGCTATGGCATTACATCATACTGCATAAGCGATCTAAGCATCACTAGTTGTGGTCCCCCAGGTATATTTGGTATCGCTGTGTTCATAAAAGTCCATTCTATCAAAGTGATGCATTATTTACCGTGGGCGGTAATTATCCAAAAAAAAAAAAAAAGACAGAAATGCGTTTTTTTAGTCACACTGTTAAGAAAAAAATCTGATAAAAAGCGATAAAAAAGTCCTATGTTTTTTGTACGAATGGAAACTGCAGGATGTACTGCACAAAATGAGCCCTCACACAACTATATCGATGGAAAAATTAAAAAGTTATTGTGCGCAGAAAATGGAGACCGAAAATAATTTTAAAAAACTAAATATCTTAAAAAAAATATATAAGTAGTACAGCAAAAAAAAAAAAATGATACAAGTCTGGTATCATAGTAATTGTACTGACCCATAGAATAAAGTTATGTCATTTTTGTTGCAGTTTGTGCGCTGTAGAAACAGGACACACTGAAAGATAGGGGAATGTTTTTTTTCCATTTCTCTCCACTTTTAAAAAGTTTTTCAGCACAATATGTGGTACATTAAATAGCACCATTGAAAAATACAACTCTTCCCGCAAAAAACAAGCCCTCATACAGCGACGTCGATGGACAAAGGAGTTATGATTTTTTAAAAGGGGGGAGAAAAGACAAAAATGGGAAAAAGCAAAAAAGTGTGGTCACTAAGGAGTTAAAATGACCCTCCAGGCCTAAGGAAACAAATATGACTACACCAGCCCGCCTGACTACCTGATGCATTATTAGTCCGGTATGCACACTGTACATCAAGTAGTCAGAGAAGCAGTTCAGCCATCTTTGTTTCTCCAGGCCTGGAAGGTCGCTTTAAACAATTGAGAATAACTAATACAATATAACAAACGTATCTAGATTTTATACATGGTATCCTATTAGACATAGAAAAAAAACTAATTAGATACATAAAATACATACAAAAATGCAGCTGGCCTAAAATTTTAGGCCTCCGTAATCTCACGCAGGTGCATTCCATCTCCTACACATAATGATATAGTTTATAGTTATAACTTAAATATATGATGGAATACTCTATTTATAACACAAGATCCATTCTTAGTCTACAATTGTAGCAAAGTAAAATGTGTCACTGAAAAGGTTTTAACTCTTTGTGCACCAAAAATAAACTAAAATAAGCAGTATATCCTTTCAGCTGTAATAGCTGTATGTGCAGTGAGTGTAGGATACATGCATTTCTTATATTAGTTTCCACATTTTGACAGTTCATCCCCCATGTTCAAAAATAATGAGAAGAAAAACCCCTTCTTGTGTTGGCAGAATGCCACTATATTATACATTTGTGGATTTCTAGTCATCAATGGTCTTTTGTATCACTGACTTTATAAAAAAAATGCCTTCAAGTGTGCCTGTCATTTCGATCAAAATTCAATTAATAGCATTGACTACCAGATATTCCATATATACAGGGCTTATCCTAGGTGACCTACACAGGTGTAAATATGTCCTAAATAGATAGAAATTCACACAATTTGAAAACATGGATAACACAAAATATTACACAAGGAAACTAAAAAGTGGGGAAAAGTGAAAAGGTAACTGAGCTAATCTGAGAGCGTCCTGCCCATAAGGCCTCCTTCACACGGACGTAGGAGTTTTTACGTGCGCCCACCAGCACCGTAAAAACGTGTGAATGGGCACACAAATCTAACATTTGTGTGCCTGTTCAGATGGTGTGGGCCCGGCTCATATGTGCCAAGGCCGCTATGCCGTTGCCCTTCCCTCACCGGCTTCCCTCCTCTTTCCTCCCCTCCAGCACTTTGCAATAGGAGGGGGCAGGAGAGGGACACAGCTAAGCCCCCAACCCCTCCCTGCCCCTTGTCCCAGCAATGAGAGGAGGCGGGACAGGGCAGCACTTCGCTTATTGTCTGTGTGTTCAGTGATAATGGGACTCCCAGCGGGCACTAGAGAATCCCCTGCCACAGCTGTCACAGCTGTGGCAGAGGACCGCAATGCTATCCCATTACTTTCAATGGGGCCAACGCTGCTACTCCCCCATTGAAAGCAATGGGATGAAGGCAACCCCTGTAGCGATGATTTTCAGGGGTGGCTTGAAATATAAGCCCTACCCCAAAAATCATCCCTAGCTGTTAAAAAATAAAATAAAATAAAATGATAATTTGAATATCTACTAAGGCTCTCTAACAAAGAAACCTTATCTCTTCAGTACCACTGGATATCAAACGGGGGCTTATTTTGATGAGCATACCAGGACATTAGGTGTCGGTGGGTCCCTACACCACTGTGGGATTTCCCACCGAGCACCAGGTGAGTGCCCTTCATTGAATATCGATCTACTAGACACTAGACTATAAGGCGCTGTTCTGAGATTTTTGTATTTCGTTCCACATATATTTGCTGGCCGCTTTTTTTTTAAGGTGTGACTTGTATTATCTATGCCAGCAATCTACATGTTAACACTTTCTGGTCCTCACCTTTCATGGTCCAGGAAGAAACACAGTATTAGGTTTATTTATACATTATATTATATTAATTCATTTTAACCCCTTAGTGACCAGCCCATAGTGTTTTCACGTCCTGCCAAAGTGGGCTTTATTCTCTGAGGATGTAAAAACATGTGTCCTGCAGGGAATAAAGCCACGTGGGCTATGGACGTGACAGCTCCATGCTGTTAGTGCCCGCAGGTAGCCGACAGCATGGAGCTGTCATCCTGGGCTGCGGCAGTGCCCTCCGGCAATGCGATCAGCGCTATCCAATGGATAGCGCCGATTGCAATAAAGTGAAAAAAAGTTTTTAAAAAAGTTAAGGATTCAGCTGCCCTGATGGATCAGATCCATAAGGGCAGCTGAAATTACTCACTGGCTTTCTCCAAGGTGTTCTGCGGTGAGAGGGGTCCTCCGGGATCCGTCGCCGCTCTTCTGTGCATGCGCTAGATGAATGACGTCATGCGCATTCGCAGAAGGCCAGGAGCCCCGGCAAATTCAAAATCTCCTGGCTCCTAGCTCCTTAAGGTAGCCGGGAACCAGAAGATGTTACTGGGGACCGCGGTGAGCGGTCCCCAAGCCCGTGATCGCCGCTATCCAATGGATAGCGGGGATTACAAAACTGTTTAAAAATGTTAGATAAAGTTTTTAAAAAGTACAAGTTTCATCTCCCCTCATGGATTGGGACCTTAAGTCCCCTTCTGCTCATGCGTGCCCGATGGCAATCATCGGGCGCGTGCACAGAGGGGCTCAGGCCCCGGGAAATTCAAAATCCCTTTGCTCCTGGCTACCATGTGTAGCCAGGAGCAGAGAGATTTCACCGGGGACATGATCACTGTTATCTAATGGATATCCAATGGATAACAGTGATCATTTAAAGTAAAAAAAAAGGGTAAAAAAAAGTTTAAAAGTTTTAAAAAGTTGAAAAATTTTTTAAAAAGCTTACATTTCATCTCACCTCATGGATCATATCTGTGAGGGAGGATAAAAGTACGTACATAAGGCCCCCGGATTTATCCCAGGACCTTACCCCAGCTTCTGTGCACACGCCCGTCGCCAAAATGGCGGATGCATGCGCAAAAGCTGTGGATTGCCAGGATAATTTAAATTCTCCCTGCTCCTGGCTACAAAACTGAGCCAAGAGCCTGGAGATTTCATGGGGAGCCGCAGTGAGCGGTTCTTGGTCACGTGTTTGCAGTTATCCAATGGATAATGGTGGTCATGTAAAAGTTAAAAAAAAAATTTTGAAGTTTCATCTCCCCTCACCGATGTTATCGGTGAGAGGAGATGAAACTTTTTAACGGAGGCCTCCGTATTTGAACCCCGACGTGAACCTTCCCGGATTCTGCACATGCGACCGCTGGCAAAATGACGGACACATACGCAGGAGTCGGGGAGCCCAGGAAATTTAATATCCCCTTGCTCCCAGCGACCAACGGTCCCTGAGTGCTTGGAGCAGTGACCGGTGGCCTCATTGAGCGGTCCGCAGTCACGTGATAAAGTAGCAGCTATCTAACATAGATCGATCTCACATGACCGGAAAGGAATTACAGATTCCGCTCACATTAGCGGTTCGGAATTACGTAATCCACTTGCAGAAAAGAGAACGCAGCAGGTTCTATTTTACTGGCGATATCCGCAACATAGAGCCCATTGTGCTCCATGGTTGTGGATATACCTGCAGCCCATACGCAATTACATTGTGTACAGGCTGCGGGTACCCGTGTCATCGCTAAGCGACGGTGCGGGTAATAAAAACAAAAAAAAGGTGTACTGCGCATGACCGCCTGTGTGAGTAGGCAGTTATGCGCAGTACATTACGCGGCTGCATGCAGGGTCACAGCCGGGCTCACAGCTGGGATCCGCTGCAGGCCTCCGCAAGCGGATTCCACCTGCGGCTGCATGAGCCAGGAGTTATTCAGACCGCTACCTGCAATACGTATTTTACAAGAAGCCCCAGGAACGCTCTCCCTCCTGCAGTTCCAGGATCAGCTTGCTGAGCGCCTTCTGTGTGAGACCGCCGCACCTCAGCAAGCTTACGAAGACTCACAGAGCGCCACTTTTTACACCCCATACCCTCCACTGAGGTCAAAAAGTACCTCCCAAAAAGCATGAGAGGAGGGGGGATACCCGGTTTTATTGCCCCATGTACCCATCCCAACCAGCCTCTGTAATTACCCCTATCTTTGCAAATACCACACAGTTCATATTATTACTTTTATCTAAGATTTGGGGAACAACAAAAAGGGCGCGGAGGGGGGGGGGATATTTTTAGGGAGTCAATTTTTATTCCGTACAAGTGAGCGATGGGGCCTGGAATTTATTCAGTTGTGCCCTGCAATCCAACGGGTGTTCCCTCCATTAAAGGCCTTGCCATGGGTCCTGTAAGTAGATTAGGGCCACAATGGGTATGTTTCTGAACACGGGAGAAATGGGGGTATCTATTTTGGGGTGCAAGTCTTCATTTCTATGTACACTGTACAAAAAAACGATTTTTAATTTGACAAAATTGCCAAAACAAGTGAAAAATCGTAATTTTTTCCTTCTGCTTTGCTTAGATTCATTCAAATACTGTGGGGTCAAAATGTGCAGTACACCGCTAGAGGAATTCGTTAAGGGGTCTAGTTTTCAAAATGGGGTCATTTTAGGGCGTTTCTTATCGTTTTGGCCGCTCAATGGCTCTACATGTGGGCAATGGGGCCTGGAATTTATTCAGTTGTACCCTGAAATCCAACGGGTGCTCCTTCCATTATAGGCCTTGCGATGTGTCCTCTAAGTAGGTTAGGGCCAAAATGGGTATTTTTCTGAACACGGGACAAAGGGGTATCCATTTTGGGGTGCAAGTCTTCATTTATATGTGTGCTGTACAAAAAAAGCTGTTTTTAAAATGACAGAATTGCCAAAAAAAGAAAAATCACAATTTTTTCCTTTTGCTTTGCTTGAATTCATTCAAAACGTGTGTCATCAAAATAGGTAGTACACCCCTAAATAAATTCGATAAGGAGTCTAGTTTTCAAAATGGGGTCATTTGTGGGGTTTTCTATGGTTTTGGGCCGCTCAAGAACTCTACAAGTGTGCTATGGAGCCTAAAACGCTTTCAAGCAAAATCTACGTTCTGTAAGGCCTCATGTCCACTAGGAAATTCGGGCCCGCGGGGATTCTCCCTGCAGAATCCCACAGTGGGACCCTCCTTTCCCGGGGACATGAGGCCTGAAAATAGATTTTTCTTACCTGTCCGGACGCTGCGGGTTCCTGTCCGTCGCGGACGGATCTTCTTTCTCTATGCCCGGCGGATGCACTCAGCATGCCGGCAGCGTGCCGCGCACTATTTTTTTTTCTTTTTGAACTCCTGCTCTCCCGCCCTGGAGAGCAGAAATTCAGCTGTGGGTGTACCGTGGGACCGGACGGCTTCCATAGGCTTCTATGGAAGCCTGCGGGAGACCCGCAGAAAATGGCGCATGCTGCGTTTTCTCTCACGTGCGGGAGAAAACGAAAATCCATTAAAATGCCTTCCGCCGGTGCAAATTACAATTTAATTGCCCGCAGATGGCAAATGGATCCCTATGTGCAAAATTGAATGCGGATTCTGCAGCGGAATCCGCAATTCGATTTTGCCAGTGGACATGAGGCCTAAGACACTGACTACTCCTTTCATTTTGGGCCCCGTTGTGCATCCAGATATAAGATTAGGGACATAATGGGTATATTTCTGAACACAGGACAAACAGGGGGATCCATTTTTGGGTGTAAATCCTCATTTCCATTTAAACTATAGGAAAAAAATATGTCTTTAAAACGACATAATTGCAAAAATATGAAATTTTACTTTTTCTCCTCAAAATTTAATTAATTCCTGAAAAAAAAACGTGTGGTCAAAATACTCATGACCCCCCTCAATGAATACATTAAGGGCTGTAGTTTTTAAAATAGGGTCATTTGTGGGGGTATCCATTATTCTGACACCTATGAGCCTTTCCAATCTTGGCTTGGTGCAGGAAAACTAAGTGTTCCTCAAAATGGTGAAAAGTAATGTTAAATTTGTATGTCTCCTAAATGGTTAATAAATACAAAAGTTTTTCAAATATGCGTCCAGGATAAAGTAAACAGATGGAAATATATATCTTAGCAAAAGTTTGTACAGTATTTTTGCACATATTTGATATATTACAATTGAAAATGTGAAAAATCGATAATTTTTTCAAAATTTTCACAATATTGGCACTTTTAATTAATATACACAAATTATATCAGACTATTTTCACCACCAAAATGAAGTACAACATGTGACGAAAAAACAATGTCAGAATCACTTGGATATGCAAAACCTTTATGGAGTTATTCTATGTTAAAGTACACGTCAGATTTCCAAAATTTGGCCTGGTCATTAAAGCGCAAACTGGCTTGGTCACTAAGGGGTTAAACTAGAGATAGTGTAAAGACATAGAATGTTTCTAACAAATTATCTCTTAATATTAGTACATATTAATTATGTATAATATTTAAATATATTCTTTCTTCTACATTGTAGCTACATGCAATGGAACCTGCATGGGATTAAGCACCACTAAATAGAAAGTGGAGCTTTTTGAATTTGTAGACTGCCTTCAAAAGAACAATAGTATAAGAAAGCAAGTTACAATGCTTGGGACTGACATAACACTGCTGTAGGAAATCTTTAAGCTGAAGGGCTCTGACTCAGACAAGGATATCCAGTAATATAAAGAAGTTTGAGTTATGTAACAGGAGACACAGAGCAACACATTTCATGCCAAGACCGGGTGCTTCATCAGATTAACAAGGTGCAGACAGGACTTTTTTTTTTCCTTGTCTTTACAAAAAGTCTAAGTTCACAATAACTTCACTCAACTCCTACATTTACCATAGTAAACTTGCTATTCAGGCAAGTATGATTGCATAGAACCAGTTAAAAACACACCATGCTTTAGCTATCAAGAGAACAGCATTGTGTGAATAGTAACATTAAAAGACATGACAAACAACTATAAAAAGAGAAAAGACATGAATAATTTAAAGAAGTAGCACCCAGATGAGACAATAATCAGACCTTAAAAGAAAAAGTTAGCAGCAGGCAGCAAGGCTCCTTACTGCCAATTTTTTTTCAAGTGTCATGCCTCCACCTGCACAAAAACCAAATGTGGACATTTAAATGAGCTGATTTTTTTCTGAATGCTCATACTGTACATTAGTAATGCACACGTGCTCCTTCTTTCTCTATTCTAGCTGCACATAAGAACTAGCAGGATACCACATATTTAAATAGTCAGGTCCCTCTCTCAAGTGATGTGAAGAGGATTGATTGATAGTTTATTGTAACTGCTATGACAGCTCCCTGAACAGATAATAACCAAGCAGTCAATAAGTAAATATTTATGCTTCTTTGTTCTAGAAATTAATGGAGGACCTAGGTTGAGTGTGTACATTTAGAAAAGTCCCCTAAAATCTGTAATTTAATTTCAGAATCTATTAATAAAGGGTTTTAAATCCCCAGATTTCCAAACAGAAATCTATTAACTTACAAAACGACTGATCATTATCCATTTAGTCGCATCCAGACTTTAGTCACTCTATGGATAAATGTTCTCCACGCATTCCTGTCTTTCACTGCTTCTTTCAGTTCGACGCTTGACATGTTTGTGGTGGCCTTGATTGTATCTAGCCATCTTGCTCCTTGTCGTTCTGATCTTCTTTCTCCTGACCTTGCCGAACATCAGTACTGTTTGCAGTGAGTTAGCACGCATCACGTGTCCAAAAAAAGAGCCGCTGTTTGATGATTTTGCCTTCTCGAGATAGATTTGGTTTGACGCGATCTAACACTACCATGTTCGTTGTCATGGAAGCCCAAGGTATCCGTAGCATTCTCCTCCAGCACCATAGCTCAAAACACATCAATTCTCCTTTTGTCTGTTTTTCTAAGTGTCCAACTTTCGCAACCATACGTCGTTATGGGAAAGATGATTGCATTGACCAGTCTGTTTTTTGTTGCAATGCTAATGTCTTTACTTTTCCAGATCTTTTCCATTCCTTGCATTGCAATCCTACCAAGTGTAATCTGTTTATTGATCTCAGATCCCGGTTACCCATTGCAATCGATTTTGGATCCAAGGAAGATGAAATCCTGGACTTACTACTACTTCGTAATTAATTTTTATTTTCCCTGTACCGTTTATTACCATGGTCATGACTTTCGTTTTCTTGCTGCTGAGGTACAGTCTCATGTGTTCGCTTTCCTTTTGCACTTGTTGGATAAAGGTATTCTAGGTCCCTTTTGTTTTCCACGAGCAGGGTGGTGTCATCTGCATAAGGTTTTTGACATTTCTACCACTGATTTTAACTCCGATTTCTGATTTGTCCAGATTGCATCGCCTCATGATCGTTACTGTGTACAGGTTGAGAAGGACTGGCGATAGAACGCAGCCTTACAATACGCTTTTCTCAATTCTGAACCAATCCGTGTTTCCATAAGCAGTTTTGACTATTGCTTCTTGGCTGTTGTAAAGCGACCTTATAAGCTGTCCAATATGTTCTGGGATGCCCATTTGCTTCAGACACTTCCAAAGCTTGTCATGTTCAACACAATCAAATGCCTTGTGTAGTCGATGAAACACATGTACTCAGCCTTTTGATACTCTTGGGTCTTCTCCATGATCCAGCACAGGTTCACAATCTGGTCTCTGGTGACACATCCTTTAAGGAAGACAGCTTGAACATCCAGCAGTTCCCGTTCAACTATTATCGTGATACATTTTTGTATGATCTTTAAAAGAATTTTGCTCGCGTGAGGTATGAGGACGATGGTGCAGTAATTGGAACATTCTTGAGCATCACCTTTTTTTCCAAAGTGTGACGAAGACAGATCTTGTCCAGTCTTTGGGCCATGATTTGGAGCTCCAGATCTTTTGACATAGGTCAGTTAACATCTTGACTGACACTGGTTTGAGCAGTTCGGCCAGTATGTGATCAATGCCTGAAGCTTTCCTGTTTGGTAGTTGTTTCAAGGCCAATGTGACTTCTTCCTCCAGAATGTTCTTGTTCTACTTGATGTGCATGATCCAACAGGTTGTCTGATTGCCCGCATACAGCTCTGCTGTATATTCTCACTGCCTATGCTTGATTTGATCATCATCTTGTAATAATCTGCTATTCCAGTCTTTGATAGTTGCTGCCTTGCGTGGTATGAACAGTGCCTGGGTATGCTTTACATGGGTAAAGAAAGCTCGGGTGTGGCCTTGCTGGTTTGCTTCTTCCAGTTTTGCGCATTGGTCGTACCCGTAGCACTCCTTGTCTCGTCTGACTTATTTGAAATTTCGCATTTATCTGTCTGAATTCAATGATGGAACCCACTGCTTTATCCGTTCGGCGCTTGTTGGCAATTCTGATGGATTCATCAGATATCCATTGTGGTTGTTTTGCTGATTTTTTGAAAGGGATGAATTGTTCAGCGGAGTTCTCTGTGATTTATTTGATTTCCTTCCATCATTTGTCAGGGTCTTTTTAGATGGTGCTGAGCGCTTCAAATTGGTTATTCACTTTGCATATCGTGAAGGGATGTTGTCTACATCAAAACAGCATAGTGCTGGTGACCTTTTGTTGTTGCTGAATCTGAGCTTGATTTTTGCAACTAGGAGCTGATGATCAGAGCCGCAGCATTTTCACAGCCAGAATTAAGCTTTTCCAACGTATTTGACAAAGGAATTTGGTTTCGGTGCATGGCATTTGGGGCTGTCCACATGTACAAATGGCGTTTCGGCTGCTCAAACCACATGTTCATCATCGATAGGTAGTTTTCCGTGCAACATTGGACCATGCAGTCGCCTGCAATATTCCGCTCACCCAATCCGAATTTGCCAACGACAGGTAAGTCTTCTCCAGAGCCAATTTTTGCATTGAAATCCTGTTATAAAAGTGATATCCTTGGCAGAGGTCTGATTGCTTACTGGAGATCGGCATAGAATTTTTCAATGTCCTCATCTGTTGCATTGGTTGTGGGTGCATCAACTTGCAGAATTGTGATCGAGCGAGAATTCCCATTGATATATATGGATATGATCCTATTGTTTATGGCATTGAAACAATGGACAGCTTTGGCGACTGCCTTGTCTGCGATAAATTCCTCTTCATTGCATCTGACGGTGTCATTGCCCGAGTAGAAACCGGTGTAATCACTATAAAAAACATAGCCTGTCCAGTGAAGCTCACAAGTTAAGGTTGAGCTGTTCCATTTCATTTTTTAGGATTTCCAATTTGCCTGTGTTCATGCCACGGACGATTCGTGTGCCAATGTTGTGAATCTTTGAGAAATGTTAACAAAACTTTTCACTTAGAGCTGCATCAGCAGACCAGCGTCCAAATGGCTTTGTCCTGCCTGTGTCATTAATGCCCAAGCTATTTAGTATTGCCCTTACCTGGTGGCTTGATGGGTGCTTTCCAGCACCATATTAGGACTCATTTAGTTTTGATCCATAAAGTATTTTGTCAGTGGTAGCTGAGTAGTTTGCTATTGCTTTCCCAACCCCTCCCCATTTATTCGGGCTTGGGACCGGTGTGCAGCTGTTAACAAGGCTGGGTTACAAAACTACTACTGGGAGATTATTGCTTATTGATTTGAAGAGCTTATACACTGAATGGCTACTTTATTAGCCATTGTTTGATCTTTGGCCTTCAGAACTGCACTTTGTTTTGGCATTCAGAGAACAGAGGGTGTACCAAGAGAACATTTCCTACACCATTACTGCACTTCCCCTTGCCTGGACTGTTGACACGTGATAGAAAGGGTTCATCAATTTATTTTGCTTGTATCAAATTGTAATCCTCTTATCAGCATGGTACAACAGAAATAGAGTTTTATCTGACCACGTGAGGTTTACCATGACTCAGTAATCTGGACTTTTTTGCTCACTGTTTCTCTTCGACAGAAATGGCACCCAAACTGATCGTCTTCTATTCTAGCCCATCTGTACTAAGGAACGAGTTGTGCACATAGACAGAGAACTGGAGTTGCATTTACATCAGAACAACTCTTGACATTGCCCTCTAATTCCTTTTACTGACAAGCTGTTTATAATCCCAATTCCAAAAAAGTTGGGATGCTGTGTAAAAAGTAAATGTAAAGAAAAAAAAAAAAAAGAATGCAAGGATTTGAAAATTTCATCCATATTATAGTTGCAAATAGTACATAGAACTCATCATAAGTTAAAGTGAGACATATTTCAATTACATTTTAAAAAATTTACTTCTTTAGAAATTGATGGCAGCAACACATCTTTTTTAAAAAAGGTTGGCGAGGGCCATGTCTACCATTGGCTAGCATCCCCTCTTATTACAACAGTCTGTACATGTCTGGGAAATAAGTATTACAATTACTGGAGTTTGGGGAGAAGAATGCTGCTCCGTTCTTGTCTAATGTAGGATTTCTATTGGTGAAAAGTCTGGACTGTAGTCAGGCAAGTTCAGCACCTGGACTCTTCTTCTGTGAAACCATACTGTTGTCATGGATGTGGTTTAGCATTGTCTTGCTAAAATATGCAAGGCCTTCCCTAAAAGAGAGGTCTAGATGGAAGCATATGTTCTAAAGCCTCTATAAACTGCTCAACATTGATAGTGCCCTTCAAGAAGTCTAAGCTGCCCATGCCATAGTCACTAGTGCAACCCCATACCATCAGAGATGCAAACTTTTGAACTGTGGCGCTGATAACAAGCTGGACGATCCCTCTCCTCTTGAGTCTGCAGGACACCGCGCCTATGGTTTCCCCCAAAAATTCACATTTTGATTCACCTGACCACCACCAGTTTTCCATTTTGACTCAGTCCATTTTAAATGAGCTTTGACCCTAAGACGACGCCAGCACTTCTGGATTGGGTTGATATATGGCTTCTTCTTTGCATGATACAACTTTAACTTGCATTTGTTGATTGTACGGCAAACTGTGTTCACAGACAATGATTTCTGGAAGTATTCCTGTGTCAATGCAATGATTTGCAATCTGCTTTTAAAGCAGAATCGCATGAGGGCCCATAGATCTTGAGCATACAATACTGACCATCAGTCTTGTCCCCCTTGTGCACATGAATTTCTCCAGATTCTCTGATTCTTTTGACACTATTATGTACTGTAGATGGTGGGATTTTCAAAGTCTTCGCAATTTTATATTGAGGAACATTTTCTTGAAATGGTTAAACAATTTTTTTGAAGATTTTCACAGATTGGTAAACCTCTGACCATCTTTGCTTATAAACGATTGACTCTTTAACATGCTCCTTTTATACACAGTCATGTAACATACTATTTAGTGTTCCAGCCTTTCGCTACTCCATCCCAACTTTTGTAGCACGAGTGGCTGCCATCAATTTCTAAATTCTTTTTTTTATGAAATGGAAAATTGTCTCCCTTACAGCTTTTGATGCTTTTTAAGTTTTATTGTGAATAAAATATGGTTATATGAGATTTTCAAAATTATTGCAGTTTTTTTCTTAACATTTACATTTTACATAGCATTCCACCTTTTTTGGATTCCTTTTGCTGGATGTTTTTCATTGATCACACTATTCTTTGTATACTCTCAACACTGTCGCACTAGAAAACCCCACACGATTGGCAGTTTTTCTAATACTGGCCTCCAGCAAGTTTAGCACCGATGACCATGTCTTGTTTGAAGTCACAAAGATTACTCGATTTTTCTTTTCTAACGTGGATGCACACTGAAGCTTAGCCATGGAAAGCACTTGCTCACTTGATTTTATGCTGTACTCCGAGGTCACGTGTCTAATTTCCATAGAGGAAAACTTCAATTATGGCAGGAGTCTCTAATAAAGTATCTGTTCAGTATAAATCTCAAAAGGTGCTTTCAAACGGGGCAGAATATTCTTTAACAGCATTGCATAATACACCCTCCTGCAGAATATTCAGCACCAAAATTCACACATCTAATGTTGATGCTGACAGCAATTCTGCATCAAAATTTGCATGTCTTTTGGTGTCAGATTCTAGCAGGACAACGGTTTTGTAGAAAACTACATCCCATGTGAAAGCACTTTTATGCAAACAGCTTTCCCTAATTATGCTATTGGCTGTGTTTGTATTGCAGCGCGGCTCTATTCACTTAAATAGGATTTAGTTGCAATACCTGGCACAACCAATAAACAAGAGCGACACTGTTCTACACATAAAAGAGGTCTTTTTTCTGATTTCGGATTTCATGAAACCCTTTCAATGTAAAACTTGAGTACTCTATCCAATTAAAAGATTAATGTAAATCTCACTCAACACATGGCAATGACAAGTACTCTTATCATAAGTGCCTACTTACAGTCATACTATGTATTTTCACCCTTCAATCCTCTCTTTCCATATCTTCCACTAAAGCGGATGGACAGCTTCTCTTTCGAGGCCAATCTTTGTCTCACATGAGCCTCACAGAAAATCAACTCAATCCATCCTATTATTTTTCTAATGTGGTTACTTTTTTTGTAATCTAAACCTCATACTTTACAATAGAATTTTAATAATTTTCTCCATTGGGTTTTCTAAGTACTAAATTGTAAATTGAACATCCGAATAAATTTGGATTGCATCTGTTTTATTATATAGAAAAAAAAGCTGTCGATGCCTTATTGAAAGTTGAGAACAGATTCCGGCAAGCATTCAAGTGCCATGATAAAACTCATTTGATTAGACTTTGCACTCAATACAAAACACCTATCGCAAAAAGGTCATGCTGCATCTGTCTAGCTGTCACACCAATGCCTCTGTGAGTGCTGGCTGCAGTTACTTCTTTTTCTGTATATACTGAAACTCATTTGGTTTGAACCAAAGTGCTATTTCCAAAATAACTGTAAGAGAAGAGTGTTTTGTCAACTGATTGCCAGTTTGCAGATGCTCTTTTTTCCTTCCAGAACATGATTTCTCATGCTGAGAGAGAAATAGTTTCTTAAATGAGAATTATTTAACCCCTGTATACGGAACAGGTGCAATGCTCTTAAATCTAACACAGTGAAAGGCTTCATTACATCTATAATCAGGATTATCGTATTATAGTGCTGGTTAAATTAGCAGACATCATGTTGAACCTGCCATAGCCTTTCCATGCTTCACTGTGTCCCAGCAGAGGTAGTTACAGGGGGTTCATCTAAGAGTGCGCAATGCCCTACAATGTTCGGAACACTTTGTTTCATTATTAATATTTCCTACTCCTGGTAAGTCACAAGCTCTGTTCTCCATGGTATTTTAAGCAGTGTGAGCAGAGATAGTACGGAAGGAGAATAATTAGAAATTCGACTGCAAGTATAGAGCGCAGCAATAATGGATTGCAACTGCAGAAATACAGGTTGGAAACCATTGAAAATGTTACTAGTACTGTTCATCTTGCCAACATAAATACATGGTATTATTGTTATTTAGCATATTCTGTACTTCTCTTAAGGCATAATAAATAGTGAAAGTACGTCAGTGTTTCCTGCGCTCGGTGATGTACTTTATTGCAACTTGTATAGGAAAATTGGTATATTTTTTAAATCTATTTTTAATGCTAAAGTAGAAGACATCTTGAAACTCAATGTGCATCATTAAATATTTGAGAAGCAAACTGAACGTCTCTATACTATACACATATATACATAGACACACAAACAAAACATTATACCCGGATACAAGTAGATTTTCAGAAAATATATACCTGGCACATTGTCAGTAACTCTCTTTTTACGCCTTCATGCAGTTTTGTGCCAAAACGCAATTTGTTGCAAAATATTCAAAGAAACTGATATTTTTGGCTAAATGTGTGATACAAGGGAAAAGTTACCCGTGCCACACCTCCTAAGGCCAGGGGCACACAACCAGCATGGATTCCACATACGGAAGCCCGCGGTGGAATCCGATCCTATGCCCAGCCGGCATTCGTGCAAACCTTCTGTATCTTGTATCTTCTCGGTACTGCAGATTGTGCACATGGTGAGCCGTCAGACATGCACAGTATAGATTTTTTTTTTCAAAGGTCTGCTTTTCCGGCGTCATCACCCAACGATGACGCGGAATCCAGAAGACTCGTATGGAGGAAAAAGCATTTTTCAAGAGCATGCTGTGGAAGATATTTGCTGTGGAACCCAGAGGTGGAAGCCCGCTCTGGATTCCACAATGCAAATATGCCTGTGTGCAGGTGGCCTACAAGCTAAAGTTCAAGAGGTTCAGAGTGAAAACACACAACTTAGGTTTATGTCTACTTGCTCATGTCATAATTAAAAAAACTACAATTATTGAGACCAACAACCAGATTTTAAGCTGGACATCTATAAAAATTAACTACCTATTAAATGCAGAGGTCACACACCCTGAGCATTAAGTCATCCTCACACCTATATATCCCGTGAATGCAGGCAATGTACGAATTGCAGTTGTCTTGAAGTGCTGTTGAAAGCCATGGCCACCTTTATGCATCTTTGTGAAAAAGAGGTAATCTTAAAAAGGCATTAAAATATTCATCTGTGCCTAAAACTCATACAATGGTTTGTACAAAAAATTATGTAAAAATAGTCAGGTGTGAAAAGTTCATACATACCAGAATCATCTACCCATCGTAGGTCACTACTACACTGCTGAAATATAGATTTTATAATGCACTACTTAACATGTATAAAAAACAACCTAATAATTTATATATGCAACTACCGTCATGCAACTTTGCATAAACAATTATACACAAGACTGCACAAAGGGTTTGGGGTTTGTATGGAGGAGGATTAGGGGTCAATCTCGCTCCATACAATGTGGGTGCCCACTGTTTCTTACAGCAGACATCTGCCCTCAACAGCTCTGATCAGAACTCTGGCTTATTGCAGCGGTTCATCCTGTAAATCCTGCCATCAATTCTGACAAGCAGCATTTAAATGTCCTGATTGATGTTATGGAGTCCTAAACAACCACCACAATGAGATAGCAGGGTGCTGTTACTTAACAGGGCAGCCGAGAACCTTCTGAAAGTTCCTCAAAAAAGCGATTAACACGTCATATGTACTCCTAAATGCTACCAGTGGAAATTACAGGACGTCCCACAAAAAATAAACCGCATAACTAGGTCGACCAGAAAAAAAAAAAGGTTATGGTTGTTAGAAGACGACAGCAGAAAATAACCATCTTCCAAAGATATTTTATATTTTAAAAGTAGTACAGGAAAAAAAAAAACTATATAAATTTGGTATTGTAGTAATTGTATTGTGTAATAAAGTTATCACCTTTATTGTAGTGTGTACACACACCATGGAAACAAGACTTCCCCAAAGATGGTGGAATTTCTATTTTTTTCTTTCAAATTTCAATTCACTTTTTCAGTATATTATATGGTACATTAAATAGTTTTATTGAAGAATACCATGTTTCCACGAAAATAATATATTTTTTCCCCAAAAGAGGCACAGTGTCTTATTTTCTGGGGGGGGAGGTGTCAGCGGCGTCCAGGTACCTCGCGATTGTCCTCCCTGTCAGCCATCCCAGCTTCTTCTGGTGATGAGGTTTTGTTTGTAGTCTTCAGCTAGCACTTCCTGGTCAGAGGGTTTAAAAAACCCGCCTCAAGGAAGCGCTAGATCTGACCGTTTCTGGAGCACTACGACTCAGCCAATCACTGCAGCGCTCGATGAACCAATCACAGCCTTTCAATGCGATTGGTTCTCTAGCTCCGCGGCTCAGCCTATTAGAGCCAGCGCTTCCCAGAGGTGGGATTTTTGAACCCCCTGACCAGGAAGTGTTGGCTAAAGACTATAAACAAGTGCCGCCAAACTGCCAGAGGAGAAGTGCGGCAGAGCGGATAGCGCCTGTTAGCCAATTATTTTTTTATGCAGCTGGGGTTTATTTTAAGGAACAAATAGTAGAACTTCCTACTGTAAAAGTTGCATCACACCGCACAAAGGAAGGCTCCATAGGGAAACATGGACTACAAAACATCGCAAGTCGCGGCTGTATACAGCATGCCTCAATTATTTTTTCTTTTAATGTAGCAGCCTACAAAACATCGCTAATGTGAAGAAACCCATAAGAAAGCATGGGCTTCACATACATGCGATTTGTAGCACTGTCACATCACGATTGTGTTGCCTGTGCGAAAGTGGCTTAAGGCGCATACTAAGCACTAAAAATATCCATGCCTAAAATCCAGAGCAAACAACTCTACTGACCCAAAAGCACAAGAAAAGCTGGTTCCAATATACTCACTACCCTATAAATAAGACACAGAAGTTTGGGGATTCTGTTCTGTGGAGCCATGAAATAAAATAAACTTTTCAGGTGTATTGATCAGCAGCATGTCTGGAGGAGGAAAAATAAAGAATAAGCTGAAAAGAACCCCCTGCTTACAGTGAAGCATGGCAGTGATGCCCTGGGTCTGTTTTGCTTCCTCTCGCACTGGAAACCTAAAGCATGTGGAGAGCAAAATACATTCTATCAAATATCAGGAACTCTTAGAAGAAAAAATCTTCACTACTGTAAGGAAACAAAGATTTTTTTAGTTATAACAAATAAAAAATATTTTAAAAGTTGAAATAACCCCCCCCCACACACACACTTTCCTAGTCGTCGTATGAAGAAAAAAAAAGGGAAGTTTGGTACTGCTGAGTCTATGAAAATCCAATTTATTAAGCTATAACATGTTTAATCCATTAACGTCATTAGAGAAAAAACAGAAAACGCAATGCTGGAATTGTGCTTTGATTACCCCATCTCCAAGAAAAGTTTGAATAAAAAGTGATCAACAAGTCACATACAAGCCAAAATGGAAGCAAAAGGTACAGGTCACAATGACCTCAAGCAACTGCATTGATGAAAAGTTTAAAAAAGTTAACAGGAACCAATTTTTTCAAAGTTATTTTAATTTTTCAAGCAATACTACATAAAAAACTACAAACCTGTTGTCTCCTTAATTGTATTGACCCACAAGATAAAGATAATGCCTTTTGTTACTGCACTGTGTTAACACCATTAAAACAACCCCAAAGAAAATCGCACAATTGTGTCTTTTTCTATTTCCACTTATAAATTTTTTAAACTTTTCCAATCCATTATCTGTAATGTAAAAAGGTATCATTGTAACGTACATCTTGACTTTCAAAAACAAAGTCTTCATGTAGCTATATCACCAAAAATAAATAAATTAATAAATAGAGGATGGGGATGGTATACTGGAACTGCAAAATGTAACTCGAGCACAGGAGCATCAATGATCCTTGACCATAAAAGGGTTAATAAATAGAGATGAGCGAACGTACTCGTCCGAGCTTGATACTCGTTCGAGTATTAGCGTGTTCGAGATGCTCGTTACTCGTAACGAGTACCACACGATGTTCGGGTTACTTTCACTTTCCTCTCTGAGACGTTAGCGCGCTTTTCTGGCCAATTGAAAGACAGGGAAGGCATTACAACTTCCCCCTGCGACGTTCAAGCCCTATACCACCCCCCTGCAGTGAGTGGCTGGGTTGATCAGGTGTCACCCGAGTATATAAATCGGCCCCTCCCGCGGCTCGCCTCAGATGCGTTGTGAGATAGCTGAGGGACAGTGCTGTTGGTGCCGGAGCTGCTATACGGAGAGTGTTAGGAGTTAGTGTAGGCTTCAAGAACCCCAACGGTCCTTCTTAGGGCCACATCTAACAGTGTGCAGTACTGTGGAGGCTGCTTTTAGCAGTGTTGCACTTTTTTTTTTTTGGTATATCGGCCGTGCAGAGCATTGCGCCCTGCAGTAATACTCCAGGGATAGAATTGTGTAGGCAGGGCCAGAAGACATATATTATAGATTGAATATACGCAGTGGTCCTTTAGAAAAAAATATTTGAAAAAAATCTATTTGGCCTGCCTGTCACTCTGCTCAGTTTTCTGTGTCTGTCTGCTGGGGGTAGTAGTTCTCCAAATAAATACACAGCCAGCTAAGTGTTACAGCAGGCTTGCGCCAAATTATTTCCTGGCTCTGAAATCACCGGTCTGTTGCAGTTAATAACAGTGCAACACTGCAGTTCCGTGACACACACATCAAGGACAGAATTGTGTAGGCAGGGACAGAAGACATATATTATAGATTGAATATACGCAGTGAATATACGCAGTGGTCCTTTTGAAAAAAATATTTGGAAAAAATCTATTTGGCTTGCCTGTCACTGTGCTCAGTGTTCTGGGTCCGTGTCTGCTGGGGGTAGTATTTCTCAAAAAAAATACGCAGCCAGCTAAGTGTTACAGCAGGCTTGCGGCAAATTATTTCCTGGCTCTGAAATCACCGATCTGTTGCAGTTAATAACAGTGCAACACTGCAGTTCCGTCACACAGTCCAGGGACAGAATTGTGTAGGCAGGGCCAGAAGACATATTATAGATTGAATATACGCAGTGGTCCTTTAGAAAAAAATATTTGGAAAAAATCTATTTGGCCTGCCTGTCACGCTGCTCAGTGTTCTGGGTCCGTGTGTGCTGGGGGTAGTAGTTCTCCACATAAATACGCAGCCAGCTAAGTGTTACAGCAGGCTTGCGGCAAATTATTTCCGGGCGTTCCGTAAGCGAACTGAGCCTCCAACCACAGGCCAATAAGCGGCACATTTAATTACAGTGTTGTGTTTCTGCATTCCTGGTAATACAGCATGCTGAGGGGTAGGGGTAGGCCTAGAGGACATGGGCGCGGCCGAGGACGCGGAGGGCCAAGTCAGGGTGTTGGCACAGGCCGAGCTCCTGATCCAGGTGTATCGCAGCCGACTGCTGCGGGATTAGGAGAGAGGCACGTTTCTGGCGTCCCCACATTCATAGCACATTTAATGGGTCCACGCGGTAGACCCTTATTAGAAAATGAGCAGTGTGAGCAGGTCCTGTCGTGGATGGCAGAAAGTGCTTCCAGCAACCTATCGTCCACCCAGAGTTCTGCGCCGTCCACTGCTGCAACTCAGAATCCTCTGGCTGCTGCTCCTCCTTCCTCCCAGCCTTCTCACTCCATGAAAATGAGACATTCTGAGGAGCGGGCAGACTCCCAGGAACTGTTCTCGGGCCCCTGCTCAGATTGGGCAGCAGTGGTTCCTCTCCCACCAGAGGAGTTTATCGTGACTGATGCCCAACCATTGCAAAGTTCCCGGGGTCCGGGGGATGAGGCTGGGGACTTCCGGCAACTGTCTCAAGACCTTTCAGTGGGTGAGGAGGCCGATGACGATGAGACACAGTTGTCTATCAGTGAGGTAGTAGTAAGGGCATTAAGTCCGAGGGAGGAGCGCACAGAGGATTCTGAGGAAGAGCAGCAAGACAATGAGGTGACTGACCCCACCTGGTTTGCTACGCCTACTGAGGACAGGTCTTCAGAGGGGGAGGCAAGGGCAGCAGCAGGGCAGGTTGCAAGAGGCAGTGCGGTGGCCAGAGGTAGAGGCAGGGCCAGACCGAATAATCCACCAACTGTTTCCCAAAGCGCCCCCTCGCGCCATGCCACCCTGCAGAGGCCGAGGTGCTCAAAGGTCTGGCAGTTTTTCACTGAGAGTGCAGACGACCGACGAACAGTGGTGTGCAACCTTTGTCGCGCCAAGATCAGCCGGGGAGCCACCACCACCACCAGCCTCACCACCACCAGCATGCGCAGACATATGATGGCCAAGCACCCCACAAGGTGGGACGAAGGCCGTTCACCGCCTCCGGTTTGCACCCCTGCCTCTCCCCCTGTGCCCCAACCTGCCACTAAGATCCAACCCCGCTCTGAGGACACAGGCACTACCGTCTCCTGGCCTGCACCCACACCCTCACCTCCGCTGTCCTCGGCCCCATCCACCAAGGTCTCTCACCGCACCGTCCAGCCGTCGCTAGCGCAAGTGTTTGAGCGCAAGTACGCCGCCACGCACCCGCACGCTCAAGCGTTAAACGTGCACATAGCCAAATTTATCAACCTGGAGATGCTGCTGTATAGGGTTGTGGAAACGGAGTCCTTCAAAAGTATGATGGCGGCGGCGGCCCCGCGCTACTCAGTTCCCAGTCGTCACTACTTTTCCCGATGTGCCGTCCCAGCCCTGCACGACCACGTCTCCCGCAACATTGTACGCGCCCTCACCAACGCGGTTACTGCCAAGGTCCACTTAACAACGGACACGTGGACAAGCACAGGCGGGCAGGGCCACTATATCTCCCTGACGGCACATTGGGTGAATTTAGTGGAGGCTGGGACAGAGTCAGAGCCTGGGACCGCTCACGTCCTACCCACCCCCAGAATTGCGGGCCACAGCTCGGTGGTGGTATCTGCGGCGGTGTATGCTTCCTCCACTAAACCACCCTCCTCCTCCTACTCCTCAGCAACCTCGGTCTCGCAATCAAGATGTGTCAGCAGCAGCAGCAGCAGCACGTCGCCAGCAGTCGGTGTCACGCGTCGTGGCAGCACAGCGGTGGGCAAGCGTCAGCAGGCCGTGCTGAAACTACTCAGCTTAGGAGATAAGAGGCACACGGCCCACGAACTGCTGCAGGGTCTGACAGAGCAGACCGACCGCTGGCTTGCGCCGCTGAGCCTCCAACCGGGCATGGTCGTGTGTGACAACGGGCGTAACCTGGTGGCGGCTCTGCAGCTCGGCAGCCTAACACACGTGCCATGCCTGGCCCACGTCTTTGATTTGGTGGTTCAGCGCTTTCTGAAAAGCTACCCTCGCTTGTCAGACCTGCTCGTAAAGGTGCGCCGGCTCTGCGCACATTTCCGCAAGTCCCACACGGACGCTGCCACCCTGCGCACCCTGCAACATCGGTTTAATCTGCCAGTGCACCGACTGCTGTGCGACGTGCCCACACGGTGGAACTCTACGCTCCACATGTTGGCCAGGCTCTATGAGCAGCGTAGAGCTATAGTGGAATACCAACTCCAACATGGGCGGCGCAGTGGGAGTCAGCCTCCTCAATTATTTTCAGAAGAGTGGGCCTGGTTGGCAGACATCTGCCAGGTCCTTGGAAACTTTGAGGAGTCTACCCAGGTGGTGAGTGGCGATGCTGCAATCATTAGAGTCACCATTCCTCTGCTATGCCTCTTGAGAAGTTCCCTGCAAAGCATAAAGGCAGACGCTTTGCACTCGGAAACAGAGCCGGGGGAAGACAGTATGTCGCTGGATAGTCAGAGCACCCTCCTGTCTATATCTCAGCGCAGTGAGGAGGAGGAGGAGGAAGATGAGGAGGGGGAAGACACAGCTTGGCCCACTGCTGACGGTACACATGCTGCTGGCCTGTCATCCTTTCAGCGTGTATGGCCTGAGGAGGAGGAGGAGGATCCTGAAAGTGATCTTCCTAGTGAGGACAGCCATGTGTTGCGTACAGGTACCCTGGCACACATGGCTGACTTCATGTTAGGATGCCTTTCTCGTGACCCTCGCGTTACACGCATTCTGGCCACTACGGATTACTGGGTGTACACACTGCTCGACCCACAGTATAAGAAGAACCTTTCCACTCTCATACCCGAAGAGGAAAGGGGTTCGAGAGTGTTGCTATACCACAGGACCCTGGCGGACAAACTGATGGTAAAATTCCCATACGACAGCGCTAGTGGCCGAAGGCGCAGTTCCGAGGGCCAGGTAGCAGGGGAGGCGCGGAGATCAGGCAGCATGTACAGCACAGGCAGGCCAACACTCTTTAAGGCCCTTGACAGCTTTATGGCTCCCCAGCAAGACTGTGTCACCGCTCCCCAGTCACGGCTGAGTCAGCGGGAGCACTGTAAAAGGATGGTGAGGGAGTACGTAGCCGATCGCACGACCGTCCTCCGTGACGCCTCTGCCCCCTACAACTACTGGGTGTCGAAGCTGGACACGTGGCCTGAACTCGCGCTGTATGCCCTGGAGGTGCTTGCTTGTCCTGCGGCTAGCGTCTTGTCAGAGAGGGTGTTTAGTGCGGCTGGGGGAATCATCACAGATAAGCGTACCCGCCTGTCAACCGACAGTGCCGACAGGCTAACACTCATCAAGATGAACAAAGCCTGGATTTCCCCAGACTTCTCTTCTCCACCAGCGGACAGCAGCGATACCTAAGCAATACGTAGGCTGCACCCGCTGATGGAAGCATCGTTCTGTATCCCCATCAAAACGGGGACCTTTTCGCTTCATCAATCTGTGTATAATATTCCTCCTCCTCCTCCTGCTCCTCCTCCTGAAACCTCACATAATCACGCCAAACGGGCAATTTTTCTTAGGCCCACAAGGCTCAGTCATATAATTTTTCTAAACAATTTTTATACGTTTCAATGCTCATTAAAGCGTTGAAACTTTCACCTCCACCAATTGTTATTTTAACTGGGCTGCCTCCAGGCCTAGTTACCAATTAAGCCACATTAACCAAAGCGATTAATGGGTTTCACCTGCCCTCTTGGTTGGCCATGGCCAATTTTTCTGATGTACATTAGTACTGTTGATACAGCAATTTTTGTGGGCCCTCGCCTACAGTGTAATCAAATGAATTTTTAGCCCACCTGCATTACAGCTGACGTTACATCCGCTGTGTTGGGCAATGCAATGGGATATTTTTATGTACCGCCGGTGGGTTCCAGGGAGCCACCCATGCTGTGGGTCCACAGGGAGTTGTAAATGCATCTGTTTCCACTTCTAAAGAACCCCAGTCTGACTGGGGCATGCAGTGTGGGCCAAAGCCCACCTGCATTAAACATGACATTACTACCTCAGCTGTGATGGGCACTGCAATGGGATATTTTTATGTACCGCCGGCGGGTTCCAGGGAGCCACCCATGCTGTGGGTGCACACGGAATTCCCATTGCGGAGTTGTACCTGCCTGTGACTATTTATAAAAAAACGCGGTCTGACTGGGGCGTGCAGACACCTTGACAGAATGAATAGTGTGTGGCACATAGGTTCCCCATTGCTATGCCCACGTGTGCAGCTCCAGATGGAGGTGGCACAGGATTGGATTTCTCATTGCTTCTGTACAGCATTGTGGGCTATCCCCCCGCCCCTTTTAAAGAGGGTCGCTGCCTAGCCGTGCCAACCCTCTGCAGTGTGTGCCTGCTTTTCCTGTGGCAGACGCACTTATAAATAGACATGAGGGTGGCGTGGCATGAGGGCAGCTGAAGGCTGGGCAGGGACAGTTTGGTGTGCGCTGTGGACACTGGGTCGTGGGGGGGGGGGGAATTGGCAGCATGTAACCCAGGAGAAGTGGCAGCGGAGTGTCATGCAGGCAGTGATTGTGCTTTGTTGGAGGTAGTGTGGTGCTTAGCTAAGGTATGCATTGCTAATGAGGGCTTTTCAGAAGTAAAAATTGTTGGGAGGGGGGGGCCCACTCTTCCCGCTATTGTGGCTTAATAGTGGGACCTGGGAACTTGAGATGCAGCCCAACATGTAGCCCCTCGCCTGCCCTATCCGTTTCTGTGTCGTTCCCATCACTTTCTTGAATTGCACCGATTTTCACAAAAGAAAACCTTAGCGAGCATCGGCGATATACAAAAATGCTCGAGTCGCCCATTGACTTCAATGGGGTTCGTTACTCGAAACGAACCCTCGAGCATCGCGAAAATTTCGTCTCGAGTAACGAGCACCCGAGCATTTTGGTGCTCGCTCATCTCTATTAATAAACTATACATTTTCATTCACACTATGGGAAATATGGACATTCCTAGCATATGTTTTCTTATTTTATCTCAGGGTGGCAAGTAGAGACCAATGACCATGATGTTTTCCAAGCACGGCACACAGAGAGATGGAGATCCTGCTCTCATCTCTCTCTGTAGCACATCAGTAGAAGCAACCTTTAGGACATTATATAACAGTGCTGAGCAATATAGATGTAATTCCAGCACTGAGTTGAAATAAAATATTGACTAGAACCAGATGTTCTGTACTTCTCTCACTCTGCAGCAGCTCCGCCCTCCCCCTCTCCCCTTCATAAATGTCTATGGGCAGCATGTAACCTGATCTCTCAGTGAGCGGATCTGTCTCCAGCAGTGAACTAAGAGTGAATGATCATTGCAATAGGCAGATGATGATGTGGCAGATAGGTCAAGAAAGGCATTTTTCTGTAAGAAGATACATTGTAAAGTATCTTACATTTGTTTGCCCTACTGATGTATCTAACATTTGCTGAAACCGTTTCTATATTCCTACAGGTTTTACAGATGTAGTAAATAAGATTTATTTCAGTAATTAACTTTTCTTTTCTACTTATCCTTTTGACAGATTGAGAAAACAAGAGTAATTAGGATGTTGCCTTTGATATGACTACAAATAAAGGTAAGCGCTACTACTATTCTCACAAATAAGTCCATATATACAAGTTATTTACTTTTTTCTCATAATGAAGTTTCTAGGCTGCATTTACACCTGTGTTAGGGCATTTGGCAACAATTCAATCTTTGTCTTCCATTTTTGGATCAGAAAAACCTTTTCACCCTTTAAAAAAAAGTTGATTTATCATTTTGCATCCATTTTATGTTTCCAGTTTTTACCAGAACAAATAGTGTTGCAGTCATGTTAATGGTTGCTACACCTGACCATCTTTTGTAAATCATTAGTCTGTGCATTCATAATGATGAAGAATAAACTTACCTTAGAGCACCCACACACAGTGCATATCTCCACCACATGGGCAGAGAGGTAATTATGACAAGTCTGTATGTCAACTCAGCAATCAGCAAAGATCTATCAGCAGTTGTAGTAGATATTCAGTTCATCTACATCCAGATGGTACGTCAAGCATTGTATTCATAAATCAATCAGATGTCAGCTCTACTTTAAATGACTATACATAATACTCACCGCTTATCTTGACATAGAACTGGTTTCTCTGCTCCATCTCACTACCCTCCTTTGATCATTTACTCATCCAAGACAAGCATTGGTTTCCTAGATTTTAAATTCAAGCAGGATAATGCAGCATGCTTCCTGTAATACCATTAACTCCACCATTCTTCTATTCTGACCATTGCTCTAATGGCAGAGCAGTAAGTGGTTGTTTGCCATTACAATGCACTCACATTTTGTGATAGCCTATTCACAAAATAGCTTTTTTTGTACGTTGTTTTTTGCTTTTGCTTAGTTTGCCCTGGAATCTGCCGAAAGCCTCTTGATACCAGACAGGAAACGTTTCCCAAAACCAAAAGGGTATATGATTTCCAACTGCTAATTTAATGCTGGCGATTTTGACTTAATTAGTTTTGATGTCACTTAGGGTGCACTTACACTTCAAAGATGATCGCTCAAAAGATGGCTTTTGAGCGATCATTTTGCATAAAATACTACTTGGCACTAATACCTATTTGTCCCAAGTAGCAGAGTGTGAGCTGCTGGAAGCTGTATTCAGTAGAAAGACCTCCCGCTGTTTCCTGATTACTTTTGCTTTGATCTGCCAGTGGGGCTGAAAGCTGAAAACAGCGGATACAATGTGATCAACTGTAATCAGCTTTCCCCGGGCAGAGCACACTGTGCGGTTCTGCCTATCAGCTGTTCTTTCCAAAAGACTGTTTTTAAGTAGAACGGAAAACAGTCGTTCAGCAGAAAACTGAAAGATGAGCACATTTAGACAACGATTATCGATCAAAAGACAGCTTTTGAGCGAATTGAGCGATAATTGTGTCTAAATGAGCCTTTAAACCCACTGATGTCACAACAGCTTACAAGGCAGAAAGAAAGTTGTAATGTTACAGTTTCTTACCTGACTGACTCAAATTATACACTTTTAGGTGACAAACTAGTTGTAATGTCACTGCAGTTCAGGCCTCTTTCACACGGGCTACAAAACTGAGAAATTTTGTAGCGATGCAACATCACTAGAAAAGGCAATTATGTGAAGCCCATGTTTTTCAATGGGTACTTTCAGGCTACAAAACATTGCTCATGTGAAAGAACCCAATGGAAACCATGGGCTTTACATAAATGTGTTTCGTAGCGATGTCACATTGCTACAAAATCGTATGATATTGTAGGCCGTGTAAAAGAGCCCTGAGGCTGTATCCGCATGGCTACAAAATCTCACTACAAAACATTGCTACAATGGGAAGCCTATCGTTTCCAATGTGTTCTTTCATAGATGTTTTGTAGCCAGAAAGAACCCATTGGAAACCATGGGGTTCACATGGTAGCAAAGATTTGTAGCCTGTGAGAAGCACCCTCAGTGAAACCTGAGCAAGCCACTTTTCATCTCACAACAATTTACTTTATTTGAAGTTAAATTGAGGAAAATTGTTTTGACAAGTCTTCAAAACTCTTGTCATGTCTCAGACACTGACCGCCATTTTTAGTTGACTGAAACCTACTTGTGACACCACATAGACTTTCCTAACAGAAACATAGTGATGTCACAGTAGCTTACCTGACTGAATGAAGCTCTTTTGTGATGTCATTGTAGCATATCACAGTAGTCTGATTAAAAATGGCTGTGAAGTCAGTAGTTTACCTGAATTATATGCAGTTGTGATGCCACAGCAGGTTTCTCATCTAAAACTCATTTAGTGATGTAAAAGCAGACTGTATAGGTCACAGAGAATGACTTCGTCTAGGTATTATTACAGAAAACTGTAGAAAGGTTTGCAGCCACTGGATATAGGATTCCATTCATAAACAATGGTTTTGAATATATTTGGGAATTACAATGCAAGTTGAATAGTTTTCAATGTAAAATGATTAAATTAATTTATATAAAACCACTTTAAAGGGTTTGCCAGGATTATAATTTAGCCTCTATTGTTGCAATTTTATCTGCAAAATCGGTTTATCTTGCTGGCGCCATATTAGCGAGAATAAGTATTCAGGAGCCGCCCCAGAAATCAAGACAAATCCCAACACAATTGATGTAATCTGATGATTCCCATTTTATTATATCATAGCAAGCTTTTATACTCTAAAATCAAAGGATGTATCTATCTTCCTGTGCCAACAATCAAGCATGGAAGGTTCTAGACGTTTCTTTGCAAAAACATGTTCTTCACAGAAAATTATTTCTGCTATGTCATTTATTTTTAATAAAAGTACGTGTTATGACATCAAAGGCTTCTTATCACAGTGCTCCATTTGGTTATGCCATCTAGACTATCAAGCCATAACAGCTATGTAAGCCTACGCCCTATATGCAAAATGCTCTCTAATATTTCAATATGTCTTCTTAAAGATACAAACACAATTTTCATCATAATTAAGTCATTTAAATAATCAATTTGACCATGTTACATAAATTGATTCTCTAATACCTCTATCCAGAAGCATTCAGATCACCAAGGGTCTGACAGGTGGGACCAGTCTCGAGAACAGGAGTCCCAACGGTTCCTAAATGAATGGAACAGCTGTTGAGCTTGCAAACCGCTGTTCCACTCATATCAATGACATTGCTGGAAATAGTTAAGTTCAAGTTCATGGCTGTCTTAAGCAGTCCCACTGAAATAAAAAGTAATGGAATTTCATATGCTCGACTACCGCTCCATTCATTCAAGGACCTTCAAAAAAAACTGATCTCTAAATCGGTAGGGGTCTCAGTGGTCAGATCACCCCCCCCCCCCATCAGAAAGTTAACCATATGGAATTACTTTTAATCTTTAGACAAATCCTTTTAGTCTCCATTAGCTAACCAAATCATTTAGAACTTTACTACCATTTATTTGTAGATTAATTGCTATAAGAATAAGGACAATGAAATAATGCTTGAAGATTACTCTAAACAGACAAGCTTTTCAGGAACATGAGCCGTCTAATTTCCAACATTATAAAATCAATGTGTTCTGTTTATACATTGTGTGTAATCTTAGGTATTTTTAAATTACTTCAATTATTGAATTTAAATGTTCTTGTAGGAATTATGTTTTGGCTTCAAGGCATCGTCTCCGGAGAGATCAGACTTGGTAACAGCCAAAGTGTATTGTACTGAGGGATTAGCAAAAACATGAGCTAGTGGCCGGAAAATTATAAATTGGTGAACAGCATTATTTGAAAAAAAAAAGAGTCTTCAATAAATCTTAAATATAGTAGAAGTCTTAATTTTTTCACATAGCAAAAACTATCCTCTAATGATTCTCATGGATTTGTTTTATGAAATTCAAAGATGTTGATTTTTTTTAAATTTAATTCTAATTTAATTTATACAAAAATGTCAAACAGTTAAATATACATTTTCATTTTATTACAGTCAATGCTAATAAAAAAATATTGGGGAAATGAAAAATCAACTGACAGGTAGTCCATAGATCTAATTAAACCATCTACCAGAACTGTTTTTCTCATACAGCACCTGTATTTTATAATGGATTTTTATGTGGAATTTTTATTATCATTAGGAAACCGAACAAATGTGTCCTGAAATTGTATGTTGGCACTTTCTTTTTTGCAATCTCGTTTTATAGAAATAAAAGAAAATGCAAAAAGCAAATTATCACTTTTAAACAAACTACAAAAAAACAGACCCTGATGATTAATGAATTATAAAGGATATTCAGTACTGCGGGCACAGGGATGTGAAAAAGGCATGAAGTGACTATTAATCTCTCCCCACTCTTAACTTCCTGGACCCCAGGAAGAGTCACATTTGGGAAAATAAAAGGATAACCAACCATGAAGATAATAACTAGAAGGCCATTTACACAGGACAATTATAGCTCAAAGATAATTGCTGCAACTGCACAAAAAAGCAAAAAGAAAAAAAAAATCACTTACTTTCCGTTAACCGTTTTTTAAAGTTGACTTTCAGTCAGCTTAAAAACTATCACAAGATCATGGGCTTCTCGTTCTGTGTAAATGCTCCCTACACAGTGCTTCACATAGAAGGTAAATTGCTGATCGAGAGGCCAGCGAGAAGCCCATGATCCAGCGGTGAAGTCTGTCAATGTAAACACTCTGCACAAGCGCTAATGACCCAAGTGGTGACGTCAGCGCTCATGTAGTATTTTACCCAACTGTAGGCTCGTGTAAAAAGACCATAAGATATGATCATCACAGCATACCAATGGAGTTCACCAAATGAAGAGTACGGTTAAAGCATAGGTAACTTATATACTAAGGAAGAAACCTACCACCAATAGGGCAGGGGTCAGGCTTCACCAACGCAGATCTAGGTAAAAAGTAATGAAGTAATTCTAAACATATTAGCTCATACTCTTAACGCAATGTAACCATGGGTTCCATGTCTATGGAAATCTACTTCTAGAGCCAGCCTCTTAACGTTTAAGCTCTCTGAAACAGCAAATCTCAATAGGTTTGTCTATCCACAGTGATACATAGGGATTATATTGCAATTTCAATAGAATCAAAAGTTTAGCAACTATGATTAGTGATGTTGGGAGAGGTGAAGGGCACAAGCAAGTTAATTAAATTGTGGACAGGCAAATGTTGTTTATCTGTTCATTAACCCCCTTCACCCAGCAGTTTTAGATGAACTCTATGATTGTTCCTAGCAAGAGAATTTTTTTTTTCAGCCTGACGAAGAGCCCGATAGGTTTGCAAGCTCGCTATAACATCATGTATTTTTGTTAGCCATTAAAAGGTATCATATCTACAAGATTACATGGTTTCTCTTGCTGAGAACAATCACATTTTGCTCTACTGGCTAACACGGTACCAAACCTTTGTTTTCAGATCAATTCTGTTCATTCTGCAGGAAAAGCGCATTGCAGTTTAGGACAAACAAAGCTCTTTCTGTTTTAAATGACTTTAGCTCTGGTTCCATCAAAGCTACCAATATGTTTTTGGTGTCATTTTAAAGCTACAATTTGTCTACAGCCATTTGTTATAGAACCAGAGTTTAATATTTATGAAGTGGAGTGTGGCATATTTACAGCTGTAATTATTTTTAAGGTGTACAAAAGAGAATAAGGCTGCTGAGGGCTGTGGCAACAGAGAAGATGTATGATTCAACATTATATCTCCCTCTCCCAGGGGAACGGTGATATGAATTTTAGTTCATGTTATCACCCCCATCAATGAGAGAGCATATTTGCTCTCTGATTGTCACATATAGGTTTTTTTTCCCAATAAGGAGTGAAATAAGGAGTTTAATGATGAGGAGTTGCTTACCTTTTAACCCCACAGATGCTCCAGTCATTGATGACTCTGATACCTAACATTCTTTATTAAATACAGGAATAAAAATCAATTTTAAAAATTGTGCATACTGCAAAAAAAAAAAAGAAAAAAAAACAGGTCTGATAGAGTTCTCTAGAATGGTCCTGGAATGCAGTAGCACATCAGAAGTATTTCTGTAAAAAAAAAGGGTTTATATTGGGCAAAAGTGGTAAAACATAATAAAACACCTATAAATTTTGTGTTGTCATAGTCATAATGACTCCTAGAATAAAGGTAACACCATATTTGTATCATACTGTGAACACAATGAAAATAAATAAACAATGGTGAAAGCTCTGTTAATGTATTCAAAACACATTTTAAGTAGATTTTGATTAAATCCCTTGAATTATTTGAAAAAATATATATTAAATCAAATATGACCATTTCCTGTCGTCTTAAGAGGGCCAAAATAGCATACCAGTAGGGCAATGCTAATTTCTTCTGATATAGCCATGTGAGTGTGTCACAGTGATAATATAATCACAAGAAAAAGTCTATAGTTTTACATTAGCAGTGCATCTATATTGCTCCATACGTAAGGTAACAATCAGCGAAAAGTTAGTTTGAGTGGGATGAATACAATAATGTATCTCTTTATATCCATATGTGAATTAGGATTCAACATCTATCACTGTGCCCTATTGGGCAGCACATCATTTTGAACAGTTAAAATCACGCTACAAAATGTATGTATGTGAAACCCATGATTTTCAAGGCTACAAAACATCTCATGTAAAAGCACCTATTGGAAACTATGGGCTTCACATACATGCATTTTGTAGCGAGATTTTGTAGCCCATGTGAAAGAGGCCTAAAGCCTCAGAATAGGAACCTCCAAATGAAGTCAACTTTATATCGCTGACTTGGCATAAATTAAGTTGCCTGTTACTAAATCAAAGAGATTTAAAGATTTTGTAGATTTTTGCTACAGCCATTTGCAATTCGTTATTGTACATGTACACTTAATAATAACACTTTTTTTTATTATGCATAGATTAGGCTTGCACTAAAGCCACAAGCTCAATCAATCCACTTTAGGGAGGAGTATTATTACAATTCTAATGAAAGCTAAAATTAAAAATGGGCCAACTTAAAAGATATATGCTATGTGAAATACAACACATGGGATACTTTGAATAAAAACTTCAAAAGATGGAACAGTGATAGTGTAAATGTAGAACTAGGACCTTTATCCAAGGCATTCAAAAATAAATATCAATAACAGATATACACTGTATGTGGCATATCATACTCCCTAAGGACTTATACATAGGGTTCAGATATGTGTCATATTTTGGAGAGCTCCTTAATATTGATGGAGCCAAAACAGTTGAATCATGTTTCGAGTCAAACTTTGCTGAAAGTTTGGTTTGGTGAGAGACTAAACCTTGGGAAGTTCATCTCTGCCTAACTTGGTAAAAGAAGAACGAAAAAAAGTGTAGAAATAAAAAGGAAATCTAATTTTTTCATCTTCCTTTTCCTTCCCTTTCTCCCCTTTCTTCGTAGATTTTTATCTCATCTTTCTTCATTAACTTTTACTTAAAATCAGCTCAAAAATTCTTAGATGCACTCCTAGATCACCTAAGAGTGTTAGACAGAGCTTTTATGATTCGGATATTGATGAAGTTCTAGTTTGGTTTGAAATAATGTGGACACTCAAACTTCTTCCCGAAATTCCATGAACCAGCCAAACCAGAATTATTTAAAAGTTTGCTCATCATTATTCCTTAACTCTTTAGGTGTTAAGAAGGAGAAAGGCAAAGGTTTAAAGAGTTATAGCACATTCATACTTTTGATATAAACACATTTTTATTGAGTGAGGAGTGAACTTTTACAGCTTCTCAGGATGTCAAAAATATAATGGGAAACTTATCAAGCTGAAACACGCATAATAAATTAAAGGATTTTAGTACAAGTTTGTTTCTGCTACAAATGGAGACATTTTAATTCTATGCAGCCATACAGAACTTTTTTCAACAGTGAGCATGGTTTGTACTGGGAATGTAACCAACATGGCCCAACAATTTAAGGTAATTTACACACTAACTGGCATAAATGGTACAAGAAATTAATTCCAGTTCATGGCTGGTGTAGATTTCTATGAGTGCTCGAGATGTATTTAATGTACGAAAAGCTGCGCACCTCTTCATATATTAGGCAGATTGCATAACTGCAGGGATCATATTAAGACAATTGTTTTGAATGCCAATCTTAATAAATTCTTCTAATTGTGCTTAAAGTATTAAAACTGGAAAAAAAAAAGCATGCTGTCATTCAATTAACCAGGAAATATCTTGACAAATGAAGGCAAAATTGAAAAAAATTCTTTTGATAGCTGTAGGGAGAACGATGAGTGAAGACTGGACGAAATGGTTGTAAAGCTTTCTGTAACAATATTTATTTTATTTCTTTGTTTTTTTCCTTATCTGCTGATTGGGATGGGTGATAGCTTTGGGGGTTTATAGATGTCTGGAGTTTAAAAAAGAAAGATAACAATTTGACAAATTCAAGTATGGCTAAGGAATACTATAATGACTACTTTCATACATTAATGATGTTCATATAAGCAAAGATCACACCGAGGTCCAGAAACTTTGAGGCATGTTAATGAATAACCTTCAAATACTATGTAAAACAAGAATAGTTTATTAAGAATTGTCAATCTTTTGATGCTTGAGTATAACTGTACATACAGTATGGTGCATTGGGGATTTGAGTGGAGAACAATGAGCCCATTGTAAGAAATGACCACCTATGAACCTGTAGAGTACGAGTTCACTGTTAATTAATCATAAACTGCTCTTCTCATTGTTCACACATCTTATCATTAAATAGAACTAATGAGGTATTTGTGAAATAACTCAGTACAGTAATTTAAAGTACCTTATCAGTTAGTCATCAACTACACTTCAATGAGAATGGATTTTATTTTGTGGAACCTCAAAGACATTGCTTTTGCTCCATTCCATTTGGTTAGAATATGAGTCAGAAGTTTTGTCTTTATCCGTCATATTTTGTGTCTTTAGTAGTAAATACAGTAGCAGAATTTTATAGTGTCATATATTCTCTTAACCGTGTCCACAATAATCTGTGCATTATGTGTTTCTTCTTATTCAAAGGCTTAATTAAATTCAGTAGAAAAATACTCAACAGAATGAAAAGGCCAAAATGAAAATACATTATAGTTCATATTAATTGTAAAACAGGTAACATAGGAAATATGCCATTTATAGCACAAAAGCAGTCTAAACCACAAAGGTGGAATGAAGCAAAGGGACAACCTGTCAACTTATATCTTAATTATCTGTGAGCCACAATGTGAACTATTGAGATCACTGTTGAAGGGTTCCAAGTACATTAGAAAGTAACTGTATAACAGAGAAGACACACAAAGGAGCAAGAGGTAGAAAATTACATAAAAAGGAAAGAGGTGGAAAGTATTCCTCAATAGACTCTAAAAATGTGAAAAAAGTGTAGACTATCCAGGTAGCCTATTGCAGCCGTGCTGAGGTCTGCACCTTGCCTGCAGGCCAGACCAGGTTTTGGGTGTGCCCTTGCTTCTCTGGGAGCTGAGGGGTGTGGTAGCTGCAGGAGGAAGGTCAGTCTGCACCTGGTGCTGAGTAGCCTGGCTTCTATTTAAACAGGGCCAGCGCTATATCCTGTGCTGGTCAATCACTTCAGTTGCATTTTGGACAGCGACGGAGCAACACAGCTGGGCCGAGGCTCTCCATGCAAGCCAAGTTCTTTTCTGTTTTTTTTTTTTGTTCTGTTTGGATTCTATTTTGTGCTAGGGCTCCCTGATAGGGACTGGTTAGTGGCCCAGGCATGCGTGCAGGCTCGCACTTGTCA
This sequence comes from Eleutherodactylus coqui, assembly GCF_035609145.1. Taxonomy (NCBI): domain Eukaryota; kingdom Metazoa; phylum Chordata; class Amphibia; order Anura; family Eleutherodactylidae; genus Eleutherodactylus; species Eleutherodactylus coqui. The sequence continues at coordinate 227,374,192 of NC_089841.1, forward strand.
GAGCGATTGGTCCGCGAGTAGGCAGGGCCCCCTCCCGGGTTAGGGAACTATAGGGAGAGTATTCCCCATAGTGTTATGCTTCCTTTGCACAGTTGTGCCTTTGATTTATGTTATTGAGGTTGCACATCCGGAGGATGCAACATAGCCATGTCAATATTATCCTTAAATGCTATCCAGCTACACCAGGTAAGGTAGAAAGCATTCACCTTGTGATCATCTGCTAAGAGGTTTTCCATATGCTGGAGAAAATTTACCTACTTCACAATTGATGGTGGTCTCCAGTGCCTGGGAATGATTGTCCCAGGAAGCATCTTACTATAACTTCTTTCATGTAGGAAGTAGAGCCTAGAATAATGGCTAGCAATGCTATTTGTTAAGAGGGACTCACGTTTATACCCGTAACTTGGGTATAAGGGGTGTTCGCTGGATAATTAAAACAATTGCGGGTCATAGAACCCACAGCAGATTGGCACTGACAGCAGGCCTGGGGGATCAGAGGAAAAACTGTTTTTGGACAGTAATAGAGCGGTACAATCCTATCAGGATTTTAGAATTGGTTTTTGCGCTGAGCATGCAATTGACATTGTATGTATTAGAAAAAAATGCTTTGCTCCAATCTTCAACATTAACAGAAACCCCCAGTTCATCTTACCAGTGTATATCACATAGCACAGGTAGGTCAGCAGGGATGATTGAAGCACTGATGAGTCGAATGGAGCAAGAAAAGTTAAAGTATAAAAAGAAACCCAACATAATAAAATCCTCAAAACCTCACCTTCCTATAAAAAATGTTATACCTATATAAAAAAAATTTCAAGAAAAACAAACTGGTATTGCTGCATTCGTAATGACCCAGGGGAAAAAAACTTCATAAAATACTTAACCTGCATGGGAATGCTTGCCATGAAAAAGAAAACAAACATGGCAAAAATTCCTAATTTTGCCTATTTTGCCTTACAAAAATGGAATTGAAACTGATCAGGATTGTCATATGGAGCAACAGGTGGTACCATTACTAATGCAGATATTTTGAGTGGAGTCCAAGTTGCCTACATAGGAGCATAGTGGGCAGTAAAATGCCTTCTGAGTTACACCTAGTGCTTGCCTTGAGGTAGCAGTGCATGACACATGGATATATAGAGCAACAATGGAAAAATCCATATGTCATGCACCACAGGCTTAGGCTCGCACTAGGTATTACGCAGTGTACTAGTTTTGTCTGCTGTGCTCCTTTATGTACTCCAAATGTATTTACACATCAAACCTTGTTCTTGAAATGATTAGGATTTAATTTTTTTCTTATCCCTTGAGTTATTAGTTGAAAAAAAAAAACAAGAAAAAAAAAATATGTAGCCATCTCCATATGAAAGTCCGGATTATTATTAAACATTAACAGTTTTGCTGACAGTATTTCATCTACCACATAATTTAGATAAGATAAAATAATTGTTTCAATTTGCAGGCCAGACATGATAGAACACTCATGTGTCACAGAGCTCTAACTTGGTTAAATGTCAATTGTACATAAATATTTTACCAAGGAAACAATATGGTGTGGGAGCACAGCTAGGATAATGATGTCTAAAACAAGGTCTAACACACTTTAGCAAATCTCTTTCAGAGAAATTATTTAGTTTTTACAGCTACACTCTAGATGGGACAGTAAACCTTGCAAAGCTTCGGAAAGACCTCAAGAAATATGATGCGTCTTCATCGCCGCTCCTCCTAGTAAACCATACTAGTTAACCGGGTGGTCCTAGATCATCAGGAGCCTAAATGCCAAAAAGTCTATCATAACAGAGAGAGCTTATCAATTATGGTATCTCTCATACAACAAGTAAACTGCAAAGCCCTGATGGTGGACTTGTGGAAGATAGGAGGGAAGTGTGGGAATAAAATAAACAGAGATGCCCAGCCATGATGGTGGACTGGCTGTATGGAGCCGAATAGTGGGCACATCCACTTTTGAGTAAGTGCATTTGTTTATGTGATTTAGGGACTTATTCTACTACATCTTTGAGAAGCATACCGTTTTGTCCTTTCCTAGGAAAATCCTCATTTGGTGGTACCTGGCAGCATTGTTTTGGTGTGATCTGTTCTTTGTATCCATTCTAGGAAAAAGAGTTGTGACCAAATCCTAGGGTGACTTTTTTGGCACACTGTTTTTGCAGGGGCGTTTGCCATTGCCTTCCCCAGTTATCCTTACCCCCCCCCAGCAAGCTTGGTACTCATTTTACCGACCTTGGAAGGATGGCAGATGGAGTCAAACTTGAGTCGGCTACCTGAACCATGTGGAATTGAACCAGCAACCTTCAGGTCATGAGTGAGAGCTTAGGACTGCAAACTGCTGTTTTAACACTCTGTGCCACATGAGCCCACATGTAGAGCAGGCTAGTGTGTATTCTGCAAAGTTATGCAGAATTAGGTAGCATAGACACATCTTATTTAAAGTAAAATAAGATGCTTTAAGCATAAGTAAAAATATGCTTGTAATACATATGTCAAAGAGTCCTTAGTAGGGAGCATTGCCCTTAGCGGGTACCTGCCCACTCGAGCGAAAAGGTTCGGCTGCCGGCGGCGGGCAGGGAGCTGCGGGGGAGAGCGGGGAGGAATGGAGGGGGAGATCTCTCTCTCCCTCTCTGCCCCCCCCCCCCCCCCCGCTCCCCCTGCTCACTGACGCAACTCACCTGTCACCCGTGCCGGCACCCGAACCTTTTCTCTCGAGCGGGCAGGTACTCGCTAAGGGCAATTGCCCTTAGCAAGTATGCTCGCTCATCACTGGTCCTTAGGCCAGATTCACACAAGTGGTACACAACCCCCCCCCCCCCCCATTTAAAAGGCCATTTAGCCTAATTAGTCCCAGATGTGGTGTTTTACCTGCAAAATTGTGTAGCGTAATGTGCAATCGCACAGATTTTGGGTGCGCATTTGTCTCTGGGTTCTTACACATGAGCACTAAAATAGAGCATGCTGCATTTTTCATTGTGCGTGCAAACATGAAAAAACAAAAATTAAGCCCTTGAAATCAATCTCAACATTGCGCACGCAAATATGCATGCAAATATGTCTGTCTGATTCCACCCTTAGAGAGGTGGTGGATATGCTCTCAGAATCATCTCAATGAGGAGTATGACTTATTTACACAACACTAATGTAAATAGACTCCTTTTGTAGGTGGTGTGGTTTTCTTAGTTAATTTACGCTATTGTGATTAGTTATGTGCGCCTAATGTATGTAGGTGTGCTACATTTTATGTTAGTATGGGTGCCTTATTCATGCTCATTTGTGCATGTGGGAGAATCCTGCTTGTAAAATGTTAGAATAGAACCTATTGAATTCAAAGGGTTACACAGTAATATAGTACGCTAGGCTGAAAAAAAAAAAAACACGAGGCAGAAGCCAATTGACCCCACCCCGGGGGAAAAAATTCCTTCCCAGCTCCAAAATAATTTCTTACTTCAAGTTCGGCAGTCTGAAGATCCCTGGATCGACCACCCTTATGACTATTTAATGTCTATATCCTGTAATATGTAATATATATATATATATATATATATATATATTAGGTCATGTGACCTTAGTCTGGCATGCAGATTACATGCTGCATTGTTTCACTGCGCTGCAGCACAGGAGCTGCTGTCATAATCTAGTAAACTGTTTGCTTGATGAAGCTCACTGGGCTGCTAAATAAAATGTGCATATGATGCTTTTACATTGAAAGCTAGGTAGGAATATACTCCTAGCAGGCAGACAGGATTAGAGATACAAAATGAGTGTTTTGCAGCTGTTAAAGGGAAAGGAGTGCAATGTTTAACCCCTTTAATGGCTTGCAGTAATAGATATTTTTCCTTCCAGCACAATGAAGCACGATAGAAGTAGACCTATAGTATGCTCATGATCAAATAAAGAAGTTATCCTTGGACCTCAAATATAGCGTAAAAATACCATTTAGCTTAAAATATTGGTGGCCATCACCAATAAACAAATTACCTGAAAGTACTGCGGAATAAGATGACACACTACAAACAAGATTTTTTTGTCTGTTACATTTAAGACACAAATGACCCAAAATAGTAGCAGACTATTCGCAAAGTTGCTTCCTTTCTCTTATTAAATGACTACAATGACTACTTTAATAAGGATAGAAAAATGCAGAGTGTCTGTTTTTAGGTCCTCTTATTTTATTTATGGACTGTCTGGTATCAATCTAATAGAACATTTCATTTAAGGGGCGTCTTACACTTTAATAAAAGAGCATTCCATCTATTCTATTGCCCAACAAGCCCTGCAATCAGTAGAGACACAAAATCAAGACCATGTTGTCCGCCATCCCAAATCCTGCCTCCAGCATCACTGTATTAAAGTGTAGAGTCATTTATTCCTTCTTTGGATAAATGATTACAAAGCGCAGCCCTTAACCACTGACGGGTCTCAGTTGTATAAAAGTCTACCTCTTGGAAATATTCTTTTGATTAAAACTTTCCAATATCTGAAAAAGGCTTTATTAAAGTATTCACCAGCTCATCTATATTTAATAAAACCCACTGTATCACAAAGACATCTTGTTTAGTGGGTTTGCAGCTTAAAAGAAGCAGCTATTCTAATTAGCTGCCTTTTTTGCTATAAACTCAAAGCTGTTTTAGATGAGGGTTCACATGTGTTTGCATGTCACCTACTCCTCAAGAGGTTCACAATGACTCATAACACTGTGTTTTGCAAGATGTTTCACATTTTTCGAAGTGTTACCTCTTTTGTAGAAGGTGACACAACCTTCTGCTAACATTTTAGTTTTTCCATAAACTCTTGACTAATGTACACTCGTGATAGTGCATAGGGAGGAAATCTATACAGTACTTAATCAGATTTAGAAGGTTCATTTTTAGAGAAACACTTCTTTCTTAGTAGAAGGCTGTGAGCAATTGCATGATGATATTGCCAGACGGATTCCAGTTCTTGTGATCCCCAAGTACGTTATTAAAGAGTGACAATTCTGCTAGAAAGGTGTTTGACAATCCAGCATCATCTCCTGTGCTGCCATCAGAGGCTGATTCATTTTAGTCACATGCAGTAGTTTTCGCACTTATTAGGTGAAATGTACAGTTAATATAAAAAGTCAGACTTTTTCTTTGTCAGATATGTCAGATAAGTTGGGTGTTCTGTTATTAAATTTGTTCCATACTTTTATATAAAATCCTACATCAAAGTCACCTGTAACATTAGAAGGCTGTTTCCTTTTTTATGCCATATGGATACCACAGAGTGGGTCCCCACATTGGCACACCATTAGCTAGGAAAGAAAGCGGTAAAACATAACGTAGCTCTCAGTCAAGTGAACTCTGCTTGGTCATTAGTTATACAGTTTGCCATGGGTTTGTATGTAATACTTTATTGGCTATATAGGAGTTTGGCCACAGCTATCTTATGTGGGTGGGGGTGAAGGAAAGCGGATTTATCAGTTGACTTATGAGAAATGATCAAAGGATCACCAGACCAGCTTCAATAAAGATAAATAAAAATCAGAGCCTTGATTTGAAATTGCTTCCATTTAAAGAGACTCAGGCCATATACGTCGAGCCTTATAAACTAAGGCTCTTGAGCCTGGGGATGTAAGTTTTATACTTAACTTTCCTGCCGTTTCCCTAATGTCAGCTCTCAAACCCACTGCTGAAAAGCATTCCACGGATTATATAGCCGCACATTATGTAGTACACTCATTCTTAGTGCATGCCATATAGTCCATTGGAAGCTTTTGGTAGTGGATTTGTAGCCGACACCAAGGGAATCAAGAGGAAGGCAAGTATAAAACTTAAATCCCCAGACTCAGCATGTCAGTGTGAGAAGGGAGCCCAGGTTTGAGTTGGCACTGTAATGTGCTCTGTTATGGTTTCTATAGTTATGCAATCTGGATGGTATAAGGGCATCCTCTACTGGCTGTCATGAATTGCTCCAGTTTGTGTATTTCTCTATTGAGTGTTGTATGCAACTTCCCATTGGCTGAAGAGGGCAAGTGGAAGATCAGGAGGACTTGAGATCATAGAGAGCTGTAAGCTGGTGAGTGATATTAGTGGTACTGAACCTTAAAAGAGATTGCATTGCAAGGAGAGAGAGCTGCCAAAAGAGCAAGGAGTCAGCTTGGTGAGCTGTGAAGGTCATGTCCTGAAGAATCTGTGCCTGTTAGAGAAGGACAGTAGCACAAGAAAGGAAGCAGCCGGTGTTTGAGAAGCTCAGCTTCATAACTTGCCAGAACCCACGTCACTGAGAGAACAAAGCTGCAGTGACTACAGAAAGAGAGACTGATACAAAAGGATTCACGTTGTCATGCAGCTTTGTGAATTGAGGTACCCTCAACAGATGTCCAAAGATGCATCACCTGCATTATGATACCAAACACGCTGGTGATATTTAAGTGAGGTGGGCCCTCAGGAAAAAGGGCCTTAAAAGAAGGCCTACCAGTTATAATTTGTGAGCTTAAGCCTATACCAGAGAAACACATTCACCCAGTTGTGGACAAGTTATCGGACAACACATGCCGCAAGAATATGATATACATAGAAATGTTGCAATTCTTAAATAAATGTTCATCATATCATGATAATTTGTTTGGTGTGACATAAACTTAGAGTTCTCATAACAAAACAAAATAAATGAGTAGCCATGCTTCATAAACTGCACAAGCTCACAGGTTCAGCTAATAAATGATAGATCTGTACAGGTATAAATTAAATCTATTCCTTATCCATTAACATTTGGCAACATTTAGACTTGGGTAGACAGACTTTTTGTACCAAGACTTTTTTCAAGAGCAATCAAAATTTTAAAGGGGGTTATCCCACCTAAATAATTTATTATATCCATAGGAAAAATAAATGATTGCTTGCAAGTGTTATGGCACAAAAATAACAGAACCCTAGTCCCTTTTAGTGAATAATGGGGTAGTTTGAATCCATGGCCACCACTCCACTGACTTCTATGGAAGTGCTAGAGATAGCAAAGCACATTGCTCGTCTATCTTCATGGACCATGAATGGAGTGAAGGTCACACATGTGCACCATTACTTCAATCAGTAGAGACACTCATGTTGTGCTGTCTTGTGAAGCCAGAGGTCACAGTGATCAGAACCCCAGCATTCATACATTCATAGTGGCCCAGAGTTAGGGTATCTCTCTGTGAGGTTTACCTACCGCATGTGGATTGTCTTTGTGTCATTATGTGTGTGTGTTGGTGTTACTAACCTGCTGCGTGTGACGTGTTTGGTTGGTTAGGAATGTTGGGGGCAGAGTTTCAGAGAGTAGAGTGTAGAAAGGTAGTCGGTGGAGGAGTATGTAGGAGCAGGCGGCTGAAGCTCTGATGCTTCTGCCGGGGCAGAGATTTGGGCCCATCTCATTTATCGTGGGATACATCCCCTCCAGGTACTGGAGTGCGGAGTTCGGATCCTGTTTAAGGAGTCAGCGATCATGATTGCATATCCTACCAACTTTAACGCAGTCCAGAGTACGAGTTGGGCGTAAGCAACAGACCAGTGACTGCTACTGAAACAGGGAGAGAAAGGTGGTAACATGTGAATGAAAGGGTATCGTGTGTGTTCCCCTGCATGTCAGGAGTACACCCTCCAGAGTTAACTCTCCTTAGATAACCGAGACTGAGGATATTCATATGTCAGGTGAGAAGAGTGATTTCCAGATGCAAATGTGTGGGAGATTTTGGAAAAGGAAAAATGTATCTGAACTGTTATGCCCAAGACTGTTGTAATACCTTGTTCTTGGAAAATCAAAGTGGAAAATGTGAGTAAAAGAAAACAGTCTGCTTCTGGTTTGAAACTACTTCTTTGACTGTGGACCGTTATTTGGTCTGGGTGTTCAATTACTTGGAAGAGGCACTGCTGTCACGTGGACAGAAGTAATAAGTTTGTTTAGCACGGTTGCTATTACCGAGCCCTGCATACGGCTGGTCCGGCAGAATTTTGGATACAGTGGGAAGAGATGGTAGAGCCACCCGTGACACACCATCAGGTTTTCCCACTGTTTCTCCCTGGCTAAAGGACCGACCCTGCCATAACACATTTAACACCTCTGTGGGTAGGTGATAAATGACTTTGGTAAGACTTTGGAGTTCCTTAATGCACTCCTACGGATGGCCATATCAAAGTATTTTTTAATGTAAGATAGGGTCTAGGTCTAACCCCAGCCTAAAGGTGCTGCCTTATGAATGCATTAGATAACCTTTATGTTTTTGCATGACGACATGCAAATCACAATTACAGTTTATTACATAGATAGTGGCTCTTTGTGAAGGCTTAAGTAGCTGTATATCATATTCCTTTGTCTATTGTAACATTACTCCCAATAGCGAATGAAAAAGATAAGCATTCTAAAAGTACCATTAATGATAAAGTACAGTAGGCATTCTTGAAACTTCATTATAACTTTGTTATCCAATTCCTTAACATGTTAATAAGCAAGCTATGGTTGTTACAGGATCAATGACAAAAGACATTCATCTGAGGGAGATCTATTTCATATTCTAAGCTTACCTGCTATCATTTTCTCAAACCAATTTACTGATTGCTGTTTATTGTCTAAGCCATTAACAATCATCTACATCATGCTATTATACATTTCTATGATTAATCAAGTACTATTAGTGTTAATTATTTATAATCCCTTTTGCTATGCAATGCCTTGAAGTCCAGTTGGGCTTTGAAGTGGTTACCAGGCAACACCATGAAAAGACTGTAGTCTTAAATAGACCCTTTCAAGGATTGGCAGATATAAACCAATGTTTAATTAGTGTATCAAAATGATTAAATAATTCTTTATTGGCATATTTTAGAAATATGGGTTGCTCTACCATACTGTTACTATGTTATCAAAGCTCCAGCATATAGTTTATAGAAACTTATTGCATCCTTAATATGTTATATATGTATGAATGTAGAATTGCATGAGGCTGAGGTGTAATAAAAAGATCAGTGGAGTGAGCTGCTACGTTGGAAAAACTTCTTCTCTGGAAGATTTGAAGTTCATGATGCATCATTCATTTAAAGGGCTGTGATGTAAGGCTAAGTGTCTGCAGCGGCCCACTGTATGTCCTGGAACTTCCTTCAGTGATAAGAGTTATATCCAGTGATGCACCATCCTTAAAGCCAGACAATGCAAGTATGCGGGACCCATAATACCAAGGGAGCCTGGTACTAAGCTGATTCTCTGCTTTGTAATGTATAGTTGCAGTTTTTTTCTGAAAGCCATCACTAGGAGGAGTTCACAACCAAACTTTTTACAGGTCTGATTGAGTTGTACTGTGTCTACTATAGTGGTGGCTGCCGGCAGATAAAGAATCAACTATTATATTAAGGTTAATCGAAAATGTGGCATTCTGTAGGGTAGTCTAACTGTATGGAAGCATTTATATGAATTACCTAGCGTAAATATTTTGAAATACATTGCATTCAGGCCAAATGCTGCGATATGAAAGCTTTGCAGTATTTCCATTTGGCAAACTCCAGATGTAAGCATGAAAGACGTGAAAGTGGGAAGGATGTGCAGTTTTCGCTGTAATACCTAGTGGGTCATACTCCCAACATCCTATGATTATGCCAAAAATTAGGGAAAATGGTATACAATGGTAATTCTTTGAATATGCTTGTAGCAATATTAAGTCATACGTTTAAAAACATCACATTAAGTGGGCGACCCTCTGTGTACTTCAGATAAAGAGATGCCTTCTGAATATGTAGAAATCTATTTCTTTTATGCAGAACACATTTTTTCAAGTAATTGTCAATGAATACCAGTTGCTGCGAGAGGTGATAAGTTCTTCATCAATGCAAGTGTTTAAACAGAGGCCGGACAGACATCTGTCTGGGATGACTTAGTGAACCTGCACTGAGCAGGGGGTCAGACCAAATGACCCTGGAGGTCCCTTCCAACTCTACCATTCTATGATTCTATGAATTAATGCAACATAGTATAAGCCAATGTTCCACAGGCATTTAGATGCCACCATCCTGTATAAAGAGGCTACTAAACCCAAATTGCACAATAAGCACTTTCCAACACCCTCTTTAGTTTTTCGATATCTTACTTTTCAACCTCTTGCTGCTACTGGTCCTATATATGCTGCTACTGATGGTCTAGTTATTAGAACTCTTGTGTTTACTGCTGCTCTAAAATAACTTACTTTCATTAATTTCTTTATTACTTTAAAACCAGAAATGTATGTTAAAGCTTTAATAGAAAAACACATTTAAAAAAAGCTCATTTGTTCAGGAAAAACCTGAAAGGTTTGCACACAAACTTTCAAGTACCGTCCTTTTAACTTAATTAGAGGTTATGCAACACTCAGAAAAGACATTTGATTAAATTACAAAGTGGCACATTCTGCAGTGGATACTCAGCAGGTTCATCACAACACGGCAAAAACAATTTATGTGCCAAATAAAATAATAATTGTAAACACTTGTGCACGACCAATGCATTTACCTATTATACATGCTTATTTTTTGACCATGTATTTGCTTTTTGTGACAAACTCAGAGTTACTTGTTTATCACTACTGTATGGCACATTAAAATTACTAGAGCTCTATCTATACAAATAATCTCACTAGCTCAGAAACATTAGATACTGAAAACCATGCCTGATGTAGAGACCTAACTGAAGAATCTGACTATCTGATTTATCTACTGGCTAAGGCCTTAGTCACACAGGCGTTTTTTGCCGCGATTTGCGCATGCGTCGGCCGATTTTATAAAACCATTGCTTTGCAATGGTATTGGACACATGAGCACTTTTTATGCGCTCGTCCGATAAATTATAGAACAGAAATCGCAGATCGCAACTATCTGCGATTCCTGTTCTCTTCTCTATATGCGCTCAATGGGGCCGGCGGCAGCAGCGCCGACCCCATTGAGAACATATAGTAGACAAATCATTCTTCTCTGCCACAGCTGTAACAGCTGTGGCAGAGAAGAACGATGTTTGCCCATTGAATTCAATGGAGCCAGCAATACAGCTGGCTCCATTGAAAGCAATGGGCTGCCGGCGATCGGGGGATGAATTGTCGGGAAGGGCTTAAATATATAAGCCCTTCCCTGCAATTCATCCAGAAATGTGTAAAAATAAAAAAAATATATATATACTCACCTTGTCCCGGCAGACGGCGTTCAGCCGCGGCCGGCGGCAGTTTGAATTCATGAATGGGTGTGAGTGAGAGCTGCCTCTGATTGGTCAGGCTGTGACCAATCAGAGGCAGCTCATTCAGCAGGCGGGGATTTTAAATCCCCGGCTGCTGAATACTAGAGAGAACAGTTCAGCAGAACTGCCGCCGGCAGCGGCTGAACTCCGTCTGCCGGGACAAGGTGAGTATATATATTTTTTTATTTTTACACATTTCTGGATGAATTGCAGGAAAGGGCTTATATATTTCCCGACAATTCATCCCGCGATCGCCCGCAGCGCATTGCTTTCAATGGAGCCGGCTGTATTGCCGGCTCCATTGAATTCAATGCGCTGGACAGCTCCGGCCTGTTTCTATTGAAACACGGCTAGGAGCAGTATTTTCGTGCGATTTTTTGGCCCCGGTCACGCGATTTGCGGATGCGCATCCGTCATGCGATCCGCAAATCGCAGGAAAAAATGCCCGTGTGACTAAGGCTAACACAGTACAACAATATTTTTCCTTTAAAATTAGTTTAATTCTTAGTGAGTTTATCAGTTTGCATTAGATTAAAATGTTGGGAAATTCATGCAATTAACATTTGAAGACTTGCCCACTTGATTTCAAAAAAAGTTAATCTGAAAATCTTTACATGGATATTATGGATTAGAAAATGTGATTTTTTTAAATTATTTTTCTTAATTATATGGAATCTACCTGTGTTTAACAGATTCCTGCTTATAGATTTGGAGAGAAAAAAAAGAATATCATTTGCAGGTAGGGGGTGGCATGAGGGAGGAGCAAATCATTTTGTAAATACAGTAGACTTCTACTCATTATTGCCACCATAAAATACAGTGCAGTCTTACAAATTAATGACAGCATTCAGAGTCAGGATAGCATATCAGAAAACACTTACGTCCATAAACTCATAGAATGGTAGAGTTGGAAGGAACATCAAGGGTCTTCGGGTCCAACTCCCTGCTCAGTGCATGATTCACTAAATCATCCCAGACAGATATTTGTCCAGCCTCAGAAGACTTCCATTGAAGGAGAGCTCACCACCTCCCATGGCAATCTGTTCCACTCATTGATCACCCCCCCTATCTAATATCTAATTTGTATCGCCTCTCTTTCAGTTTCATGCCATTGCTTCTAGTCTTTCCTTGTGAAAATGAGAATAGGGCTGATCCCTCTGCACTGTGACAACCCTTTAGATATTTGTAGACAGCCATTAAGTCTCCTCTCAACCTTCTCTTCTGCAAGCTAAAGAATCCCAGATCCTTTAACCGCTCCTCATAGGACATGGTTTGCAGACCGCTCACCATCCTGGTAGCTCTTCTCTGAACTCAATATCCTATGAGCTATTATCCCCTTACAGAAGTCCAGAGTCTAGGTAGACAGTGTATACTTCAGCCCAATAGACAGTCCAGAGGTCAGGACACACAGTAGGTTTAGCACAGTACAAAGAGGTCAGGAGCTAGAACAGGCAAAAGCAGGAGAATTGTCAATATGGTGAGGTCAGGATTGGAGAATTAAAGTAGTCAAAATCAGCAACTAGGAAATCAAAACAAATGAGAAGCACCTTCAGCTGGACAATGAGACCAAAAGTTTAGGCACCTTCCTGAGCGTTAAGATGTCTGATATAATAAGAAGTGCCCCGAGATTGGTGGGGAACCAATGCTGCCTTTAGGTGCCATTAGGTGGAGCTGTAGAAACATTGTTCCAGCTTACTACTCCCATGAGGAGAGGTAATAAGAGGAGCTAATTAGTGCTGTTAATGGCCTCAGATCCTTGATTTTAGGTAGGAGCTCTTAGATCTGCTTGCCACCATTTCTGGGCATGTCCCGTTCACTCGTTAATTCAAGAAAAATGAGATAATTGAAAACTAATCTTTCTTCAAAATTTGTTCTCTTTTCATAAAAATTGTAGCATGAAAAAGTGGGTTATATATAAATACAAAATCTCCAACATTGTATGAATTTAGATGTACAGTAAGTAATGCAACTTAAATACATATTTTAACATTACCATAAATTTAATGCATCAATTTGTGCAGCAAAAATAATTATTTATCGCTCTCCATACATTTATAAAGTCCTAGTCACTCTGAGGCATGTGAGCTAGTCAAGTTGACACATAATAAAATATGGTTACTTGGGTCATTTGGTAGAAAGCTGGAAGGTCAAATTCTAAGAACACATTACATTCCTATTGGCCTGGAAACCTGAGGCTTGGAAAACGGCCATATTGATTTTCCCAAATACCAGGAACACTGGCATATAAAAAAAGTAAATAGATCAGACCCTGGAGGCAAAGAGCAAGCACAGTCTGACTTTCCGGCTGCATCTTATTCTCGATTATCAAAATATTAAGGTTTCACATAAAACATGCAAGTAATCACAAAGGAAAGCAATTATGATAAAATGCCAGAAAAAAAAAAACTTATTTAATTCATTGGAAGGGATAAATAAGTTCTCCTCTATTAACTAATAAAACAGAGCTACATGCATTCCTGAGTGGCTGTGGGATGGTATATTGATCTTTCAGAGTGACAAGGTGAGGGAATTTAATACATAGTGATACGTAAGGATATGTGTAACACCTATAAATCCATAGTAGCCTATTTATCTTTACAGCATGTTTCAAAATTATTTTTGGTAGGTTTTTTTCTAATTTTTGACTTCATGATCTATATTAAAAAAAAAAATAATAATCCTTGAATGTTGCAGTTTTCAAACTGACCTTTAAGAGTTTAAAACTCCTGTTTTGTAGAAAGCACTTTTTAGCAGCTATCTCATTATCACCACCACATGGAGGATTACAATGAAAGGTATAAGAGGTAAAAATATAGCTAACATATGATCAACCATTTACAATAAGTGATGGTCTTAGCTCACCTCCTCCCTCTCCCTGCACATTATGCCCAGAACACTACCCCATAGAAATAAGTGAGTTTTCTTCTGTCTTAATTTTCCTGCAGAACTGTAAAGCAGATCTCTGAATGTTGCTAACAATATCAAAGGAAAGAAAGCTGCCCCCATGATCATATACAGAAAAAGTTCTAAAACGTTCTGCAATCAGAAAATAAAAACGGATTACAAAAAATAGTTGTGTGTCTGTATCTGGTTTTAATGCATAAAAACACAGGCGATACATTTCTATTTAAGGAGTATAATTAAAAAAAAAATTATATACTGACCTATTCTTCCCCTGTCAGTCTGCTTACCAGATCTTCACTCCCCTATCTTCTCCTGACTCCAGGGAGAGGGGGAAGGGGGGTTCATTTCACCTCCAGGTGGCCGATTCTTCTGTTTCCTGTGAGGTTACGTACAGTGACGGCAGTTTTCTTCCTGCCAGCTAATGTAGGTTATGTCACAGTTCACAGGCCAGCAGGGGAGTGTCAATCTACTGCAGAGACTGCTCATGCGTGAAGTCTCTGCAATAGATCAGAATTCCTTCCTAGGCAATGAACGTGACTTTTACTGACTGGCCCAGAAATGAAATGTGAAGAATGCAGCCTTCATAACAAGCCGGCTGGCATGCTTTAAGGTGACCCAGGGGCACTGCAGAAGCTTAGCCAGGGGAAGATGTGGTAAGGAGACTGATGGGGGGAGGAATAAGCGAGTATAGATTTTTTTTTTTTTTACAAAACTTCTTTAAAGGATCCATAGATACAGATTAAGTTGGGGATGTGTCACTGCAAGATGGCTAGATAGAATATCTGTTTTGAAGTCTAGGCATTTGAAAGACATACATATAAATACCTGGGACTTTCTTGCTGAAATAAACAATAATCAAATAGTTTAGATTTAGACAAAAGTTAAAATTATTTTTTTTATTTTTCTATGACAGAAGGCTGCTTCCTAATACAGTGTTGCGATAGCCATGTATGATACAAAAATATTAGATTTCACTTGCCCATTTATGTTCTGTTTGCTCTTCACAATAGCAAAGGATTTTCAAGTGCCCGAACATAAAAAGGGGCCCTTAGGGCTAGCAGAAACAGTCTATTTGCAGCTGACTTTAATCCCTTGCTTTTAGAGTCTATTTCCTATTAGTTGATTCAGAAGTAACATATCAAGCAATATTAAAGGCGTTTTCCAAAAAGAATATTACTGATAACTTATCTTCAGGAAAGGTCATCCATAGTTGATCGGCTGAGGTCAGTCGCTTGGGAGCTGTGCCTGCAAATACAAGCGCCGCCCACTACACAGACTTCTGCTGCTTGCACTCCGACCTCTGTGCATTTGCGGCGCCTACAGCATGCACCCACTCAGCTGATCAGTCAGGGTCCCGGGCAATGAACCCCAGACAATCAAGTATTGATGACCTATCCTGAGGATAGGTCATCAATAAGATTCTCCCCAGAAAACCCCTTTAATTATATGTCAGGCATGAACAATGAAAGCAGCAAACTTTCCAATGTAATTAATACTGTATAGAGTGGAACTTTGGTGTTCAAGAAACATATCTTTTGCCTCACATGCTGCCGATGATCAACACATGCATCACCACTAATTGCCAGGCTGCACCTGGACTTGCCAACTGGAAAAATAAACATAGGTGAGCCCGGCAATTACCGGTAATCCGCATGTGATTACAGTGGATCATTCAAAGAATGCACAACAACCTAAGGCTGCCTTCACACTTGCGATACTCCCGCATTGTGCGATTTTAAGTGAATATGCTTAATTCTAAAACCAATGCTTTTCAGTGGTTTCATTCCCATTTGCAATGTTTTTACTCATGTGATGTTGTGCTAAAAGAAAAAAATTACGGCATATCCTCTTTCTGGATTTTGCGTTTTGCCCATGTTTCTTTATGGAGCCTTTTTCTATTGCAACGCAATTTGTGTATTTTTAACATTAAAAAATCATACATAGTGTTTCACCAAAATTAAGACCGTCTTATATTTTTTGCCCCACAAGAGGAGCTAGGTCTTATTTTTTTTGGGAATGTCTTAATATACTTACCTAGCAGGCTCGGTCTAGGTCCCTCATGCTGCTCTTTGGAGCTCTGACACAGGATTGATTTGCTAATTCATAAATGTGTGAAGGAGCCCTAAGGGTGCCTTCACACTGTTGAGGAAATCGTGCTAGATTTGTGTGTTCTGAGACGCACAAATCTCACACAAATATGAAGCCCAATGTTTTGAATGGGTTCGTTCACATTAGCAATGTTTCCAGTCTTGAGATGCTATGCAGAAAAAAAAATTGCATTGTCTTCAGTAGGGCTTGCGGCAATTAAAGCAATGAGAGGACTCTGTGATCTGTGATGGCCACAGCGATGCAAGGCTGTTTTTACGTAAAAATGCCTCACATCTATGGGTTTCACATTCACATCGGGCCGCGATTCATGGCCCAATATCACCCTCACCAGTGTGAAGTAGCCCTTAGGGTATTTTCACACTTGTGCGAAATTCGGACTTTTTTGAGCAATTAAAACACTAAACTATGAAACTCATGCTTTTTATTGGATTCATTGCCATTTGCGATGTTTTCACTCATGTGATGTAGCATTAAAAAAAAAATTGCAGCATGTCCTATCTTCCTGCGTTTTGCTCTTTATCTCTGATGTTTCCATATGGTCCTCCTTTTTATCGCAAAGCACGAACTTGCAATTTTCTTGGGTTGAGTTTTTAACATAAGAAACTTGTCTATCGCAAGAAAAATGCATGAGAAAAAAAAAACCCATTGCACGTGGCAGCGATGTTTCTGCAAGAATCGCTGATGCTCAGACATCTCATGAACAAAGTTGCAATATTGTCACAATTTCCTCATGGCGATATCGCGTTCGCCAGTGTGAAGGAGCCCTAAAAGTGGTCATTTACATTAAAGGGGTTGTCCCGCGGCCAAAACGAAAAATTTTTCACACCCCAGTCCCCCATGTTAAGCAAGCATCACAAACTACCCATGTAAATCGGTTTTTTAGAGCGTTTCTACTCACCATGAAGCTGTTTCATGAAGTTATAAAAATCTTCTTCCAAGATGGCCGTCGTCATTTCCCATGGTGCACTGCGGGTCTTCTCCCATGGTGCACTGCGGGTCTTCTCCCATGGTGCACTGCGGGTCTTCTCCCATGGTGCACTGCGGGTCTTCTCCCATGGTGCACTGCGGGTCTTCTCCCATGGTGCACTGCGGGTCTTCTCCCATGGTGCACTGCGGGTCTTCTCCCATGGTGCACTGTGGGTCTTCTCCCATGGTGCACTGCGGGTCTTCTCCCATGGTGCACTGCGGGTCTTCTCCCATGGTGCACCGTGGATGTTCTTCTCCAGTCTGAGCTCCACTGCCGATTAGAGCCACCTCATTGGCTGATCGGCACCACGTGACAGGGCGGAGCTACACGATGACGCTGAGAAGGGGGAGGAGCCAGGACGCAGCTCGTGAGCCCGGACCATCCAGAAGAGGAATCTTCAGTGCGCAAGCGCGACTGTTCGTGCTACCAGAGCAGAAGTTTAGTAGTCGCCATGGAGACGGGGACGCCAGCACCGGAGGGGGTAAGTGTATAACTTCTGTATGGCCAATATTTAATGCACGATGTATATTACAAAATGCATTAATATGGCCATATAGAAGTGTATAACCCCACTTGCTGCCGCGGAACACCACCTTTAAAGGATCATAGATAACTTTACAACAATGGATTCTAGGAACATAATAGTCGTACGCACTGAAAGAGAACATTTATGTATCTAGGCACACATTTTATTTAGTGACCATATCTTCATACAACTATTTCTTTGTTTTTGCCTTCACGCTAGCAAAAGCTTTTCAGGGTCAATACATAAGTTATTCCATTTTAGCTTAAATTCATATTTCTCTTCAAATACAGAACAGCAAGACGGCTATATGACAAACTCCAGCGTGATAATGCCGCAGTGTTGTAAGAGGCAGTCTACCTTCACAAAGAAAACAATGAATGCTAGATTATTTCCAGTCAAATAGTATCTAAAGCTCTTGGGTAACAACATCTAATCAGTGAGCTGGGAAATTCATGTCAAGCATTGCAATGCACATCTGCATAGCAGGAAAACTCAGACTTTTGGGCAATCACTCGTGCATACTGTATATAAAGTGTCTTAAACACTTCAAAGGGAAATGATCATGTTTTTGAAGCAGGGATTTTACACCTCACACCAAGCGAGTTCAGAATTTAATAGTGTTAACCGTGAGATATCCTGCATGGCGTGAAAATACTAAAGGTTTTATTATTTAGGCTACTTAATAAGATGTATTTTATATTTGGAGTCACCATTGCTTTTATTACGCCAACATGCTTTGCAGAACTACATAGAGATTGTCATCTTGACCAAAGGTTCCCTTTGAGCTGGGCTTACCTTTACATTTTTTAACATATTTTGTTAAAAGCATAAAATCAATTACCCTTTTGTCTGGGGACCGAAATCCCACCAAAATCTCGCGGAATGAACGCACGGAAATACCTCAAGATTTCCATGGGAGAAATGCAGCTTCAAAACCAGCAGCCTTTCACTGCGGGTTTTAGAGCCGCTTTGCCCATAGAAAGGCCGCCACGGAAAGAGGGAAAGAATTGACATGCCGCGTTTTTGAATTCTGCACGCATGTTAATTTCAGCACGGCTGGGCCGCAATGAATCGGCCACAGCATGTGGACAAGATTTTTGTATATCCCGTTTACTTTGCGGGCTAATCCCAGGATAAAAAGCCATGGGCGGAATTTCCGTGCAGAAAGTCTGCACCAAAACTCGGCGTCAACTATGCCCCGTGTGACCACAGCCTTATGGGCTTCCATTATTCTATTACTAGATCCATTTTCTTTTTTGTAAGAATGTTATGAAACAATCTATCCTAATAAATAATACCAGTGTGGACAGACATCTACTACATCTTTAGAGTCGGAAAAAGAGAATAAGTTTCAAAGTTTTGGATAAAGGGGAAAAAAAAGTTTTAATAAACCAAAGTGTCATACAAGCCAGGTTAGGATGAAAGATTGGGATATAAATTGACAATTAACCCAGAAGTGTAACCAAATGTCAGTAAAAAGCCTTTTAATACAGAGCGTTGTCAAAAAGACCGATCCAGCTCTATGCTATATCTCAATAAAAGTGTTCTATATTGAAAAAGGAATAGCGTTTTTGAATAGGAAAATGTGATTTTATCCCAGCAAGAGAAACCAAGTAATCTTGTAGATATGATACCTCTTAATGGCTAACAAAAATACATGGTGTTATTGCGAGCTTTCGAACCTACACAGGGTTCTGCCTTATGTTGTATTATATCTACAAGATTACTTTGTTTCACTTGCTGGGAACATTTTGCTCTACTGGCTAACACAGTACTAAACTTTTTTCTTGAATAGGAAGGCAAGGATCTGGTACACAATAGTATGGCGCATGGGCCCCTAAGGGCTCTGTGAACATGGCTTTTTCTAATCTTTTTTATTGAGAGAACATTGTTGCAATTCTACTTTATTTTTATGACTTTTATAATATAAAATAATGTCTACATTCGGCACAATTGTGTCAAGATTGACCGCCAGACCACATGTAGTCAAATCCAATAAATTAGAAAGCACAAAAGAAACATTCATGAGCGTGGATTTCAGTTTTATGTTGTGGCTAGAGATGAGCGAACGTACTCGTTTCGAGTACTTACGCACCCGAGTACCGCCATTTTCGAGTACTTCAGTACTCAGGTGAAAAGCTTCGGGGGGCGCCGGGGGGCGGGGAGAGGCTTGGCGGTGCGGGGGGTAGCAGCGGGGAACAGGGGGGAGCCCTCTCTCTCTCCCTCCCCCCCCACTCCCCACTGCTACCCCCCGTGCCGCCACGGCGCCCCCCGAATTTTTTCGCCCGAGTACGGAAGTACTCGGAAATCGCGGTATTCGGGCGAAAAAGGGGCGTGGCCGAGCACGTTCGCTCATCTCTAGTTGTGGCCCCTGCAAAAGATAGACCGTAAAAGCAAACTGCAAAAATTGAAAAATTATGTGGTTAGCAGAAATCTACTTTCTGCATCTTAGTCCTTTGGGACCGCTGCTGTGATTAAAAAAGTGTACTCAAAGTAGCGCCTTCTGCTACACTACATGCTTAAAGCAGTCATTGGACCAGTGTTCAGTCAAGGGACTCTCAATGCAGATAATACCTGAATCACAGCAGACGGTGGATGACTTCCTGGCTGATATGCCCCTGTTGTAGCAGGAGGCAGCCACTTTGAGTACACTTTCCTTACCTAAGTCATAGCAGTGGTCCCATGGGAATTTGAGAGATGCGGAAAGTGAATTTCTACTACTCACATAACTCTTCAACTTTACAGTTGGGTTTTACTCTATGTTTTACAGGGGCCACAACTAGAGATGAGCGAGCATACTCATCCGAGCTTGATGCTCATTCGAGTATTAGGGTGCTCGAGATGCTCTTTACTCGAGATGAGCACTACGCGGTACTCGTCTCGATTAAACGAGCACTGACCATTGAATTCAATGGAGCCAGCAATACAGCCGGCTCCATTGAAAGCAATGGGCTGCCGGCGAGCGCGGGATGAATTTTCGGGAAGGGCTTAAAAATATAAGCCCTTCCCTGAAATTCATCCAGAAATGTGTAAAAAGTAAAAAAAAGAATATACTCACCTTGTCCCGGCAGACGGAGTTCAGCCACGGCCGGCCGGCAGTTCTCCTGAACTGCTGTGAGTAGTATTCAGCAGCCGGGGATTTAAAATCCCCGCCTGCTGAATGAGCTGCCTCTGATTGGTCACAGCCTCACCAATCAGAGGCAGCTCTCACTCACCCATTCATGAATTCATGAATGGGTGAGTGAGTGCTGCCTCTGATTGGCTCAGTGCAGGGACCAATCAGGGGGAACTCTCAGCTCTTGATCTATTGTTGCCAGACAGAAAAAAATAATTCTATGCATATTTTGATCAAACTACATGTGCCCACTTTATGGTAATCTCATTTAAGTTGGTTCCTATGTGAGTACAAGATGCAGGACTAAATAGGGACCAATGTCATAACACAGAACTAGTAAACATGTGAAAGTGTTCCAGTGAGGTCTATTAACCCCTTAAGGATCAGAAACTTTTTAGGGATTTTACCCATATGGCGGTTTTACTGCCTTATTTTTTTCCTTCAGCTACCAAAATTATTTTTGCTGCTTTTTTTCCTTTAACATATAGGGCTATTTTTTATATATCTTTTCACTAACTTATTTCAGTTTTTTAGTTTAATTGGGGTTAAAAGGATAACAAGATTTTAACATTTATAGGTTTTTTTTTTTAAATTGGTATATTTACGCTAAAGTGTGCGAACGAGTTCCTCATTTTCTTTGTTTTGATATATATGTATGGTTTGGGATTACAGGTCGCATCTAGCGACAGTTTTGGTTGGCATCGGCTTTAGGTTATTTTCTTTCTTATGTATTTTATTCTGCAATTTTCTTTTTACTTATGTAATTATTCTTTTTACTATTTATGCCCTTCATGACATCATATAAGACCACTGGGGGACAGTCACATGTTTGTTTTTGACATTTTTCCACTGTAGCTGGAGCATTCCTTAGGAGCCCAATTTATAGAGAAAAACATCCCCTATAGTAACAGTCAGGGGCGTAACTATAGGGGATGCACAGGAGGTGGTTGCACCCGGGCCCAGGACCCTTAGGGGGGCCCATAATGCCTGTCTTCATATAGTTGTAGATCATCCTAGTTGTATGAATAAAGCATTATAGTGTTGTGGCCCTGTTGCAGATTAGCATTGGGGCCACGAATCTTCAAGTTATGCCTCTGGTGACATATATGAAATATATGAAGTGAGCAAGCTGACAGCACAGCACACTATTTTCAAGAGCCTCTGGTGACAGTCACTGGCAGAGCTCATCAGCGTCTGCTAGGGCTTTGTAGCTCTGCTTTGCCAGAGCTCACCCAGCGGTCACCGACTGCTGGCTCACGTAGTCGGAATTATATGTCCACTTTCACTTGTTAGTACATCGTGCTCATTGAGCAATGTTTACTAAATAAAGGAGGGGGCAGAAAGGGTTAAAACTCCTCTGGGTTATTAGCTGTGACAAACAGCTGACAACTCGTCCTGCTTCTGATTGCAAAGGCGGAAGGCTTTAATCCCAGTCATAATTTTACATACAGCTGGGCTTTAAGCCCGGGACCAAGTGCCGAAAATTTACAGTGCTTGATCCCTAACTGATTAAAGTGCTGACCCATCCTCACTACACAATGTATTCTTGGATCGTGTTATAACAGTTGGCCTAACTAGGGACCAGGGGTGTAACTATAGGGAATGCAGAGGATGTGCTTGCATCCGGGCCTGGGAGCCTTAAAGGGGTTGTCCCGCGAAACAAAGTGGGGTTATACACTTCTGTATGGCCATATTAATGCACTTTGTAATGTACATTGTGCATTAATTATGAGCCATACAGAAGTTATTCACTTACCTGTCCGTTGCTAGCGTCCCCATCTCCATGGTGCCGTCTAATCTTCAGCGTCTAATCGACCGATTAGAAGCGCTTGCGCAGTGCGGTCTTCTCCCTTCTGAATGGGGCCGCTCGTGCCAGAGAGCGGCTCCTCGTAGCTCCGCCCCGTCACGTGTGCCAATTCCAGCCAATCAGGAGGCTGGAATCAGCAATGGACCGCACAGAAGACCTGCGGTCCACCGAGGGTAAAGATCCCGGCGGCCATCTTCACAAGGTAAGTAAGAAGTCACCGGAGCACGGGGATTCGGGTAAGTACTATCCGTTTTTTTTTTTTTATCCCTGCATCGGGTTTGTCTCGCGCCGAACGGGGGGGCTATTGAAAAAAAAACAAACCCCGTTTCGGCGCGGGACAACCCCTTTAAGGAAGGCCATAAGGCCTCTCTTACCCATATAGGGAGCCCAGTGCTATGAATAAAGCACTATAGTTAGGGGCTCTGTTACAGGTTTTGAATTGGGGCCCAGAAGTTTTAAGTTACGCCTCTGCTGGGGACTATTACTATGCTTTTTAAAGGCCATGTTAGGTTAAACCATGTTGATATATGTGGACCACATGATTTACTGCAGGTGCTGTAAATTTAACACTGGAACGTCTGTTTTTTTTATTTACTGCATTACCTTCGAACTGATGATGAAGTTATAAATGATTCCTATGGCTTTTCAAAATTTTTTTTTGAGTTGCACGGTTAACAGTGGACACACACGTTGGAATAAAGAGTGTTTTTTCTTCTGTACTGCAGATGTGCTGGCCGGCGCGCATGCACAGTGACTGTGCTGTCACTAGGTCCCGGGGCCTTCGAGCAATAATTATTGTGGAAGGGCCGCAGGATGGACAGCTTAAATTGACTTTAATGGAATACATCCACATGTATTATGGTTCAAAATAGAGCATGCTGCAGTTTTCCCCCTGCGTGCGGAAAAATCGCAACCGATTTCCACTTGTGGGCAAGGAAGCCCGCTTTTACCTAGCATGCTATGACAGGTATTTGCTGTGGAATCTGGAGGCGGATGCCCGCTCTGGATTTCGCAATGTAAATCTGGCTGTGTGCATTGGGCTTAAAGCAAACTTTCGTTACACAACTCTTTCTATGGAGTACATATAAAATGCTTCCTAAGCATTCACAGAGATGGGATTTTTCTTTTTGCTTTTGCATCTGCAAAGTGCAGTTTAACCCCCTTTAGAGCTACTTGGAAACAAAGACTTGCATTTTACCACTAATAACTAATTCTGTGTGACAGAATAATACAATTAGTTTATTATTATGGGAGCAGAGCTTTTCCAAACTTTTACTTGTTACATATATTTAATGAATAAAGACAGGCTTACATTTGTGTTTGAAGTTCTATTCGGAGCCAAGAGCACAGAAAATCCAGATTAAAAAATTGCAGTATTCTACGCAATTTCATATGGAAAAACGCAGTCCGAATGCTGGAAGTTGAACAGAACCCAATGGCGTCCAATTGGCACTATTCAGGTCAAACAGTTCAGATATTTTCTGTGTTTGTCTCCGAGGACAGAAATACAACTGAACTGCGGGCTCACTGTGAATGTGCCCTTATGCTAAATGTATTCATGCTCTTCTTCTTTAGTTAACAGGTCTGTTTCATAAATAAACTCAATGATCTGTGGGATGAACATGTTTAGAAGCAGCATTCAGCTACTTAAGCAACATTTCCTGTAGTCTTGACTAAAATGTATAACCGAGTCTAGACAGAAGTTGGTAAAGCCCTTCAAAAGTGCACAAAAATTAGCTCTATGTTCACCCTGTAATAAATTGGTTTTATATTTGCCAAAAAAGAGAAAAAAGGTTGTTCCAATAAAGAAACTATCTCAAAGCTAAAGTGGTATAAAATGGCTTGTCAACATAGACATCATTGAAGGCTTTACTCTTTGAAAAAGTCAAAAACTACCATTGAAAAATGTCCAAAAATTATTATTTTATCTCCGTTTATCCTTATGAATGAAGCAGCAAAGTCAACATTTGCTCGCAGTGGTGCAGAGCTTCCCAGCACCAGATACAAAGCCCACAATAGAGATCAACAAAGGAATAAGAAACAGCACTCCAATATCTTGAATGATATGTGCGAGGTTTATTCCATTATGGTTTTACAACATTTCTGCTCTTCATTGGAGCCGTTTTCAACCTTCTTGGGTGAATCAACTTTGCACATCTCATTAAAGATATTGGAGTGCTGCTGCTTTTTTTTTTTCTTCTGTTATACTTCCACTCAAGTAGATCTTCAAAATCCAAGAGTTTTATATTTTTGTTCTCATCCATCCTTAACAAATTTCCATTTAATAAGTAAATTAGCTCTCACTGTCTTGACATAGTCTCATAGTGGTTTCTTTCGAAAGAACATTACTACAGGCTATGCAGATGAATGCCTTATGTCCATAAACTTTGTTATCATGTTATGTCTCGTGGAACTCCCTTTGGTGTTTTTCCAAGTGTTTTGACGGCATCCTGTGCTGCTAGCACTTTGCCATCTGCTGCATGGATTTTCCGATAGGGAGCCAGTGTTTAGAGGCTCCTTTTCATTGTATAAAAGTCCCATAACAATATGCTGGCAGTTATGTTTTTCATAATTTTCACATTCTGTTGGCTAGATCCTGATTGATATGTTTCTTGTAATTGTGGTGTTTGGATTTGAAATTGCAATAAAATAGGTTTTCCTGCTCCAACCTAACAGTAATTTTTACAGCTGGCAAAATAACCATATTGCTCTTTGATCCACAGTCGTTTGTGTTGCAAAAATTTACCATTAAACATTGAGATAAATATATATACATACACCACAGTTTTTGCAATGATTGAAGCTAGTTGTGTTTAGTACCTTCTGTTATGTCCAAGTAGGATACACTGGATCCGTAACCCTGAAACACACACACACACAGTACCTAAACAGTGCTAAACAATAAAGGTAACCACATCGAAGGAAGGGACCTGCCTAAATGCAGCAAACCCGGCCTGACAAGGATGAACCTTACCATGGAAGGAAAACAAACAATACTTAGCTTTAGATGCCACAGGTAATGGGAGATCCTGAACCAGCTCTGACTGCAGTCACAGTCAAAGGAAAACTGAAGATATTAAACAAATGTACAGAGGAACATCAAAGGGAAGAACTGCATACTGGACTCATGACTGACCAATGCTCAAAACACTCACCAGCATACATGCACACATAGCCAGATGGAATAACTATACAATGTCCCAGGTTTTTGGCCAAGATACTTAAACCCGCGAGCCAACTTCAAGGGTCCTTGTTTTCTCACAGGTCCTTACTCTCACAAGACAACTTCCACATGAATTCTGCCTGCAAGTGGGGTGACCTCTACAATAGGAACAAACCCACTATGGAACCCAATGACCTAACTAGTCCAGAGATAGTAAACTATCCACCCAGACAGGACCTAGTTCACACCACACACCAAGAAACACAATCGATACATAACAGGATTGATTATACACCATGTCCTGCACCTGCGCAGACCCACAGAACGTTACTGCTCACACTATACCAAGAAATATACATTGATACAAACACAAGGGAAATAAGCAAACCAGCCCCTTTAGCCAGAGGGGCTCATTAATATAATAAAATATATATATATATATATATATATATATATATATATACATACATATACACACACACACACACACACACATATACACACACACACACACACATATGCAGACGCAGACACACACACACACACACACATATATATATATATGCACACACACAATAGACCAGTGTGGATTAGCTGACTGGAAAAATCCACACCCAGCCAGCATAATTATCCCACACCTGTGAAGGTGTGCTGCTGGAAACCCATATAACAGGTCCCAGCAGCACACCCCAACACCACCTATAACTACATCCCCTAATCTACCAGTTTAAATTGGCATGCTGATGGTTGAATAATTTGGATTATATCATACAGACTGATAGCCTTCTCCATTTCAGAGGGAGAGAATTGTCAGTCTTCATGCTGCGGGTGGGGAAAGGGCTGGGTGGCTTGCCTTCATGACTCGGAGCTTAGCTCCAAGTCAAACATTCAGAACAACAAAATCTCTTTAAATGTATAGCCACTCTAAAAGACACACAAAGAATAGACTGCTACAGTTTGACTCTTAATTAGAGATGAGCGAGCGTACTCGGATAAGCACTACTCGCTCGAGTAATGTGCTTTATCCGAGTATCGCTGTGCTCGTCCCTGAAGATTCGGGTGCCGGCACGGAGCGGGGAGCTGCAGGGGAGAGCCGGGAGGAACGGAGGTAAGATCTTTCTCTCCCTCTCTCCCGCCCGCTCTCCCCTGCTCCCCGCTGCGACTCACCTGTCAGCCGCAGCGGCACCCGAATCTTTAGCCCCGAGCACAGCGATACTCGGATAAAGCCAATTACTCGAGCGAGTAGTGCTTATCCGAGTACGCTCGCTCATCTTTACTCTTAATGTGTTAAGATAACTTTCTATTTGCCTTTTCAATTGATTTTCAATGTTTTAATGCATTGAGGTGAGATAATCTCTATTCAATATTGTGACATAACAACTTGTCACAGAAAGTTATTAGTCAAGTCAAACTATTTATCTATAGTTCACAGCTATTGTTTATTTTATTTTAATTAAGCATACATTCCCTTAGGTAATAATTAGAGATGAGCGAACGTACTCGTCCGAGCTTGATACTCGTTCAAGTATTAGCATGTTCGAGATGCTCGTTACTAGAGGCGAGCACCACGCGATGTTCGAGTTACTTTCACTTTCATCTCTGAGACGTTAGCGCGCTTTTCTGGCCAATAGAAAGACAGGGAAAGCATTAGAACTTCCCCCTGCGACGTTCAAGCCCTATACCACCCCCCTGCAGTGAGTGGCTGGCAAAATCAGGTGTCACCCGAGTATATAAATCGGCCCCTCCCGCGGCTCGCCACAGATGCATTCTGACATAGCTCAGGGAAAGTGCTGCTGATGGTGGAGCTGCTATAGGGAGTGTGTTGGGGTTCTTGAAGCCTAAAATAACTCATAACGGTCCTTCTTAGGGTCACATCTGACCGTGTGCAGTACTGTTGAGGCTGCTTTTTGCAGTGTTGCACATTTTTTTTTTTTTTTGTATATCGGCCCTGCAGAGCATTGCGTCCTCAGTCTGCAGTAATTTTACATAGTCCAGGGCCAGTACTGGTGAGGCAGGGACAGTGAAAGAGATATACTGTCTATATAGGCAGTGGGCTTTTCCAAAAAAATTTGGGAAAAAACATTCCATTTGGGCTGCCTATGACCGTCCTGAGTGTACTGCGTCTCTGCTGGTGGTAGTAGTCCTAATTAATACGCAGCCAGCTAAGTGTTACAGCAGGCTTGCGCAAAATTCTTTCCCGGCTCTGCGTTGCCCGTCACATCACCGCTGTTATCCTGTCCAGAGGGAAACAGTCTGCAGTAATTTTACATAGTCCACGGCCAGCAGTGCTGAGGCAGGGACAGTGAAAGAGATATACTGTCTATATAGGCAGTGGGCTTTTCCAAAAAAATTTGGGAAAAAACATTCTATTTGGGCTGCCTGTGACCATCCTGCGTGTACTGCGTCTCTGCTGGGGAGTAGTAGTCCTAATTAATACGCAGCCAGCTGTTACAGCAGGCTTGCGCAAAATTCTTTCCTGACTCTGCTGTGCGTTCCGTAAGTGAAGTCAGCCTCCAACCACAGGCCAATAAGCGGCACATTTAATTACAGCGTTCTGTTTCTGCTCTACTCGTAATACCACCAGCATGCGCAGGCATATGATGGCCAAGCACCCCACAAGGTGGGACGAAGGCCGTTCGCCTCCGGTTTGCACCACTGCCTCTCCCCCTGTGCCCCTACCTGCCACTGAGATCCAACCCCCCTCTCAGGACACAGGCACTACCGTCTCCTGGCCTGCACCCACACCCTCACCTCCGCTGTCCTCGGCCCCATCCACCAATGTCTCTCAGCGCACCGTCCAGCCGTCGCTAGCGCAAGTGTTTGAGCACAAGCGCAAGTACGCCGCCATGCACCCGCACGCTCAAGTGTTAAACGTGCACATTGCCAAATTGATCAGCCTGGAGATGCTGCCGTATAGGCTTGTGGAAACGGAGGCTTTCAAAAGCATGATGGTGGCGGCGGCCCCGCGCTACTCGGTTCCCAGTCGCCACTACTTTTCCCGATGTGCCGTCCCAGCCCTGCACGACCACGTCTCCCGCAACATTGTACGCGCCCTCACCAACGCGGTTACTGCCAAGGTCCACTTAACAACGGACACGTGGACAAGCACAGGTGGGCAGGGCCACTATATCTCCCTGACGGCACATTGGGTGAATTTAGTGGAGGCTGGGACAGAGTCAGAGCCTGGGACCGCTCACGTCCTACCCACCCCCAGAATTGCGGGCCCCAGCTCGGTGCTGGTATCTACGGCGGTGTATGCTTCCTCCACTAAACCACTCTCCTCCTCCAACGCAACCTCTGTCTCACAATCAAGATGTGTCAGCAGCAGCAGCACGTCGCCAGCAGTCTGTGTCGCGCAGCGTGGCAGCACAGCGGTGGGCAAGCGTCAGCAGGCCGTGCTGAAACTACTCAGCTTAGGAGAGAAGAGGGACACGGCCAAGGAACTGCTGCAGGGTCTGACAGAGCAGACCGACTGCTGGCTTTCGCCGCTGAGCCTCCAACTGGGCATGGTCATGTGTGACAACGGCCGTAACCTGGTGGCGGCTCTGCAGCTCGGCAGCCTCACGCACGTGCCATGCCTGGCCCATGTCTTTAATTTGGTGGTTCAGCGCTTTCTGAAAAGCTACCCCCACTTGTCAGACCTGCTCGGAAAGGTGCGCCGGCTCAGCGCACATTTCCCAAAGTCCAACACGGACGCTGCCACCCTGCGCACCCTGCAACATCGGATTAATCTGCCAGTGCACCGACTGCTGTGCGACGTGCCCACATGGTGGAACTCTACGCTCCACATGTTGGCCAGACTATGAGCAGCGTAGAGCTATAGTGGAATACCAACTCCAACATGGGCGGCGTAGTGGGAGTCAGCCTCCTCAATTCTTTACAGAAGAGTTGGCCTGGTTGGCAGACATCTGCCAGGTCCTTGGAAACTTTGAGGAGTCTACCTAGATGGTGAGCGGGGATGCTGCAATCATTAGCGTCACCATTCCTCTGCTATGCCTCTTGAGAAGTTCCCTGCAAAACATAAAGGCAGATGCTTTGCGCTCGGAAACGGAGGCGGGTGAAGACAGCATGTCGCTGGATAGCCAGAGCACCCTCATGTCTATATCTCAGCGCGCTGAGGAGGAGGAGGGGGAGGAGCATGAGGAGGAGGGGGAAGAGACAGCTTGGCCCACTGCTGAGGGTACCCATGCTGCTTGCCTGTAATCCTTTCAGCGTGTATGGCCTGAGGAGGCGGAGGAGGAGGAGGATCCTGAAAGTCATCTTCCTAGTGAGGACAGCCATGTGTTGCGTACAGGTACCCTGGCACACATGGCTGACTTCATGTTAGGATGCCTTTCTCGTGACCCTTGCATTACACGCATTCTGGCCACTACGGATTACTGGGTGTACGCACTGCTCGACCCATGGTATAAGGAGAACCTTTCCACTCTCATACCTGAAGAGGAAAGGGGTTCGAGAGTGATGCTATACCACAGGACCCTGGCGGACAAACTGATGGTAACATTCCCATCCGACAGCGCTAGTGGCAGAAGGCGCAGTTCCGAGGGCCAGGTAGCAGGGGAGCCGCGGAGATCAGGCAGCATGTACAGCGCAGGCAGGGGAACACTCTCCAAGGCCTTTGCCAGCTTTATGGCTCCCCAGCAAGACTGTGTCACCGCTCCCCAGTCAAGGCTGAGTTGGCGGGAGCACTGTAAAAGGATGGTGAGGGAGTACATAGCCGATCGCACAACCGTCCTCGGTGACGCCTCTGCCCCCTACAACTACTGAGTGTCGAAGCTGGACACGTGGCCTGAACTCGCGCTGTATGCCCTGGAGGTGCTTGCTTGTCCTGCGGCTAGCGTCTTGTCAGAGAGGGTGTTTAGTGCGGCTGGGGGAATAATCACGGATAAGCGTACCCGCCTGTCAACCGACAGTGCCGACAGGCTTACACTCATCAAGAGGAACAAAGCCTGGATTTCCCCAGAGTTCTCTTCTCCACCAGCGGACAACAGCGATACCTAAACAATACGTAGGCTGCACCCGCGGATGGAAGCATCGTTCTGTATCCCCATCAAAAACGGGGACCTTTTAGCTTAATCAATTTGTGTATTCTATTCCTCCTCCTCCTCCTCCTGAAACCTCACGTAATCATGCCGAACGGGCAATTTTTCTTAGGCCCACAAGGCTCAGTCATATAATTTTTGTAAACAATTTTTATACGTTTCAATGCTCATTAAAGCGTTGAAACTTGCACCTGAACCAATTTTTATTTTAACTGGGCTGCCTCCAGGCCTAGTTACAAATTAAGCCACATTAACCAAAGCGATTAATGGCTTTCACCTGCCCTCTTGGTTGGGCATGGGCAATTTTTCTGAGGTACATTAGTACTGTTGGTACACCAATTTTTTTCGACCCTCGCCTACAGTGTAATCCAATTAATTTTTTGCCCACCTGCATTAAAGCTGACGTTACATCAGCTGTGCTGGGCACTGCAATGGGATTTATTTATGTACCGCCGGTGGCTTCCTGGGACCCACCCATGCTGTCGGTCCACATGGACTTCCCATTAGGGAGATGTACGTGCCTGTGTATACTTATAAAAAACTCGAGCCTGACTGGGGCATGCAGTTTGGGCCGAAGCCCGCCTGTATTTAATCAGACGTTAGCTCTGCTGTCCAGGGCACTGCAATGGGATATATTTTTGTACCGCCAGTGGGTTCCAGGGAGCCACCCATGCTGTCGGTCCACACAGACCTCACATTAGGGAGTTGTACCTGCCTGTGTCTATGTATTAAAAACCCCGGTCTGACTGGGGCATGCAGTGTAGGCCGAAGCCCACCTGTATTTTATCTGATGTAACCTCAGCTGTGCAGGGCAATGCAATGGGATATATTTATGTACCGCCGGTGGCTTCCTGGCACCCACCCATGCTGTCGGTCCACACGGAGTTGTAACTGCATGTGTCCACTTCTAAAGAACCCCAGTCTGACTGGGGCATGCAGTGTGGGCCGAAGCCCACCTGCATTTCATCTGACGTTAGCTCTGCTGTCCAGGGCACTGCAATGGGATATATTTATGTACGGCCGGTGGGTTCCAGGGAGCCACCCATGCTGTGGGTGCACACGGAATTCCCATTGCGGAGTTGTACCTGCCTGTGACTATTTATAAAAAAACGCGGTCTGACTGGGGCATGCAGACACCTTGACAAAATGAATAGTGTGTGGCACATAGGTTCCCCATTGCTATGTGCACGTGTGCAGCTCCTGATGGAGGTGGCACAGGTTTGGATTTCTCATTGCTTCTGTACAGCATTGTGGGCTATCGCCCCGCCCCTTTTAAAAAGGGTCGCTGCCTAGCCGTGCCAACCCTCTGCAGTGTGTGCCTGCGGTTCCTCCTCATGGCAGACGCACTTATAAATAGACATGAAGGTGGCGTGGCATGAGGGCAGCTGAAGGCTGCGCAGGGACACTTTGGTGTGTGCTGTGGACACTGGGTCATGCGGGGGGGAAGGGGTTGGGCAGCATGTAACCCAGGAGAAGTGGCAGCGGAGTGCCATGCAGGCAGTGATTGTGCTTTGTTGGAGGTAGTGTGGTGCTTAGCTAAGGTATCCATTGCTAATGAGGGCTTTTCAGAAGTAAAAATTGTTGGGAGGGGGGGGCACTCTTGCCGCTATTGTGGCTTAATAGTGGGACCTAGGAACTTGAGATGCAGCCAAACATGTAGCCCCTTGCCTGCCCTATCTGTTGCTGTGTCGTTCCCATCACTTTCTTGAATTGCCCAGATTTTCACAAATGGAAACCTTAGCGAGCATCGGCGATATACAAAAATGCTCGGGTCGCCCATTGACTTCAATGGGGTTCGTTATTCGAAACGAACCCTCGAGCATTGCGAAATTTTCGTCCCGAGTAACGAGCACCCGAGCATTTTGGTGCTCGCTCATCTCTAGTAATAATCCCTAATACTTTTGTCCTGCTGTAGCCATGTAGTCGGCTCCCCTTCAATGCAAATTTAGATCTAAACAATGCTTTACTCAAAATTTAGTAGTAAAAAAACTGTATTTTAATGCACAAACTATGGTATAGAAACTTCCATAGGAATATAAAAGAGCTCTATCCATTGTGCATTATTTACGCATCCAATCCTAATTTTCACATTAAAGAATGTATTGTTAGGTACATTCGGAAATGTACTTAATTCAGTAGTTTATCATGATGACCAAAACATTATTAATCAATGCTTTAATGTGAGTCAAAATCTATACATTTGTTCTTTCTAAAAAGAAGGAACCAGTTAATCTAAATGCTCCTTTTGCAAAAGCCTATTAAACTGTCAGAAAGAAGAGATAATCTATCCAAGGAGCTTTTACTTGTAAAAAAAGGAAGCCAGCTCACCACTCAGCAGGAACATAAAGAAAAGTGTGTGGCAATGTTGGCTACGTTATGATACAAAGTAGAGGAAACTAACAATCCAAATACCAATGATGTAAAACATTGCATTGAGGACTACACTACTATACACAAACAACCATAAATATTTACCATAATCAGACCGCCCAATGCTCAACAAAAACAAACATAAGAAAGTATTTAACAAATGCAGCAGCCACAAAATAAACATTCATGGCAAACTACACCATTACCATAGTTTATGCCATTTACGTATAGCCCTATCCATTCATTTCGCCTTAGAATAGCTCTATTGTGGGCATCACATATAGCGCCATGGCGCTCTAAGTTAATACTGTAGCGCAAAATGTATATACAGTATGCATAGAATTTATCAATATTAACCCTTTCCAATCCAATTTGTATTCTGGTTTTCCTATGGGGCTTACTCTTTCAGCTGTTATACAACGGCGCTATCTGCTGGCTAAAGCCAGTACTGCATGAGGTGACACATTGGATAGGCTCGGACAGCACAGAGGCTGGCAATATACAGCAAGGGAACCCTGATGGAAATCTTCCAACATCAGAGCTGTACAGCCTTAAATCATAACGTCGTTAGACGTCAGACAGTGGATTGGAAAGGGTTAAGCCACAAGAAAATAGTGTGCGATTTGTGTGATGAAAGATGCACAAATCTCACACGAATAGGAACAAAGAATTGGGTCATATACATGAGCTTTTTTTTTTCCCCCGCAGCGCCGCATGTCCTTTTTTAGGTGTTCGCTCAGAGCACATCAACCATTGTTTTCAATGGAGCTGGAAAACACATTGCACATCCCCACTTAAAACAATGGGAAACATTTAGCTATCACAACTGGACTGGAGGAATAGGACGAGTTTTTGACACAAAAAACCCTTGCATTCACAGGAGCATCACAAGTGCATGAGCTTGATATCAGGTTGAGTTTCGTGGCCCAACATCGTTCTGGGTCATGTGAAACTAGCCTTACATATGTAATATTATGTTAGTAGTCACAAATGACTTTTTGTGATCATGTGACGCACAACACTGCAGGCATTTATAGGAGGCCAAGAAACTCCAAGGCTGCATCTAAAATTCTTATACCATCAGGTACTTTATTACTTTAACTACCGCTGCTGCAGAACCTCTGCCTGAAGACTAAATATGTATTCACACATTGTGGTAAAATCACTTTTTGCAATCTCAAAGTTATGGGAAATAAAAAAAAGGTGACTTTGCCACTAAACAAAAACAAAAGTATTTTTCCATGACTTTTCTATAATTGTGACAAGAAATTATGATTTGTATGCAGCATGTGAGCGCACCCTAATGGAGTCTACAAACAACGGTATTTGAGCCCGTAAAATACACATACCATGCGCTGAGAGTAGAACTCATTGATTTCAGTGGGTTGTTTTCATTTCCATATTTTACAAGCACATTTCTCACATGCGCAAAGAAATTAGGACTTGCTCTATTTTGTTGCACATTTGCGCACCAAGGGCCCCCTAGAAGCCTATGGGAGGTACACAAATACGCGGGCACTATGCTACGCAACTCAGTGAAAAAAATAATACCTCATTAGGCTAGCCTTTTAGACCACATGGGGGGTGTCCCATGCCAATGTGAATATGCCTTGCATACTCGCGTAAAAGTGCCTCATTGACGGCATAAATACATTGCACTGAGTGGTGTTTTGGCGCGCGCGCGCACACAC
Organism: Eleutherodactylus coqui; assembly: GCF_035609145.1. Lineage (NCBI taxonomy): Eukaryota > Metazoa > Chordata > Amphibia > Anura > Eleutherodactylidae > Eleutherodactylus > Eleutherodactylus coqui. The sequence goes on from NC_089841.1 coordinate 227,409,079, forward strand.
ACACGCGCGCGCGCCCTCACTTTGTTTATCACAGACAAGTATGAAGCAGACTGGCTGTGCACATTAAACGTAATCGCAAGCTCATCTTCAGATGCCAGTGCTTCGGTCATGTTTTGCATCCGTGAAAATTACAGCCGCAAAACGGGATAAAAAAAATCCCATTGACTTGAATGGTTTCGTTGTCAGCAGCGCGAGAAAATACCCAGACAGTTGCGCCACTTGCTGCAAAAGTCTGTGGGAAAAAGAATGTGTCTGGACCTCATACGGCTAAAAAGCCTTTTAAATCCCCGAAAAGGGAATGTCGTGTGCGCATGTGAACTGGCCTTTACGTGCGCAAAAAGTACAGTATTACGGAACTCCTGGACCGCTCTGCACTGTAGTGGGATAAAGAGCCTCTCATTGACTGTCCAAGTTTTCTTATCTGAAAAAATGGAGAACGTGCTGGACTCGAGCAGTTTCACCTTCTTTCTGTAGTTTTAAGAAAATTTTATTTACCCCATAAGGACCCGGCTCTTTTTTTGATTTTTTTTAATCTTGAATTTTTCTTTCCCACTTTTAAAAAACCCTCACTTTATTTATCCATCAACATAGGTGTCTGAGGGCTTGTGGGCCAAGTTGTATATTTCAACTGTGTACTATGTAACATTCTAAAAAACTTGAAATTTTCAACTGGAGGGAAATTGATAAAACCTAAATTCTGCCATATTTTAGGGGGGGGGGGGAGATTTTATTTCGACGGTGTACAGACTGCAGTAAAAATGACATAACTATTCTATGAATCAGTGCAATTACTACAATACCAAAAATTATACATTTTTTTGCTGTAATTTTTAAAATATAAAATCTCTTTGGTAAAAAATAGCATTCTCTGCCGCCATCGTCTGACAGCCATAGCTTTATTTCTCCATCGATATAGTTGTGTGAAGGCTTATTTATTGCAGGACGTCCTGTGGATTCTACTGGAACCATTTGGAGAATATATGACTTTTTGATCTCTTTTTATTAAATTTTTTTCGTAGAGATGGGGTGACCAAAAAGTGCAATTCTGGTGTTGCTTATTTTTTTTTGCCGACATTCACCATATGGGGTAAATAATGCTTTACTTTGCTAGATTGGGGTTTTATGGACACAGGGATGTTAAATATGTATTTGAGGTTTTTTTATTTAGATTATTTTATTATTTTTTTGTCTCGATGGGGGACAAGAATTTGCCTGATATCCCTGAAAGTCACCTATGTTGCGCATTCTTACACTTCAGTTGCTCAAAGAGCACAGCACACAAGAGGAAGAGAGGACCCATACAGTAACCCCTGCTAACCCTTTAGTTCTCCAGGCTTTATGATCTATATCCATTAACCCCTTTAGTGGCACACCCTAAAAATCTCCGGGTCTTGCTGCACTGACAATGCAGTTAAACCCCGGAAGATTTCCGTGGACAGCTCTAGTGCTGAAATGCTGGCCAGGACAGTTATTGTGCCATTGTACACTTTTGCCACTTCGAATTATCTCAGGAAAATCTCCAGGGCTTGCTGCGCTGACATGGTAATAAACCTACCACTGAATGGGTTAATGAAACAGGTGCACCACATGTCCCAACAGACAAAGATATCATGTAACATTGCATACTCCATTACAGAGATAACAGTGGATATTTTAAATACCGTACCTATAACTGTTAATAATCAAGGAATATTCCACATGAATTATATCCCATTTATTTATATTCTCATTTCAAAAGTCGAAAAATCTTCCCCTTAATTAATCTGTGTAATATTTAACTCTGACTGGGTCACCAATTTTTTTTATTGCTTCTTTAAAAGCAGAGACAGATATACAGTGCAGTGTGTAGTGATGATGCATTTAATCAAAAAGTCAAGGACAGAGAGTTTCAGTAATGAATTGTATATGAAATCTACAATAACGTGGGTAGAAGTTACTGGGCAAGAGATCATAAAGGTAAGGGACATCATAATGAAGGTTAGCGCAAAAAAAATATATAAACCCTGAAGTGCGTTTATGTCCACTTCACCGAGAAATAAAAGAAAGAAAAAGTGATCAGAAACAAAGCAAAGTTATGAGAATAGAAAAAATGCTAAGGCAGGAGAAGTTTGGTGAGGTTTTTTTTTTTGTAGAAGTAACCTAAGAAAAAATCTTCAGTTTAGATGAAAGTATTCTCCTTATTATCATCAGGACTAATAATGTTAACAGACAAGTTTCAATATAAATGTAAAACCAGTTTTCCAAACAACTAAGGTTGTCTAGAATCTTTGAAAAAGCAAGGAATTTGATCAAATGAAATAAAAAAAAACAACCTGTTCAATCAACATTGGCTCCGCCTCCAGTGCTACCACTTTAAGAATCCCTGCCAGTCTCTGGCCACTTTCCTGCACATTGATCAAGCACATGATAGCTGCAATCACACGCCATACATATGTGTATTACGGATAAGGCCAGTGATTGGCTGCAGCTATCACATGCAGGAACTGCAGGAAGGTAGCACAGCCCAGCGGGAACCCCCGGAGTGGCAGCACTGGAGTGACAGGGGATTTTATTTTTTTTGCTTTTTCTTTCAATCACATTCCCTGCTCTTTGCTAAACTTTAAAAAATCCCAGACAACCTATTTAAAGGGGTATTACATTGCCTGTATCTCTATAGGACATAATAAACTGTATAGGTTTCTAATACACTATATATATTTAACATTCTGCTCATATCTATATTTCATCTGTTAGTACACCTGTCTTTCAAGATTAAAATGGTATAGCCTGAAAAACTGTATAGCCTGTGAATTAGTTCTGCATAGTGTATCCAAGGGCTAGCTGAATGGAGCTAAACAAGGCATGCATTAGTTATACACCGCCTCCTGGCATTCAGTTAGCAACACAGTTGCTCTAATTGTATGCTGTAATAGGAAATAGTGATAGACCATTATTCCACATGGTGAAGCATGATTTATCACTATATTTGGTCCAGAGTTGTTGTGCTTTACACCACACGCAAGCAAATGCTTAGTATTCCACATAGTGAATATAGTAGCATACTTCATGTGACTGGCCAAAAAAAAAAAGGAAGCAAAAATCTTTGAGAATAATGATACTGCATGTTCAAAACTCCAATTTTGCAATTTCTAAAACTATAGGTAAATTTTGTACATTATGTTGGTGCATGAGGGGGGGAGGGGGGAGGCCAAGAAGATTATCTTCCTTGCTTAGCATTTTTGTATACATGAATAAAGCAGCAAAATACATCTTTGCCCCAGATAAAGGAAAAGCTAGCTGCAGTATGACTTAACTATTGGAGCGTTTTTTCCTTAAAATATTAGTGCCCCTCTGTAACAGCTATTTGTTTAATACCGGTATATGAATAGAAGTTTTCATAGGGAATAAACCACTTCAAAAACTTTGACAGTGGCTCACAAGGCAGTAAAACAAAACTAGTCATACACAGCTCACCTGGCTCACTTCGGCTTACCTGAGCCGGAGAATACCTGCAGTGGTCACATGTCCCCGTGTAGAAACGCTGTGACTATTGCAGTAGAAAGTGGAGAAAAGAGGGGTATCAGGCACCATTGGAAAGGAGCCGCTGGCAGTTAGATGAGTTGAGCATCATATCTTTTTTGTGTTTTTTACAGCCTGGTGGTCAGCTTAAAAATATTTTTCTTTGGCTGGATATCCCCTTCTGTATACATATTATCACACAGTGGGTACCAAATTCTGAACAATATACCTTTTATTACCAGGGTAGTTGATACAGATCTAAATATTTAGCATTTTTCTTTGTGCAAGCACAACAATATTTACTTTTCAGGAGACAGTATGCCTGATTTCCCAATCATTTCTCAATTCCGCAGTTGTTTCCGATGTCTGTCTGTATTCTCAATTGCATATTGAAGTTTTATGTTCTTCAATGAAATGTCGAGCAGATGTAAAACATTCTGCAATTTAAGGTGTCAACAGAAGCAAACAATAAATCACAAGTAGGATGTACCGTGGTGTATTTTTTTTACTAGAATTACACATTTTTATTTCTTTCGTTCCTTTGCATACCCTGATAAAGTACAAGCTGCTACTTAATAAATGGCAAATATTAACAATTTGCAGAGTTATTGGGAGTTTTATAGAAAAATAAAGCAGTCTGTTTAGATGGAGTTGCCAAAAGTAAAGTTTGTCTGGTTTATTCATCTGCTTCCTATTATGTCTCGATCTGCAGATTGAATTTATACCTTCCATATAAAGTGGCACATTTTTATAAATTGGTGCGTAGGCTGCACATTTATGTACCATATGAGTCTCTGTTTTTACTGATTGCTTCTAGCACTGGACTAACCCACCAAAGTATTCTAGTGGGCCAAGGATTTCAGGATGCTCCAGTGGGAGTAGAAAGCATTTCAAATGGCTCCAAAGGTGCAGAAGACGACCCCATTTGGAGGGGTTATATAACCCCTTTATGATACATCCTGTATGTGTAGTGATGATGACCAAGTTGGTAATGTAAGTAAGGGAAGGCCCTCTGGCAGGCTCAAAGTACTTCAGTCTCATGCTAGTTTTTAGTTTAATCTTAACTTGTTTTCTCAGTCAGCAATAAAGACCAGCAAACATGTTAATAGGCACCGAGTATGCCAGGAAAAAAAATGGGCTCCAACTAACTTGAATTAAATATTCATAGCCACCAGTCAATTTCTTGAATATTTATTTCATATGACAAATTTATGTGTTCATATTACATGAATGTTTTCTTAGCGCCACTTCACTCTTAATTCCAAGAAACGTCTTATACGTTAAAATCCCCTTAGTGATATCCAAGTGTCATAGTAGAGCCCGGGGTAGATGTCCAAGAAAAGCTACACTATTTTTTTTTAAATAAAATCACAGAGGTGAGGAAAACAACAAAGACATTCGCTGAAAAAGCCAAAAATGCAATACCTGATAATTTGCAAAGCAGGAACAGCTGCCATAGGCACGATCGCCTTTAGGCAGGCTTAATCGCCACCGGAACAATCTCCATAGCGCAGGCGCAACAGCCATAAACCCTAAAGGTATGCAGTCAGCCAGACTATGATATGGAGGAGCAACTTGTTCAATGCAGACTAATATGCAGTCACCCACTCAACCCAGCCCAGATTGGGGAGGAACGACTGCACACAAACAAAGTCCGCACATGTGAACAATGTGTTTTCCTCACCTTTGTGATTTTATGTAATTTATAGTGAGTTAGCGTAGATACTGCAGACGAGGCACAATTTTTTTTTTAATGGAAAGCTGTAACAATAATTTTGCCTTTTGTGGAATAACATTAGCTAATCATCGAACAAATTGTGGACCATTCAAATTGTGGTGCATATTCTTTACAGTATTTCATATAGATCCTAAAGCCCAAATATTACCCCTATGGCAGCACTTTATTGTATATCTGAACACACCAGCATAGTTTCATGAGTTGTTTATTAATGAAGAGCCTCATAATTTGTAAAAAATTCATACATATTTAATTTTCAGTGATAAAGCTGCAATAATCACATCATGTTGGTGTGATATTATTATTCACAAGAAAGTAGTAAAATAGAGTCATGGTTATTCGTCTTTATAACCGCCCAGGAACCTAGGATGACATTATGTATCAGAGTAAAATGCATACAGAGCCCAGCAGTGTGGCCTTTCGTAATGGATAGATGTAAATTTTGCCAATATTGAGTTGCTTCAAGTACCAGTCAAGGTCCTTAGGTAGGGCACCCAGTGTGCCAATTACCACTGCGATCATAACTGCCATCTTGTGTAAGAAATGCTGTATTTCGACCTTCAAGTCTAAATATTTGGACATTTTCTGTTGCTGATTTTCATTGACCCTGCGATCACTGGGTATGGCAATGTCGATGAGCCACACTTTTTTCTTTGGAATGATGCTCCAATTGGGCATGTAATGAGCCAAGACTTTGTATAAGGAAATCTCACAGTGTTTAACGGTTTCATATTAAACCACGTGTTCTGGAGTATGGTCCCACCAGCTCTTCATTGTGGGCAGATGGTAGTTTTCGTAGAGGTTCCAATGAGTGATCTTTGGCTTGATATTGCAGCCAAAGTTACCACTGAAGTGTCTGCAATACCAAGCCGGGCCACTGGAAAGAAAACAAAGCTGTGTGCTTCCACACTAGCTCTGTGAATGAGAATATCATCCCAGTAAACAGCTTATGGGTGTGGGTCCTAAGTGGCAAACACCAGCTGATATTCTATTGATGGCCTATCCTGAGGATAAGCTATCAATAGTTAAAAGCTGTACAACTCCTTTAACATCTATGGGTGAATTTCAAACGTGATTAAAAATCTCCTACTGTTTTATGTATACAACTGCTACGAGGACCTATAGGCCTCCATTCACAGGAAAACAGAGAAAGTCCAGCATTGGGTAAAGAACTCCTTATTGAACAAGCTTTTTACTCAATGCTGGACATTCCACATTTTCCTATGCATCGGGTGTGATTTCCATCTAGTCCTTGCATGGGGGTGACTGCAGAGGAGCTGGTTTCTGTTTTGCATTTCTCTTATAGGCCTTTGTGGTTTCAGAAAACAAGCTCTGTGTGGGATCTCATTTTTCAGCCATGTGTTCCACCACTCTTCCTGGTTTTCTTGCCAACCTACTGCTTTGCGAGAGATTAAATTCATGGAGTTAGCCAACAACATTATAGGCAATTCCTTAATATACTTTTAGTAGCTGAGGGATTGCTGCATATTGATGTAGCAAAAACATTAACTTGGAGTTTAACGCATTATGATAACTTAATTACAATGTCATAAGAGTTATGATGCACAAGTCATTTTACCAATTGATACATCTATATACTGTATGCTAGGTACAACTGGGGATGGCAACAACCCCCATGCCTTGACTACAATATGTATAGTACATACAGAACTAGGGCAGCATAATGAATATTTGCTCCTAGTTAAAGGAAACATATCTACAAAGATACTAGAGCTGCACCAACCCTATGGAACGCTCTACCTCAAGACATCTGGACAATCCCTGATGCACAGAATTTCAGATGTGCCCTTAAGACTCACCTTTTCAAATAAGCATACCAACTCTCCTGATCTAGCCGCCATCCTCAAAATATGCACGTTTCCTAAATGTATTTAACACCACGTTATTTTGTCTTGATTTAGCTCGCCTATGCTTTGAAAGCGCTGCAGAATAAGTTGGCGCTGTACAAATAAAGATTATCTACAACAGAGAAGTTAAATGGCTAGCACTTTCTTCCCATCAGCCGCATGCTACAGACCTTTTTGTGGCAGCCTGTAGCAAGTACAAACAAGACAAATTATAGACACTGTAGTTTTTATAAGGACTCCAGGTGGGGACCCAACTTGAGAGACCAAGCGAATGAAGGTTCGTATCCTGTAGTAGGGAATTGCCTATTCAACCATGAAGTCTCATTCTAACTAGCTGAAATAGTAAGTACAGCTTGACAGGGGATCTCTAATGACCTGCCTAATATATGAATCATAATACACCTAGCATTGAGTAAATGCCCACATTGTTTGCCGCCATTCGTACATTTCTAATAAAAATGATGGCATTTATTTTTAATCATTTTGATTGGATTTTACTATCACTCTCATATAGGCTGACGCTCCTAAGATATGCAGAATATATCGTATCACAGGAAACAGTGAATTCATGCTGCATTTCTCTTCACTGGTTCTTATTCATCCATGCAGACTTTAAAAGTCAGGTTTTAAAGTGTTTGCTTTAGAAAGTGCCAACACGGCAGTAAATCTTAAAAACATATTCTTCATATTGTGATCAGAGCGTATGCCGGGCATCATGATCTTAATGCATGGTATATAAAAGTCGGAATAATTGGGGTTTATTATGGGAGTGCAATTAAATAAAAAAAATGAATAGAAACAGCTGGCTTATTTTGTCCTCTTGCACCTGAGTTTGCTATCCTTTCCTTGTCCCTGTTTGATGATAAGTCTCTTTACTGTGCAGTGGTGTATGTTATTGGGAAGAAATAATAAATATTTGATATTTTCTTCTCTAATGGTTTGCATTACTGAGAATTTAATGAAGCCAGAGCGTTTCATTCCTCACATTGGCAGCTCGCTCTTAAAGTAGGAGTGTTTGGTTCTGCTACCCTGCTGTGACTTGAGTTGAATGTCCTATTTAGGACCTTTCCAGTTACCGTCGGAACAATAAATAAAACAGTTGTAGAAACTATGTTACCAGCGTCCTTGGGAAAACCAAACACCCGGGCAAGTAAAACAATATTAAATGTTCATTCAGGAACAACATTGTATATTGACTTTCCTCCAAATGCATATCGTGCCTGTCTGAGCTATGCATTTTTTATTAAACTTGTGCTTTGTCGTGCTTGCTGGACCACAGCAACCACTTTGCTGCATACAACTTAACAGTTCATTGCACTTTTGTTTTGTAATACAGATTTCCTTATTTGTAAACGCTGTTCAGTATACTGAGGTTCAATAAGTCCTTATGCTCCTCTGCAAATTCTGTCCGACATTTGACCCCCATTAAATATTAGACACATTAATGTCCGTTTAGTTTTATCATAATGCTCTATGCGTTACACATTTTGATGATGCTTTCTCAAGCTGTTATTTTAGGCATTTCTCTAGCTTATGCTGTACATTCAGGATAGATATTCCTTCCTTGGCATTAGAGATGAGCAAGTATACTCGCTAAGGCAAACTACTGGAGCGAGTAGTGCCTTAGCCGAGTATCTCCCTGCTTGTCTCTAAACATTCGGCTGCTGGCATGGGTGAGCGGTGAGTTGCGGCGGTGAGCAGGGGTGAGAGAGGGAGAGAGAGATCTCCCCTCCGTTTCTCCCCACTCTCCCCCCGCCGCTTCCCGCCCCCCGCCAGCAGCCGAATCTTTAGAGACGAGCGGGCAGGTACTTGAATAAGGCACGACTCGCTCGAGTAGTTTGCCTTAGCGAGTATGCTCGCTCATCTCTACTTGGCATATAACAGTAGTCATAGGCGTTGAGTATCATTAAATATAGTATAAGGCCCTGAACCAGTAGAAATACAATATACAATTTAAATGATCTACAAAACTTGTATTCAACTATTATTTCCCACTTAATGCCACTTTCTAGGCAGAGGGGTCAGTTTCAGTAAAATTTCAATTTAAACAGTGGAATTCAGTCCTAAATATGCATTCTTGTAGTCACATGCATGATCATCATGGCAATGCATGTCACCATAACATTGATTTTTGCATAGGAAGACATTGTACTTTATATTCATATGGCTGGGATTCATTTATTAAGAAAACATTCTCTACTTGACTGACTAGAATAAGCATGTGTAGAGTCCACAACATAGCACTCTGCAAATTATCCCAACATTAATCAATTAAAAAAGTTACCATACACTCCTAATATATACTACTGATATAGTTGGTGCTAGGACACAGCTCATAACATAAAAAGCCATCTCATACCATAAATACAATAACCTAGCTAAGCTCATAAATGCTATAGTAGCACCAAGCTCAATACATACATACAGCACCAGAACCAAACTCGCAACATAAATACAACTCAAACCAACCTCAGTACATAGATACAATACTAGAACCAAGCTCATAACATAAATGCAGTACTAGCACCAAGTTCAATACATAATACAGCACCAGAACCAAACTCAGTATAGGACTTGAGAAAAAAGACCAGATTAGCCTCCCAGCTCTGCAAATTTGCCTTTATTTTAACAACTAGTAATTGGGAAATTGTAGTTCCGGTAATTCTGGCAGCACAATGTGCCACACAGTTCTGCTACATGCATATCACTCAAACACAGTACTGCTATATGTACATTACATACAGATCTGCTACATACACATTTTTCATCTCAGACAACAGGGATCACAGGCAGCACAGCACTCGGTATGAACTAACTTTGATGACATCACCAGCATGCTTCACCCCTGATCACATTTAGGTGACGTCATCACAGGTCCTTCATCCCTGTGCAGATTATAGGCGGACTACATCTCCTATAAAACACCCAGCAGCCTCAATTGCTATGGAATACTAATGAACATCCAGCAGCCGTGTGCTTCCAGGACTTGTGATGATGTCAGTGTCATATGATCAGGGGCACAGCATGTAACTCACTCTGAATGAAGGGCCTGCGATGTCACCATCATGTGATTAGGGGAGGAGCATGTAACTCACTCATGGACGGACAGGTAGTAGCATAACAACTAGTTCAGGACAACGGGAGAGAGCCAGCTAAATCCAACTCCTGGGCACTCCACTAAAATTTGATACATGGATTTTGTCCAGGCATCACTTAGTGACATCATGCATTCTTTTTGACACCTTTTTATTAAAATGTGAAATATCCTGCATACTTTTAGAATTGCCTTATTGTTTTCTAGCACCATAAGTTATCCAACAAGTGTTTTACAGAGCAGAAAATGTTAGTTAAGTAACATAGGGGAACATTTAATAAGATAAAACTGTTGTAGAAAACTCACCAAATTTGGTGCATTCCCATTTTGACAAAAAAGCGCAACTTTTTAAATTTACATTGTGATACGTTTTCAAATCAACAGTGCGCATGGCTTCCCCAGCCCGAGTAATTAAGCCTAATTAATGTCCGAAACCGGATTAAATTACAGCAGACATCTACTCCAGCTGGTTGTTGGCATAGGTTGTCCAGAGTTGTGCCTTCAAAATGCATGAAGAGACATGCCCCAAGCACAAGCAGGTGGGGGGTAATAATTAAATTACTTGAAAGCGCTGGGAAATAAGTTGGCGCTATACAAATATCAAGATTTAAAGTGCTATTTATTAAGTACTCTTAATTATGGCAATATCCCTTTAAATTAAAGAGACATTTATAATGTGATACCATGAGCCATATCTGTATCTTACCTTTAAATGCTAAGCACCCTCAAAAGTGATTCCTACCCCATAGTGATTTAAATGGTCCTCTGTGTTTGTATAATGGCCAACTAAGTTGGTGTCAAGGGATTTTCAGTCTGGAAATGTTTTTGCAATTAACATAAATATTTGGTCGTTGTTGCTGTTTAGTAGTTTGAATGTAACATAGTTTGTCAGTGTACAATGATGAATTGAATCAATAAGTGAAGTGATTACTGCCCACGCCAATAAATCACTGGACGAAGCAGTTGATGTCATTCTTTTCCATTAGCATTTACTTATTGGTGAACTCCTGACACGTCTCCTTTAGAGTTCTTGTTCAGTGTCAAAGGCTGATCATTTGGGAATCCACATTTGTTTTATGATGAAGTCTGAACAATTGTGCTGTTTTAGACTTTTATCCATAGTCTCGGAGGGATCGTAAGAAAGAGTTCATCTTGAAGGTGTCAGACAGTGTCAATTTCTGCTACAATACCTCTAGTTACATGCTAGATAATATAGGAGATCATTGACTGTGAAGCTTGCTTCCTTTTACAAGATTAAACATATAAAAACATAGAATTTAAAATTTGACTAAGTTTAAAAAGAAAACTGGAGGAATAATTTTAAATATTTGCATTATATTATTTTTCCAACCGGCAGGTAAAGATGCAGCCCTCCACATCCTTACCCAAATCCATGGCATAAAGGTTCGGGCTTTAATTTGATTCAACTCCCTGTAGCATAGATAGGCAAGATGTTGCTCTGGGCTTGTTCTTTTCCGCATTTGTTAATGTCAGAGCTGCCTGTGGACGGGCATTTAACCAATTCGGAGTCTAGATAAAATCATGATTTCTAGGTCTTTGACTCCATGCAAGTTTTTCTGTACTGCACCAAGTAAAATCAACATTTCTCAAAGATTCTTCTTGCAAAAAAGTCAGTGCAGTGAGTCCGACTAGGGTATTCACTATATGGAGACTCAGGCATCTTACTTCGATCACCCACCTTCGAGCAATAAAAAACAAACAAATGGATGACAACTAGAGATGAGCGAGCGTACTCGCCAAGGCAAACTACTCGAGCGAGTAGTGCCTTATGCGAGTACCTGCCCGCTCGTCTCAGAAGATTCGGGTGCCTGCGGGGGAGAGCGGTGAGTTGCGGGAGTGAGCAGGGAGGAGCGGGGGGGGGAGAGTGAGAGAGAGATCTCCCCCCCCCATTCCTCCCCACTCTCCCCCGCCGGCACCCGTATCTTTAGAGACGAGCGGGCAGGTACTCGCATAAGGCACTACTCGCTCGAGTAGTTTGCCTTAGCGAGTGCGCTCGCTCATCTCTAATGACAACTTAATACAATTTACATTGTGTCATGAGAAAATGAATGACTGTTACATTTCAGAACCAAAAAGAAAATCAATCAAAAGCTAATCTTTAGTAAGAATGTCTGATAAATATCAATACCTTCATCTTGATTGTATGTGATTTCAGCCCTCAAACCAACCTCCAGTAGCCAATGATGAAGTACTAGATGAAAAGTCGACAATGACTTCAATTGTACAGTAGATTTTACTACACTGCACACATTAAGGCTCATTCACATGAGCGTATTTGCATCACGTGTTACATGCACAACTTTTGCATGAGTAATATACAATAAATAGAACCATTGATTTTAATGGGTTCGATCACATTTTTTAATCCCTTCCCTCCCCATGTCGTAAGGGTACGTCATGGGAGCAGGGTACTTCCCACAAAATGACATACCCTTACGTCATAGGGATAGCGCGAGATCATGACAGATCTCGCGCTATCCCGCAGCGGGAGCCGTCTGTCAGTCATAGCCGGCCTCTGGCTGCAGCAACTGCGGTGCATCGGAGATGCGCCCCCCGCTGTTAACCCCTTCCCTGTCGCAATTTATGTAGATCGTGGCATGAGAAGGGTTCACAGAGGGAGTGCGTCCTATGTTGCCAGAGCCTGTGATCGCTGAATAAGCGATGTCATGGCAGGGCAGATATCATGCCATGCCTTATCACAGCGATCATCAGTGCTGTGCGTTAAGTCCCCCAGAGGGACATAGATGGTGTAAAAGAAATAAAAATGTCCAAAAAAGAAAGAAATGTGAAAAAAAGTAAAAATCCCTTTTATGCTTTATGCTTTTCTCCTATTAACATAAAAAAAAGGTAAAAAAAATGAACACATATTTGGTATCGACGCGTCCGTAACAACGTCTACAATAAGTGGAACATGCTTTTTATTCTGCAAAAGTGTAAAAAAAATTCCAAAAAACAGGCAAAATGCTAATTTTTAGCATTTTGCCTCCTAAAAATGCAATAAAAGAGATCAAAAAGCTGTATGTTCCCCAAAATGGTACCAATAAAAACTACAGCTCGTCTCGCAAAAAAGAAACCCTCAGAGCTCTGTACATAGAAAAATAAAAAAAAGTTACAGGACTTTGAATGCAGTGATTTAGAGAAAAAAAAGATTTCCAAATAAAGGGTTTTTATAGCAGAAAAGTGGGAAAACCTAAAAAAAAAAGAGAATTTTGGTATCATAACCGTACCAACCCACACAAAAAATGTATTGTATCATTTATGCTGCATGATTAACGCCGTAAAAAAAAAATCTATGGCAGAATTGATGCATTTTCTCTCCCAAAAATGGCACCATCAAAAACTACAGTTCGCCACGCAAAAAACAAGCCATTATATGGCCGCGTCGACAGAAAAGGAAAAAGGTTATGGCTTTTGAAAAATGGAGATGAAAATCCGCCACAAATCGTTGCGTCCTTAAGGGCTTAGTCACACGGGCAATTTTTCATGCAATTTTTTTTTGTGTGCAAAACTGATGCACACAAAAAATTGCGTGACCAAAGCCAGCGTCACAGCTAAAAAAAACGCTGCAAGCAGCGTTTATCAGCCCGAAGGGCTCTGTCACATGGGCGCTGCCCGCTATCCTCTACCACAGCTGTGCCACAGGTGAACGTTGTTCGCCCATTGAATTCAATGGCGCCAGCAATACAGCCGGCTCCATTGAAAGCAATGGGCTGCCGGCAAGCGCTGTATTCATTTTCGGGGAAGGGCTTCAAATATAAGCCCTTCCCTGAAAACCATCCAAAAAAAATGTAAAAAATAAAAATATACTCACCTTTTTGCAGCTGCCGGAGATCCGCCACGTCCAGCCAGCTCTTCTCCTTTACTGATTTTTTTGTAGTATTTAGCAGGGGGGATTTAAAATCCCCCCTGCTGAATGGGCTGCCTCTGATTGGTCACAGCCCTCAGCCAATCAGAGCACTGAGGCTGAGCTATTGAATGACAGCTGAGAGCTGCCTCTGATTGGGCACAGTGCTCAGTAATCAGAGGCAGCACTCACTCATTCATGAATGGGTGAGTGAGAACTGCCTCTGATTGGTTGATGGCTGTGACCAGAGGCAGCCCATTCAGCAGGCGGGGATTTTAAATTCCCGCCTGCTGAATACTACAGAAAGTAGTTCAGGAGAAGAGCTGGCTGAACGCGGCTCATCTCCGGCAGCTGCAAAAAGGTGAGTATATGTTTTTTTTACTTTTTACACTTTTTTTGGATGGTTTTCAGGGAAGGGCCTAATTAAAACAGCGCTTGCTGGCAGCCCGTTGCTTTCAATGGAGCCGGCTGTATTGCCAGCTCCATTGAATACAATGGGAGATCATTCTTCTCTGCCACAGCTGTTACACCTGTGGCACAGGAGAACGATCTTTGGTATATGTTCTCAATGGGGGTCGGCCCATTGAGTGCATATACAAGAACCATTTGCGCAGAATGCAGTTACATGCGTTCTGCGAATTGTTGTGTCATATAATTCTCGGCACATCTGCATAAAAAACGGCCATTTGACCGATCCCATTGCTAAGCATTGGGTATATATATTTGCAGATCGCAAGCGCATCTGCAAATCGGGCAAAAAACGCCCCATGTGACTGAGCCCTAAGCCTAAAATAGGCCATGTCCTTAAGGGGTTAATGCAGTGTGCGATCTCATGAAAAATTCGCAACATGTCTTATCTTGGTGTGTGTAATGCACTGTAGGCCCCCATTGAAATCAATGGATGTGTGTAAATATGCATGAAATACACAGAAATCCTGCATATTTGCTGCATATTTATGCACAAAATCAATGTGATCTCCTGCGCTCTTTTGTAAGCGTGTAAATCTGCAGTATATTTTCACACACAAACATGACAGAGCCGATGAAATACGCAGCCGTAAGTGATTTTTAGTTATGTAAATACGCAGTGTACTGAAATGCATTTACACCCATGCAAACCGGCCTTAAATCATTTCTTGCCAATTTTGGAGCAGGAACATCAGGGAGATTCTAAGGATTTTTTTCAGTTTACTCCAACCATTAATCATCCATCACACTCACAAACATGCAGCTGGGGAATTACAATGAGCACATATGGACCTTTTTAGCAGACCCCAGAATACCGACCAAATACTACACTTCCTAAAGAAAGATTATAGACCAGACACCCCTGTACACACAGCCGCCAGGCCAGAACCCCCCTGTACACAGATCCCAAACCAACCCCCTCTCTGTATACAGACCCCAGACCAGATCCCCTGTTTAGCAAACCGCTCACAATAAAAAATGTAGGGTGCAGTATAGTTGACAAAATATGCTAAGGATAGGAAGTTTATATAGTAACCTAGTATGTGAGACTGAAAGAAGACAACGTCCATTAGTGCAGCCTGTTTTCACCCCACTTGTTGATTCAAAGGAAGGCAAAAAGATAAACCTGATGAAAGCCAATTTAGCCGATTTTGTGGGGGAAAATTCCTTCTTAACACCATAATGGCAGTCAGAATAATCCCTGGCAAATCTTTCAATTTAGTAAATCATCCAAATCAACTATAGCATCAATGGCCTTTAGATAAATACACCAAGGATATAGGTGAATGCAGAGAGAATACATTAAAAATTTAAACAGAATACCTCGTAAATATAGAGTGCATTATATACTGTAGGAGTCAGAAAACAGTCTGATTGCTGCGCAGATTTTTTAATGAATGTCTTGGGCAGGAGACAAACCACATGCAATGTATATACGGTGCAATATGGAGTGTGCAATATAGCAAACTTCAGATCAAAACTGTGTGACACAGCCACTTGAATGGCAGCATAATGCGTCCGGACACAAGACCTTTGGCCAATGATGCAGCACAGTGCCAGGACAGAGGGAAAGACTGTTCCTTCAGGCAGACTTTGGAGACTTTCTCCCGGAGCTTCCTGGATGTCAGCGGAGAGTTTGAGACGACTTATTTGGCATGGTCTAAATTTTTTTTTCCTCCCTACTGCAGCACCTTTATTACACTACACTTTAGAATAGTATAGCCCTGAAAGATTAATATTGTTCACAGAGGCAAAAAAAAGTCTATCAATTAATTGCCCTTCACAGAATAAACTTAGTTTGAAACTTTTGTCCCGGCAGCTGAATCCCGGGCCAGCATCTATGTCACAGATTGGACAGAATGCATGTGACAGAGATGCTGGCCAGGATTCAGCTGCCGGGCCAAAAGTTTTAAACTAAGTCTATTCTGTGAAGGGTAAAGGATTTATATAGTGCAATAGTAAATTAAGCGATGTCACTTGAGAGTACAAATACTGGGCAGTCCAAAAAGTCTACAGTATCTGCCCAATATGAAAGACCACTACTGTCAATTAAGCATCATTGTGTCTGCTGTTAGAGATGTTATATTGGGGCCCAGTGGCTTGAAGTTAAACCTCTGATCAAAAGCACTATATACAACCAGAAAACAACAGATTAGAAAAATTGGTTATATTTCACTATCTTCTTTTATCTACACCTACATTACATATAAACATTACATCAAATGTAGGCTATACGTTCCTTAAAAGCTTGGTATTACATATAAAGCATTTCCATAATTTCTTTTGCTATTACAATCATTCCCAATTGGCAGATTAAACCAATGAGATGTAATTAACATTCCTGCAGATTGTAGATGAGCAAAGCACGTTTTAAAGGAAGCTATAAGTAAATGTAATTTGGATATTCAGCTATAGAACATCAGGGCCGCAATAAGGATTTGTAATTTCTCTATTTTATTGGACTTCTAAAAGCATACACTATAGAGTAATACTAGGGAAATGCCTTCACAACTAACTACTGATAAGTCAGATAGAGGTGCCAAATGTATCCTTCAACTGTGAACATTTATATGCAGCAATCCTTTAAGTTGTAATGGCCTCAGGATCAGACTCAAACTGGCCCACAGGAGAGCAAGTGAACCTCCTAGTAGGTCCTGAGCCAAGAGTGAACCCCAACCCCAAGATGAACAGCACATGGCACTGAGCACCCACTACAATTCTTACCCATGGGCAGGGGTACAGCTTCTTAGACAATATTTGCATGTAACTTCATTGGGGGACCCAGAATAAATTTTACTGGTAGGCACCACAGCCCAACTCTGTTTAGAAGTGATTAAAGCATCGCCAGTTGTTGTTCCCCGTGGGGACTAAAAAAATAAGAAAAAATAGAATAAATGTTTTAGCAAACAGTAAAACAAAATAGTTAAAAATAAAAAAACATATTTATAATAAAAGAATCAAAATAAAACAAAGATACATATTTTTTATCACTGCATCCGTAAAAGTCCAATCTATCAAAGTAATGCATTACTTACTCCACATGGTGAACATCGTCCGAAAAAAGGGCCATGTCATTAAGGGGTTAAAACAAATATTTTATTGGTTGTAACTTAAGTAATGCTATCAATACAAGTTGCATAAACTCAGTGCTCATGTATTTATGGAAAGAGAAAAGAAAACATGATCCAACTATATTCTGGTGTATGCCATCTGTAGTAAATGCGCACAATAAAACACTAACCCATGCTGTAAGGATAGTCACGTCACATCAAGCTGTATTTTTCCATTAATGCAAATCAACATCAGGAGTCACTATTGAGGATCACCTGGAGAGAAAGGGGGTTTGACAGAGGGCACAGGGAGAGTAACAGGTATAAACTAAAAGTGAACTTTAAATTGGGTTGAGCCCTTTCCAATCCACTGTCTGACGCCTAAAGACATTATGATTTAAGGCTGTACAGCTCCGATGTTGGAAAGCGTCCGTCGGGGTTCTCTTACTGTAAATTGCCAGTCTCTCTGCTGTCAGAGCCTATCCAACGTGTCACCTCATGCAGTACTGGCTTGAGCCAGCAGATAGCGCCATTGTATAACGACAGAAAAAGAGTAAGCCCCCTAGGAAAACCAGGATACAAATTGGATTGGAAAGGGTTAAGGACGTAAAGGCTAGGGGCTGAGGATGGCCTTGCCAGGATTAGATACACTTGTCAGTATTAGGTTGCACATAAAAGAAGCTACAATGTGTATTGTTATGATGTACCAAAGAATCTCCACAGACTGAAAATAGAAAACCCAATGATAGTTTTATATCTTTAAGAAAGTTAACAAGTATATCCCTAAAAATCAAGCCATTTTAAACCCAGCTAGAGAATCAAGTCGCAATCAAGGGTTCCATTATAAAACTATGCTGAACCATCAGGAAAATGTCTGACAGGGAAGGAACCTTGGTCACCCTCTATTGTTTTGTTATAGATGTTCGGGCAGCTATTAAGATATGGCATATAATAAGAAAATCTGCAGATGTGCCATCCTCTATGACCAACGACAGAGGGCCACCACTAGGGCCCCAACGCAACTTAAAGTGCAGGATTGAACATATTGCATAGTGGATTTGCTCCCAGAATGTTTTGAGATGTTTAATTACCAAATATGCATTAAGTATCGAATTTGTTTATGGCATCTCCAACATAAGTTAGAGTGTTGTGGTGACATTTTAGATAAGCGAAATGGTGTTGGATACCATTGGTATAGTAACTTCCTATTGTTTCCAAATGGTTCACACAGTGATTATATTTATAATTTAGTGAGAACGCTTGCGACCACTGATCCACAGAAAAGATTTAAGACCCCCCTGCCATCTGGTTTGAAATAGAGGGGTAAATGAGGTAGAGCACAATGCAGGAGCTGAATCTGCCCTAGAAATACCTTTAGAGTGTTTCTTCTCATTAAATAAAAAGATCTCATACTCCGAGTGGGGCAAAATAATGGGAGGGATATAAGATTGAAGGAAGAGCCTGACTTGTAAGTAATTGTAAAATTCCTTATAGGGGATCTCAAATATGTTGTGTATACAAGTGAATGACAAAAGCGTAGTTTTCAAATATATCTTACTTGTTCAAGCCCCTTAGCTTGCCATGTAGCCAAGCCTATATCTGGAATTAGTGGTTAAATCACTTCCAGAGGAAGTTTAAGGATCCGAAGAGGACATTTTTTTCCAGACATATAAAGTAGCAGACATTGTAGGTAATTATGTTATTGAGAATGCCTTAGTTAATTAAGAAATCCATACAAGGTGTGATAAGCTAAGGCAATTCAAAGTGCTAGCTTCTATGTCCACCCAGTGCTTAGAGGAGTCATCTAGCCGCCAGCTTTTAATTTGCTTAAGCAAGCAGCATGGTAGTAATTTTTTTAACAGGGACAACCCAAGCCCACCTCTCTCGCTCGTTGGTTATACCAGATAAACGACAGTAACATACTTTGCAATTTTTTCAAAATTTTATCAGGTACGATCATGGGGATATTATGAAAAAGGTGCAAAATTCTGGGTGGTAGTAATTTGGAAATAGCAATGCGACCTATCCAGGAAACCATGAGGTTGGCAACCTTTTTTAATAACATTTTCTAGAAGGGGAAATAGCTTTCTGAAATTAACAGGCACCAAATTTTGAATGGGATATGTTAGCGTTATACCCGGATAGGGGATTTGTCCATTTGATCACTGGAATTTTACATACAATAATGGATATTAATTATTTGTATGCATCTTTAAGGTGTTCTCTAATTCTATTGTTATTAAATATTACTAACGCTCAGGACCCCAGCTGATTGGGCGGACAAGGTCACCGCCACAATACACAGGGATCAGAGTGAAAGCTGCTGCTCCGGTACCTGTGTAGTGACCACTGCTTCTAGATGCAGGTGCAGCTGTTATCGATTTTAATAAGAGCTGTGCCTATAATCAAAAGAAACTGCAACCATACAAGGGTTTGCAGCCATTTGCTTCTGCTCTGATCCTCATGTATTGCAGCACTGACAGTGGGCACTCGATTCTGAGAATAGGTTATCAATAGGATTTGCGAGAAAACCCATTTCAATCTGTCATCCAGTGTATCAGCTTTTCTTCAGGTGTTCCTTTAAGTTTACTGTAATTTTTTTTTTCATAAAAAACAAAAAGGGTACATTTCTGAAAGGCTTTACTCCAGTAAATTGCAAAAAAACTTGAAAATTTTTGTGCAAAAAATTGCTACTGGGCTCACCAATTTTTTGAAAAGTTGGTGGGGTTTGTACAAAAAATGAGGAGTGACTGCCCAGTAGAGCCTTAAACTTGAATATGGAAGGGAAGTGAAAGGACAGGCAAAAATATACAGCCAATGTATACATTTGAGAACCTTGCTATTAGAAGTGGAAAGAACAAATACAAAATTCAGAAGGAAAGTAGAGGAGCAAGAGACATTAATCACAAACTAAAATGTTTCTACAAAAATGCACAGAGCTTGGGAAACAAACAAGGAGAATTGGAGCTCCTAACACAGGAAGAGAAATATGATGTTGTAGGCATCACGGAAACTTGGTGGAATGATACACATGATTGGAATACAAGGCTTGAAGGATGCAACTTTAATAAAAAAAAATAGACCTAAAATAAGGAGGGGGGGGGGTTATTGCATTGTGTGTTAGGAAAACATTTATCTCCACAGAGACTCAAGTTTCAGATCATGGTAGTTACGTAGAAATGGTTTGGAGAGAACAGAAGGGACATTATTGTAGGCATTTACTATAGGCAACCTGGACAAGCAGAAGATATTGATGAACGCCTTTTAAATCAGATGATCAAGCTCTCAAAAAAGCTTGACAGTGATCATGGGAGATGTTAACTATCCAGACTTTGTTGGGAATCTCGCTCAGGTAAAAGTAATGAATCCAACAAATTCTCATCCCCTCTTGCTGACAACTTTATCTTCCAAAAGGTAGGAGAGAATACAAGGGATCTGCTATCTTGGACCTAATTGTTAACAAGGAGGGAATGGTTGAGAAAGTACGGGTGGCTGGGACCTTAGGAGGCAGGGATCATGTTATCCTTGAATTTGGGATAAAAAGGGGAGGAAGACCTGAGAAAACTCAGACCTCAAGGTTGGATTTCAGGAAGGTAGATTTTAATGAACTCAGAAAGAGGGTAGGAAGAATCCAATTTCTGGATGTTCCTAAGGATATAAATGTCCAAGAAGGTTGTTAAATATTGCAAAATGAGATTTTTAAAGCACAATCGTTAATCCCTAAAAGAAGGTAGAATGGTAAGCATTTAAAGAGACCAGGATGGATAAGCACAAAACTTGCACACATGTTTAAAACAAAGAAACATGTTTAACAAATGGAAAGAGGGGAGAAGATCTAAAAAAAAATGAATATAATCCAGTCTGCAGAAACAGGCAAGTGTCAGAAAAACTAAAGCTAATAATAAATTGAGGCTTGCAACAGAGGCCAAAAGCAATTAAAAAGGATTTTGTGGATATGTCAAAAGCAAAAGAAAAGTCAAAGATGCTATTGGATCCTTACAAGATGAAAATGGTGAATTGGTTAAGAATGATTTTGAGAAGGATGAAATTTTACAATCTTATTTTTTATCGGTTTTCTCTCAGAAAGTAGATGGAACATCAACTGATCTTCCCTGTGCTATTGGAGGAATAAAAGAATGCAGGCAATCTATAAGCAGAGAGATGGTGAGGGAATACTTCGCTAACTCAGATTAATTCAAGTCTCAAGGTCCAGATGAATTACATCCTAGTGTACTAAATGAAGCAGCAGAGGTAATTGCTGAACCACTCGCCATAATCTTTAAAAATTCATGGAGAACAAGAGAAGTCCCAGAAGATTGGAAAAGGGCAAATGTTGTTCCCATCTTCAAAAAAGGGAAGAAGGTGGATACAGGAAACTACAGGCCTGTGAGCCTGACGTCTATACTGGGAAAGATCTGTGAACAAATTATTAAACAGTAGAGATGAGCGAGCGAACTCGTCCGAGCTTGATATTCGTGCGAATATTAGGGTGTTCGGGATGCTCGTTACTCGTAACGAGTACCACGCGGTGTTCCGGTTACTTTCAGTTTCCTCTCTGAGACGTTAGCGCGCTTTTCTGGCCAATTGAAAGACAGGGAAGGCATTACAACTTCCCCCTGTGACGTTCAAGCCCTATACCACCCCCCTGCTGTGAGTGGCTGGGGAGATCTGATGTCACCCGAGTATAAAAATCGGCCCTTCCCGCGGCTCGCCACAGATGCCTTGTGACTTAGCTGAGGGAAAGTACTATCGTGCTGGAGCTGCTGTAGGGAGAGCGTTAGGAGTTAGTGTAGGCTTCAAGAACCCCAACGGCCCTTCTTAGGGCCACATCTACTAGTGTGCAGTACTGTGTTAGCACAGTATTTTTTTTTTTTCTTCCAAAATTGGATCTGCAGAGCATTGCGCCCTGCAATAGGGACAGAAGTGGGGGTTAGGCAGGGAGAGTGTTAGCAGTGAGTGTAGGCTTCAAGAACCCCAACGGTCCTTTCTAGGGCCACATCTATCCGTGTGCAGTACTGTCCAGGCTGCTGTTAGCAGTGTTGCATTTTTTTTTCTTCTCAAAACCGGCTGTGCAGAGTATTGCACCCGGCATTAATACTACAGGGATAGAATTGTGTAGGCAGGACCAGAAGACATACATTATTCATTGAATACACGCAGTGTGGGTGTTCCTTGTAAAAAGCAGGGAAAAAATTCTATTTGGCCTGCCTGTGTCAGTCCTAAGGGCTCTGGGTACGTGTGTGCTGCGTGGAGAACGTAAAAAAATCAGACGCAACCAGCTACGGTTGAGTGCAGCCTTGCGCCAATTTCTTTCCTGCCTGGGAAATCAAATCACTGGTAATACAGCATGCTGAGGGGTAGGGGTAGGCCTAGAGGATGTGGACGCGGCGGGCCAAGTGAGGGTGTGGGCACAGGCCTACTCAGGACAGGTCTTCAGAGGGGGAGGCAGCAGCAGGGCAGGTTGCAAGAGGCAGTGCGGTGTCCAGGGGTAGAGGCAGGGCCAGACTGAATAACCCACCAACTGTTTCCCAAAGCGCCCCCTCGCGCCATGCCACCCTGCAGAGGCCGAGGTGCTCAAAGGTCTGGCAGTTTTTCAGTGAGACGCCTGAGGACGGACGAACAGTGGTGTGCAACCTTTTTCGCGCCAAGATCAGCCGGGGAGCCACCACCAACAGCCTCACCACCACCAGCATGCGCAGACATATGATGGCCAAGCACCCCACAAGGTGGGACGAAGGCCGTTCACCGCCTCCGGTTTGCACCGCTGCCTCTCCCCCTGTGCCCCAACCTGCCACTGAGATACAACCCCCCTCTCAGGACACAGGCACAACCGTCTCCTGTCCTGCACCCACACCCTCACCTCCGCTGTCCTCGGCCCCATCCACCAATGTCTCGCACCGCACAGTCCAGCCGTCGCTAGCGCAAGTGTTGGAGCGCAAGCGCAAGTACGCCGCCACGCACCCGCACGCTCAATCGTTAACCGTCCACATCGCCAAATTTATCAGCCTTGAGATGCTGCCGTATAGGGTTGTGGAAACGGAGGCTTTCAAAGCTATGATGGCGGCGGCGGCCCCGCGCTACTCAGTTCCCAGTCGCCACTACTTTTCCCAATGTGCCGTCCCAGCCCTGCACGACCACGTCTCCCGCAACATTGTACGCGCCCTCACCAATGCGGTTAGTGGCAAGGTCCACTTAACTACGGACACGTGGACAAGCACAGGCGGGCAGGGCCACTACATCTCCCTGACGGCACATTGGGTGAATTTAGTGGAGGCTGGGACAGAGTCAGAGCCTGGGACCGCTCACGTCCTACCCACCCCCAGAATTGCGGGCCCCAGCTCGGTGCTGGTATGTTCGGCGGTGTATGCTTCGTCCACTAAAACACCCTCCTCCTCCTCCGCAACCTCTGTCTCGCAATCTAGATGTGTCAGCAGCAGCAGGACGTCGCCAGCAGTCGGTGTCGCGCGGCGTGGCAGCACAGCGGTGGGCAAGCGTCAGCAGGCCGTGCTGAAACTACTCAGCTTAGGAGATAGGAGGCACACGGCCCACGAACTGCTGCAGGGTCTGACAGAGCAGACCGACCGTTGGCTTGCGCCGCTGAGCCTCCAACCGGGCATGGTCGTGTGTGACAACGGCCGTAACCTGGTGGCGGCTCTGCAGCTCGGCAGCCTCACGCACGTGCCATGCCTGGCCCACGTCTTTAATTTGGTGGTTCAGCGCTTTCTGAAAAGCTACCCACGCTTGTCAGACCTGCTCGTAAAGGTGCGCCGGCTCTGCGCACATTTCCGCAAGTCCCACGCGGACGCTGCCACCCTGCGCACCCTGCAACATCGCTTTAATCTGCCAGTGCACCGACTGCTGTGCGACGTGCCCACACGGTGGAACTCTACGCTCCACATGTTGGCCAGGCTCTATGAGCAGCGTAGAGCTATAGTGGAATACCAACTCCAACATGGGTGGCGCAGTGGGAGTCAGCCTCCTCAATTCTTTTCAGAAGAGTGGGCCTGGTTGGCAGACATCTGCCAGGTCCTTGGAAACTTTGAGCAGTCTACCCAGGTGGTGAGCGGCGATGCTGCAATCATTAGCGTCACCATTCCTCTGCTATGCATCTTGAGAAGTTCCCTGCAAACCATAAAGGCAGCCGCTTTGCGCTCGGAAACGGAGGCGGGGGAAGACAGTATGTAGTATGTCGCTGGATAGTCAGAGCACCCTCCTGTCTATATCTCAGCGCATTCAGGAGGAGGAGGAGCATGAGGAGGATGAGGAGGAGGGGGAAGAGACAGCTTGGCCCACTGCTGACGGTGCCCCTGCTGCTTGCCTGTCATCCTTTCAGCGTGTATGGCCTGAGGAGGATGAGGAGGAGGAGGAGGAGGAGGATGATCCTGAAAGTGATCTTCCTAGTGAAGACAGCCATGTGTTGCGTACGGGTACCCTGGCACACATGGCTGACTTCATGTTAGGATGCCTTTCTCGTGACCCTCGCGTTGCACGCATTCTGGCCACTACGGATTACTGGGTGTACACACTGCTCGACCCACGCTATAAGGAGAACCTTCCCACTCTCATTCCCGAAGAGGAAAGGGGTTCGAGAGTGTTGCTATACCACAGGACCCTGGCGGACAAGCTGATGGTAAAATTCCCATCCGACAGTGCTAGTGGCAGAAAGCGCAGTTCCGAGGGCCAGGTAGCAGGGGAGGTGCGGAGATCGAGCAGCATGTACAGCCCAGGCAGTGCAACAGTCTTTAAGGGCCTGGACAGCTTTATGGCTCCCCACCAAGACTGTGTCACCGCTCCCCAGTCAAGGCTGAGTCGGCGGGAGCACTGTAAAAGGATGGTGAGGGAGTACGTAGCGGATCGCACGACCATCCTCCATGACGCCTCTGCCACCTACAACTACTGGGTGTCGAAGCTGGACACCTGGCCTGAACTCGCGCTGTATGCCCTGGAGGTGCTTGCTTGTCCTGCGGCTAGCGTCTTGTCGGAGAGGGTGTTTAGTGCGGCTGGGGGAATCATCACAGATAAGCGTACCCGCCTGTCAACCGACAGTGCCGACAGGCTAACACTCATCAAGATGAACAAAGCCTGGATTTCCCCAGACTTCTCTTCTCCACCAGCGGACAGCAGCGATACGTAAGCAGTACGTAGGCTGCACCCGCGGATGGAAGCTACGTTCTCTCTCACCGTCCAAAACGGGGACATTTCTGCTTCATCAATCTGTGTCTAATATTCCTCCTCCTCCTCCTCCTGCTCCTCCTCCTGAAACCTCACGTAATCACGCTGAACGGGCAATTTTTCTTAGGGCCACAAGGCTCACTTATCTAATTTTTCTAAACAATTTTTATATGTTTCAATGCTCTTAAAAGCGTTGAAACTTTAACTTGAACCAATTTTTCGTTAAACTGGGCTGCTTCCAGGCCTAGTTACCACTTAAGCCACATTAACCAAAGCGATTAATGGGTTTCACCTGCCATCTTGGTTGGGCATAGCCAATTTTTACTGAGGTACATTAGTACTGTTGGTACACCAATTTTTTTTGGCCCTCACCTACAGTGTAATCATAGCAATATGTATGTTCTTCGCCTGCACTCATGGTACAGAAGTGTGTGTGGGGTTGGCCTACACTTTAGCTACATAAATGTAACTTGGGCCTTGGCTATACTGCAGCTACTGAAATGGAACTAAGACTGCGCTCCCACTGAACTGCTGCTTCGGAATTGTTCCTGGGGCCTGTGTAGGCTGCTACAATGACTTAAATGGAACGAAGACTGCGCTCCCACTATACTGCTGCTTCGGAATTGTTACTGGGGCCTGTGTAGGCTGCTACTATTACTGAAATGGAACTAAGACTGTGCTCCTCCTATACTGCTGCTTCGGAATTGTTACTGGGGCCTGTGTAGGCTGCTACTATTACTGAAATGGAACTAAGACTGTGCTCCCCCTATAATGCTGCTAGTGATATGTTAGTGGGGCCTGTCGCTAATGCTACGGCTGAAATGTTACTAATTATGGGCTCTGCCTATACCGCAGCTAATGGTATGTCTCTGGGATGTGGAAACAGAGGCTTCCCAAAGACATGATGGCGGCGAGGCCATTTCCCACCAACGCGGTTACTGTTAAGGTACATATTACCAGTCAGACTGGGGCATGCAGTGTTGGCCGAAGCCCACCTGCATTAAGCACGACATTACTACCTCAGCTGTGTTGGGCAATGCAATGGGATATTTTTGTGTATCGCCGGTGGGTTCCAGGGAGCCACCCATGCTGTAGGTGCACACGGAGTTTAACCTACATGTGTCCACTTGTAAAGAACCCCAGTCTGACTGGGGCATGCAGTGTGGGCCGAAGCCCACCTGCATTAA
Organism: Eleutherodactylus coqui; assembly: GCF_035609145.1. Lineage (NCBI taxonomy): Eukaryota > Metazoa > Chordata > Amphibia > Anura > Eleutherodactylidae > Eleutherodactylus > Eleutherodactylus coqui. Next base: position 227,436,019 of record NC_089841.1, read on the forward strand.
GCACGACATTACTACCTCAGCTGTGTTGGGCACTGCAATGGGATATTTTTATGTACCGCCGGTGGGTTCCAGGGAGCCACCCATGCTGTCGGTCGACAGGGACTTCACAATAGGGAGTTGTACCTGCCTGTGTCTATGAATTAAAAAGCCCGGTCTGACTGGGGCATGCAGAGACACCTTGACAGAATGAATAGTGTGTGGCACATAGGTTCCCCATTGCTATGCCCACGTGTGCAGCTCCTGATGGCGGTGGCACAGGATTCTATTTCTCATTGCTTCTGTACAGCATTGTGGGCTATCGCCCCAAACCCCTTTTAAAGAGGGTCGCTGCCTAGCCGTGCCAACCTCTGCAGTGTGTGCCTGCGGTTCCTCCTCATGGCAGACGCACTTCTAAATAGACATGAGGGTGGTGTGGCATTAGGGCAGCTGAAGGCTGGGCAGGGACACTTTGGTGTGCGCTGTGGGGGGGGGGGAGGGGGGGCGGTTGGGCAGCATGTAACACAGGAGAAGTGGCAGTGGAGTGTCATGCAGGCAGTGATTGTGCTTTGTTGGAGGTAGTGTGGTGCTTAGCTAAGGTATGCCATGCTAATGAGGGCTTTTCAGAAGTAAAAGTTTTTGGGAGGGGGGGCCCACTCTTGCCGCTATTGTGGCTTAATAGTGGGACCTGGGAAATTGAGATGCAGCCCAACATGTAGCCCCTCGCCTGCCCTATCCGTTGCTGTGTCGTTCCCATCACTTTCTTGAATTGCCCAGATTTTCACACAAGGAAACCTTAGCGAGCATCGGCGAAATACAAAAATGCTCGGGTCGCCCATTGACTTCAATGGGGTTCGTTACTCGAAACGAACCCTCGAGCATCGCGAAAAGTTCGTCCCGAGTAACGAGCACCCGAGCATTTTGGTGCTCGCTCATCTCTATTAAACAGCATATATGCAAGTACTTGGATAAAAATGGAGTAATCAATGAGCGCCAGCATGGTTTTGTAACTAAGTCATGCCAGACAAATCTAATTACCTTCTATGACAGAATCACCAACTAGGTTGATCAGGGAAATGCAGTTGATATAGTATATCTTGACTTTAGTAAAGCACTTGACAAAGTATCTCATACTATATTTATTGAAAAAAAATGACCAAATATGGGATTGACAAGGCAACTGTTAGGTGGATTCTTAACTGGCTGAGGGATCGTACTCAACGAGTGCTAATAAATGGCTGCACATCCAAGTGGAAGAATGTATTAAGTGGGCTATCACAAGGCTCTGTCCTAGGCCCAGTGCTGAACATTTTTATAAAGGATCTGGTGGAGGGAATTGATGGGAAACAAATCAGATTTGCCAATGACACAAAGCTAGAAGGAATAGCTAACACTAGGGAATAGAGTGTATTCAAAAAGATCTAGAAAAGCTTGAACAGTGGGCGGCGACCAGCAGAATTGCATTTTACAAGAAAAGCCAAGTCCTACATCTGGGGAAAAAAAGCACATACAAAATGGGAGGAATTAGGTTTAACAGCAGCACATGTTAAAAAGACTTGGGTATACTAATCGATCATAGACTGAACATGAGTCAACAATGTGATGCAGCAGCCAAAATGGCAAACACAATTCTGGGATGTATTAAGAGAAGCAGTCTAGATCATGTGAGGTAATTATGCCCCTCTACTCTCCCTTAGTCAGACCTCATCTGGAATTGTGTCCAGTTCTGGACACCCGGCTTTAAAAAAGACAGACAAACTGGAGCAAGTTCAGAGAAGAGGGGTTTGCAAATCATGTGCTATGAGGAACAGTTAAAGGATCTGGGAATTTTTAGATCGCAAAAAAGAAGGCTAAGAGTAAACCTAATAGCTGTTTACAAATATCTGAAGGGCTGTCATTGTGCATAGGGATCAGCCCTATTCTCATTTGCACAAGGAAAGACCAGAAGCAATGGGATGAAACTGAAAGGGAGGAGACACAGATTAGATTTTAGAAAAAAAAAACTTTGACAGTGAGGATGATCAATGAGTGGACCAGGTTACCACGGGGGGTGGTGAGTTCTCCTCCTTTGGAAGTGTTAAAACAAAGGCTGGACAAATATCTGTCTGGGATAATTTTGTGAATCCTGCATTGAGCAGGGGGTTGGAACTGATGACCCTGGAGGTCCCTCCCAACTCTACCAATCTATGATTATATTCTATGACTGACAGATTCATGTATAATTTATGCCAGAAACGTGCATTAACTGTACCAGAAGTGTACACCAGGTCGGGCCTGGCATACATTTTTGTCTAGGTGGACAAAAGGTGTCGGGGATGCAGTGAAGGAGGCATGCACCTCCTCTTCAACTCTGCGTGCAATGCACCCTGGGAAATTGTAGTAGACTTGGTGTAGAAAATGCCAGAGCGTAATAAATTTTCCCCCCAGTGCTATAGTCCAATAGTGACATTAGTGAAGGAGGAAGTAACTAGCCTCAATGTAAAATTTAGTTGCTGCTATCCTTAGCAATATTCTAATAACAGAAAAAAAATAAAGTGCATTATTTGTAGCTGACAATTATTGACCAAATAGTAAAATGTCATGAATCTGTCTTGCCAGGTATTTCGATTTTAGCTCATTACAAAATGCACTGTGTACATCAACAACGTGACAGCTCAGCATGGAGGCTCAAAGGGGATTATCAGTACATTTATGAGGATTATTCTATAAGTCTTATTCTCACATGTAATTGACATTTTAAATCTTTGAAGTGAGCAAAGAATAATATACCAAACAATGATATTTAGGATATCTGTGTACTCTATTATATTGACTAATGAAGAAAGGTTATAGTGGGTGGAGCTTACAGAGGTCACTCTGTATTAAATTAAACATGAAGCCTATTTTGGGGATGGCAAAGTGTGGATTAATGTATGTAGAAAACCAAAAACATCTCTGAACCTGTAGATCATAAATAAATGTTCCAAAAGCATTTTAATTGGCAGCTTAAATCCATTGATAAATTCAAAGGGCAAATGGTAGAATTGTGACACTACTATTAATTTGGCACTCTAATATATAATTGTAGGATCATTAACTGCTTCACAATTTATGACGTAAATGTACATTAGATGACGCAAGGGAATGTATGATGCAGACGCAGAATTTAGTAAAAAAAAAAAAAACTTAGGTTTCATTTGAATTCATTTGAACTGAACCAGAAGTTCATCAAACCCCTAAAACTAGTATAGAACATTGTCTAAGGGTCCAGTGGTCATGGCTCTTCTTATTCAGTTAATGTTTTTTATTAGTTGGCCCTGTTGCCTTGCGGCACTATGGTCCTAGGTTCAAATCTGACCAAAGACAACATCTGAATGCAATTGGAAAACTCCAGCATTGCACAGCAACAATGCTAACTAATGAGCCACCAATGGCCGGGCAACAATGGCCACAATCACTGGATGTTTACACACAAAATCAATGATATTTCATGTTTTTTTTTGTGTGTGTGTGTATAAATACACAGAGTTTGCACATGCAAAACATACCAAAACAAGGAAATAGGCATGCGCAAGCCGAAATGTGCAAATGCCTGTGTGAACTGCTCCTTGCACTTGTGTTTTAGATTCTGTTCCCCTGCTCAGTTATGGGAGAAGGAAATTGGAATCCACTGGCCAAAGAGCTCTATTGACTGTATTAAGGTCGGTCTGGCTGTCCAACATTTTGCAATATTAATTAGCACAGCATGCGGCACTATTTCAATGGGTTTTTTTGTGAAAATGTTCTGACACTGATATCAACACACCTAAATTACAAAATTATTCCATACACAAGCCTTCTATAAACTATGCAGGTTATGGTTTATAGTTCCGCTCTAATAGTTTTTTACATCTGACGATTGTTCATTATCATCCAAATTAATGCTCTCCTGTGGGAATGTGAACAATCATCATCCCGTGTACAAGGCACCGAGCGAATAAGTGACTTAACAAAAGTTGTTCAGTGTGAGCAGCAGTTGGTCACTTTCTAATGTTCAGACGTTGGGTGGAGACAGAATGCTACCGAGCCCAATCCTCTTCCCTTCCGCCCTCCAGGGTAACGGCTCCAGAGCGAGCATCACTGGGACAAGTGTTGGGCTTTTTTTTTTCTTTTTTTTATTACAGCTTGCCTCGTGTAAATTGCCCTTAAGAAACAAAGTTGGCATTTGTAAGTAGGCGAGATGTCACTCTGGTCTCAAAGAAATCAGTTGCTCCTGATTACACAGCAGTTAATAGGTCTGTGCACTAAACAAATTGCTTTTAAGTAAATGATGTAAATGTAGCAAACTATAGAATAGACTAATAGTTTTTTTTCCAGGTGTCAGAAACAGCATTCTCCAAGCATTAAGACTGTAGGACTCTGCACATCTATGACAGGATTACTGATGCATATGAACAAGGCACAGTTGCTGAGTTGGTTTATGACAGAATCAGGATGCAGAACTCAAAAGCTGGCTCTCAGTTGTCCTCCTCGGGGATGAATGCCAACTCGGAGACTATACTTTCCACCACTATGTTAAACTGTTAGGCTTGTAGTACGCTTTGGGCTTGTGAACTGATTTTCCCAGCAGCCAGTATAGTCTCAGTAACAGCAGGACTTTCTATGACTGAATTAGTCAAGGAAATCAGTCAGAATAAATGCTGGCACCAGATGTGTGTTATGTGCTTCGGGCAGGAAACATAGCAGCTCTGGAGACCAAGCTACAGAGACGTCCCTTTAAGGAGGCAGCCAAGTTTATTCTCTTTAGGCTCTCAATTCTTTTTACTCTGGAGATAGGATTGGATGGGTACCTGAACGTTGCACACAAGTAACAAACATCAGCAAGCAATAATTAATGAATTGTATATTGTACAGCATTGTATGTTAAACACTGCGGCTGATTCATAGTTCATTATATTAGCTTCTACATGAACTATTTAAAAGAAAAACAATTTTCCAGCATTTTTATATTTAAAATTTTACAAAAAGCTGATAAGTTTTGAAACCGCTTTTAGTTTTGTACTCCTTTTTAATTTTACAAATCATTCTCAATTCAGAACTAACGTAAAATAAACAGTTTAGAAACAGAAAACTGACGGCAGAAAAAAAGCACATGGTCCATCTAGCCTAAACTTACATTATGTCCCTTTTCTTTTCTCTTTCTTTAGTTATAAGGTTATTCCAGGCATGTTTCAATTCATTTATTGTTTATTTTCAACGCCATCTGCTGGAAGTTTGTTTCAAGGATCTACACCTCATATTTCCTGACGTTGCTTCTGATCTTTCCCCCAACTAATCTCTAATTGCGCCCCCTTGTTGTATTGTATAGCTTCCTAATCCAAAAAATTCCCTCCTTTAACAAAAGATTTTGATCATATCCCCCTTTCGTAATTTTTTTCCCTCCAGGCTATTTAAATTAAGCTCTTCAAGTCTTTCCTGATTGGTTTTGGTCTTGAGACCTTCCACCATTTTTACAGATTGTTTGGGCTTGTTTTATTTTATCCATGTCTATCTGTAGGTGAGGTCTCCTGAACTGAACACAATATTGCAGATGTTCTTACAAGAGCTCTATACAGAGGGAACAAAATCTCCCTCTTTCTACTGGTTATACCTCCCGCCATGCAAGCAAGCATCTTACTTGCTTTCCCCAGTACCCAATTTTTGTGACATAGTAAAAAAAGAAAATCAATGAGATTAGTTTGACATGTTTTGCCGTCGGTAAAACTGTTGTCTTTTGGGTTCAGCAGGCCATTGAGTTTTAAGTGGTCAAATATTCTCTTTTTTGCAGGAGAGTTTCCATTGGTTTAACGACTACACATGTCAAATTAACTGGCCTGTAGTTCTCAGCTTCTTCTTTACTGCCCTTCTTATGGCAGGGTACAATGTTGGCCATTCTTCAGTCACCAGGAACATTGCCCATTAAAAGGAACTGGTTAAACAAATCTGTCAGAGGTCCAGCAATCACACATTAGAATTTTTCAATTACTCTGGGGTGGATGAAATCTGGACCCATTACCTTATTTAATTTTAAAAGTGCAAGTTCACCTACAACATTAGCATCCATAGACATTGGATCAGAGCCATTACACCTCGAGTTAGCACCATGCTCAATCATACGAAGGTTCTGAAAACCAGCTTCTGACAATACTGAACAAAATGGTTCATAAACAGCCTTATCTTCATTTACCTCTTTCTGACATGCAGCATTTATATAGAGTGCATGTTGGATGTCATTGTATGACGTGGGCTAGGGAGCTGAGCCTGCTTGCTTCATAGTGGGTATTGGCCATGTATGACAGCTGATACCTATTTTCAACAGCCATGATCGGAGACAACAGCTTATGGCTTTTAACCTTTGAAATGATGTTGCCAGTTCTGACTGTGGCATTTAAATGTCCCAATCAATAGTGAAATGCCTTCAACAGTCGCCCAGCGATAACACTGTGGGCTGCTGTTTAGATGTCATGGCAGCTTTCGGCTTCTGAAGGTCTCCCAGGGCTGCAATGAATGATTACCTATTAAGACGTGCTTGTGGCATGTCTTAATAGGATGTCTTAATACTATAAAATATTGCAGCATAATGCATAAGTAATCAAACTACCGTATATACCGGCGTGAGTAATGATTTTTTTTTTTGACACTTTCTTTTTTTTGTATTATCGGCGTTTAAGACGACCCCAGCCTTCAGAGCAGATTTTTCGGGGTTCAAAAGTCGTCTTATACGCCAGTATATACGAAATTCTAAGTTAAAATATTTTTTTTTTCATTACAAAACAAAGATTGATAGTTTAAAAAAAAAACTATACTTTTTCCAGTCATCACATCCACAAAAAAAAATAAAATAAAATGGTTTTGCTCCACCTGTGTAAGTCAAATTTACGAAAAATAGCAAATTATTAATCATGTATAGTGAATGCTGTCCGGAAAAAAAATGGCATGGGGGGTTAGAATGGCATTTGTTTGGTCACCCTGTCTCCAAGAAAAAAATTGAACAAAAAGATCAAAAAGTCACATAAATTCCCCAAACATACCAATAAAATTTATAGGTCACGTTTATATAAAAAAAAAAACTAACAGCTGCATTGACGAAAAGATGAATTACATAGGGGTCAAAAATGGCAATTGAAATTATTTTTCAAAGGTTTTTATTCTGTTTTACTCAGTACTACATGAAAACTCTACATAAATTTGGTATTGCCATAATTGTACTGACCCACAAAATAAACATAGCATGTCATTTTTAATGCACTGTGAATACTTTAACACCCTCCCCAAAAAATAAAAATACAATTGCATTTTTCCATTTTGGTTCACTTTTTAAATTTTGAAGTTATCCAGTACATTACATAGTATGTTAAATGGTACCATTAAAAATCCAATTTATAAACAAAAACTTTCACCTGGATAATCGTTATAATTTGAAAGTGAGAAGATTTAAAAAAAACCAAAAAAAAAACCACAGCAGCGGGAAGGGGGTTTATATAGTTATTATCCCCATTTTTAAATTTTTGTAATTACAGTCAGTCATTCTGTCACTAATATACCTGAAAAACATTTTATTCTCTTCCCTAATAGATTTGGCTATTTCCTACTCTTTTTGTGCTTTAATAGGTTTTGCCTCCTGTCTAATTTTATACACCTGTCATTTATACTTCCAGTTTCTTTAAACTTCTAATAGGGAGACTTCTTTTCTTTTAATATATAACTGACTTCTCTAGTGAACTATAGTGGTTTCTTTTTTCTTATACTTTTGCTAGTTTGACAAAGTTTAATTGCCGTTAAAATGGCCATTTTAATAGCGTCCACTGGGCACACAATTCATTTTTCAAAAAGTCACCCTTGAAATTATTCTTTCTAAAAGGTAAAACTTGGTTTGTAGTAACGGATTAATCAAAGTGTGCTCGGTCAAATACATATTTGGTGTTTGCTGTAACCCAAAATCCTCCTCTCACCTTAAAGGGGTTGTCCCGCGGCAGCAAGTGGGTCTATACACTTCTGTATGGCCATAATAATGCACTTTGTAATGTACATTGTGCATTAATTATGAGCCATACAGAAGTTATAAAAAGTTTTTTACTTACCTGCTCCGTTGCTGGCGTCCTCGTTCCCATGGAGCCGACTAATTTTCGCCCTCCGATGGCCAAATTAGCCGCGCTTGCGCAGTCCGGGTCTTCTGCTTTCTTCAATGGGGCTCCGTGTAGCTCCGTGTAGCTCCGCCCCGTCACGTGCCGATTCCAGCCAATCAGGAGGCTGGAATCGGCAATGGACCGCACAGAAGAGCTGCGGTCCACGGAGGAAGAGGATCCCGGCGGCCATCTTCAGCCGGTAAGAATAGAAGTCACCGGAGCGCGGGGATTAAGGTAAGCACTTAGCGGGTTTTTTTTTACGTCCCTGCATCGGGGTTGTCTCGCGCCAAACGGGGGGGGGGGGGGGGTTGAAAAAAAGAAAAAACCCGTTTCGGCGCGGGACAACCCCTTTAAGGTTCAATTGTAAAACACAAAATTTAGAAAGTTATCTCCTCTGGTTGGTGACCTTACAAGCTGTTTTAGAGATGCTCCTTTAAGTGTTTTTTAATCAAATTCCTGCTCTTGTTTTAACTGCACCAGGGATTTTCTAATCAAAAATCACATATTGGAGTTACCCATTATTACAATTTTTCCTTGTATTGCCATTTGAATAGTTTCAAACTACGGGTTATCAAAAACCTCGATCCGCCCTGCAGAACTATGACACCAAATCAGTTTCCTTTTTAAGTTTGCATTCAAACTCAGTTACTAACTCTTTGTATGCATTTTAAATTGTTGATTAAAAGCCTGTTCTTGACATAAATGGCTATTCCACCACCCTTTCTTTCTACTGTCTTCTGTACAACGTGAATCCAGGTACAGCTATTTTCCCATTTAATAAAATCCTTCAACCATTTCTGTTATGGCAACCAAATCTAAATTATCCCTGGATATAATAGCCAAAATGCTATCGACATTAGACACACTATATGGAGAACACCACTTTGTTTTCTTCTTGGCAACTACATCAATTCCATCTTTATTATTAACCACCTCCTTGAAGTTACCAGCATGTTGCTTTATCCTAACTGACCAGGGATATAAAATATTCTTAAACTAAATTTAGTCCCCCTTCATTTCAAAGAAATGTCTGAATTCCTCACAAAGCATTCTTCTATCCCGATCTGATGGATGCAAAATATTCCTTTTAAACTCTTAGACCATCTACCTTTATCATGACCATCATATTCAAAACCTTCAGTTTTATTCTAATGCCATAGCCATGCATTAAATTCTGAGATACAAATTGATTCGTTCATCTGATTACAGAATGGCAGAACTCCTGAAAGGGTTCTTGAACTTGTTATCTTAGAAAGCTTTTGGATAAAAATTTTAAATTTCCTTTTGTATAGAAAGTAAATTATTGAGACAAATCATTATCTCCAGGATGCACCATAAGATCAACTTGACTATTCTTGCAGGCTTGACAATAATTAGCATAGGTCTTATCTCTACTGACTGTGGCACCTGGAAGTCACCTCACCTGCTGTATCACATCCAAATTGTACCCTCAACACCTTTAATGGTTGAATCCCAAGCAAGAACAGGAGTTCTCTTCTTGGTTATTCTATTAAAGGGGTTGTCCCGCGAAAGAAAGTGGGGTTATACACTTCTGTATGGCCATATTAATGCACTTTGTAATGTACATCGTGCATTAATTATGAGCCATACAGAAGTTATTCACTTAACTGTTCCGTTGCTAGCGTCCTCGTCTCCATGGTGCCGTCTAATTTCAGCGTCTAATCGCCCGATTAGACACGCTTGCGCAGTCCGGTCTTCTCCGTGTTGAATGGGGCCGCTCGTGCCGGAGAGCTGCTCCTTGTAGCTCCGCCCCGTCACGTGTGCCGATTCCAGCCAATCAGGAGGCTGGAATCGGCAATGGACCACACAGAGCCCACGGTGCACCATGGGAGAAGACCCGCGGTGCATCGTGGGTGAAGATACCGGCGGCCATCTTACTAAGGTAAGTAATAAGTCACCGGAGCACGGGGATTCGGGTAAGTACTAAACGGTTTTTTTTTTTAACTGATGCATTGGGTTTGTCTTGCGCCGAACGGGGGGCCTATTGACGAAAAAAAAACCCGTTTCGGCGCGGGACAACCCCTTTAAGAGCAGGGGTCAATGACAACAGCAATCTGCACTGTTAACCCTACATGTAGTGTTCAATGCACATCGTGACATGTAAATAGTTTACAGAGGGAGCATGCTCCCTCTGATATGTTATCAGCTCTCTAAAAAAAGAATAGTAAAAAGACAAATCAGTTGCCATGGCAACTGGATGCCAGACACTGGTATCCCAGCCTGCCATGGGCTATGATCGCTATTATAAGTGATAAGGGATTGTCATAACGATCATGCTTTCATGGTTCAAGTGCCCTACAAGGACATAAAAACGTAAAAAAAGTAAAAACTCTAGAAAAAAAAAAACAACTTTATACAGTTTTTATAAAAAAAAAGAAAAAAAGCCCACATATTTGCTAGCATCATATTCAGAATGACAATAAATTGAACATACCATTTATCCTCCATAGCAAAAACTGTAAAAAACACCCCTGGAAAACAGAGGCAACATGCTTACTTTGTTCATTTTGCCTCTCAAAAAAACAACTGTTTAAAAGAAGCCTTATGTACCTTAAAATGCTTCTACTAAAACTATAGCTCATCGAAAAACAAGCCCTCAGAGATCTGTCGATAAAAAAAAACAAGTTATGGAATTTCAATGCAGTGATGTCAATTTTTTTTGGAAAGCATCACCCATTGATTGTAATGGGACCTTAAAGGGGTTGTCCCGCGCAGAAACGGGTTTTTTTCTTTTTCAATAGCCCCCCCGTTCGGCGCGAGACAAACCCGATGCAGGGGTTTAAAAAAAAAACAAAAAACGGATAGTGCTTACCTGAATCCCCGCGCTCCTGTGACTTCTTACTTACCTTGCGAAGATGGCCGCCGGGATCTTCACCCTCGGTGGACCGCAGGTCTTCTGTGCGGTCCATTGCCGATTCCAGCCTCCTGATTGGCTGGAATCGGCACACGTGACGGGGCGGAGCTACGAGGAGCAGCTCTCCGGCACGAGCGGCCCCATTCACCAGGGAGAAGACCGGACTGCGCAAGTGCGTCTAATCGGGCGATTAGACGCTGAAAATTAGACGGCACCATGGAGACAGGGACACCAGCAACGGAACAGGTAAGTAAATAACTTCTGTATGGCTCATAATTAATGCACGATGTACATTACAAAGTGCATTAATATGGCCATACAGAAGTGTATACCCCAACTTTGTTTCGCGGGACAACCCCTTTAACCCTTTACAATCCACTGTCTGACCTCTGAAGACATTATGATTTAAGGCTGTACAGCTCTGATGTTGGAAGACGTCCTTCGGGGTTCTCTTACTGTATATTGCCAGCCTCTCTGCTGTTGGAGCCTATCCAACGTGTCACCTCATGCAGTACTGGCTTTAGCCAGCAGATAGCACCGTTGTATAATGGCAGAAAGAATAAGCCCCCTAGGAAAACCAGGATACCAATTGGATTGGAAAGGGTTAAAGACATTACGGGGCACTTGCATGCCGTGCAATGTGCATTCACGTTTATTGCGATGCTTCGTATCAATGGGAAACACTTGCGATCCTGGATTTTCCATGAAAATCCTTTGAATTCCATAGAAGCTCCCGACAATCTTGGTCGTGTGAATACAGCCTTAAACAGATGCCCAGAATTGTACATAATAGTCCATGCGTTAATCGACTACCGTTTTGTTTAGAAGCAAAAATATTTTCTTGTCGTGAGTATATACAACTTATTGATGCATTCAATAAATTTATTAGCCTTGACAGCAGCTACCTGGCACCAGTCACTAGACTTGATATTAAGACTTCTTCAATATCAGCATTTTTTATTATGATTAAGTGGAGAGAGGGGGGGCGGGTTGCCAAAGGCAACATTTTGCATAGGGTGCCATTTAACCTAGGGCTAGCCCTGCTGTACAGTACAGAGGTATCCCAGTCATTGTAAGGTTTGCATAAAAAGTCTGATATTGCCTTGCAGGAATGCTGCCTTCCAATAGGTGGCGCTGCAGAGGAATTGTTCCATCTTCTTTATTTGCATATTTCCCAGAGGAGGATGGATGGCCTTATAAGTTTCCTCACTCACCTTCTAGGTGCTCTCCTTAAAGGGGTTGTCCCGCGGCAGCAAGTGGGTCTATACACTTCTGTATGGCCATATTAATGCACTTTGTAATATACATTGTGCATTAATTATGAGCCATACAGAAGTTATAAGAAGTTTTTCACTTACCTGCTCCGTTGCTAGCATCCTCGTTTCCATGGAGCCGCCTAATTTTTGGCGTCTAATGGCCAAATTAGACGCGCTTGCGCAGTCCGGGTCGTCTTCTTTTCTCAATGGGGCCGCTCGTGCAGGATGCCGGCTCCGTGTAGCTCCGCCCCGTCACGTGCCGATTCCAGCCAATCAGGAGGCTGGAATCGGCAATGGACCGCACAGAAGCCCTGCGGTCCACCGAGGGAGAAGATCCCGGCGGCCATCTTCAGCAGGTAAGTAAGAAGTCACCGGAGCGCGGGGATTCAGGTAAGCGCTGTGCGGTGTTCTTTTTTAACCCCTGCATCGAGGTTGTCTCGCGCCGAACGGGGGGGGGGGGGGGGGGGGGGTGTTTGAAAAAAAAAAAAAACCCGTTTCGGCGCGGGACAACCCCTTTAAGGATACATGATACCCTTACCAACCCTGGAGCCTATAAGTACATGCACTTGAGTAATACATGGGCTTTACCAGTGATATGTCCATACTGATTAGCTAGATCTTCCAGGTGGTCACAAGTTCTGCACATCAGAAGAGTCTATGGCATTGAATATAGTTTCAAGCTATGATAGCCCAGCAAAGAGCATTCTATGTTAGGAATATTGTAACTAGAGGCATATCCAACATGCAATTCAAGTGTTCAACAGAGTCATTTAAGTTATTGTAAAGTGTATTCTATAAGTTTTAAACTTTGTTTTTTTAATTTTTTTCACTTAATGGGCCGATTGTGGTAGAATAAATAGTGCACATCTTTCAGTCAGAAAAGGTATACAGTTTGTGCAGAGCTGATAGTCGGAGTGTGATATTTAAATAACAAAAAGAAGATTACTGCAAACTTGGCGGTGTGTTCTCCTTTCTGATGTGAAAGCATACAGCTTTGTCAGAAGAACAGCAGGCTGCATGAGATGTGCTGCTATCAGCTATGATTGTAATCTGCATGTGTTCAGAGACACAAGTAAACTATGCCACTGTGTTGCGTCTATTGGAAACATTGTAATTATGAGGTTATATTCCACCAAATTGTCACAAAATCTCCATCAGTCTTTTACAATGCTGTTAAAAACATCGTATAAACTAATTATTTTTTATGTGACTTATAGTTGCATGTTTGCACTTTGAAGAGAATATCTGACAATATAGTATATTTGGCTGAAAAAAGAAATCTATCCATCAGTTCAGCCTATCCAGCCCGCCACCCCAATATTTATCTAGAGGAAGGCAGAAAATTATGTAGGAGCCAATTATTCTGATTTAAGGGGAAAAAAAATCCTTCCCGACTCCAAGTCTGGCAATAGGAATAATCCCTGGATCTCAGTCCGTTCTGAAGTAATTAGTGACTATGCCATTTAATATTCTAACACTTAAGGTGTTCAGGCGCCACCACTACATCCTGAGGCAAAGAATTCTATAGTCTCACTGCTCTTACAGTAAAGAACCCCCTTCTATGTCAAAGTAGAAACCTTCTTTCCTCTAGATGTAGAGGGTGCCCCCTTGTTACAGTAACAGTCCTGGGCATCAATAGGCGATGGAAGAGATCTCCATTATCCTTTGATATATTTATACATTGTTATTAGGTCCCTTCTCAGCCACCTTTTTTTGGAAATCAAAAAAACCCATTTTGATGCCCTCTCCTTTTAGAGTACTGTTCACTGACTAGTAATTCAGGATACATGTATAGCTTCCAGGCCTCATGTCTCACTTCCTAGCTGTGGGTTTCCGATTCTTTTCCTGGCAACAGGTATGTCATTAGCATTACTACAATGGAGTATTTAGTCAAAACTATACGACCAATAGTAATGTTAATACTAAGGGAAGATACATACTTCAGTAGGGTTTAACAGAAGCTTTTGTATTTGAATGTGGCGCATTTTTTAAAGCCATCTTCTTTTTTTAAATGTTTTTTTTAAGACCCTTTTCCATGGGTAAATAAAACCACTAGGGAATAGTGGGGAAAGGTGAGATGGAACAAATGCCATTAAAAACATCATAGTTCAAGGGTGGGGGAGTGCATGCTTACACAACAACCTTGAGGAGCAACAGAGCTTGTCCTGAAACTGAACTAATTTGTGTTATGTCATCTAAGCGTTCTACTAAAGTGTCAATCAAGGAAATAAAAGAAATGCTGAATATTTGCATTTAAATATGTTAAATTATCCCTCTTTGGCTCTGTTAATGGCTGAGAGGGATGTATTTGTCAGTCCTCATTTTGGAGTGAACCCTCATCTGACCCTTCATGGACCCATTTATTGGGTGAAATGTGTTTTTATTTAGTATCCTTTATAGTGTTTTTTTAAGTGCATCCATCTCATTAGTGAAGCATGTAAGTGCAGTAAGGTGAAATGTAAGCATATTGTAAAGTTTACTATATTTTAATTTACTGTATGTGGACTTAGCAATGTTTGAAATTCATTCTGCGGCAGAATGTATGTAAAGATAGGGATGACATTAACATGTCCACCCATGTTAATGAATAGTGATAAGTACACTTTTGAAAAGTTTGGTTTGGACAATTCAATAAACTTTTGTAAAATGTTCGGTTCAGTTTAAATTACTTTGAAATGATATTGAAGTTCAAACTAGGGATGAGCGAGCATACTCTAAGGCAAACTATTCGAGCGAGTGGTGCCTTATGCGAGTACCTGCCCGCTCGTCTCTAAAGATTCGGGTGTCAGCGGGGGGCAGGGAGCTGCGGGGAAGAACGGGGGGGCGGTGGGGGACATCTCTCTCTCTCCCCCCGCTCCTCCCTGCTCACTCCCGCAACTCACTGCTCACCCCCGCAACTCACTGCTCTCCCAAATCTTTAGAGACGAGCGAGCAGGTACTCGCATAAGGCACTACTCGCTCGAGTAGTTTGCCTTAGTGATTAAGCTCGCTCATCTCTAGTTCAAACTCTTAAAACCGATGTATAACACTAAGAGCTATGAAAGACCTGTGTAACACAAAGTGTTAACATGGCTTTCATAGTTCCTTGTGTTATACACCATGGTTCAGGATTAGTGTTGAGCCACTCAAAGCAGAGAACCCCATATCAGGTAGAGCTTTACTAAATGATTTGCTTGTGTTTGTGCCTAACCGAACTTTTAGCAAAGTTTAACATGAAACAGGGTTCTATCTGTTCGGTCAATGTTAATAAATCTAAAAGTTTACATATCCATCCTTACCGTACCACACAAAAGTGCACAGCAAATAGACTGCAATTTCCATCTTTGGAATTTCCAGGATTCCAAATTAAAAATTTTTAGGGCACCTTAAGGTTTCAAAAAGATAAACATAATTCTCAAGCCAACATGTGAAGTGCACGGTTGCAGCAAACTTTAACTTGACTTTACCAGGTTAACGTTTGCTACATCCGTATATTTAAGCCAATAAAAGTCAATCTTGTAGAATAATAAACACCCCTCAGTAGCTAAATTAAATTTTAAAAATTGCATGTACAGCAAATAGCATAGTAACTTTATGGTGGAGGTTCTCTTTCTACTTCAAATGATTAACTTGTACAAATACATTAACCAAAGCCATTGTATTAAATCATTATGTTTGCTTCTAATAGACATATTTATGCCTCCGTTGCTATTGTTCTAGATTATATGTTGTATACAAATCTGAGCATTTGTGAAATAATTGTTTTAATAGATAGCAATCAACTACAGTTATTTGAAGGTCAGCATTATTTCTTTAGTTTAGACAAGACTGCAGATGTGCTCTGTGACTTTTGTATTATAAGTCTATACAATACTAAAAGCCTAAATACTAAAATTATTTTTGAGCAGCTAGCTTCTACAGTGCCCACAGTGATCCAAAATAGCTTCCTTGCCTTTGTAGCCGTGGTCTCCACTATCTCCCAGCTTCCGCAGTACTTATCGCTACATCTAATTGTTTACACCCAAACTTATAGACTGCAGCATCATATCTTGATGGCTCTTTTAACCCAGAACTAAACAGGGCATGGACAGGATTAGAAGCCATAGGCACTGTGAACAAGATGGAAAAAAAAGATCACATCGGAAGAGGGTCACATGATGTGCGCTACAAATGGGAAATCTGCTCAAAAAAGGTAATGTATCACTATGGCAGATCATTACCCTGCAGCATTATTGGTATGTTGTTGAAGACTTCAGGTGGTCTCAGAATACACTTTATGACTTACAATAGTTAACATGAACCTCTTTTCAAACAGATGCTGTGACAAAATGTAACTAGTGTAATCGGAATATACTGCAGAAACTCAATAAAATACATTTCTTAACCCCTTAAGGACCAGCCCATAGTCTTTTTACATCCTGCTCAAGTGGGCTTTATTCTCTGAGGACGTAAAAACATGCGTCCTGCAGAGAATAAAGCCCCGTGGGCTCTGGACTTGACAGCTCCATGCTGTTGGTGCCCGCAGGTAGCCGACAGCATGGAGTTGTCATCCTGGGCTGCGGGGACTCCCCCCGGCATTGCAATCGGCGCTATCCAATGAATAGCGCCGATCGCAAAAAAGTGTAAAAAAAAGTTTAAAAAGTTAAAGATTCAGCTGCCCGGATGGATCGGATCCATCCGGGCAGCTGAAAGTGCTTACCGGGCTTCCCCGATGTCTGCCCCGGAGAACGGGTCCTCCAGGACCCGGCACGGCTCTTCTGCGCATGCGCGCCAGACGAATTACGTCACGCGCATGCGCAGAAGAATGAGAGCCCCGGGGAGTTTAAAATCTCCTGGTTCCCGGCTCCTGAAGCCGGGAACCAGGGGATGTCCCCGGGGACTGCGGCGAGCGGTCCCCGGACCCGCGATCGCCGCTATCCAGTGTATAGCGGCGATCACGAAAAAGTTTTTAAAAAGTAAACAAAGTTAATTTCACCTCCCCTCATGGATCGGATCCATGAGGGGAGGTGAAAATACTCACCCCCGATCCTCAGCGGTGTCCCGGTCTTCCGGGACCTGAGTCCCCTTCTGCACATGCGTGCCCGATGATTGACATCGGGCGCGTGCACAGAGAGGCTCAGGACCCGGGAAATTTAAAATCCATCTGCTCATAGCTGCCATGTGTAGCAAAGAGCAGAGGGATGTCACTGCAAAGATGATCACTGTTATCCAATGAATAGCAGTGATCATTTAAAGTTAAAAAAAAGTGTAAAAAAGTAATTTAAAAAAAGTGTAAAAAAGTAATTAAAAAAAAGTGTAAAACAGTAAAAAAAAAAAAGTTTAAAACGCTTACATTTCATCTCCCCTCACAGATCATATCCATGAGGGAGGATGAAATTACGTATCTAAGGCCCCCGGATTTATCAGCGGACCTTACCACAGCTTCTGCGCACGCGGCCGATGCCAAAGCGGCAGACCCATGCGCAAAAGCTGTGGATTGCCAGGATAACTTAAAATCTCCCTGCTCCTGGCTACAAAACTTAGCCAAGAGCCTGGAGATGTCACAGGGGGCCGCGGTGAGCGGTTCCTGATCACGTGTTTGCCGTTATCCAATGGATAATGGCGATCACGTAAAAGTAAAAAAAAAAAAGTTAGTTTCATCTCTCCTCACCGATGCGATCCTCATCCGTGAACTTACCCTGATTCTGCGCATGCGACCGCCAGCAAAACACCGGACACATGCGCAGGAGTCGAGGAGCCCAGGAAACTTAAAATCTCCTTGCTCACTGGAGCAGTGACCTTGTTGAGCGGTCCCCTATCACGTAATAAAAAAGTAGCGATCTAACATAGGTTGCTCTCACATTAATGGATAGGAATTACGGATTCTGCATGCGTCTGATCCACGGTATTACGCTGATCAATCGCATTGGATTACACAATTCCGCTCACATTAGTGGGTTGGAATTGCGTAATCCACTCGCAGAAAAGAGAACACAGCAGGTTCTATTTTACCACGGATATCGGCAACATAGAGCCCATTGAGCTCCATGGTCGCGGATATACCCACTGCCCATACGCAACTACATTGTGTACGGGCTGCGGGTACCCGCGTCATTGCTAAGCGACGGTGCGGGAAATACAAACAAAAAAAAGGTGTACTGCGAATGACTGCCTGTGTGAGTAGGCAGTTATGCGCAGTACATTACACGGCCCTACGCAGGGTCACGGCCGGCTCACAGCTGGGATCCGCTGCGGGCCTCTGCAAGCGGATTCCACCTACGGCTGCGAGAGCCCGGCATTATTCAGACGGCTACCTGTGATATGTATTTTACAAGAAGCCCCGGGAACGCTTGCCTTCCTGCAGTTCCAGGAGCAGCTTGTTGAACGTCTTCTGTGTGAGACCGCCGCACCTCAGCAAGCTTACGAAGACTCACGGAACGCCACTTTTTACACCCCATCCCCGCCGCTGAGGTCACGAAATACCCCCCAAAAAGCATGAGGGGGGTACCCGGTTTTCTTGCCCCATGTGCCTAGCCCAACCAGCCTCCATAATTTCCTGTCTTCGGACATAAAACGCAGTTTATATTATTACCTTTATCTAATATTTAGGAAATGCCAAAAAATGGGGATCGCGGGGGTGGGGGTGTTATTTTTAGGAAGTCAATTTTTTTTCCGTATAAGTGGGCAATGGGGCCTTCAATTTATTCAGTTGTACCCTGAAATCTAGCGGGCATTCCCTCCATTATGGGCCTAGCCATGTGTCCTGTAAGTAGTTTAGGGCCACAATGGGTATGTTTCTGAAAACAGCACAAACAGGGGTATCCATTTTGGGGTGACCATCTTCATTCCTATGTACACTGTACAAAAAAAAGTTTTTAAATTGACAAAATTGCCCAAAAAATGAAAATAGTCTTTTTTTCCTTCTGCTTTGCTTAGATTCATTCAAATACTGTGGGGTCAAAATACATACACAGTACACCCCTAGATGAATTTGTTAAGGGGTCTAGTTTTCAAAATTGGGTCATTTGTGGGGGTTCTCTATCGTTTTGGCCGCTCAAGGGCTCTACAAGTGGGCAATGGGGCCTGGAATTTATTCCGTTGTACCCTGAAATCCAACGGGTGCTCCTTCCATTATGGGCCTAGCCATGTTTCCTTAAAGTAGATTAGGGCTACAATGGGTATGTTTCTGAACACGGGACAAACGGGGGTATCCATTTTGGGGTGAACGTCTTCATTACTATGTACACTGTACAAAAAAACCTGTGTTTAAATTGACACAATTGCCAAAAAAAGGAAAATCCTAATTTTATCCTTCTGCTTGGCTTAGATTCATTCAAAAACTGTGAAGTCAAAAAAGTCATCGTACCCCTAGATAAATTCGTTAAGGGGTCTACTTTTCAAAATGGGGTCACTTTTGAGGGTTCTCCATCGTTTTGGTCACTCAATGGCTCTACAAGTGGGCAATGGGGACTAAAATCTCCTTCAAGCAAAATTTCTGTTCCGAAAGCCACCAGTTGCTCCTTTCATTTTGGGCCCCATTGTGCATCCCGACATAATACTAGGGCCACAATGGGTATGTTTCTGAGCACGGGACAAACAGGGGTATCCATTCTGGGGTGCACATCTTCATTTTCATGTGTACTATAGAAAAAAGTCCTGTCTTTAAAATGACATATTTGCAAAAATATGAAATTTTAGTTTTTCTCTAAATTGCATTGACTCCTAAAAAAAACTGTGGGGTTAAAATACTCATGACCCCCCTCAGTGAATACGCTAAGGGGTGTAGTTTTTAAAATGGGGTCATTTGTGGGGGTATCTATCATTTTGACACCTATGAGCCTTTACAATCTTGGCTTGGTGTAGGAAAACAAAGTGTTCCTCAAAATGCTGAAAAGTAATGTTAAATTTGTACGTCTCCTAAATGGTTAAAAAAAACCGAAAGTTTTTCCAATGTGCACCCAAAATAAAGTAAACGGATGGAAATCTATATCTTAACAAAAATTTCTATATTATGTTTGCACATATTTGAGATATTGCAGTTGGAAATGTGAAAAAATGACGATTTTTTCAAAATTTTCCCAATTTTGGCGCTTTTAATAAATGAACACAAATTCTATCGGTCTTTTTTTGCTGCCTAAATGAAGTACAACATGTGGCGAAAAAACAATGTCAGAATCGCTTGGATATGCAAAACCTTTCTGGTGTTTTTCCATGTTAAAGTGACACGTGTCAGATTTGCAAAATTTGGCCTGGTCATTAAGGCGCAAACAGGCTTGGTCACTAAGGGGTTAAAGGAGTTATACACAAGTTGAACTCCTTCTAAGACAATCAAATGCATCCAATTAGTCAGGTTAGTCTAAGTTAACACAGATCCATGTGTTGGATGTCCATGTTAGGGTGATAAAACCTTTAATGTCTAAGATAAATGTAGTATAAAATATACTTTTAATACATCTAAAACACATTTTAAATATATTTAGCATGCACACAGTCAGATTCACCCTAACCAAAAGGCGTATGTCGAAGTTTCTGGGTCCCAGTGCAAAATGTATAACAGAGTCCACAATCATAATGCTTTATTCATAGTTCTGGGCACCCTATATGCAGGAGGCCTTATAGGCCCACAAAGGCTCCTGGGCCCAGATGCAACTGCATCCCCTACAATTACGTCCAGTTACTGATCCAGACTTACAAAAATAATGGGTTCCCAAGAATTAACAGAAGAAAACTTCACCTAGCAATGACTTTAGATCCAACCACTTTTTAGAATAGTCTTTTATTTCTTATTCACAAACAACCTATTTCAGGTTATTGTATGTCCTGCCTGTAGAAAAATAGCAACAATGTTTGTGAAGCAATTTCAAATGGACAAGCAAAGACGGTGGGTGTACCGATGGAAGGTGGGCCGAAGGAATCTTAAGCCCAATTTATACAGGACGAATGTCGGGCAAACTATGCTTAACACTCGTCCCCGCACTTACACGCTCCCGTGCCCCTGCACACGAGCTTGTATCGCTGGCTCACAGCGGAGCAGATTTCGGTTTTCGCTCCTTTGCCCCTCTCCATTCAGTTAACATAGTGGCCATTCAATACCGAACAGCTGCTATTTACACTGCACTGTCATAGCTAAACTCATCGCTCATCATGTATGCTGCATAAATGATGAGCATTAAGTTCAACTATGACAGTGCAGTGTAAATAGCTGCTGTTCAGTATTGAACGGCCACTATGTTAACTGAATGGAGAGGGGCGGGGGGTGGGTGGCCAGAACTTAGTGTGTATGTGCGGGGATAAGTGTTGGGCATCGTTTTCCCACATTCGTCCCATCTAAATGGGGCTTCGGATCATCACTGTATCAGAAAATGATTAAGATTATTGTAGAGTAGAAAATCTTTCACCTTGACAGTAGGTACAAGACTTTACTTAGTTACTTAGTATTTGTGTTATTCAATTGACACTCCCTAGATTAAACATTAACACATTTTTTTGTGATAGTCTTTCCATTTGTGAAGTTATATTAAAGTATAAACAGATATATCCGAATCCTCAACTTAAATTTATTGGCAGTTATAGAAGAAAAGTCATTGATTAAACCAGGACATATTTTACAACGCACAAAAATATTCAGCATTTTGTCTGCAAGCGATCTCTGAATAAAATGAAGTATGAGACTTAGGGTTTTTTTTATCCTATCACAACTACAGAATGTGCTGTTTAAAATACCTGCTGTTGTCAGCTCAAATCATTTTTAGAGGGAGAATAGTAGCATTTGCTTGAATAAGTAATTTTTTTAGATCTGCTCTATTTAGAATTCCTGTCTAGCCTCCAGGGAAATAAGCGTAATCTCCTATGTCTGTGCAAAAGTACCCTATTATGTTGCATATGTGAGTTCATAATTTTCATAACAGTCACATCTACAGTAATTCATAAGATTCATATAGTCTTAAGCTTGATTTACCGATTCTAACTGCTCTTGTTTACCACCCCAGATGTGCCCTCACAATTTATATCACTGAGGATCAGTGATTAAAGGCCCTTTTACACATGATTATCGCTCAAAATTCATTCAAATGAGCGATAATTGTTGCGTGTAAATGCAGCCATCGTGCACTTTGTCTGAAGGATGAGTTTAAAGGTGAGTTTAAAATCCATTGTTACGCCGCAAAGAGATAAAGCTCTTAATAGACCGCATTTTGTGTTTTCCATGGGAGTCGGAAGATTACATTGTATTCTGCCTGCAGCTGTGACGAGAACAATGCAGCTGTGTGCAGAGCCCAGCCCACATGCTGGGCTCTGCATACAGCTTCCAGGGGCCCTTTTACATGCAAATGATGATAACGTTTTAATGGATATTAGTGTCCATTATCACTATGCAAAATGATTGCTCAAACTTCCAATCTTTCAGTTGTTTGAAAGATTGTATTTGCATGTAAATGGGCCTTAACAAAAGATGCATCTTTTTCCACTTATTAGCCACTTCTCTATATCCCCTTGGCCTACTGTACCAAGCACACATTCCTTAATATACTAAAAATCTGTGCACATAAGTAATTCAGAGTTGTGATTACGGTTGCAGCCAATAGACGTCTATGGAAAAGAAAGGGGAATAAGTAGAGGGAGGACAGAGGAAAACTGAGGCAGAGAGATACATACATCGAGATGGTGGATGCTGCTGCTCGTATGCATTATATCTCACCACAGTACTTATTTCACAGCTACACTGCTCAATCCTGCTGTATAGTGTCCTCCATGCTGCTGCTTCTTCTAACAATGTGCTGTAGAGATATAGGAGAGCAAGATCTCCTCTTCCCCATTTGTGCTGTGTATGGGAGACATTATCTGTTTATTTCCGCCTTCCTTTTGGAACTGAGAGGCATTTGACAATCAGAAAGTTGAACCCACAGAAGGGTGAAACAGCAAATAATTGCAAGATACAAGTGACAATGACCAGAAAGTGTTATTCCTCATATCCTCAAGCAACAGTTTCTAATCTCTATTGACAATGGTGGTCACATTGAGAAGACTTCTCATTGCAGCAGCTTCAGTATAGCACAAATGAATACATGCAAGCAAAATCTAATGACCCTTTTAATTCTAATGTCTCAGTTAAGCGAGGTTTCATTGTTTTTTTGAATCATAGAATGGTAGAGTTGGAAGGACCCTTTAAGGTCTTCTGGTCCAACCCCATGCTCAGTGCCGGATTCACCAAGTCATCCCAGACAGATATTTGTCCAACCTTTGTTCGAACACTTCCATTGAAGGACAACTCACCACCTCCCGTGGTAACCTGTTCCACTCATTAATCAGCCTCGCTGTCAGAAAGGGTTTTTTAATATCTAATCTGTCTCCTCCCTTTCAGTTTCATCCCATTGCTTCTAGTCTTTCCTTGTGCAAATGAGAATAGGGATGATCTCTCTGCACTATGACAGCCCTTCAGATATTTGTAGACAGCTATTAAATCTCTTCTCAGCCTTCTTTGCAAGATCCTTTAACAGTTCCTCATAGGACATCATTTGCAAACCGCTCGTCATCTCCTTAAACACTGCACTTATTTCTATATTTTTATGATATATATATATATATATATATACACACACACACACACACACACACACACACACACATATATATATACATACATGCACACATATGTATAATATTTATAAGTGTGGAATTACCAGACGTTCAAAAGATTGCAATCAATATATATATGTTATAGCAATCCATTGTTTGCCTTTTCCTAATTCCACTAAATAGAACTCTAATTTTTTTATGGACATCTGGGCCCCTTTAGTTGAAGATCATGCTATTATGGCAAAAATTAGGCCTGTTCATGAAAAACCTGAAAAGAAATTATTTCTCCATTCAACTTTGGCAGCAATAAAATTATAGCTGTACAAAAGATAAACAAATAGATATGAGAGAGATAGGTCACACTTTAATATATGGTTTAAATAATTTTTTTATGTATTATGTTAGTAATCAAGTGAATAGTTTAAGAGTACCTCAATCTCAAAGTAAAAAAAAAAAAAACAGTTAGCCATGTGCAGAGCCGCAGCTAATGGTAGTATGCTAACCTGTTCTGCTGGGGCTAATATACTCTATGTTGCCTTGAAAAATAGCCCAGGGCACGGCCTCAAGTTCCTCCGGATGTCCTGAGCAACGAAACAGACAATATGCAAAAATTGACCATATTTAAGTGCTACTGATGTAGGGGGGGAAACAAGGTGTGCATTGGTATTATACACAAAAGCAATTGTCCTTTTAGGTCCTTCGTCAGTTGCTATGTATTTCAGAACCGGACTACTACTTTCATCAAATAAAAAAACCTTGCTTTTTCCTAAACTATTGAAGTACCTGGATGGAGTCAATTTTTGCATGTCTCATCTTAAAGCAGACCAGTCCGCTCTCCTGATGTGTCTTGGTTAGTAAAGAAATGTATTTCTTAAACAATTCTGGAGCACGCTTTCTTCACTATGTAAACTCTAAATTCTTTAATTTCTCTGTTATTTCTCCTAAGAATACATTGACAACTGAGTTGGGTATGTGATTGTTCTCAGCAAGAGAAAACCAAGTAATCTTGTAGGTAGGATACCCTTTAATGACTAATAAAAAAAAAAACTTCATGATATAGCGAGCTTTTTAACCTCAAGTAAGTTTGGAAGCTCGCTATTACATCATGTATTTTTGTTAAAGCCATTAAAAGGTATCATATCTACAACATTACTTGGTTTCTCTTGCTGGGAACAATCACACTTTGCTCTACTAACAGTACAATTTTTTTCCCTTTACCAGTTGGGGTTGCGTCCCTGTAAAGTCTGACATTGTCCATGAGTGCTGACAATATCAGAAGGCGGATAGATACATCCCTTTGAGAAATTAAATTATAATATCCGGTTTTCGATTTATTGATAAATTTCTAGGAGGAACACCACCACAAGAAAATATGCTGCAGAAATGGGAAAAAATTGTCAAATTACTTCAATAGACATGTTAAAAAAGCAGACAAGTCTCCTTTAATGTTTTTGGCATCTCCTTGTCCATCAGCATAGCTTCATTATCCTACATATTTACTTTTAACTTTAGCCATTGCAGTTGCTGTAATGAGGTATTTGGTCAAACTGCATGGGCATAGGGTGACAGAGGAAAACTTTTATCACTACAAGCCTGGCCTAGAACACAATATTGGATTTTTCCATTAAGTGTTTATCTGTACAGTAAATGTATTGTGCGGGAGATCATGCAAATGGTTAACGTGTATATGGGATAAAAGTTTTACAAACTGTATCTATTTGGAAGTTAAGTCAGTTGCAGGTAATGAATGTTACAGCCTAATTACTCACCTAGGGACAGCTTCTACTAAATATGCATTCTACATAATTAGATATCTACAGTGGTCTTTTAATGTGATAATTTTAATGTTGCATTGCAATTCCTTAGATCAAGTACCATAGCTCATGCTATGAAAAGAAATCTGTCAGCTTGAAATTACAGTCCATTCTGCATGTTGTAGGGCAGAAGAGGCTGAACAGATTGATTCATACATAGATAGATGTCATTCACCGATTGGGCCACCCATTTGACCTTTAAGCTGAGAAGGAATATAAGTGAACAGCATTAGTTCTAGAGAAACTATTTCCCCAAAACGCTCAATCTGCTCAGTTTATCCTGTTCTATAACATGCAGTCTGCAGAATGGACTATATGTTCAAGGTCACAGGTTTAACAAAGCAAAAGAGGATGCTGGGCTGAAAAAAGAAACATATCCATCTAGTTCAGTCTAAAACCTACCCCCCCCCCCCTCCACCCACCTATGTGGATCCAAAGGAGGGAAAAAACCCACTGAGAGACAGACACCAAGTTTCATCATTTAAGGGAAAAAAATCCTTCCCTACTTAAAATCTGGCAATCTGAATATTCCTTAGATCAACAACCCTTCTGAAGTCATTAGTGACCAACATGTAATATTGTATTGCTCAAGAAAGGCATCCAGGCCCCTTTTTGAACTCTTGTCACATTTGTGACAGAGTTTCTTAGTCTCACTTCTATGTTGGTGTAGAAACCTTCTCTCCTTCAGATGTAGAGGATGTCCCCTTGTTACAGTCACAGTTCTGGGTATAAACAGATCATGGGAGAGATCTCTGTATTGTCCCCTAATATACTTACATAGTTATTAGGTCACCCCTTAACCATCATTTTTCTAAACTAAATAATCCCAATATTGATAATCTCTTTGGGTACTGTAGTTTTATTTATTACTATAGCGTCCCACCTTTGTACCTGCTCAAGCTCTGATATGTCCTTCTTGAGGCTGTGATGCAGCCACTCAAGTCAGGGGCCCTTTCCTCCAAGTGTCCTATAGCAGAAGCTTGGTCTATTTCTATGGTATGTATTTGACCAAGAAAGAAACAATGCATTTAATACTAAAATAAAGAGATATACGCATCAATAGAAGAGCGATGACAACAGAAGGCCATAACTATTTTTTTTTGCTTATGGAAGAAATCTTTTTATAGCACCAACTTATTCCGCAGCACTTTCAGGTACCTTATTACTCCCCACCATTTTACCATCCTCGGAATAATGGAAAGCTGAGCAACCCAAACCACGCGGGGATTGAACCTGCAACCTTCAGGTTATGAGCAAGAGCTTAGAACTGCATTTCTGCTGCCTGAACACTCTGCGCCACATGGGACTCATCAACACGGTCCTATAGACTAAGAAATCGGCCCGATTCTGTCAAGTAAAAAAGGAAACTTAAGTAACTGCATGTTTTGCTGCCTATTTTGCATGGATAGCATATGACATCAACCACTCAACTCTGTCTTGACAATTTAACTTATCAGCCAATATGAGCAAAATGCAGTTGCAGAGGTCTAGAAAACCGATGGCACATACAGATGAACTGAATTTCTAATATTCCCCATTCTGATCTCAGAACTTGATGATTATACAGAGATGAGGAGTGACATTTAAACTACTTACAGTATCTCCTCTCCTGCTGAAGTCTATCTGAAATTGCTTTAGCAGGAAGTTCCTTCTACTGTGTCAATCACTGACTGACTGACATTGACTAACATGTACTGTACTACTCCTTTATCCTTACGAACCTAAACTTGTCACCTTGAGCTTCCGTGACCTGTAAAAAGCTTAACACTCTATATGGTCACACAACATCTTGGTGGCTGCCAATATCCTTGGATATGACTCATGTCATACTCTTACCAATGTAATAATCAAATATGGTATACATCATTTCCTGTACAGTTGCCTATAATTCCAGTTAGAACTCAAGGTTACAAGAATTGGATATTTTGTACTTGTTTGCATCACTGAACAGTTTCATTATGTTTATAAAGAACTTTGTATCCATGTTTTTGTAGACTGCTTTCATACCGCCAAGATCTTTGTATGTCTTATAAACCTGTATGTGGTTAACCAGATCATTTAGCCATTTGTATTTACATGCAAATACTACACCCGGCTCTATGAAGCTTAGCAAAAAAGAAGATCATAATTTAATTTCACTTGGCCCGCACTCTACACGTTTCCTACATAATAGCTATTAGTATTAATGTTTTCATGAGTAGCAATATTATATAGTCTCAAGCAGGACAGTGGTCATGCATAGGGATGTTATTGTATTATAATTCAACAGTGGAAAAAGAGGCAATGTAATGATGTAGGTTACTTCGAGAGAAAATTGTGTTTCACCATGAAATTGTACTATTCTGTTTCAAAGTACAAAGAAAGAAACCATATTCTGCATGCAGATGAAACTTCATCTACTTAGCAAGGAAGTTCTACTATAACAAGACTGCACTTTGCAGTAATACATTTGGAGAATAATTAAATTTAATGCACTCTGATAGACAGGAAAATTTAAATTGTATTTATCTTTTATGAGTTAGTGATGTGACTTTGAGGAATGATTGGAATATATGCTTGATTTTTCATATGCACATTATGTAGAGGGGTGTGTGTTAGTGTGTGTACACACAGTGGTCTTCAGGTTTCAATACATTAATAGAATATTCCTCTTTGGGACATTATAACCCAAAATTGAATTCAACTTACAATGCCATAGGCAGTGTCACTGGTTACATTTCTGTTTGCCAGTAGTGGACAACAAATCAGCACATTGCAGAGCAGATCCAATAAAGGCGTATTCTCTTTTCACTCCATTCTGTTCATGTTCCATGGATGGCAGTGGGGGACACTGGTGGCAACGGTGAAGGCAGGGTGCAGAATAAAATAAAACCAGCACCCACTTCCCGTTGCCGTGTGGCCCCCGCTCTCCCTCAGCTCTCTCTCGATCCTTTAGTCTTCTGCAGAAAAATGCCACATCAGCCACATGGGTTGTTTACCTACATGATCACTGGAGCCAATAGAAGATCTGACAGAAACGTCATGGATGACATCCCATAAACCTGTCACGGTCTTCTAATGTAAAAGCCCACATTACAAGTTTATGGTAAGTCACTGAGCCTTCTGGCTGAGTGATGTTACCTGTCAGATGCCACTGTGCTAGAACACCGGAGTGGTGGTCTAGCACCATGATAAATTTATTTAATATAGTTTTGGGCATTGGGGATTAAAGATTATACAAAACAAATAACTTGGAAAACCCCTTTAATTGGCCCACAGTTAAACATATACTGGGCTACTTTCTACCTGTACTGCATATACAGTATTTGCTACCTGCACTTCAAAGTACTCTGCTACTCTCTACAGAGGCAAAGCTATAGGGGTCGCAGTTGTGACTGAGCCCCTAAGCCAGCCTTTGTGGCAGCCAGGGCTGTCATCACCAGGACCTCTGTAGCCCAGTTTCTGCACCACAGCTTTGGCCATTCTCTTCACTTACAACTCCCTCCCCTGTATGAGCCCGACTCCTCCTGACTCATACTGTACTGAGAATAGGAGACTGGGGGGGGGGGGGGGGAAGAGAAGAGCTGTTCAGACAGCAGCGTGAGTCAAGTTCTGATTAAAGATACTAGCCGGAGTTCTGTGCAGGGGCCAGGTTGGGCTTCAGGGTGTGAAGGGGCACGCATATTAGCCTTTTACTCCCCACTTCTACACAAGGCAACCTAAACAATCTATCACCGGGAATCAGGCAACTCAAATAACCAATCACCGTGATAGAGTAAATCCAAACAGCCAATCAGGTTGCGAATGGTGTTGAAGTGGGGAGTAATAAAGATATATGCATGGGGGGCACAGAGGCCACACAAAACGGGCACGGGGGGGGGGGCACAGAGGCCCCCCTAAAAGGGCACAGGGGGGGCACAGAGGCATCGCTATGAGTGTGTAAGGCTGCACAGAGACCAGTGAGGGGGTGGGAGTAGAAAGGTGCCACTTTGATTAAGTTGCAGAGGAACCATTATTAGTGAGTGGGGCATAGAGGGGCCAGTATTTGATTGTGAGTTCACAAAGGGAAATCATTAGCAAATGTAGAAAGCACTAAAAAGCAGGGGTAGCAGCAGGATATTAAGAGTGCAAAGAGAAGCCTGATGGATATTTAGTCACCCATGATCACTGGGGGTAACTGCACTGTAATCACTATCATTGTGTAGAACAGATATCAGAATATGGTGACTGCATTATATATGGATATGATAAATCTATTGTATCCTTTGTTTTTGGGGGGGGGGGGGATATGGGATGGGGTAGATCATATGCTTTGGAAGCTGTACCCCTAATCTTTGTAGACTAGTGACATTCCTGGAAGCTAATACATGAGCTTTTAAGCTATGCCCCTGGTCCTCCACCTATAGTACAACTACTGTAATGCTCTTTCCCTATACTACATCTACTGCACTGCCTTATACCTATTCTACAATACTGCTCTCTACTTGGGCTATAAATACTGTACTTTTCTGTACCTGTACATATAGTATACTAAACGGATACACGTGTACTACATGGACTGTACAGTTTTCTACCTGTGCAATAAGTACCATATCATCATTTACAAGTGTTACATTTTCAGAATTGTTCTCTACCTACAATACTGTACATATATGCACAGACATATGCATACACACTCACTAAGTAGAACTACACAAGATATTTACACACACACACACACACACACACACACACACACACACGTGTGTGTCTACCCATTCTCCAATTTTAATGTGTTGCACTTATCTGCTAATAAGGAAGATGGAACAATAGCTCTGCAGAGGCACATATTGGATGGCAGCATTCCTTCAAAACAATGTATGACTCTTTGACAAGTCTGTAAAACAATGATTGGGGGTAGGAAACCAAGCCAGAACACCATACACAGACAGCTGTTTCGGGGTGTTTGCCCCCTCAGTAAGAAGTAGGTTTCTGGCTTGGCTGGTGAGAGGCCTGTAACAAGGGTAAGGAGGGGGGGTCATCTCTCCTGGAGAGCCCCAAAAAGTGTGTGGAGACACCTAGGTGGCCAGTGGGTCAGGGGGGTATAGTCATTATTTGCATAAATTACCCAGAGGAGCATGCATGTCTTTATAAGTCTCTTCATTTACCTCTCAGGTGTCTTCTCACACCCCTTCTGGTTGCTTTCCTTGGGAAGAGACGATGCCTCCCCCACCCAACCCACTCACACCCTAGGTGCCACTCCATACTTTTTGGGGCTCTCCTTAAGGAGAGACGACACCCCTATTGACAATCTTCTGTGGTATATACAGTATGCATAAATGTCCTAAATCCTTTGTAAGGGCGTGTTTATATCAGTATCCATTGGCTGAAAGCATTCATCTTTTTAAGAACCTAGTGATCCCAACCAGACACCATTTATCATAATGGGGTCTGTTCAGTCTCTGTCTAGCCATCTGCCATTTTACAGGATGAAATAGTGCAGCACACAGTGATAATTTATCCTGTAATTTATTATACACCAGCGATGGAGGCAGAGAACAAAATCTTTGGCACTGATGTCCACAAACCCCAATACCTACAATACACATAAATGGAAAGGGGTGATTATACAGCCAAAGCTATTTATTATACCTCAGACCAAATACTATAAAGCCAAAGACCAGATAATGATCCGAAACACTTGATTTGCTGAGTAAGATATATATTCATAAACTTCTGATGTCTGGGTTGATCGATTTATATCTACATCTTAACCTAACTTTATTGGAAGAACATTTCCTACTTTAATTTTCATTAAGGCTTTCAAGTACTATGTACATTTTTTCGTTGAAAGATTTAGGAAAGATTTACAGCTCTCCTGGCCATAGCTTAGGTCGAATAGACCACAGCATTTTCAAAATAAAATACTTCCTAAGCAAAATTTCCTTCAATTATAATTGACCACATAATGTTCTTACGCCATTAACCATCTGATCGGTACTTTACAATTGCAGATTTATCTTCAACTACTCTGAATGGCCAGTTTATTAGAGACACCAGCCCTTTCATGACCGGCACTTCCTTGTTTGGAAATTACACACATGATCTATGAGTACAGTACAAAATCAAGTGAGCAAGTTTTCTGTGGATCATTTTCAGCTAAATCCAGTATAGAATGGGAAAAATCAAGTGATGTAAGCGATTTCGACCACTGACCACCTTGAATTTTCTCATGAAATGGTGTTGAGTGTATAGCGATAAGAGTGATCTAGAAGAAAAAAATCCAGCGCAAGGTGATCCTGGGAATCAGTTAAGCGAAGGATGTCAAGATTTATTCTAACAGGTAATATACAGACAAGCAAATTGAAATTGAGTGCAATCCCTCCAATTAACAAGTCCAGATAAGCAACTTGCCATTCCTTAGTTTTAACACCAAATAACCAGTTTGAGTGCCGTTACTATCCAGAGAAACAAAGTCAAAACTCCAGGAGAAAGTACAAAGATTGCATCACTGAGCAGTGGAATATCATCTAGTCAGATGAATCCAGATTTTTTTTACACCATGCTGATGGGAGAGTTAGAATTTGGCACAAGCAGCATGACTTGATGAATCCTTCCTGTCAGATGTCCAATGTATGTCAAGACCTGCATCTAATTTGGAGGAACTTCAAGAAACTATCATGCCTGTATTGGGCAATATAGTATTCCTACAGAATGATTTCAACACCTAGTTGAATCTATGCCATGATTGCTGCAGTTCTGAAGGCTAAATAAGATCAATGTGTTACTAGATGGGAGTGTCTAATGGCTATTCAGTGTATTTGTCTGTGGTTCTTCTATGGTCAAATTCTCAGTAGTAAGTTTTCAGATGAGTTACCTCTTAAAGGAATTGTCTGGAATGCCACCCATGTCCATGGGTTCTGTCTGGTATTGCAGATCATTTTCAACGTTTCCATTCTCATATATTTTTTTTTTATTATGCTTATTTGTTAGATGTTAAATCTCTTCTAGATAACATCTTATTGCCCCAAATGTCTAAAAGATGTTAAATCCTTCATGAAAAGCCTATTTTGTGCTCTAAGGACCAAGTGATTCATTGTCATATTGTAAGAGCCGTAACTGTCTGACAGCCATATGAAGGCTTTTTTTTGAGGAGGAGGAAGTTGTATATTTTATTTGGCACCACTTTTAAATGTGTTGTGTAACTTATTACATTTTTTTCTTTGTTATATAGCTGACATGGAGGCCCTTGCCAGGCTTCCAGATGTCATTTAACACATACGAGCGGCACAGTGGCTCACCCTCGGATTCCTGAGTTCAAATCTGACCAACTGTCACATCTGTATGACATTTGCGTATCACCACTCATATTCACACCATGTTCGCATATGTTTCTTCCAGATTCTCCAGCTTTGTCTCTATCATTGCTTTATCAGTTTCGTTGCTTTATCTCTACGTTAAAAAGGTATAGCTTTTTTGCCACAATTCTTCCATGAAGACTACTTCTGGCCAGACTTCTCTGATCAGTAGATGTACCAAGGTGCCACTGATTTATGCCAGTTCTGAGCTGGTGGCACTGCTGGAGATATTCTGATTTCAGAGAGAAGCATGAGGCATCTTTCATGCCCGTTTCTTTGTGCTTCTTCCAAATGGCTTGACCAGGACATCTCAAAAAACCCCAGTTTGCTCTCAAATCTTTGCCTGGGAGAGACCTTGTTTATGTAGTATAACTATACTTCATTGCGGTGCTCGGTCTTGCCAAGGTGTAGGACCTGTGACATTAAACTATCTTCCACAACCTTAACTTTGTAGCAGAGTTGAACTATTCCTCACCTAGTTTTAAGCCTCCTACACAGCGGTTTATGTTTCAGTTAATGATAGTGTTTCAACCTATAGATGACGATAAGAATGATCAATTCCTGCTTAGTATAATTGGTTATACACCTGACTATAATCCTACAAAATCCTTGATTGGTGCAAGCATACGTAGAAGAATTAATGCTGTTTTGAAGGCAAAAGGGGGGGGGGGGGGTCCACACCAAATATTACCTTGCTTTAGGTTTCTCTTGCTTTTTGTTAATGGACAAAAACTCTTAACACTTCTATTTTTTAAATCAATCATTCTTACTAGGCAGCATTTTTACCTGCCTAAGATTTTTAGTACTATATGTAAGTGGGATCTGGCTGCAGTTCACATCCCAATAATAGTATATGATAAGGGAATCCAACCAGGAAGTGGTTCTCATAGCAGCAACATGATCTTTCTCTTTGATGCGTTTCCCCTTGGTATTACCCACAAGTAGCTAATTTTGGAACATCGCTAATTTACATAGTTTTCCTGTATGAGAATATTTTATTCATATTTTACAGTACTGCACTAGGAACCTGTTTTGAAACTTTCTATTTTTCTAGCTTATTATGCATGTTTTATAAGCTGTCAGATGCTTAAACCGTAATGGAAATGCTAACTTGATACACACTCATTAAGTACCCATAGAATAAAAAAGCTACAGGCAAAAATAAAATGTTAAGCTTAATGTGTGCCCAGCTACCTGTGAAGGGGTCAAACAGATTTGAAAGCGCAATAGTGTCCATGATACATTATTAATTTACTGCTAAATAATCTGAAACCATTTAGGCCATGAGGTGCAGACAGAAAATGTAACAATAATTGTCTCTTTAAAGTTCTGAACCATCCACTTTCTGCTGCTGAGGAGCTCAAAAAGAGCCTTATTACATTTGAACCATAATACAGAACTCCCTCGACAAGTAGATTTTTTAATTTAATTGAAGCCATTAAAATTTGCCATTGGCACAGTCTCACTTTCTTCAGTTTCTTGTTAATTTGTCTTCTACTTCTCACTCCTCAGTTGGGAGTGTCTCATCATTTATTAGCTTTGCTAGTAAGATCAGTATGCATCTGTACTAGCAACTAGGAAAAAGTAATGTATAGAGATGAGCGAGCACCAAAATGCTCGGGTGCTTGTTAATCGAGCCAAGCTTTTTCTAATGCCTGAGAGCTCGTTTTGAGTAACAAACCTCATTGAAGTCAATGGGGACCCAAGCATTTTTCAATGGAGCCGCAGCTGCTGCCGGTGGCACCATTGAACACAATGGCCTGCCGACACCCCTGCATTGTTTTTCATGGAAGGTTTTTACATATAAGCCCTTCACTAAAAAACAAGGATTTTAGTGTAAAAGAAAAATAAAAAAACAAAACACTTAACTATTCGCCACTGCCATGTCCCACGCGGGGATGAAGAAGACATCTGCCCCATGCGCAGATGTTTCCTTCATTCCCGCTAGTAAAATGAATTCCCTGCTGCTATATTTGCCACATCTATTGCAGATGCAGCAGAGGAATTCTTTAATTCCCTACCGCAGCTGTAACACATTATAGTTGCGGTAGAGGATCTTGCTGCCGCCACCCCCGTCAATGGATTTCAAGGAAGGACTTTAAATATAAGCCCTTCCCTGAAAATCCAGTAAAAGTAGTGTAAAAAAATAGATACTCACCTCCCTTCAGCTGCGTCTTCTCTGCGTTGTCCCCGACTCTGTAGGGCTACAGATGTGGCAGATTTAGCAGCCGGGAATTCTTTTTACTAGCAGGGATAAAGGAAACATCTGCTGTATGCGGCAGATGTGTTCTTCATCCCCGCGGGGGACATGGCAGGGGCGGATAAGTAAGTTTTTTTTTCTTTACACTAAAATCCTTGTTTTTCAGGTAAGGGCTTATATGTAAAGCCCTTCCATGAAAAACACAGGGGTGCCAGCAGACCATTGTTTTCAGGGAGACGCCGCCAGCAGCAGCCACGGCTCCATTGAAGACAATGGAGAGGGTGAAATTTTCTCAAGCTCCCTAGCACCGAAGTGGTGCTTGCTCAAATAAAGAGTACTTTCAAGTATACTAATGCTTGAACGAGCATGCTCACTCATCTCTAGTAAATGTACAATTTTTAGTTCAATATTGACAGAACTCATCACTCCTTATGAGCAACCATTCATTTTGACTGAAATGCAACTTTCCTGTCCAATCAAGTCTAACCATTATTCTCCTTCGGATGCAACCATTGTCTGGATATGCATTTGGTTATGTATTCTGTACTTGAATTTATTGAACATTCTTGTCAACGATAAACCATGGCTATTCTTTAGTTAACTCACTAAAAACAATAGACTGCAGTACCCTACTGATATTACACTACGCAGCTATTTTTCAAATGGCCACAGGTAATTGTTTTTCTTTTAGTAATGCAGTCATGTTGGCTGATTTGCAGTTTCACTGCTTATTGATTTACCACCATGCTTTACCGATTTGCCCATTTGGCCTTGTTTGCAAAATATGTTCCCTGATGAACTTCGGGAAATGCACAGGATGAAACATGTAGGACTAGTCTTTCTTTTCGTGACCATCTTGCCATGCATTTTTCTTTTTGCTAGTGACATACAGTACTAGGAATGCTATAAATTAGCAATGTTAACCATAGGGTTTCCATTATTAGGGCAGCTACCCTGATTTTTCTCAACATACAGGGTTTGCTAGCCAGATTTAGGGTGTTATGGAGTTTAACTTCTGCCTTTGACCTTTTCCAGGTGTGTGGTGACTTCATCTAGATTGCAACCTTGCTCCTGCCAGAAATCTATGGAATACAACTGTGATTTAGAATGGTGATATCGCAGCATCTGTATGGTAGGACTTTTTAATATTACTTAATTGATGTGATTTTTACTCCATATGGTAACCTGTTGACAGTATTAGTCTTGTTGAAGCCTGATGTTGGATTTGCGCTTGTTGGATTAGTAACCTTTATTTTGGCATATGCCTTGTTTTGGAGTATTTTTTTTATGTTAATGCATTTTTTTTTTAAGTTGAATTTTAATTCTTTAACTCCTTTTCCTCATATAACAGCACATTTTGGGCTAAAATGTTGAAGCCTAACCCCACAGCTAGGCACTGCCTGGTCATCATTTTAACTTTGTCCTCCTTCAATGACCCAAGATTTAATAAAATGTCATAATTTATTGCATATTCTATTCTACATTTCTATTGTCTATGTTTTAAAGTTTTGTATATTTGTTATTGTACCCAGTTTTAATTAAACCTATATGAGAAGTGACAATTGCAATAATTCACTACTTTTAATAAACCAATTTAGAAAGTTAAAGATTTATAAATTGAAAATGTATGATTTGAGAAAGCAAATCAAATTGATTAACGTTTCATAGTATATTAGCATGTTATCATTCCCACATTGCTTCATGGTTGATGTATATGTACTGTATATCACAAAACTGCAGTAAAAGTTACACATCAATAATGCTCAATGCACATGACCGGGTCGGACTCCGCATGCAGGATCCCGCAGCGGAATCTGGCCCGATGCCTGGCCGGTGACCCCTGCAGACCCCCTGTGTACCTGTCTGCAGTGTCTTCATTTGTATATGTAGATGTGCCAGCCGTCACATGCACTGTACACCCAGCACATGCAATCAGTAGGCGATGATGCGGATTCTGTGGCCCGTCCTCAACTGTCACTGGACAGGCCACGGATCAGGCAACTTCCATTAACTTCACTGTAAGCCATCCAAGCAGAATTAGGCCCAGAATGGAGCATGCTGTGATTTTTCCCCCGAAGTTGGAAACCCATGTTTACTTTGCATGTCTATGGCCAGTATTTGCTGTGGAATCTGGAGGCGGATGTCTGCTCCAGATTCCGTAATGCAAATCCCACAATGTGTATTGGGCCTAACACACCTGCCATAGGTCCTAATTTCCGCGCAGCTGATAATTCAGAACACAAAAAGCACGAGATTACCGTAACCTGTATTAAAGTGGTGTTTGAGTATTTTACTGTGTGCTGTTTCTGGGTAGTACAAAGACAAAAGTCATAATCTCCCTAAATATAGATTATGAATTGACACGTTTTGTGATTCTTTTTAGCTACCTTGCTTCCAATTTTTTCATTTCAAAACTATAAATAAAAAAAAAAAAAAAAACACAGAGTACAGAAACACAGAACATGTGCTCTGGCTTTTTGGTACCACCTCCCCATTTTTAATAGTTTTGTCTTATCGTGTAGTGCAGTGGATTGCATGTAACATACTAACATAGTATGTAAGGCCGAATGAAGACAATGTCCATCTAGTCCAGCCTGTCCATCCCACCGCACCGATCCAGAGGAAGGCAAAAAAACCCAAGGCCAGAAGCCAATTAGCCCTTTTGGGGGAAAAATTCCTTCCCAACTCCCTAATGGCGATCAGACTGTTCCCTGGATCAACCCCTAATAGTTCCTACCTGCCTATATACCAGGATTGACACTTAACCTAATATTTATATCCTGTAATATCCTTCTTCTCCAGAAAGACATCAAGTCCCCTTTTAAACTCCTCTATGGATTTTGCCATCACCACTTCCTCCGGCAGAGAGTTCCACAGTCTAACTGCTCTTACAGTAAAGAATCCCCTTCTATGTTGGTGATGAAACCTACTTTCCTCTAATCGTAGCGGATGTCCTCTTGTTACCGTCGTGGTCCTGGGTGTAAACAGATCGCGGGAGAGATCCTTGTATTGTCCCCTCATGTACTTATACATGGTTATTTGATCGCCTCTTAACCTTTTTTCTAGAGTAAATAGTCCCAATTTGGATAGCCTCTCTGGGTATTCCAGTCCCTTCATTCCATGTATTAGTTTAGTTGCCCTTCTTTGAACCCCCTCAAGCACTGTGACATCTTTCCTGAGCACCGGTGTCCAGAATTGTACGCAGTATTAGATGTGAGGCCTGACAAGTGCCTTATATAATGGAAGGATAATGTTCTCGTCCTTCGCCCCTATACCTCTTTTAATGCACCCCAAGACTTTATTTGCCTTTGCAGCAGCTGACTGGCATTGGTTACTCCAGTTTAGTCTATTATCCACTAATACCCCCAGATCCTTTTCCATATCACTTTTCCCTAGCAGTACCCCATTAAGTGAATATTTGTGACATCCGTTTCTCCTGCCCATGTGCATAGTCTTACATTTTTCAACATTGAACTTCATTTGCCATTTTTCTGCCCAAGCCCCCAGCTTATCCAGGTCCGTTTGTAGCCGCACATTGTCCTCCGTTGCATTAATTATATTGTATAATTTTGTGTCATCTGCAAATATTGATATTTTGCTGTGCAGCCCCTCTATAGGCGACACATGATGAACCACTTCTTACTTGTAGAAGATAAATTGCTCACTAACCACTCCCATGTTTAACCTTAATGCGTTGTTTCCTGAGTCAATTGATGACAATTAATGCTTAGGAGACATTTTATATAATTTTTGCATTACAGCCTTTGTATTTTTGGTGGGTATAGGAAGTTTTGATAAGCTATAGCCAACAATTAAGTATCTGTGAGGTCAAAACAATTATTTACCATCAGGGAAAATGACATATGAGGGATTGGATTCCAAACCGTTGTTTCTGCAAAGGAATAAATTAAACCAAAATTAACCAACACTTATTTCCTTCCAATATTGAAATTAAATCCAAGCTTCTATGAGTTGCGTGTGGATGTTAATAGACAAATTACAGGACATATTTGTAGGATTAAAAGCTATCTAATGTCAAGGTACCTTTTTATGGGACAACTGATGGGTGCATAAGCACCCAAAGTCATCCCAGTGACTATTGCTCCTTGCTTTCACACTAGAATGAAAATCTGTCAGATAATGGAGGCGGAGCTTATCAGAAATCATTCCAGCCACTCCCCTCTATTTTTGTAAGCAGGAGCTGTTTAAAGATTAAGCGACTCCTGTTTACATTGAGCGAGAATCTGTTCTGTAGTCATTCCAGAATGACTAGCGACAACTGAGTGACTTTTTGCCTATTGCCCTGTCGGGATGACTATCGGCCATGTAAAGGTATCTTCAGTCTGTCTATAGCGCAAGTTTAAAGACAATATGCCATTTTTAAATCAAATTTAATAACTGTTTGGTTTTCCAGAGAGTATCATTTTCGAAACAGTTTGAGCTTTCTCGTATCTGTCTAAAAGAAAAACTGGCCTTGTTACCCAACCAATGACGGCGCACCTTTTCATCCAACAGTAAGATCTGATTAATTGCAACGGGCAACAAGGCAAGATTTTGTGCAGCACAGTTTTGATAAACAGAGGAAAATATTTCATTTTTAATTATTCTGCACTGATTTTCTGAAAACCCTGTTCTATCTCGACACTTCGAATTGCAGTTGAACATCTGTTCATTTTCTATGCGTCTTAAACAGCAGGCTGCCTATTTAATGTAATTGTTTCTTATAAAAGCTTTATTCAGAGGATATGCTACATTGACCGCCACGTCAAAGGAAATAGAATATCAGTTTATTTTATTTCAATTCAAGCAGTAGATTTTCTTTGTCACAAGTGCCCCATAAAGGATATAATTTGTGACCCACACAAAACTGAACTTATTGTCTCAACATTTAGTTACAGAAAAATTCTACCTTAAAACAAGGCTTAGAAAGTAGTTATTCTGTGTCAATCTTAGACACTGACTGATTTAGCCTTGTAAAATGAAAAATTGGCAGTGGAATTAGTATATTTTATAGCCTGAACTACTTTATCAACATTAACCCCTTCCCGCTCCAGGACGTACATTTACATCCTGGAGCGTCGGGGTATGTATGGGGAGGTCACGGGGCGACCTCTCTTTATACAGCGCGGGCGTCAGCTCTTTATTACAGCTGATACCACAGGCAATAGCTGCGATCAGCCGTTCGGCCAATCACAACTATTAACCCTTTAAATGCTGCCGTCAGTTCTGACAGGGGCATTTAAATCCCTTTAACGATGTTCGAGGGTGCAGCACGCCCCTCCACCTGCAGTGAAATAGGGGGAGCCGTGCAAGTGTCACAGCAGCCGGCGGCCTTCTCAAAGGCCCCAGGGCTGCCTATCAAGCTATCCCTGTGGGGTGGCTTGATAAGCTGCATGTGAAATTGCAGTATGACGTAATGCTGTAGCATTACGTCATACTGCAGGAGCGATCAAAGCATCACTTATTGTAGTCCCCCAAGGGAACTTGAATGTAAAGTGAGAAAAAAAAAAAATCAATAAAGTTTTTTTAGTTGTAAAAAGGAAAAAAGTTTAAATCTACCCCCTTTTGCCGTATCTATAATAAAAAACACTAAATAAAATAAAAATACATATCTGGTATTGCCACGTCCATAAAAGTCCAATCAAAGTAGCACATTTACAATGCACGGTGAACGTCGCCTGAAATCAAAAACAACACCAGAAATTAACTTTTTCAGTCACCCTTTCTCCCAGAAAAAGCGCAATAAAAAGCGATCGAAAAGTCGTATTTAAATTCTAAATTAGTACTAATGGAAACTTCAGGACATTCCGCAAATAGAATAAAGTTATCATGTCGTTTTTGTTGCAGTTTGTGCACCGTAGAAGCAAGACGCACTGAAAGATGGCGGAATGTCGTTTTTTTTTTCATTTGACTCCACTTAGAATTTTTTTTAAAGTTTGTCATTACATTATATGGTACTCTTAATAGCACCACTGAAAACTACAACTCATCCTGCAGAAAACAAGCCCTCATACAGCGACGTAGATGGATTAATAATGGAGTTACGATTTTTTAAATTATGTAAGCATTTGCAGGAAATGTTAATTTAAAATGAAATATATTGAATTTTTCTAGTCTTTTATTATATTTCTGTCATTATATTGGCAACCATTCTGTCTGTTAACACAAACTTGACACGGAGTAGCTACATGGACCCAAGTACAATGATGCCAAGATCACTGGTGAAAAGCATATCTTGTGATGCTCAGAGGTTAATACGAAAACTGAAATCCGAGACAATGATCTGATAGTGAAAAAAAACTATTGAAATATTTTAATATCTTTAACATTAAAAAATTGTTTAAAAAA
This sequence comes from Eleutherodactylus coqui, assembly GCF_035609145.1. Taxonomy (NCBI): domain Eukaryota; kingdom Metazoa; phylum Chordata; class Amphibia; order Anura; family Eleutherodactylidae; genus Eleutherodactylus; species Eleutherodactylus coqui. The sequence continues at coordinate 227,477,459 of NC_089841.1, forward strand.
AGTCATTTTTAACTACAGATTTTCTTAAACAATATGTTTTCAAACCCAGAACCGCTACGTGTGCATGACTGCATGGGCAATTCATAGTCTGAAGTAGTGGCTTGCAAAATATGTCAAAGTAGACGTATTTGCGGAGAAGACTCACTTTTGGATTTAAACAATGCTCTATGAATAATTTATTACAGTTTCGTAATTTAATGAACATTTAAACACAATCATTTCCTACTTCTAACTTATTACAATGTAATTTAATGATCTTGACTTGCATATTTTAATTGGTGCTAAGTCCAGGTATTAAATCACATTGAGTGGCATTAAATCTTAGAAAACATGTCATGTACAGCACTTATGTTAGAAGACATTCATAGGTTTTAAACTACAGTGAAACTGACGTTTTTCATGAAGGAAGGTGCCGTCTTGTAACAATCATAGCCTTAGATTGACCTAACTCCTCTACAGAGGTTTTAGTAATTCCTTAAATCATTTACAATAAAGGCTTCAAATCTGACTACATAATTGGAGAGTATATTATCGAAAGTATGTTGATGTTTTTAATATTTCATGCATGTAAAATTTGGTAACCTTTCAAGTTCATGGCAGTACAATTTCTTCAAATTTCCCCAATGGGATAACTGATAAAATTGCACCCTTGCATAAATCCATCCTACTTGCTGAGCTTTCAGATTGAGTTGAAATCCATTACCCTTTTTCAATGTCATGTCTGGAGACTTTATTGAAAGCATTTCATGCGGCATTAGCAGTTTTATGGGCAATGTGGAAATCAAAGTGTCAGAGCTGTATAAGGGCTTGTCATACAAGAGATGGGGAAACCACTTCTAGAACCACTTTGTTAAATCAATTGAAGATCTCCTATGGCATTTACTTCAAAATCTTGTTATGCGAAAGTACTTTAATTTAGTTGTACCATGAGGCAAGTGTGGTTTTCTTTTTCCTTCTGACCATTCATTGAGAATTATGTTTTATATGATGAGCTGCATTTAGTGTCTGACAAGAATAAGGAAAATAAAGTTAAAAGTACATTATAGTAACATATTCAACGATCAGTCATAATATTAAAATTAGTGACAGGTAAAGAACATTAATTATCTTTTGACAGCAGCACTTGCCAGGGGGTAGGATATATTAGGTAGTAAATGAACAGCCAGATGTTAAAGTCAATACATTGAAAGCAGCAAAATTGGGCAAGTGCAAGTATCTGAGTGCTATGGACAAGAGTCAAAATATGATGGTTAGATGACTGGGTGAAGGCATCTCCAAAACAGGCCTTTTGGGTTGTTCCAGGTATGCAGTGGCTAGTACCTACCAAGTGTTCCAAGAAGGGACGACTGGTAGCAGTGTTATGGATACACAGAACTCATTAACCCTTTTCAATCCACTGTCTGACCTCTTTAGACAATTTGATTTAAAGGGGTTGTCCCGCGCCTAAACGGGTTTTTTTTTTTTCAACCCCCCCCTTCCCCGTTCGGCGCGAGACAATCCCGATGCAGGGGTTAAACAAGAACACCGCACAGCGCTTACCTGAATCCCCGCGCTCCGGTGACTTCTTACTTACCTGCTGAAGATGGCCGCCGGGATCTTCTCCCTCGGTGGACCGCAGGGCTTCTGTGCGGTCCATTGCCGATTCCAGCCTCCTGATTGGCTGGAATCGGCACGTGACGGGGCGGAGCTACACGGAGCTACACGGAGCCCCATTGAGAAAAGAAGACGACCCGAACTGCGCAAGCGCGTCTAATTTGGCGATTAGACGCTGAAAATTAGACGGCTCCATGGAAACGAGGATGCTCGCAACGGAGCAGCTAAGTGAAAAACTTCTGATAACTTCTGTTTGGCTCATAATTAATGCACAATGTACATTACAAAGTGCATTAATATGGCCATACAGAAGTGTATAGACCCACTTGCTTTCGCGGGACAACCCCTTTAAGGCTGTATAGCTCCGATGTTGGAAGACTTCCGCTGGGGTTCTCTTACTGTATATTGCCAGCCTCTCTGCTGTCAGAGCCTATACAATGTGTCACCTCATGCAGTACTGGCTTTAGCCAGCAGATAGCACCATTGTATGACAGCAGAAAAAGAGTAAGCCCCCTAGGAAAACCAGGATAAAAAACTGGATTGGAAAGGGTTAATGAACATATGGATTGAAGGCTAGCTTTTTTTTCATTCCACGAGTTACTGTAGCACAAATAGCTAAAATAGTTCATGTTGAATGCAATAGAAAGAGTCAAAACACATATTGCACCACAGTTTCCTACAAATGAATTAGTACAGCCATAGACCTGTCAAAGTGATAATACTGTTCCCTGGCCACCACCAAAAGGTGCTTGCCATGGGCATGTGAGCATCAGAATTGGACCATGGCAAAATTTAAGAAAGTAGTGCTGAGAAGAGATGGCACCAAGATGCACTATAGGAAGAAGGCAGACTGGTGTAAGCAGAGTTCATATGGACATGTGCTGCACCACCTACGTCAACTAAGTACACCCCTTCATGTAATATTCCCCTATAGCAGTGGCCTCCAGCATAATGCTGCCCACCACACTGCAGGAATTGTTCACAAATATTTTGATGAACATAAAAGTTTAACGTATTGATTTGATGTTCAAATTTCCCAGATCTCAATCTGATTAAGTATCTGTCAGATATGCAGAAAACACTTCCTGTCCACACAGGCTCCACCTCCCCCCTTACAGGATTTAATGGATCTGCTGTTTAAAACTTCTTACTAGAGCAGGACAACTTCAGAGTTCTTGTAGAGTCAAGACGTTGATAGGACAGACTTTTGGCAGAACAAGAGGGACCTACACTATTAGCTAGGTGATTTTCAAGTTATGGCTGATCAGTGCACAGCTATTGTAAATAATCCATAAACCAGGTGCTTCCTAGGTAGGAGTGCACTTCATTTGGATGAATAATTAAGATAAAACATAAGTTCATGGCACTCGTTAGCTATAATTAAACTTTTTTGCATACTACTAGAGATGGTCACAAATTATTCCTCATCACTGGACGTGACTCAACTGTCCTCATAAATGTTACTTTGAGTGCTTTTAGACTTGGTTTTATTTTATTGATTTGAACTTCTGTATTAGGCTCCCTGTCAACGGGCAAGAAGTCATAGTGAGATCCGCGGCGATAAATCGCCCGCAGAGTTCGCATGACACACATTCCATAGGATAACTATGGAAAGCGCAGTCCACTGTCCACGAGCGGAGAATCATAGCAATACTTCACTCGCATGATTAAAATCGCGGCATGCCGCCATCCTCCATGGGAAGCCTATCAATTAGATATGCTCATCGCTGAGACCTACACTGCTCCCCTATGGCTAGCAATTATCTGTCGTAGCCATGAACAGGCAGCCTAATGCAAGCTCCCTCTATTTTTTGGTTTTGCGCTGCTTCTTTCAGTTGTCAGTTATCCATGCCAGTATTGACATTATCAAGCCGTGTTCTTTGATCGTCTCTTGCCACTGATCTGGTCTAAGCATAGAGGTTTCTAGCGACTCTGTTCACATTACATGGTCAAAATATGAGAGTCTGAGTCTGGTCATCTTGCCCTCCAGTGATATATCAGGTCCTATACAATTCAGGGCTTCTGTTTGTTTGTTATTCTCCCAATCCAGGGCACCCGCAGCTTCACCCCAATGCTATCCTATGTTTTATCTCTGGCATAGATTCTTTATCCTGGTCAATTTTGAAACCAAGGAGGATGAAGTCTCGCCCGCATTCTATAGCCTCGTTGACTTGAATTTGGCCATTTTTTGCAGTTGCCCTAATTTTAGTCTTCTTTAAATTCAGATAGATGCAAATTTTTTCACTTTTAGTTTCAATCTTCCATATCAGCAGCTTCAGATCTGCTTCTATTTCTGCAAGCAGAGTTTTGTCATCTGCATAACTGACATTGTTGACATTTCTGCCACCGATTCTCACCCAGGTTTGCAGTTCGTCTAGCTTTATTTTCTGGATGATCACTTTTGCATATAGGTTAAACAAGAAAGGTGAGTTGAAGCACTTTTATCGGACAGCTTTGCCAATCCCAAACCAATCTGTGCCCTCATACTGTGTTGTCAGTGGCTTCTTGATTGGTATAAGGTGATTTTATGAGCTTGACTATATGTGCTGATACTCCCAGCTTTTGAAGGGCCTGCCATAGCTTGTCAAGGTTGACGGAATCAAAGGCCTTGGTAAATATCTAGAGATATATAATATATGGCAGTTACATTATATAGAAGTTCAAATCAATATATATGCAGTATGTATAAAAAGTCTACATACCCTTGTTAAAATGCCATGTTTTTGATTAGTCATTTCAGATTTGTTTCCACCTTCAATATGACCCATTATCTGTACAATTTCATTGAAAAACAAACTGAAATCATTTAGGGTTGAAAAATAAAGACAAAACTAAAATAATGTGGTTTCATAAATGTTAACACCCACTTATATTTGGGGGATGCGGTTGTGTTCAGAATTTACCAATCACATTTAAACTCATGTTAAATAATAGTCAGTACGCAGCTGCCATTAAAGTAATTCCGATTTACCTCATATAAAGTACAGCTGTTCTAGTAGGATTTTCTTATAATGAAACCAGGCAGCAGGAATTCGGTGCAAAAAGATTTTTATCTGTCCATAGGCATATCAAATGACAAACTGCATCATCACAGAAAAAGCGACGTTTCGACCAAATACAAGTAGGTCTTTGTCAAGCCCGTAAAGAGCTTACAACACAAAGGGATCTGTTTGCTGGAAGATATAAGTCAGGAGAAGGGTACCCAAAGATTTTCAAGTCCTTACATATACCATATAGCACAATGAAGACGTCATCAAGAAATGGATTAAATTTGGCATATTAGTGACATTACCAAGAACTGAGTCTTTAAAAATGTATGAAGACCTGAAGAAAATCAGTCTGGGAGGCTGCCAAAGGCCTACAGCAGCATTACAGGAGCTGCGGGAGTTGATGGCAAGTACTGGTTGTGTAGTTTGTCACAACCATCTACCATATTCTTCATATGCCTGGGCGGTGGGATAGGGTGGCAAGCCATTTTTTAGCAGGTAAAAACATTCAAGCCCAACTTTTTTTTGCCAAAACCTATATGTCAAGTCTGCTAAAGGTATGTGGAAGAAGGTGTTATGGTCTAATGAGACCAAGAATGAGTTTTGGCCATAATCCCAAAAGATATGTTTGACACAAAGTTAACACTGCACATCACCAAATGAACATCATACTTACAGTGAAGACTGGTGGAGGCAGCATTATGCTTCGGGGCTGTTTTTCTGATGCTGTAACTTGGGCTTTAGTCAAGGTGGAGCAAATTATGAACAGTTCCAAATTTTCCATTTTGGCACAAAACCTTTAGGCTGAGGCCTTAGTCAGACGTGCGTCTTTTCGCGCGATTTGCGCATGCGTCCAGCGATTTTCTAAAACCATTGCTTTGCAATGGTATCGGACACATGAGCTCTTATGCGCTCATCCGATAAATGATAGAAAACAAATCGCAGATCGCACCTATCTGCAATCTGTGATTCCGGTTCTCTTCTCTATATGCGCTCAATGGGGCCGGTGGAAGCAGCGCCGACCCCATTGAGAACATATACTAGACAAATCATTCTTCTCTGCCACAGCCTTAACAGCTGTGGCATAGAAGAACGATGTTTGCCCATTGAATTCAATGGAGCCGGCAATACAGCCGGCTCCATTGAAAGCAATGGGCTGCCGGTGAGCGCGGGATGAATTTTCGGGAAGGGCTTAAATATATAAGCCCTTCCCTGCAATTCATCCAGAAATGTGTAAAAATAAAAAAAATATATATACTCACCTTGTCCCGGCAGACGGAGTTCAGCCGCGTCTGGCCGGCCGCAGTTCTCCTGAGCTGCTCTCTGTAGTATTTAAAATCCCCGCCTGCTGAATGAGCTGCCTTTGATTGGTCACAGCCTGACCAATCAGAGGCAGCTCTCACTCACACCCATTCATGAATTCATGAATGACAGCTGAGAGCTGCCCCTGATTGGTCCCTGCGCTGAGCCAATCAGAGGCAGCAATCACTCACCCATTCATGAATGGGTGTGAGTGAGAGCTGCCTCTGATTGGTGAGGCTGTGACCAATCAGAGGCAGCTCATTCAGCAGGCGGGGATTTTAAATCCCCGGCTGCTGAATACTATAGAGAGCAGTTCAGGAGAACTGCCGCCGGCCGCGGCTGAACTCCGTCTGCCGGGACAAGGTGAGTATATATTTTTTTTTTTTTTTTTACACATTTCTGGATGAATTGCAGGGAAGGGCTTATATATTTAAGCCCTTCCCGAAAATTCATCGTGAGATCGCCCGCAGCGCATTGCTTTCAATGGAGCCGGCTGTATTGCCGGCTCCATTGAATTCAATGTGTTGGACAGCTCTGGCCCATTTCTATTGAAATGCGGCTAGGAGCAGTGTTTTCGGGCGATTTTTCAGCCCCGGTCACGCAATTTGCGGATGCGCATCCGTCATGCGATCCGCAAAACGCGGGAAAAAACGCCCGTGTGACTAAGGCCTTAAGATGAAGAGGAATTTCACCTTTCAATTTAACAACCCAAAGCATGTTTCCAAATCAGCAAAAGAATGGCTTCACCAAAGTAGATCAAAGTTTTGGAATGGCCCAACCTCAGCCCAGACATGAATCCCATTGAAGATCTGTGTGTTGCCTTGAAGAGGATGCCATGCACAAAATGCCCTCACAATCCAGCAGATTTGAAGCACTTTTGCAAGTGAGAGTGATCAAAGATTGCTTAGTCAGGCCTCAGTCACACGGGCACATCGGCACCCGTACACCGGCGCCGATGCGCCCGTGTGACTGTCAGTGAGAAGACGGCAGTACCTAAGACGGCCGTCTCTCTGCAGCGCTGGAGGAAAGAACATGTGACCGGCTCCATTGCCGGTCATGTGTTCTTTCCTCCAGCGCTGCAGAGAGCTGGCCGACTTCAGGTACGGCCGTCTTCTCACTGACAGTCACACGGGTGCATCGGCGCCGGTGTACGGGTGCCGATGTGCCCCTTCTGACTGAGGCCTTAAGATGTTGATAGATAACTATTTGTCCGAACATAATAAAAAAAATGTGCATACACCCATTCAATTGACGGTGCTATTTCTGTCTGATTTACAGACGATTTTTCAGTCTGAAAATCAGACAGAAATATTGTCTGTGCGCATGTACCCAAGGATGAACGGATGGAAGAACGCTGCCCTGCAATAAATTTCTTTAGTATTTCTACTATCACATTATATTTTCATTATTAAACTCATTCTCTACAGATTTTAGATGCCCAAAAATCTTCAGTGATAGTGCGAGTCTCCATCTGGTGGTATTGCTGTAAATGACTTACATGGAGTTGTCTTATAGAGGGAAACTGGCTTATAAACTCCAAGCAATTCGTTATCTCTGCAGAGCAAGCCGCAGCCAGCTATACATCTCTCAAAGCAACCTTTCATACCATTACATTCTATCCATTCAGATCAATGGCCAACCATGTAACACACGAATGGGCAAGATCCACTAAAGCAAGATCTTTCGAAAAGTGTGCGTCCCAAGCTTCAAGAACCTATTTGGATATACATATTCAATTACGAGCCTAAGAAAAGTATTATTGGTAAAGTTTTGTTCTTTTTCATTTCTTTGCCTTGTTTTGCCTAATTTAGCACTTTTTTATGATCCAATTCCATTGCTATTTTTGTGTGTAAAATCTTTTTTCACATCAAAATTTGGAAATATAGATATTTTATTTGTTGCACTGATGTGGAGAAACAGCAAATGCTTATGTGTGCATTCTGTATTTTATTACTAATATTCACACAGTATTAATTCTCCAGTGCTTTTGCTGGCAATGTTTAAACTGCACACTTCTACAGAAAAAGGGAATGTTCGGTATTAATGTGCCAACAAAAGGATCCATTTGTTTTTTTATTGTCCATACAAATGAAAAGCTGCTGCAGTAATACCAAAAATGTGTAAATATAAATGAACAGATTTTTTTTTCTTTGTCTCAGCTACAATAAGTTGCCAGCCTCTATGACATTGAATGTCAATGTCTTCAAAATGGCGCTTGTGAAATATTTGAACAAAAAAGCTGTCTGATAAGAACAATTCTGTTCAATGTCAACCCCGGCAGTGTTAATGTCGATGTAATTTGGTCTTATGGGCAGCACTTGACGTATTCTCAGTATTTATGACTGCAAGGACTGACACCATATTTCTAATTCTTCACATCAACATCGACAAAAGCAGACCTTGCCCTAGAGTATACTTAGAATCCCCGTAGTATCTCATAGTTATGAAAGTTAGAGGTGAATAGGTTTCGTTAAACAAGACTGAAACGGAGTTAATTATCTGATCTCCGTTTCGTTTGGAGAGACTGAGATGCAAAATGGCTTTTTCATTCCTAGTTTATCACTTGCAGTGTAGCAGACGGATAGGCTGATCACAATAGATGAGTATGGTATTGTCTCTTAAGCAGTTCACATTCTATTCTCAGACCATTATTTCCAAGTATCAGGTTTTAGATCCCAACAGAGCCAGCAGAGCAGTATTTTATTAATGATACACTGTAATATAATAGGAATCAGGCCGAGCCATTTTATCAACAGAGAGGAAGCAATGTAAATATATTTTAGCCATTTTGGGTTTTTTTTACCGTAACTCAGCAAGTTTATTCATATATAATACATTGTTCTACTTTCACCTACATACGGTAGAGTTAACATAAGCAATAGTATGTACATTCTGGAGCATTTTACACAATACAAAACTGTATAATGACTCCAAGCATATACTTTGATGTTCCATCCTGGAACTGAAACATAAATAGGACAATGGAAAAAAGGAACTAAATTATTTATGGAATATAAAAAGCCAGTCTTAGCACTTACAGAAAATGCACTTGATTCTTTTCCAAACTATGAGTAAGAAAGCTGCATAAATTACTTAGTCTGTTGATCAGATCTTCACTCCTATAATACAAAACTGAACTTTTTTAAAAAAAATAGTCAATGATCAAACCATAAAAAAGCCTTATTTTTTATATGCTCCCTGATTGTACCCATTCAGTACCCCCACTGAGGACTGACAAAATATTAGTATTCTTCACCGGGATCAGGGACGTGTCGGACTGTCCCTACATAGGGAGTCCGGACATGCCAGGGTGAGTCTAGAATTTCTCACCACTTGACACGTTTTGGGAAAAGGACCCAAGAACACCTTATGGTCTTCTCTTCCATGTTATCCCTGGAGCTCTGGCTTAGTTGATTGTTACAAAACTAAACTTAAAATTAAAAAATGAAAAATAATTTGTCAAATGCAGAATAAAGGCTCATGATATGGTGGCATTCTGTATCTCCATGTCCCATGGCTTTATATGGTATTTTCACTCACAGGTTTTATATTAAGACCGTGTTCTTCCCTTTATGTATTGTTCTAAAGGAGGATATGGTGTTGCACTAAAGTAGTCTGAGACTTTAAAAGGGGTGCTAATTAGAGATGAGTGAGCGTACTCGGTTCGGGGGGGTTTTGCACTTGAGCACCGCTTTTTCTGAGTAACTGACTACTCGGAAGAAAAGATTCGGGGGGGGGGGGGGGGAGGGTAGCAGTGGGGAACAGGGGAGAGCTCTCTCGCTCTCTCTCCCACTCCCCTCTGCAACCCCCTGCTCACCCCAGGTGCCCCCCGAATCTTTTCATCCGAGTAGTCAGTTTCTCGGAAAAAGCGGTGCTCGAGTGCAAAAACACCCAAACCGAGTACGCTCGCTCATCTCTAGTGTAATAGCTCAGAAAAAATACCCCGGCAGAAACGATGTGTAAAGTCATACCAGGTCTGGGCATGTAGCTTTAATTATTGCTTGAGCACTAAGAAAATACTCACAAAATCAAATTCTAAATATTGGTCACAAACAAGCCATGTACCGCAAGGAATTTGGAGATATGCTTCCAAAAAACAGAGCTCCAGCTAATATAATTAGTAAAAGATATTTTTTATTTTGCTCAAGATCACAACCATTAATCCTTTTACTATCCTAACTGTATAATTTGAGGGATTAGAAGGATTATCTTCTTAAAGATATAAAAGTCACAGAATGATCTGTTAGTATGAGTGCTGTGAAACACAGGTTCAAGGGCAGGTAAGAACACAAATCCCCAGACCTTTCAGGAGGAGACTTCTTTTGACCACACAGCAAACAGCTTATTTTGCAGGGATAAATATCAACTAATGCAATGCCATTAAACTATCACCATCCAATAAAATTCAATTTGCAAATATTGATTTGCAGAAATAATTAAAATGCAATAAAAACAGTGTTGCCATGACAAACCGTAATATTTGTGAACCGCAATAATGAATCTAATAATATAGCATCAGTTTTTTTTAATCAAGCCAGAAGCAGCTATAATCTGGAGATTCAAGATCTGATAAGCCTCCCATAGTAACATATGGTGGGTTGGAGAGACAATATCCATCCTGTTCAGCCTGTTTGCACCCCTCCTTATTGATCCAGAGGAAAGCAAACAAAAACAAAGAGGCAAAGCCAACCAGCCCATTTTAATATTTATGCATTCACCTTCATGTTTATGCTGTTTTACTTTTTCAACTCCCATCACTAAAAAAAAAGGTCCAGTGGAGCGACCATGTTTAATAAAATGTTGGGAACCTCCAGACACAGTATGATCATGGTCATTAGTAGAGATGAGCGAGCACCAAAATGCTTGAGTGCTCGTTACTCGAGTCGAACTTTCAGTGATGCTCGAGAGTTCGTTTCGAGTAACGAACCCCATTGAAGTCAATGGGTGACTCGAACATTTTTGTATATGACTGGTGCTCCACTAAGGTTTTCATCTGTGAAAATCTTAGCAAATCACCAAAGTCATGTAAAAAACACAGAAATGGATAGGGCAGGCGAGGAGCAACATGCTGGGCTGCATTTCGGGCTCCGAGGTCTCACTATTAAGCCACAATAGTGGCAAGAGTGAGACCCCCCCGCACTGTCAGCATAAAGATTGTTCTCCTCTGCCACAGCTGTAACAGTACGGGAGTTATACCCATGAAGAAATACTTTATTCGAAAGAAAATGATGGGGAAAAGCAGTCTTGGTCAATAATGAATTTATGAAAAGTTTAGCATTCCCATGACATACATGTACACTTGTAGCATTCTGTGTGCACACACAGAACATAACTCTTGGAAAAATCTTTTCCAGATTTCATATTTTTTAGAATGCTCAACATGTTTCTCAATGTCATCCAGTTGTTCAACAACTATTTGAGGAAGCATAGTGTTGTGTAGGGTTAATGCAAATTGCTAGAAGCCCAGTTCCATAACTTAAAGGAAAAGGTAATTGCAATCAACTAAGAATGTGAAAAGGCATATTAGCCAGCTAATTGAAAGATGAGAGGAGAGGATGGATAGAGGAAAGAGTGGAGAATGCACGCACAAAAATGTCACTTAACATAACGTACAATTTTGGTGGTAATGGATTTCAAAGAGAGTGGTTCCACAAAGAACAGCTGAAAGCTTTGAAGCCTTTTAAGTGTTCACATTCCTTATGTTCTGGATTTGATTGACAGACTATTGGTTGAGACTAATAAGGACCTAGCTCTCTTGGTTCAAATAGCTAAGTGGAAGCACCATAAAAATAATTGAATGGATCCAGTCCATAGGTCAACCATAATACTTTGTGGAAAACAAATATGCCGTAAAAGCAGTGAAAAGTTCAGGGGGTAAATAAGTGGTTTAAGGAAAGGTGTAGGAAGTTTTTGAATTCTTAGAACTTCTATTTGGTTTAAGATTATACAGTATATATGGCCAACACTAAAAACAAGGAGAGGTGTAGATGTAATGAGAAAGCAGATCAGAAGTTACAGTAAGGGTTCTTTCACACTAGTAGGTGTTTTTACTTTAGGTCCACGCCATTTATTGGCATGAATAGACTTTTCCCACAATCATGGCCAGCATTTCCGCAGCCTTTCACACAACCATGAGCATTGTTTTTAGCGAAAAAAAAATATGTTGCACCCTGGAAAACCCTTGCCCTGCAATAGTTTATGTTCTTATGCACCTTATAGTCGTCCATGTGAACGAATGCATTGGAAACCAATGGCTCGGATAGTTACCATTTATGCACACGTGTGAAAGCAGCCTAATAGTGATACATATACAGTAAATATTCCAAAATGCATTCCTTTAAGACTGATAATCTTGTATTAATAATGTTGGAATAAATTAAGGAGTGTAAAGTAGTAAATTGAAATTTTAATAAATCTTCAAGTTGAACTGAATCAATGATATACCTGCTACTACAGCAAACCGTAAAAGTTGCTAATAAAAAAAGATGGGGACTTTCAAGTACGCAGACATAATTTTGTCAACTGAAAAGTTAAAGCCGATTTACACAGAAAAAATTGTGGGCAAACGATGCCCAACACTCGTCCCTGCATATACTCGCTCCCATGCTGCTGCACAGGAGTATCGCTGGCTCTGACAGAGCGGCCATCAGGTGGCCGATGCGGCTGGAGATTTCACTCCTTGCTCTCCCCTGCCACTCTCCATTCATTTAACACAACTGCCGTTCAGAATGAACAGCTGCTGTTTACACTGAACAATCGTGGAGGTCTTTAAGCTGCATAAAATCATTGTAATCACTCATGAAAAGGAAACTCCCAATGGAGGCTCTAATCAGAACCCTGAATTTAAATGTAAACATGGTTGTCTATAATAAAAGATAGCTTTCTAAATTGGTACAGATCTCAATTAGAGAATGGGGCAGGATGACAACTACAATATCAATAAAGAGACAACCTAGAGATGCACTGATGCTTAGTGACATTGGAGCATATTCATTATCCTTTATAGGCCAGATTTCTGATGTACATAGGTCACGAAATAAGTGGGTGTCTAAAAAGGTTCGGGGGTGAACGGCCTGTCAAATAAGCTAAAATTTATGCCCACACTGCCACAAATTTTGACAGAAGTCTACTCCAACTCATAGCTGGTATAAACCATCGTGTGGCGAATGCCAGACATGCCTCTTAAGTTTGTTGCGGGAACACGATTGTACAGTTTACTGAGGCTGTAAAAGGAAACTAACTAAATGTCACAATATTCTTAAAAATGTAAATATATCTGTCCCCTATATATGCTGTGCTATGTAAGGGAAGCATATGACAGATAGGTTTGGTCTCAGCCATATGATCACATTGTACCATTTGGCAAATAGGAGTAATCAAAGAACTAAGCATAATCACTGTTATAAGTTGACTGCTGAGGGGAGAACTCTTCCTCCACCTCTCAGAAGTCATTGATGGGCTGTTGTGCATATGCTGATACATAGAAAACCATCAATTGTCATTGTAAATTTCAAGGGGAGGTGGTGAGAGTTGACAGCAGTGAATTCACAGCTAGATAGTTTTCATTGGTCAAAAGGCACAATATTGTGTGTGCTGCTTAAGCTAATGGGAGAGTGAACCGATCTCACTTTAGAGTAAACAAATAAAATGTGCTAAAAAAAAATTATGAGGAGTTGAGAGCAAGCAATGATAATAAATATGCATCCTACCACGCAATATGGGAACCATGGCTGACATTTCGAAAGTCGACAGACTTTGATGGGTGGCTTCAGAGGGGCGATTTGCCCGTTTGACAATAAACTCAGGGACGAATGGACGCACCAAGACTTGAGGCACTATGAGGTTTTTTTCTACTTTCTACCTTTCTATACTCCCTCCCCCCTATTACCCTTCTCTTTCTCCAAACTCCTCTTCATACCCCAACCCCCACCCGCACACTTCTTCATATTCCCTATGTTTAGTTATCATTAATATTTCAATTATGGTTTTCAAAATTAATATTTTGTATGGTTCTGACGACCATTGCATCCTGGTATATACCCGGGGCGGGGTGGTAGCCGGATAATAGACCGTAAGCATTGTTACACAGTTGCAATATTGGTTTTCCACAAGAGGAGATTTAAGTAGCAATGTCCGTTAAGAAGATAAATTAGTAGGAGGATAGTATTGAAGTATCAGGAGGTATCTATTGTGTTAAACAGGATTAGACAGGCGGTATCTGTTTGTTTTAGCTTTAGTTGAAGTTATGAGAAACTTAAAAAAGACACCTAATGTAACAGGAAAAAACAATGCTGTAAGTTGTATGTTGCAAACAGCTTCAATAAAATACTTTTGAACATAAAAAAATTAAACTTTTTAAAAATGGTGAATCTTTTAAAAGAAAATCTCATTTCCACAAAACCCTCAACTTTTTGTATGTTCTTAAGATCAACCAGAAGGATGTTTAAAGGACTGTTACCTTGAGTAGTTAAATTTAATCTTATACCAACATGGGTGTCTAAGAAACTAATCTTGGCAACATATCTGATCAGGTTTTCTCAGACAAACCAAAATATTTTGGCAAACATATATAATATACAGTAATTCAAAGCATATACTTCTACCTTCAAGTTTATTGCTACAGAAATACCTTTACAAAAGTGTTACCCTTTACATGACCATTTACTACTCTGCTAATTTACAAGCAAAAAGGATCACAGATTTATTGCATTCTTGGACGGTGCCAGGAGTTCAGGACTGTCTCTCTGAGTATCAGACGCCAATATCTGTTGAATAGTCAGGAGCCACACGAAAGACATGTAAGCAGCATAGTCACTCATGAACTATATGTTGGCCACTATGGGGAGTAGACCTTGAAAGTTAGAATATACCCAAGTAGAGGTTAGATTAAACCTGTCGATTATATGATGCTAATTAGAGATGAGCGAACGTACTCGTTTCGAGTAATTACTCGATCGAGCACCGCGATTTTTGAGTACTTCAGTACTCGGGTGAAAAGATTTGGGGGGCGCCGGGGGGAGGCGTGGCGGCGCGGGGGGTAGCAGCAGGGAACGGGGGAGCCCTCTCTCCCTCTCCCCCCCACTCCCGCTGCAACCCCCAACTCACCCACGGCACCCCCCGAATCTTTTCGCCCGAGTACCGAAGTACTCGAAAATCGCAGTACTGGGGCGAAAAAGGGGCGTGGCCGAGTACGCTCGCTCATCTCTAATGCTAATCTGTTACCTTTTAGATTAGCAATTATTGTTTGGTGGGGCTGAACAAGTACATTAAAGGGCAATAGAACTAGCCAACACATCATTCAGATAAAAAGTTTAGCATGAATGTGACTGGCTTTTGATATGCTCTTATTTCTTCCCTATGCCAGATCCTGCACTGACATGATCTTAATAAAATAACTAGTTAAGATAGTGATTACATGAAGTGGCGAGTACTTGCCTTGTCCATGTTTTCCTAATGGGTTAATAGGTGACTATTCTATTACGGAGCCATAGTTTCCTCACATAAGACAATGTAGGTAGAAAGACAGATCCACATTCAAACATTTCAGCCTCAAGTGCCTAATGTGTTGCGAATACGGCTCAGTTAAGGATTTTGGTTGTCGAAACACAAACAAGGCAATTTTTCACAGATTTGCTTATCTTTAGACTACAGACTCAAAGATTGTGATGGCAATATCATAGGGGATAGATGATGATAATATTTCTACCAAAGGCAATGGAAAGCAAAAGATAAACTTAGCTGCTCATCTGTCTGCTGAAAAAGCAGATGTTTTTCTTTTAAAACTTATTTTTATTAAATTTTGGAATACAAGAATTGCTGTAGACAAAACTCATACAGGATGAATCGTTATAATATCCAATGCAATATTAGCCTTATTCATCAAATAGTACAGCCATATTGTCAAAGCAATCCTAGTAGTGAACACGAAATGGAAGGTTGAATTTAGAGACATTTTTCCCTATTGTCTTATAATGAAAGAAAACTAATGATATCTACTAAATGTTGAATCGAAGGGCAAGACAGATGAAATGAGGTGGCTATTGTATGAGCTGAGTACGTAGACCTTTTTGTCTGGACCTATAAAAGGGTTGACACAGTTTTAACACTTAAAGGGGTTGTCCCGCGATAGCAAGTGGGGTTAAGCACTTCTGTATGGCCATATTAATGCACTTTGTAATATACATCGTGCATTAAATATTGGCCATACAGAAGTTATACACTTACCCCTCCGGTGTTGGCGTCCCCGTCTCCATGGCGCCGACCGAAGCCTTCTTCTGCCTGGATTAGATGCGCTTGCGCTGTCTGCTTCTTCTGTCCCGCTGAAGGGGCGGCTCCGGCGTGCTCGCGCCGCACAGGTCTTCTGCGCATGCGCAGAAGACCTCTGCGGTGCAAGCACGTCGGAGCAGGACAGAAGAGGGCAGCGCAAGCGCGTCTAATCCAGGCAGAAGGCGGCTTCAGTCGGCGCCATGGAGACGGGGACGCCAACACCGGAGGGGGTAAGTGTATAAATTCTGTATGGCCAATATTTAATGCACGATGTATATTACAAAGTGCATTAATATGGCCATACAGAAGTGTATAACCCCACTTGCTTTCGCGGGACAACCCCTTTAAGTCAGACAAGGTCTAAAATGTGTTGAATGTATGATAAGGGGCATTCCCATCTTGGACATGGATGTGCTGTAAATGTCTGCTAGATACAGGTCCCACTTCGAAGAGCCACATTTGCGCCCAACACATCCCTTCCAAGGATTAAGAGGCTATTAAGCCTAAGGAGATCCAAATGTGTTTCACAGTTTGGCGCAATGCTTAATGTATCCCCTTGCGTACTTGTGGACCTCCGATAGACTTCTATGGAAGCCTTTGCTGTGCACTCATTTGCATGAAATGAGTGCAAAACATACTCACGAGAGCAAAACTATTGACATCAATGGGCTTTATTCTGTATTTATGCCTATAAAAACATGCACAAGTAGTTTTTCGATAGCAGCACCTTTAATAGATGCTTTTAAAGAGAAACAGAGTGCTTCATTGTTTTTTTTTTCCATCTTCTGCATTGAAGGATTGCCAATTACTAATATTTTACACATAATTGAACTTTCAATTCGGGTGGAGTTGCTCTTTATAACAGCTTAAGTGAAGTATATTTAAAAGTGAGAACATTTTATTAGTTTTTAATTTACTGGGTAAAATAAATTCTTAAGAAAGCTTCATTTCAATTCCTCTATTCAGAAGGAAAATTATTTTCCTGCTCAGCCAGTGTTAAATGGCTTAAATTGTCTATTTTATTTTAATTGACTTATATGACAGCAATAAAAACTGTATTTGCTTCAGAACATAAATATTGTATTTGAAATATGTAATCACTATTAAAATAAAACAAATTAATCAGTCTTTTAGTCTCCATATAAACGGTGCACTGAAATAGACTGCGGTTGCCATTTTCAATGGCTTTGCTAATGTGCCTTACAAGAATGCCTTGCAGATGACTGATTTGATTCTTTACAAATTTCTCCATGATGTGTAAGATTGTACCGTTAATTAGGAAGATATATGGAACTTTCATTTAAGTGTTAAACTATTAGAAGTTCACAATTTCAGACACATTCATGGGTGGTTCTACCCTTTTATGCTGCGTAAGGTAGAAAATTAATTTGAAGCCCTGTCCAAAATGGTGAAAAAGATTCTATGGCAAGTGGTACCAGGCTAATTCCTTGAGTACATGGCCATTTTTCATTTTGGCTTTCTTCTTGATTATGAAAAAGCATAGCGTTCCTAAAGGTTTTTGTTGATATAGCCATGATGTGTTTTTTTTTTTTACAGGACATGTATTTTTAACTCATTTTGTGGCCATGTGCCATGCCGGCAAGAACACATATGGCACTGTGGATGGCCATGTATTATATGGACAGGAAGGTTCGCAGTGTGACTTTTTCTAGTTCCTGACTATTTCAGAGTGGGCATGCGTATGATAATGGTGTGAACATGAAATGTATTGTCTATGGACAGCATATCATAAGCAGCCCAAACAAGCATATAGGGCTTACACTACATATGTGCGCAGAGTAATAGAGCATGATAGTTTTTATTTCTTTAGCGTATCGATACGCTATGTCTACATGCCAGTGTGCATGGATCAATGAAAGTCCATTGACTCCATTCACCATGAATCACACATCCGTGCAGTGCACACGTGATACATGGTGAAAACACAGTCATGGATATGTGAGAACATAATATTTGAAGGTGTTTTTAAATTTCTATGAGGCTAGCACTATAGGGACTGCTGTGAACTTCGCTTCATATGTATTAAAATAGGTTTCCTGTACAAAAAAAGTTGATGGCCTAGCTTTAGTGTAGGTGTTTGTGTTTCATAGCTGGAACTACAATTTCTGAAACTCCCACTGATCATCAGAACAAAGAGGTCACTATACTTCTGAGAGTGCAGGGGCTTCTGCCTTCTTTATCCCACAGTGCCTTATTCATCTGGTACCTGTACCTGGCGATGCAGCCCAGCCCATTTTAAGAGAATAGAGTTGTATTGCAATACCAGTCATGCCAATGAAATATTGACACAAGGATAGGCCATGAATGATTTAGTCACAACAAAACCCTATTAATATCCCCATGATGAAATCTGATGTACATATACATTGGATGTATGGAGGATTTTTATGGAGCAGACTCTAGAGCTGAGCCTGCTCCATATATGGTGAGTATTGACTGTTTTTGACAGTTCACACCTTGCTGTAATGGCCACTGTCAAGTACGATGGGGTTTATGGATTCGACAGTCACCAACCTGTGATGTATGGACCCAGGGGCAAGCCACACTGTCAACTTATTTCCAGCTCACCGGGTCCTACACTCGTCCAAGATTGAACCCAAATCACACCCTGCATGGTCTAGTATACCCCAACAAGCCTTGCTGCCCCCACTGACATGTAGGTCAGCAACCTCGGTAACACCAGCGGACACAACACTTCAGTGTTATCAATCGCTCAAAGTGTTCAGGGATGACTAAACGTTTTATGCTTTATTCTAAAAAGGGTTTGCAGTGCTTAGAAGCCAACATTAAAAAGGAGAGATGTACAAAAAGGGTAAGGAGCTTACAAATACACATTTGAAAACAAAAAGGGATAAAAGAAAAGAAAACAGCAGTCTAGGAAGTTGTTTCAAATAGTTCTAGGGTGAGGATTGAACGTAAAATGAGGGGACAAGCAGCATTAGATGCCACTCCTGGGTCTGACAATTTGGGGAGGGGATTCCGTTAGTTTATAAAGCCTATTTTGACTCCCCCCTACATCGTTCTTTTTTACATCATTGATGGGTGGACTCAGTATTTGCACAGATCTTCTGGAAGGAAAAACATTTACAATTCAGCGAGATTTACCTAGGAAGCACTTCAATCGGGACTGCCATGTTCCATATCATGAATTTACCTACTCATGAATACTAAACATGATATGCGACAGATGATTAGCTTCATAAGTATATGATTCTGTGGGTTCTGGGGGTCACACCATGACATGAGTAAATGTACTGGGTCCATGATACACTCGCGATTCTGAAAATATAACCAGTGTTGGGCTGGGACCTTCAGATGACCCATAAACCCCATTAATTTCTCCTGATTAATACAGTATCAAGGCTGCATGCCACAAGGTCTGGGTTGTTAAAATTGGACTCAGAACAGGAGACAAATAGCTAGGAGATATAACAATTGACAACCCCCTGTAACTCAGTAACTTCGTTATCACAAAAAATTGTTTCCTTGCTGGTCCCAGAAAGAGCAAGTGAAAAAAATACCCTCTGGTACCAAAGCATAGTAACACCGCAGGCCAACACTCACTGAACAAAGCAGCTCTGCCCTAGTAAAAACACTGCATTTACAAATGCAGTGCTTCTATTATTGCATTTGTGAGAGTGGCCTAAAATCATGTTCCTGAGAGTGGTGACAAGCATCTTGAGGGAGAAGATAGAAATCCTAAGTACTGACAATACCTGTTTCCAAGAAAAGATTGTTCAAAATTTGTTTAAAAGATCGGATGACTAACAGTTTGAGCGATCATTTTGCATAAACTACTAATGGGCAAGTATGCTCATTAGTAGCTTATTAGCTTCGTTTGCATGTAAATGAGCCTTATCTGCATACAGCCCCTTTAATCTCTCATAGGACTGCAGCTGAATACAATGTTATCAGCGCTCCTGTGGAAAATCACAGCGTGCGGTCCCTTCATAGCAGCTCTCCAGCGAACAATGGATTTTAAACTCAACTAAAAGTCATCATTTGGCCAAAAAGCATTTACACAGAATGATTATTTCTCAAAAGACATAATTTGAACAAATTTTGAGCGATAATTGTGTGCGTAAATGGGGCCTAATTCTCTAATGTCACAAAATCTTAAAATGAATACATAAGAGTAAGCAAACAAAAAAGTAAAGAAAACTAACTGGGTCAGATTCCGGATGCTGGATACCGTAGTGGAATCAAACCCTGTGCCCGGCCGGTAAATCTACGTACCAGTCTTCTTTCTTTCTCTGTGCTGCTTATGGATTGGATGGTGCACCATTGCTTGGTGATAATGTGGAATCCGCAGCCTCTCCACAATGTTAACTGTGGACGGGCCGCGGGTCGGACGGCTTTCATTGACTTCAATGGAAGCCGTTCATGTGGACACTGCACTAAAATAGCGCATTCTGCAATTTTTTTCTCAGCGAGTTGAAAAATCGCAATTGATTTCCGCTCATGTGCAGGAAAAAGTGCTTTTCCATAGCATGCTATGGCAGGTATTTGCTGCGGAACCTGGAGGCGGACACCCACTCTGGATTGCACAATGCAAACATGCCCATGTGCAGGCGGCCTAAAAGATTTAGAAATATGTATGCATATGCAAAGTATATTACTGTATATAGCCCCTGTTGAGGCAGAGTGCAAAGTCTTTGTAAATAGTCTAGTATGTTCCTCAAGAAACCGAACATAAGAAAAGGGATTCTAGATTTCAACTTTACACATAGTCCATAACAATACCAGTACCCTAGGTACCATTATTGTTTTTTCCTTTGCTGCCCTACATTACTTAGCCCCTCTGCATGGTAGAGCACTATTTTTTCTTTTAACTACAGTTCTAAAAGTGTTAGGCCAAAGACCTATGTGCATGGAGCCTCTATGAAGGCACAGCTCGTACTATGGAGCCGTAGGCATGCAATATTATGTCGGTCTACAGTGCTAGCCTACCTCCAATGTAATATCCTCTCTAACATATTAGGATTCAAAACGACAAAAAAAAAAACAACTTTGTATACTTCTGTATGAAATCAGAGAGACATAGGTACAGTATGACTCCATGGATGTTGGTGGATGTCATATTTTGATCATTGTATGAAGCCAAACTTTGGTCCTGTTGATGATCCCTGATGAGTACTGAAAGTGTAAACCTTCACATTTTTTATTTTTACATCACTGCTTTGCATAGTCTAAGGCTGCCTTCATACTGGCAAGAAAATCACGCAAGATTTGTGTGTTGCGAGACTCCCAAATATGAAACCCATTCTTTTGAATGGGGTCCAGCACATGTACAATGTTTTCCTGCATGGTACCACCATGCTATGCAGGAAAAAAAAAATCAGGCATGTTCTAACTTTCTGCGGGCTCTTGCATCGCACCATCCATTGTTTTTAATGGGTCCAGTAGCAGCATTACACCACAAGCTAGGTGAACACGATACAAAGTCTCATTGAAAAAAATGGGAGAAGCTCCACGAACCTCCACTGGGGAATTCATATGGTGGGGATTGTAATATGGGGGCAGGATTCATGGCCTCTTATCGCACTCACCAGTGTGAAGTTAGCCTTACTTTAGCATCTATATGAAAAGAGAATGTTTGATTTAAACAAAATGAACAATTGTGTTCTGTGGTTAAGATGTTCTTGACATGACAATATTTTTCCTCTGTTGAAAAAATCAAGCATGCAGTTTTACATTCATTGACTATGGCATGAATGGATGTTATTCCTGTTTGCTCATTTGAATATCAGATTTGAATATCTCATGGGAACAAAAGACATCTCCACAGTGTCTTAAACAAAAGTTTATTCAAATTATAAATGAAGACAGTGACATGGCTGGAAATATGACCTTTTAACGGTTTCACACTTTCAGCCTTCTTCCAAGAATATATTTACTGCATTAGAGTATTTAACCAGCTGCTTCAAATGTAATAGGCAAGGCTTTGCTCTTGCGAAAGATGGCAGACTAAATCATTGACATACAAAACGTGACTGCATTGTGTAATTAACGGGCAATTAAGTTTAGTTTAATAAGTGCTAGTTTGATTTAAATACTTGCGTGTGACCAAACCCATTGAAATCAATGGATTATATACACTGTGTATTGCACACATTAATTTGGCACACGTAATACGCAGCACAAAGGAGTTTATTAGAATAAGTCCAAAATGCAGTACTTTCCACCATTGTCTTGCACCTCAAGACTCTAGGCAACAATATTGCGCTTGGGCGTAGGAGAGCTGTGTGCCATCCTAGTCCAGCTTCCCAAACAGCTGGATTTAGAGGGTCCATAAAGCTTGAAAGGGATTGGTTTGTGCATAGAATAGAGCAGCGGCTCTGAGAACATGAGAAAATGAGACTGTTTGGTCTGGGTGAAAATGTGACTACGTTGGTAAGTAACTGGCTCTGTGATAGAAGTAGAGGGTGGTTATTAATGGTGCTTAGTATAATTGGGTCACTGTTAGTAGCGGGGTACCATAGCGGGCCATATTAAACCCCATTTCACACACTGATAAAATAAAAAGATCAAGCATGTGGAGGAGGATGTCGTCGTTTTGCTGCAAGAGTCTGCATGCAGTTACATCTTAGGTAGATAGGCAACTGATTAGATTTGTGGCATGATTATATTAATGGCTTTGCCACCTGTGGCCAAAAAAGTGGTTCAACCTTCATGCCTATCAAAATGCTCTCGGAGGCTACTCATGTGTAGTGGATCTTTCTGTTTGTGTAGAGCTTATTGACACTAGACGTGCCTCTATGATGGCTGTTCTAAGACTGTTAGATGTTGGGACCATTGAATGCATAAGGGCACACACACAAGGAGAGTGGGCTCAGGACATCCTCAACAGACCACCAGTGATAATCATTTACCGTTTAGGCGCATTAACAATGAAAGATGAGCTGAACAGTGATCATTCAGTGTAAACAGCAGCCGTTAAATACTGAAAGGCTGCAAAGTTAAGTGAATAGAGAGGGGCGCGGGAAGGCGAGGAGTGAAATCTCCTCCAGCCACCCCACCTCCCTGCTGGCCGCTCTGTCAGAGAACCAGCAAATACGCCTGTGCAACAGCACAGGAGCAAGCATGTGCGGGGACAAGTGTCAGGCATAGTTTGCCCAACATTCGTCCCGTGTAAATGGGGCTTAAGATATTAGTTTTGTATCATGCAAATATTATGTAAAGTAATTAACAGCAGACAGTATAGAGTTGCAAATGGATCTGGATAAGTCGGATAAGCTTGAGCAGAAAAATATCAAATGAGGTTTAATGATGATAAATAGGATAACGGGGTGCATTTAAAGAGGAATAAATGTACATAAGAGCATTGCTCTTATTTTTTACAAATCACTGGTCATAGCACACATGGAATGTTGTAGAGTTTTGGGCACCAGTACTCAAGGAGGACATATCAGAACAGTTGGTTCAAAAGTGGGCAACTAAGGTAACAAATGCAATGGGTGACATACAATATCCTGACAGCTTATGCAATTTGGGATTATTTAGTTTAGAAGGAGGATGGCTGAGGGGCAACCTAATAACTATGTATAAATACATCTGAGGACATTACTGAGATCTCTCCCATGATCCATATATACCAAGGACTGAGTAACAGTGGGACGTCCATTATATCTAGCAGAAAGTGGGTTTCTACATGAATATAAGAGGAGGTTCTTTACTGTAAGAGCAGTGAGACTACAGAGTACTCTGCCTGAGAATGCGGTGGCAAACCTACTAAAAGTTAGAGGGCCCTGGATGCCTCTCTTGAGTGGAGCAATATTACTTGATACAGTCACTGATAATTTCAGAAGCGTTAATCCAGAGAGTTATTCCAATACGGAGTCTTTTAGAAATTTTATTTAAAAAAAAAGAGGAATTGGCTTCAACCTCATGCAGTTTCTTGCCTTCCTCTGGATTAGCCTTGCAGGAGAATAGGGTGAACTGGATGGACATTATCTTTTTTTCAACTTTATGTAATAGGGGGAAATTTAGTAAATTTAGTATTTTCCCCGCTGGGCTTATCACAATTTCCTCTGGTGCATCCTGCACTGAATATATGAAAAGGCACATGCTTCATGTGTTCGGCACATCTCAGTAGGCCCGTGCGTCTTTTCAGAAACGTATGCCAGGTCCTATCTGGTGTACAATTTTGGTATAATTTACTCCAGTTTGTCAGTCCTGGGTAGCTACTCCACCTCCCAAAGCCATAGAAAAGTGGTGGTCTGGCACAAAAAGCAAAAAAGTTGTACATACCTTGCGCAAATAGAAACGAATATAGATCCTTTTATAAATGAGCCCCTATGCTACATGACAAGGTGAGCAAGTCTAGGTTGAATTTTTTACAGTCAAGCAAGTATCCAAGTATGGGCATTGTCAGCAGTTTGATATGTCTGTCAAATATTCTTTAGAAAAGTAATTAAGGAGATTTATACATAGTCATTTTTTTCTTCAGAGTCAATGAAACCAAGGGCATAGTGGAAGACCACGCGTCTTCAACGAGGTCCTTAGACAGATCACAACTTGAATTCGTCCTTTCCCATTTACTTGCTATAGCTTTGCAAGAACCTGATCATTGTCTCTTAGCTGTTAAAGCCAAGGACTAGTGTTGAGCTAACTTTTATAAAGCTTGGTACAAGGCAATTCACCTTATTTTGCATAAAGTTCAGTTTGACCCTAATTAATTGGAGCAAAACCATAATTTCACCAATACACCTACAACTGGTGTATAAAACTGTCTGAGACATTAGATTTAGCCAATTGTGTTAAGCATTGCTGCCTTGCAGCATTTGAGTCTTAGGTTCAGATTTGACCAAGAACATCTGCTTGGAAGTTTTTGTGGATTTCTATAAACATTCATACAAGCTCCGTATAGATGCTGTCCTTGGTCAGATTTGAGCCTAGAGAACCATCATTGCAAGGTAACCATGCAGAAGAGGAGTGGCTCAGTAGTGAGCACTGTTGCCTTGTAGCACTGGGGTTCTAGGTTCAAACCTGTCTAAGTACAATATCTGCATAAGGACCATTCTCTCTTGTGTGTGGATTTCCAGCAGGCAGAGATGGTACTTTTTGTAGCCAGTCATGTGATACTGTTCTGTTGCATCGTGAGATCGATAGCACAGCATAAAGGAAAACGACTAAGCAGGGAGAAATTTAAAATCAGGGTGATGTCTGATAATTATCAGACATGAGGCTGCACTGCATGGGAGTACAATATATATAGGGGGATGTCCAGAGTCGGACAATCAGATAGATGTAGTGAAGAAAAATGTGTCTTCACTGGAATGGACCTTCAAACTAACATGTTAGTAAAAACAACATTGACAGATGCCTGAATGGACACTACATCAGTCATGCATCATGCATAGGCTCCTATGTGACCCCCTCAGTGACCAGGCCTATTTTATATGGAAGTGTGGAACTTTTTCTTTGGGATTTTCAGCTCCACTTTTCAAAATACATAACAGTATTTTTTCTGTCAACATAGCCAACATATAATATATTGTATATCTTAATTTTTGGGAAGAAAGTTTGAGACAAATTCTGCTTTTATGGCTTTCATCATGCAGTATAAATGACATAACTTTTCTACAGATCGGTACAAAACAATACCAAAGTTATTAATTTTTTTAGGTTTTTGCTGCTGTTTGCTTTTTTTAGTATTTGCTATGCAGGATAAAAACTTTGGTCATTACAGACGTGACAGTAGCAAACCTGTACTTTAAATTATTTTTTTACTCTTTAGTCCCTGTAGGGGACTTGAATCTTCAAGTTCAAGATCATGTAGAATACCTATTTCTGCCTTTAGCAGGCCATAACAGACCAGAACAATTAGCATTAGGCTGCTATGGCAACCCATAGACCCTTTATGATTTTATGGCAGAGGCCTGATGACGTCACACAGGAATTTAACAAAATTGAAGCTAAGCTAGGCACGGTTCACTGTGCTATTGATTTCCATTGTTCTGCCCTGTGATATGAATGGCACTTCGTGGACATCACAGAACTGGCATATCACAGACCGGAATGGCACCCAATGGACCCCTTTGTCTATAATGGATTGTATCAAATTTCCATCATGCTGCCCCGTATTATTCCAGAAAAACAGCACAGCCTGTTACAGTATTTTGTCAGTCATTTTAGAGGAGATCTAAATAGACCCTTCATCGCAGATCTGAACACAGCCATTTGGCATCTGCAGAGCTACTGTTCTACCAACACTTCAAGAATTAGCTTGTAATGGTTACATTTAAATAATTCATGTGATTAATGACAATTTTAAACACACCTTAGTTAATTCTTCAAAGGCTATTCCCCTATTCATGTATATTGAAGATGTACAGTCTTGAAAATAGGTTTTAAAACCAAAAATGTCAGCAATCTCCTCATTGCTAAATTCGAATATCATAAAATGGTAGACCTTGGTCAAAAAATAATTGCATACATGTATACTAATTTAGCTTTGGAATTCTAAGTAGTTTAGTTTTATACAAGCTTCGTATGATAACAAATATCTTGACTATTCTCCATTCCCATCACTCAACCTTCTGAAACATTTATTTCATGCCAAAGGCCACTGACTTCAACACGGACTTGAATTAATCAGAGGAGAACATGAACTAGGCTATACAAAGATACCATTTCTTTACTCAAGAATCCATTTTTTTTCTTAAGTGCCTGTAGAAAATATTGCCGTACAGAGTTTTCGACATGTCTTATCTAAGTTTTAAGAAAACTCATGAGACCTATAGATCAAGGTATTCGGTTAATTTGTTATTATTCAACCCCCTCAATGGTATCCAAAGGGAATATGTTATTACGCCTGTGTTGTATTTCCAGTCAAAGGCCTCAGCTCTCATTAGGGAGGCAAGAAAAATCTATTTTCAATCTGTATCATTTCTGCAATTGCTTTATTTTATTGAAGAAGAATAATTAGGAAAAATACAATGCTGCTGGCATGAAAGTAAATTACCAATGATGGTGTGAAAATTAACGTTTTGGAAGAAATTATAGCAAGCTGCGCTTCCATGCAATGCCTCTACAGAATCATTTCTGCTGAAATCACTGATCATCAATTTAGCTTGAGCTTCTTAAAGCAAGCATGAAGCATTTTACATAAAGCCAGGCAAATTAATTCAATAAGACAATAGACCAGAAGAGTCCCCTGACAACACCCAGCAAAATCCTTCAAGAGAAAACCCTCATAATGATATTAAATTGATTTCTTAAATAACTTGGCAATATGCTATGAAAGCTATGCTTGCTTACAACTGCCGAATAGTTAGGTGAAGGACTCCTTAGGGCCAATAAATTGACTTTTTTTGCATTCGGATATAGTATAAGAAAGCACACAGCTCTGAATGACTACATTGGGTCCTATTCATTCAGACTGACTGACCGTGAACTACAGGTTAGAGAAAGTTACAAATACCAAGTTTCAGGCTATTACTTTGTAGATCAAATAAAGCATTTTTGAAGAAACGCAGACAGATAAATGTTTTCGGGCTCATTAAGTTCAATGAATTACCATCATTCATATCTTTAAATGGAAATTCTGTTTTTCATTGCTTAATGGCGGAGTATTATTCTTTTTATGAAACGACAAGAAAGTGCTGTCGGAGAGCAATTCTGAAACTCAGCAGTCTCTAAAAGTGTTTTTTAAAAAGAAACACTATTTTATGCTAGCCATCAGAAGAGGTATTTTGAGAAATGAATGAATCCTTGGGAAAAAAAAAATTACCAAAATATGAATTGCTAAGGGTCATTTAAATCTTTGTACCTGGCAAATTGATTCTACCACATCTATGGAGATTCGCTAATTTGACTGGAGCAGCATGCTACATAGTTATTGCTAGTTGCATAGCCCAGCAGTCATCGGAAAACAAAGGGATGCACAAATAGCTCAAAGGGCAATTAAAATGCAACAATGGAAAAAATACCTATGCAGTGTCGCCTATCCTTATTTGCCTAAATTACACAGAGTCTTCTTACTCAACTTATAGGTGTCCCCACGCCCTTTCTCGGTGCGCTACTTGGGGAGAGACTATACCATCCTCCAACCCACTCACCGCCTAGGTGTCTCCACACACTTCTTCAGTGCTCTCCTTAAAGGGGTTGTCCCGCGGCAGCAAGTGGGGTTATACACTTCTGTATGGCCATATTAATGCACTTTGTAATGTACATTGTGCATTAATTATGAGCCATACAGAAGTTATAATAAATTTTTCACTTACCTGCTCCGTTGCTGGCGTCCTCGTTTCCATGGAGCCGACTAATTTTCGCCGTCTAATGGCCAAATTAGCCGCGCTTGCGCAGTCCCAGTCTTCTTTTTTCAATGGGGCTGCTCGTGCTGGATGCCGGCTCCGTGTAGCTCCGCCCCGTCACGTGCCGATTCCAGCCAATCAGGAGGCTGGAATCGGCAATGGACCGCACAGAAGCCCTGCGGTCCACCGAGTGAGAAGATCCCCGCGGCCATCTTCATCAGGTAAGTAAGAAGTCACCGGAGCACGTGGATTCACGTAAGCACTCTCCGGTGTTATTTTTTAACCCCTGCGTCGGGGTTGTCTCGCGGCGAATGGGGGGGGGGGGGGTTGAAAAAAAAAAAATGTTTCGGCGCGGGACAACCCCTTTAAGGAAACAGGACACCCCTCCTGACCAACATCACAGGCCTCATGAGCTAAACCAGAAGCCTACCACACACTGATAAGGGGTAAACACCCTGCAACAGCTGTATGTGCATGGTTCTCTGGCTTGATTTCCTATTCCCATAATTAAGACTTGTTATAAAGTCATATTAATTTGTAAAGAATGCTGCCATCCAATAGGTGGCACTGCAGAGGTATTTTTCAATCTTCCTTATTTGCATAAGTTACCCAGAGGAGCTAGCATGGCCTTATAAAAGTGTCTTTACTCCTAGGAGTCCCAACACCCTTTTTGGGTGCTCTCCCTAGGTAGAGACTATACCATTCCCCAACCCACTCACCCCCTAGGCGTATCCACACACTTTTTGGGTGCTCTCCTTAAGGAGACACAACACCCTCCTGACCTATGTAACGATTTTCGCTCACAATTCATTCAAATGAACAAAAGTACACAATAGCCGTAAATGTGAACCATTGTGCTGTCTTTGTTTGGTGCTCAGTTTTTCCTGCATAAAAATTAGTGGCTCATTACTTTGTTACATTTAAACACTAACCACTCAGGGTTTCACTTGGAATGCGAAGCGGTTAATGAGAAGTGAACAATTCTCAATCTACCTGTCTAAACATTCTGCATGAGCGCAAACTGAACAGATTAGTGGTCGTGTCTCACTCAAGCGCTTGTACAAATAAGGATCGACTTGTGTACAAGCGGAAAAAGGCGAATAAATAAGTTGGCAAACAATTACCTCTGGATGACCAAACATTCGATTGGCCCAAAATACATCTGTAAACCCACATAGTGGTTCAGTGGTTAGCATTGATAGTTTGCATTACTAGAGTTATTGGCTTCAGTCTAAAGCCTCTTTCGTATGAGCGTCGTTTTAATGCAGGATAGAGGTGTCAAAAAATTGCATCTAAAAGAACCTATGCTTTCCTAGGGGTTCTTTCAGACAAATGATTATTTTAATGCATTTATAAAATCATACGACAAAAGATATAACATAGGCGCAATTTTTATTTTTGCCGCTAAGATTTCGCTCCGTAAAAGATAGGACTCATCCTATCTTGATGGCAGAATGCTGGAAGCTCCAGTGTCTCCTATGGGAGTCTAAAGGGAGGGTGAGGGAGGTCAACATCCCTGCAGGGATGAAGGGTGTCACTGGCAACTCCCTTCATTCCTGCAAGGGATTCCCTTTATCTGGGGGCTGCGGAGTCAGTTAACTGCAAGACGCTACAGCCAGCCATGGTAAAAATCAGGAAAAATAGCCGTGACTTGGTCGCAGCTATTCCTCGTTCACGCAATTTACTGCTCTGACAGCAAGTGGCATTCGTGTGAATGAGGCCTAAGGAAGGCATGCCTAAGGTCTACATGCTCTACTTGCATTTGCATGGGTTTTCTTTAGATATACTAGGAGCTTCCACATTCCAGTGGTGAGTGATCCCATAGATATCACTGCATCTAGTAAATTTAGGAATATGCGAGAGGAAGCCAATTAGACCACCTTTACATGGTGCAAATGCTGTGGAATTTTTGCAACATTTTTTGCTGCGAAAAACCTGTAGCATTTACAGCACAAGCCGCGTGGAGATTTTAAAAATGCTGCAGATTCTAAACCCGCAGCATCCTATCTGTGGTACAGATTTCAACCATTAAAATATCGTATTTTCCGGCATATAAGACGTCTTTTTAACCCAGGAAGATCTTCTCCAAGTCGGGGGTAGTCTTATATAACAGCAATATGCAGTAGAAAAAAAAAACTTCCCTCCCGTGGCGCTGCTGTAGGCTGTCATTCCCTCCTCCAGCTTGACAGAGCATTGCCTTCTGGAAGCGGGGCTTGAATGCCTTGCTCCCAGAAAGCTAATGCTCTGATTGGCTGATGCCGCTCTGAGTTAGCCAAAGAAAGCTGGCTCAGGGTTAACCAATCACAGTTTAAGACATAATTGAATGGCTGTGATTAGTTAATGCAGCGCCGGCTTTTATTGGCTGATGCTGCGCTGAGCTAGCCTATCAGAGCATTAGCTTACTGGAGGCAGGGCATTCAAGCCCCACATCCAGAAAGCAATGCTCTGTCGGCACGGAAGAGGGAGAGACAGCCTGCAGCCAAGCCGTGGGAGGGGAGTATTGATTTTTTTCCTTCTACAGCAGATTCCCAGCGTATAAGTCGACAGTTGGGGGTCTTATACGCCGGAAAATACGGTACAAGGTTAAAATCCATGGCAGATTGAGGGTGGTTGCACACGGGCATAAGTGTAAAAAATGCTCGCTCCTGCGCAACATATACACCCAGTGAAGGAATGTTTTTGCGCCCGGTACTGTAAATCCTGTGCGTATTGTAAATCTTTCCTTTATACTTTCTCTGTACATTCCACTTCTAGTCTTGGCTTACAAAATACTGATGAGAAATCCTGATATGTAAATAACCCCTTATAGTAGTAGCAAAGTTATTGATATTTAAATAAGGCTATATTCACACAGGCGAGAATCTCATTTGAGTTTTGCATGTTCTATATTTCGGCGTTCCTGCAGAACACAATGCTCATTGTTTTCAACGAGACCATAAAAACTATTGTGGGGCACTTGCATGCCGTGTGATGTACATGCGAGTGCAATGTGACGTTTTCCACTGAAATTAATTAGAAAATTTTGCGATCCTTTGGCACATGTGAAACATGCACTTGAGGGTCAAAATTTCACAGAAGTAATGCAAGGTGATTTTGAATGAAAAACACCTATCCACGTGAAAAATGCACATTGGCAAGAGCAAAACTCGGCCCGATATTTGGCTACATTCAGACGGGCGAGCACAAGTATGATAAGGAAACAATTACAGGCAATTCATTTTAAAATTCATGAGTGGTGCAGATTTATCCTGCAGAAGCTCAGTGAAAAGTCTGCCCTATGCAATGCAAGGGTGAACTGGGCAGAAAATCCACAGCATTTGCACAATTTAATCCGTGACACAACATATTTGGTGGCTTTTGCTACCATGAATCTCTATCATTCCAGAGGGAATATATGAACTTCATTTTGGGAAAGAAAACATGAGTTCGCAGTCAATTACTTATCTTATTTCAGATGGAATTATTCTGCTGTGGAAATTCCATCAATTTTTTTTTTTTCTACACATCATATCTACAGAAACTCCCCCAGTTGCAAATCCGCACCATTTTGATCTAAGGTTGCCTGCAGATTTGCCTTTGCATATCAGGACCCCAAAAAATGATACTTCCCTTATGTATCTTTACTCAGCACTTAACAGTCCTTCTTGCTCCCGCCATCCAGTGATGCTGTTTTAACCCATGTGACTAACGGCATCCATTGTGATTGGCTGCAGGCGTCATATGTCGATGATGTCATCACTTAAGACTGGTAGGAAAGCAGGCTAGACTCTTGTTTTAACCCCTTAGTGACGGAGCTTTTTTGCTTTTGTCCATTTTTGTTTTTTTCCTACTCCCTTTTAAAAAATCGTAGCTCCTTAATTTATCCATCAACGTCGCTGTATGAGGGCTTGTTTTTTGCGGGATGAGTTTTATTTTTCAATGGCACTATTTATTTTACCATATAATTTACTGAAAAACTTTTAAAAAATTCTTAGCGGAGAGAAATGGAAAAAAAACGACATTCCACCATCTTTTGGTGCGTCCTGTTTCTACAGCACACAAATTGCAACAAAAACGACCTGATATTTTTATTCTATGGGTCAGTACGATTGCTACGATACCAAACTTGTATAGTATTTTTTTTGCTGTAGTACTTTTATTTTTTTTTTAAGATATTTAATTTTTTCAATTCTTTTCTGCGGTCATTTTGTGCGCGCAATACTTTTTTTATTTTTTCATCGACGTAGTTGAGCAAGGGCTCATTTTTTGCAGGATGTCCTGAAGTTTCCGACAGTATCAATTTGGAATACATATGACTTTTTGATCACTTTTTATTGCGTTTTTTCTGGGAGACAGGGTAACTAAAAAAGTGTATTTCTGGCGTTCTTTATTTTTTTTTTCACACGACGTTGACCGTGCGGGAAAAATAATGCACTACTTTGACAGATCGGACTTTTACGGACGTGGCGATACCAAATACAGATTTTTATTTTATGATTTTGATTTTTTAATAATGGATATGGCAAAAGGGGGGTGATTTAAACTTTTATAACTTTTTTTTTAACAATTAAAAAAACTTTATTGATCTTTTTTTTACTTTACTTTTAAGTCCCCCTGGGGGACTTTAACATGCGATGCTTTGATCGCTCCTGCAGTATGACGTAATGCTATAGCATTACGTCATACTGCTTTTTTACAGGCAGTCTATGAAGCCACCCTGTGTGGATGGCTTGATAGGCAGTCTGCTAAGGCAGCCCTGGGGCCATTCATTAGGCCCCCGGCTGCCGTGACACCTGCAGGGCTCCCCCCATCTCACCGCGGGGGGGGGGGGGGGGCGTGCGGGACCCCCGAACAGCGTTCAAGGGATTTAAATGCCGCTGTCAGAACTGACAGCGGCATTTAAAGGGTTAATAGCCGCGATCGGCCGAACGGCTGAGCGCAGCTATTGCCCGCGGGTGTCAGCTGTAATAAACAGCTGATGCCTGCGCTGTATGGAGGGAGATAGCGGCGCTACCTCCCTCCATACACGTCCTGCAACAGCAGGACGTAGTTTCCCGATGGGGCGGTCGTTAACGGGTTAACTAAAAACATGTAATTTTATGACCACTACAGCATCGTGAGAAGTGACCCAGAACTGGAATCAAGGTCTGTCACTACTTTAGGGTGCATTCACACGAACGTATATCGGCTTGGTTTTCACGCCGAGCCGATATACGTCGTCCTCGTGTGCTGGGGGGGGGGAGGAGGATGTAAGAGCCAGGAGCAGGAACTGCACTATTTGCAATGGGGAGAGGCGGGACGTGGACGGGGCTAATTTGCGGACCTTAGCCCCGCCCCGTCCCCTCATTGCAAATAGTGCAGAGGGGCGGGAAGGAGACAGAAAGGGGGCAGGAGCTCAGTTCCTGCTTCGGGCTCTTCCATCCTCCCCCCCCCTTGCAGAGAAAGACAACGTCTATCGGCTGAAAACCGAGCCGATATACGTTCGTGTGAATGCACCCTTATGCTGCACTCAGATAGGGCAGCATAAGCCTGCTGACTGATTCTCTTTAAATTTATTTACCTTTAATGCATTGATACATACCAGGTTTTACTTTTTTTAAATTCGCAGTCCAGAAGAGATCACAGGAAAACAGAAAAAAAAAAAGATATACTGACTAAGCACCACAAATTTAGCAGAGTATTGATGACACAAAAAAATTCTCGATAAAACTTTTAAGCAAAACTTTGCAATTGGCATGGGAATACATTTCATACATATTTATGCAAAACTTTTTATCAGCACTTGAGAAAAGAAAATGGATTCAACATGATACTCATCTTTTCCTTCAAAACTATGTGAAAATGTATTGATTCCCAAATTGCTTTTTTACTGGTGAAGGCAACGGAGAAGAACTCATACTATAGTTTGAATATTTCAATTGTAAGGAATGAGATCCTTTAATTAACTTATATCAAAAAGCTTTTGAAGAATTTATTGTTTATTAGAAATTGAGAGGAATTCAAAATTTTATCTTCGCTGAAATTGTTTCAACAATGAAAACCCGAGATTATGGATCTGGTTAACTTCTGCATTTTGTTTTGGGTTCTTTTTTAGTACGGAGATCAGTCATTTATAAAGTTCATTTACTTTTGATTATATAAGAAACACAATAGCTTTTTATCTGAAATAGAATAATGTTTTAGAACACCTAAAATCTAACAGCTTTGTTTCTATTGCAAAGGAAATTAGTGAAATAATTAAGACATTAAGGCTGGGTTCATAAGGTATTAAAAGTTGACCATAAAATCAGTTGAGTGTTGATAAAATATAAATATTTTAGGACATCCCATCCACTCCAAATCCCATCCACTCTAATTGTTTAATTTCTTTAATCTAATCCACATTTTGTCCAATTGCTTTATTTTATTTATTAAGACATTTGACATTTCGCCATACTTAAGAAAACACTTTCCTTTAACATATATTCTACATGAAATGCCTGTCCGAAGAACAACTTTAGACATCGCCTTTTGACCTAATACTGAAATATAAAAACTGTAATTTAAAAAATAAAATTAACTAATCGCATAAGGTGATCCCTCTCCAATGTCCCCCACCGCCAATGTGTGTCCCCTCTCACCACTGCACTGACAAATCGGTGGGTGTAGGAGAAAAAGAGCAGAGGAAAAGTAATCTGTCCAGCGCATTTTAAAGATCTTGTATTGAGACTCAGTGCTATCAAGGCTGCACTTTCTATATACCATACAGAAGTAGAAGATGCAGACGACAAATTGTCCAAATTTTACATTAGGGTGGCCCATAGAGATACGGCAAAAAATAAAGTGGCAGCTATACAGCAAGACACTTTCCCAATCTGTTACAACTGTTAATCGTAATTCTTAGAGTAAAGTTTTAGCTTTAAATTCCAACTGCAAGATGGTGCTCAAAACTGGTGTATATTATGAGAAATGGGGCTTACGTGCAATATTTCCAATTACGCAGCTACAGCATTAACCCTTTACAATCCACTGTCTCCTATATTCTGATTGAAGCTTGTACAGCTCCAATGTCAGAAGACGTCCGACAAGGTATTCTTACCATCTAATGCCAGCCACTCATCTGTCGGAGCCTCTCTGGCGCGCGTGCACACACACACACACACACACACTGGCTTTAGCCAGCAGATAGCACTGTTGTATCAAAGCAAAAAAGAAAACCTTTTAGAAAACTCTGAATCCAAAATTGGATTGGAAAGGATTAATAATTTGCTTTTGCAAACACTATACTTTAAAACATTAAGTATTGACAATGGCATTTGTCCTGACAATCTACTCCTTTGTGCTGCTCCTACAAAAATACCTTTAAATATATGAGAATAGTCAACATTACGACATAAATACTTGTCAGTCAGCGCTTAAGGACTGGACAGCAGACTTCTTGGTCATCTGTGTTTTAACAGCCTTGAGATTTGCTTCCACAATTTGAAGCAACAGTTTTTCTTCTTCGTCATTCGTATCAAGTCTGAAAATTCATGGTCTTTGAGCACAACCTTGTCGTAGACATAACTTGAAACTCTGCCCCAGATAAAAGTTTGTTAAAGAGAAAAAAAAATAAAGGATGTCTTGCTTTGAAGTTGGAAGTTCAATTTTTTGCCCACCCTATTGTACATATGTTCTATTAAAGAAAAATAAAATCCCAGAAGGTGTTTTCTGCCTCTGAAGAGGTTCGCCCAATTTATGTGTAATCATATTTATCTTCAAACATTTTGTCTAAGTAGGGATTCTCATACAGAGCACATTTACATAAATATTTCAAGTAAAACAAACCACATAAGAGAAAATAAAACCCACATACAGGTCTAGAAAAAAGGAGGAAAACCCCCCAGAAATTAAAGGGACAGACTTATATATTTCAAAAATAAGTCTTCACAAGGGTAGAATACCCGATCCTTATTTTTTTTGGTGGACTTTGTGTGCTGTGCCATATGAGGGTATTGTTCACATAAAGTTGTCTAATCTATTCTTAGCATGAATAGATCTCACTATTTAAATGACAATACTTACTCAGGTGTTAATTTTCTTTTATCAAACCAAATTTCCTTAGGAAAAGACCCTCAAAACACAATGTAATGACTGCCAACTAGAGATGAGCGAATGTACTAGGTAAGGCCGATTTCGCAATCGAGCACCGCGATTTTCGAGTACTTCACTACTCGGGTGAAAAGATGTGGGGGTCGCCGGGGGGCGGGGCGGTGTGAGCTCTCTCTCTCTCCCCCCCCCACTCCCCTCTGCAACCCCCCGCTCACCCACAGCGCCCCCGAGTACTTTTCACCCGAGTAGTGAAGTACTCGAAAATCGCGGTGCTCGATTGTGAAATCAGCCTTACCGAGTACGTTCGCTCATCTCTACTGCCAACTAAAACATTAGTGAATAGCTAGTTATAGTTATTATACTTATAGGCAATTTCAAATCACAAGGCCATAGAAGAATTTTGGAGTATAAATTTATAACAGTTTGATACTTTCAGTAGACGGCTAAAAAACTCTAGAGGATTCAAGCGTGACTGGGAAATATGAGTAATCCATAGCACAGATAAAGGGTCACCAGGCCAGCAGTGTTAACACTAATTCAGGGACCATAAAACCTCCACATCTTTATCAGTGGACTAAGGATTTCTCTACCCATTCTGTTGTATTATCCTTATAAGTGCACATTAATCACATCCATGTCTGTGCCTTGTCATATGCATGTGTATATGCATGCCTCTTCGGATCTATTTCATTACAGCTGAGGAAGAATCCCGAGAGGTTTGAAAGCTAATGTAAACTCCTTGTATTTAGTCATCAGTTCATATTGATTTGGTTATTAAAGATGAATGTGAGCCTCTAATTATTTTCTGTTTGGTTATGGCAGCTTTTATGCTAAAATTCAATCCTCAATATTCAACCTTTTGACACTTTTCGTGACCATAACACAAATAATTATGCTTTCTGGTTATTTATGTGTGAAAGGAACATCTACCTAGTAATGAAATGTTATCTGTAATTATCTGTATCGCTTCCAGTATGTTTCCATGAGTATAAGGATGAGGTCAAAGTGCAGTAACGTTGTCATTGAGTTCTTGCAAATTAACCTAATCTTGCTTTTTCATTATACGGAGAATATTCCAGTTGTGAACAGTGGGTGATCATGCAAATTAGTATGGTATTCATCACTTGATGAAAATAATCCCATAAAAGGCACATTTAGTAATATACACCAGGGACCTTTCACACGGGATATGTAGCCAAACCCGCAGCGATGGGATTCCACTTAAATCCACAGATCGAACTGTGGATTTTGATACGGAATTGCAGACAAGTTATAAGCCATTTTCAATTCTGCATCAAAATCCCCAAGTAGCCTGTGGATTTTGGCGCAAATTTACCACGGCTTGCGGTGCGTGGCCTATTT
This sequence comes from Eleutherodactylus coqui, assembly GCF_035609145.1. Classification (NCBI taxonomy): domain Eukaryota; kingdom Metazoa; phylum Chordata; class Amphibia; order Anura; family Eleutherodactylidae; genus Eleutherodactylus; species Eleutherodactylus coqui. Next base: position 227,515,296 of record NC_089841.1, read on the forward strand.
CACTCCATATGAAAGGTCCCTTTATGCTCTCAATAAGTTTTGGATGTTGCATGCTAAAACTTCTCATGTTTAATTCAACAGTTTAATGAAATTTGGCTGACCAAATGATTGCTTTAAGGAGGTTAATTAATTTAACACAAACCGTGAAATATTTATCAAGGTCACTATCAACACTAATAGTACTAATTTGGACACTGTTGAACATTATCAGGTTAATGCTTAATTAAAGAAATACCGTCAGGGCAGGTTGAATATGTTCATAAGATTACAACTAGTATAAATCTAATTAGTTCATAAAACCACAGGTTCCTATAGTAATTAACACAGTAAGTCACCTGTGACTTCTACTATCAAATGAATGAGTGAATTACCGCTATTGCTGCATGCTCTTCGCAATCTATGGTCCATTGTCATTCTGCTGTGCGGATTTTATCACACCATTTCTATCCTGTATATCAGCTCAAACAGGAAAACTTATTTTCCATACACTACAGCCAAATATTGTACATTGGTTATCAAAAGAATGTTCAAGTGAGCATGTCGGAGTAAATGATCTGCTAGAAACCTATGCATTTTCTAGCAATTTTGCTTGCAGAATGTATAGCTGAAATTGGTTTCTCTTTTCAGTGAACATATATATTTTGCCAATGACAGGTTCACTTTCAGATTCACTGCCTACAGCACTCTCACTTGTGAAATGCAAGAAAGTGGAATAGTACAGACCAGAGAATAATACAATTTACTCTGGATTAGAAACAATAATGTTCTGTCTTTCCCCTTACCTCTCTATATTCTTACGGTGTGGACAGGAGAACTTGGATTGCTCGTATATCACAAAAATGCAATAAATATGACCAGTGGTGTACATAGAAGAGAAGAAGCTCCATAGCAAAGATAAAAATGGGCTCCTTATTAAAGGCGCTGGATTTTGACACCCATGATAGAAGTGTCTGGTGTTTGTTTTGCCTTTCATTCTCTTTTCATGACCCTTAAGACACTTCATAACCCCTTATTCTTTAATTTAAATGAGAAGCTGGAACAATTCCTCTACAGCACCATCTTTTGAAAGGCAGCATTCCTTCAAATCTATGTCAAACTTTTTAACAAGCCTTATAACAATGACTGGGAATAAGCCAAACCAGAATCTTCTCCAAGCCAAGCCAGCAACCTGCTGCTTACTGATTAGGTGCAATCACCCCGAAACAGATGGCTCTGCATGGTTATCTTTTCCCTTATGGAGAAGATTCTGGCTTTGGCTTATGATTTTAAGACATTGTTATAAGGCTTGTTAAAAAGTTTGACATTGACTTGAATAGATGGGTGAGAAAATGTATCCAGCACTCATAAGGATATAGTATGTGATAAAATAAAAGATTAACTTACTAAGAAGGGAGGTCTCATGTCCCCCAGACCCTTTGTTAGAAGCAGCCAGTCAAAAGTATATTTAATATTCTGATTGATCCAAAAAACATGTGAATATCAAAAGGTGAAAGGGGAGGACAAGCCAGTGAAGTACATGTGCAACGTATTTCAGTGTACAAAGGACCCTTTCTCAAACTTAAATAATGAATACACTTCTGACTGGCTACTTTCTCTTAAGAGAGGGGTCTAGAGGATATGAGATCTCCCTTTTACGTTAGTTCATATTTTTCATTTTATCACATGCTATATCCTTATGAGCACTAGATGTGCAGTGTTGTGGCCGATCCCTATTGCCTTTTGCTCTAGCTGTAAACACCAATGATTCACATTTTTCTCTTTTGTCATTTCCTCATGTTATTTAAAGTGCTGTCCCTTTTTTCTGTTTTTTTTTTTTTACATTGACTTCAAGGAATGTTGCCTTCCAATGGATGGGATTGTAGAGATATTGTTCCATCTTCCCATTTGCATATTTCCCAGAGGAGCATGGTTGACAGAGTCATCTCACCTTCCAGGTGCTCTTCCTAAGTAAAGACAATATATTTGAGCCATTTAGTTTCTATGGATAGGTAAGACCAGCACTGGTTCCAACCACTCAATATATAAGGGAGTGAGGCCAAGCATCACTGGGACTTCTTTATTATTGGCCCCATAGCAGTCACATGATCCACCTTTATGGTACATGAACCCTTGAATATAACAGAAATATTGTACCCATAGAATTTTTTTAAAAATTTATAATTGCCTCATTGTGATTTGCTTTTTTATCTATTCACTTCAGTAAAATTTTTTCAATGTCTATAAACTGTCACCTAGCTAGCTTAATGATTATCCTGCAATATACTACCATCCACCCCATATCTGGCCTAGCACATGGCTTGCCATTTGATCTCCATGTTACAAGCCATACATTTCAATCCAGGATCTGGGCCTCTCAATGTGCAACATGATTACATTTCATATAGCAGTATGCACCCTCAAACGGCTGTTCAAAAACTGCATACAATGCTCAAGAGGACACTGGATGGCATTGTCCATCATGAAACACATTCTAAATAGGAATCACATAGATAGATTAGATGAAAGTAAAGGCTTATTTACACACAACGATTATCGCACAAAATTCGCTCAAAAGCCATCGTTAAAACGATAATCGTGTGTAAATCCTCCCATCTTTCACTTTTCAGCTGAACAATGATTTTTAGGTGAGCATAAAATCTATTCTTCAGCCGGGGAGAAGATAACAGACCGCATGCTGTATTTGCTGTCCATGCTGCTGGATTCTCCATGGGAGCTGCTGATTACATTGTATTCAGCAGAAAGCCCGCGACAGCCTGTAGCCGAACAAATGAGCTGAATGCAGAGAACAGACCACTTGCTGTTCTCTACATACAGCTTTTGGACGCTCATTTACATGCAAATGAACGTGATAAGCTGCTAATGGACATTAGTGTCCATTAGCAGTTTAGGAAAACAATTGCTCAAAACCTATCTTTTGACCGATTTCTGTGCGTGTAAATGGGCCTTAATGTACGCAAAAATGAAAATAGATAAGCAGTAAATACATACAAGTGACTTTCAAAGCCCTTGAATTAAAGTCACTAATCTCAAGTCGCACAATTAAGAAACAGCACACTATACAAAACAGTGCAGCTAGAATACAGCATGCACACTCCCACTCCTGTATGATAGCTTTATATAGCTTTTATCTGTAATACTCCTGATGCTCCTCTCTTAGTAAAGAAAACCAATACAGATGAAATTTATAACACCCTGATTGGGTAGCCTAGGGTTGCCTGTCCAAGGGGCACTGCGATATCCCGCGGCGCATGTCCGCCGCGGGAGCCGCCACCAGAGACCAGGAGCCAGCTGACAGTTGTTCACGATGAGCCTATCTGACAGCATGCCGAGAGCGAAAAAGCGCTATGATTCTCCGCTCGTGGACAGGTGGGCTGCGCTTTCCATAGCAATGCTATGGAAAGCGTTCATTGCATTCACTGCGGCCTGATTATCGCCGGGGGTGGGGGGGGGGACGCAATGCAAAAATGACCGTGGACAGGCAGCTTTAATTGTACAAAGTAATGGATATTGAGACACACAAGCAGACTTTTTAAATGAAGCAATGTTTAACCTTTTAATATACCCCCTCAGCACAATGCATTTAACCTCTAGGGAAAGAAACAATATTGTTACAATGTATAAGCTAAAATATAACTGACTTGATACTAAACAGAAAAACAAATACAATAAAAGAGGCAAAGATGCACTCAGCAATACCACTAATCTCAAGTCAGACACCTAAAAGCAAACTTAGCACCGTTCACAGACTTGCTTATGATTGTGTAATAAAGATCTTATCTGTAATGTTATCTGTTTTCTCCTCCCCATTTCCTCTCTATACACTTCTATGGCCAGCATGAAGCCCAATTCCTCAGTGATCTGATTCATCTCTAGAAGGATATTTGGAGTGGACAGTGCAGAAGAGATAGCTGGTAACTGCAGGGGAAAAAAACCCATTTCTCTGATGAGCTTTATTACAAAGTTAATTAGATTCAGATATTATTTATGAATAGTTTTAAAAAGTAATATGGTGGGCTTGAAAGACATTAATTATGGCCTTTGGCACCTTTCTTTAATCTTCACTACAAATGTTCTCTATTATCCATAACCACAAACCTACTCAGACCTTACTATCAAAACATTTTCATCAACATGCCTGTCAGAGAATGGAGATTTGAGATAGGAAGATGTACAAAATCCCAAGCACCAAAGGTCTTTAAGAAGTGGCTGGTTTTCACAGAAAGGTTTCTAGACTCAAACGAAATCCTAGCATGTATGCGCCCTTTTAGTAATACATCCTGGTATTCTATTCAAGCAGGGACAAACCTCCTGGGGAGATTAAAAGTAACAAACCAATATCCCTTACCTATGTAAGAAAAGCTCTACTTAGATGTTGGATTTAAGTGTTGTGGTCTTTAATGGAGTGATAACGAGATTAAAATGGATGATACCTTCTTAGTACTAACCTATAGATTTATTCAGTTGATTCAGTCGTCAATAGGTTGAAAATACCATAATATATCTACGTGATAGCCAATTGATATTATACAAAAGCCTAGAAAATACAGTATCGAAACATATAACCCCTACCGTCATGGGAACTTTGGATTTTAGTTTTGCCAAGGTAAAGCAGGCTGCAACAACGGGCGTAAGGAGTGGGACAATTTGTGCATAATTTTTTGGAAAAATTTTACGTGTTTTTTTTGAATGTCCTCAGGGGGACGAGACAAAGGATACCTGCGTTTTGTACATCTAATATATATCAAATAATTGTACTACACTATATACCATATTGTTTTGATATTCTAAAAAATATAATAAAAAAGCCCAGACATCCCCTCAGTTCCATCTTCCTTCAGTTATCCATCACAAACTATACGTGCATTTAAACTTCTATTCACTGAGGTCAAATATGTTCTCAAAGACATCTGAGACTCCTATTGATTCTTTTAGTAGCTTTTTCAACCTTCCTGTCCTTATTTTCAATTTATCTGAATTTTTGGATTCCATTATGTATCCTTGGGCCCCCTGTTTACGGCCGAGGCGAAATATCGCTAACGAAAGAAACTAGTGTACTATACCATGTTTCCCCGAAAAGAAGACCTTGCCTTATATTAATCTTTGCCCCAAAAGAGACGCTAGGTCTTATACTTAGCTGGCTCGGTCCAGGTCCCTCCTGCTGCACTCTGGAACTCCGATGCACTTCTTGCAGCCCTCAGCCACTCACAGATGATCACTTCCTGGTTAGGGAATTCATAAATCCTGCCTCCAGTAAGTGATGGCTTTGATTGGCTGAGCAGCGCTCAAGAACCAATCCAAGTGCTTAAAATCAATGCAATGGCTGTTATTGGTTCATTGACTGCTGCTTAGCCAATCACAGCCATCTTGTTGTTGAGGCAAAATATATGAATTGGCTGAGCCATGGCATTACCAAGCCTGCTGGGTAATTTATTTTTTAATGTAATGCAATTAGGGTCTATTTTTAGATAGGCTTCTATTTCAAGCATCTATGACAAGTATGAAAAATCATAATAGGGCTTATTTACAGGGTAGGTCTTATTTTCAGGGATTTGTGTTTACTAACTGCAATTCAGAACAAAATGTATTTCCTCAATGATACTTATTTAGCAAAATGTTTTTAACTATTTAATCAGTAAAACAGATTTTTATAAGCCAATATATGATGCATGCACCATAATGTACTGAGATAAAGGCTACATTACAGGAAGCCATTTTTTGTATATTGAAATAAGACAACAGTACTGTGATCTCAAGCAGATACCAGCGTAGTCGCGCCTAGTACTATTCTATATTATAAGAACTGTCAACAGCTCTGTCACCTCATGTAGAGTTCACACTGGAACAGCTTGCTTGTTCTTTGTTACCAGATCTGTACTTTTTCAAATAAGCTCTGACATTCTATTGATAATATCATCATACCGTTGAACCTGTGAAACTTTACACACACACATATATAGCTGACCTTTCAGCCATATATATGGATAAAGGGTCACAGACAGTATTACCCCAGGACCTCAGCAAGCAACTTTGATGAGGTTATCAGAAAGGTTAAGTACTCTGTCTATATGACTGTGAAACTTGCTGGAAACATAGCTCAAATAGCAGTGCTAGATGTCTTAACCTTCTACTTCATGTTGATACCGCTACCAATAATTACATTGTTCAAGGTCAAAAAATAAATGCTATAAACTGCTTTGGGAGCTGTATGCTGTATGTATGTAAAGAACTCAGAGTTAACTCTAATCTCACTATTTCCCATCAGTGTCTACTGTATAGAATATGTACATAACCAAGCGAAAAGTCTAATAAGTTAAAATTACATCTAAGAGTATTGGTGACAAAGATGAAGATAATTCTCCTTCTGTTAGCTACAGAATTCAATTTAAACTCACTACTTTCGTCCACAAAGCCCTCCACAGAGCAGCGCCACGCTATCTTGCCTGCCTCATCTCAATCCAACCCCCAACCTGGACTCTCTGCTCTCCTAACGAAACTAGACTGCACGCCCCTCTAATTCGAACTTCATTCCCGCCTCCAAGACTTCTCCAGAGCAGCACCAGTCCTCTGGAATGCACTACCAAAGGATACCTGGGCAATCCATGACTCACAGAACTTCAGGTATGCTCTAAAAACAGACCTTTTCAGGGAGGCATACCAAATTCCCTAAACAAACCCCTCTGTACACTGGCTGATAACATGCTCCCAGACCTACTGACTGCAATCCTTGCCAGCCATCATTAACTGCCCTTGCAGTCATACCGATTATGCTGTTACACGGCTAAATGTCTGACCATTGTCTATGTGTACAGCATCCCTCACACTCCACCTCGCCATACAGTGCACATCTCCAGCCCCTGTAGCTTCTGTATCACCCCACTATTTTTAGTATGTAAGCTCGTTGGAGCAGGACCCTCACCCCTATTGTTTCCATCAACTGATTACTATGTAACCGCGGTTCTGTAATTTTTGTACTTTTGTCATTCTGTATTCCCCCTGTCTATGTAAGCGCTGCAGAATATGATGGCGCTATACAAAGATTTTTATTATTCTTCGATTAGCTATGTTCATTTCATATAAGAGTTTAGGTAGGGTAAAACTAAAGATTGCCATATGCCTTTCCCTTGCCTGACATTGCTACCCCTTTTGCCACTTATGAGAAAACACATTGAATTTAAAAATTAAAACTATACACATGAGCAAGAATTAAGAGGTTCTACTACGATGGACTTATCAGCTATTAATAGAAATTCCAACTGATGTGATCTCACTGCTGAGGCCCCTATCAAGCTGAAGACTGGGTCTCCCTTGTCCCCTTATCACTGTGGGGTCACAGAACCCACCTGCTGTGAAGTCGAGTTTGAATGGAGCAGTGGTTGCACATTTGTCACACAGGTTCATAGCAATAACTCCTCTTGCCCTATTAATAAAGAGTTGTTCCTGTGAACCTGTGTCTTGATAGTGCACCTTGACCCTGCTTGTTCATACTTTGGTTGTTTGTAATTTGTAGAGTTCAAAACCGGTCATAAATAGCATTCAGCGATATTGAAATACTTAAATTAGGATTACCCAATTTTCAGAAAATAAGAGGGAATTGAAACACCCAATGCTAACTCCCATTGTTTCAATTGAAATAAAGATGGTATTGACAAATATACATGTGTGGGAATGTATGTGTGCAAGAACACAAACGGGGGGGGGGGGGGGGGGACACCTAGATAGTGCCTTAAGCCAGATTTGAAACTACAACTCCAACACTGCAAAGCAGCAGCGTTAACAACTCAACTTCTACACTGGTCTCTCCTACACGAGAAAACACCGTAGGAATGTGCCACAAGGTCTTCAAGATCCCATTCACATATATCCAATCCCCAAGGTGTCGGGAGAGCTGCAGGAGATGAGGGCTTCCCTTAAAGGAAAAAGCCCCCCAAAAAGAGAGATACAAATGTTGATGCCAACATCAGAAGTACAATCCAATCCACTAGGGTACGGTCCAAAGTTTTTAATGTAACAGACAGGCAACGCGTTTTGGTGTTTAAACATTAACACTAGAGATGAGCGAACGTACTCGTTCGAGTATTAGCGTGTTCGAGATGCTCGTTATTCGAAACGAGCACCACGCGATGTTCGGGTTACTTTCACTTTCATCTCTGAGACGTTAGCGCGCTTTTCTGGCCAATAGAAAGACAGGGAAGGCATTACAACTCCCCCCTGCGACGTTCAAGCCGTATACCACCCCCCTGCAGTGAGTGGCTGGCGAGATCAGGTGTCACCTGAGTATATAAATCGGCCCCTCCCGCGGCTCGCCACAGATGCATTCTGACATAGCTCAGGGAAAGTGCTGCTGATGGTGGAGCTGCTATAGGGAGAGTGTTAGGAGTGATTTTAGGCTTCAAGAACCCCAACGGTCCTTCTTAGGGCCACATCTGACCATGTGCAGTACTGTTGAGGCTGCTTTTAGCAGTGCTGCACATTTTTTTTTTTTTTTTTTTGTGTATATCGGCCGTGCAGACCATTGCATCCTCAGTCTGCACTCATTGTACATAGTATAGGGCCAGTACTGGTGAGGCAGGGACAGTGGGAAAAGTGAAAGATATACAGGCTATATAGGCAGTGGGCTTTTTCAAACAAATTTTGGGAAAAAAACTATATTTGGGCTGCCCGTGACCATCCTCGGTGTACTGCGTGTCTGCTGGGGGTAGTAGTCCTAATTAATGCGCAGCTAAGCGTTACAGCAGGCTTGCGCAAAAGTGTTTCCTGGCTCTGCGGTGCCCGTTACATCACCGATGTGATCCTGTCCACATTGAAACAGTATACATATATACGCTGCCTACAGTATCTGTCTACTGTCCCAGCTCTGCCGTTCCAAAAATAGAAGCAAAATACTTAAGGCCTACTAGTGGCGTCTGGCCACTTGACTGCTTCTGCGCTGTGAATTCCACTATCTCAGTCCTACGCATCTACGTCTCACTGCAGGCGTGCACACAATTCTTTCCTGGCTCTGCTGCGCGTTCCGTAAGCGAAGTCAGCCTCCAACCACAGGCCAATAAGCGGCACATTTTATTACAGCGTCTCCTGGCCTGCACCCACACCCTCACCTCCGCTGTCCTCGGCCCCATCCACCAATGTCTCTCAGTGCACCATCCAGCCGTCGCTAGTGCAAGTGTGAGCGCAAGCGCAAGTACGCTGCCACGCACCCGCACGCTCAAGCGTTAAACGTGCACATAGCCAAATTGATCAGCCTGGAGATGCTGCCGTATAGGCTTGTGGAAACGGAGGCTTTCAAAAGCATGATGGCAGCGGCGGCCCCGCGCTACTCGGTTCCCAGTCGCCACTACTTTTCCCGATGTGCCGTCCCAGTCCTGCACGACCACGTCTCACGCAACATTGTACGCGCCCTCACCAACGTGGTTACTGCCAAGGTCCACTTAACAGACACGTGGACAAGCACAGGCGGGCAGGGCCACTATATTTCCCTGACGGCATATTGGGTGAATTTAGTGGAGGCTGGGACAAAGTCAGAGCCTGGGACGGCTCACGTCCTACCCACCCCCAGAATTGCGGGCCCCAGCTTGGTGGTGGTATCTGCGGCAGCGTATGCTTCCTCCACTAAACCACCCTCCTCCTCCTCCTACGCAACCTCTGTCTTGCAATCAAAATGTGTCAGCAGCAGCACGTCATCAGCAGTCGGTGTCGCGCGGCGTGGCAGCACAGCGGTGGGCAAGCGTCAGCAGGCCATGCTGAAACTACTCAGCTTAGGAGAGAAGAGGCACACGGTCCACGAACTGCTGCAGGGTCTGACAGAGCAGACCGAGCGCTGGCTTGCGCCGCTGAGCCTCCAACCGGGCATGGTCGTGTGTGACAACGGCCGTAACCTGGTGGCGGCTCTGCAGCTCGGCAGCCTCACGCACGTGCCATGCCTGGCCCACGTCTTTAATTTGGTGGTTCAGCGCTTTCTGAAAAGCTACCCACGCTTGTCAGACCTGCTAGGAAAGGTGCGCCGGCTCAACGCACATTTCCGCAAGTCCCACACGGACGCTGCCACCCTGCGCACCCTGCAACATCGGTTTAATCTGCCAGTGCACCGACTGTTGTGCGACGTGCCCACACGGTGGAACTCTACGCTCCACATGTTGGCCAGGCTCTATGAGCAGCGTAGAGCTATAGTGGAATACCAACTCCAACATGGGCGGCGTAGTGGTAGTCAGCCTCCTCAATTCTTTACAGAAGAGTGGGCCTGGTTGGCAGACATCTGCCAGGTCCTTGGAAACTTTGAGGAGTCTACCCAGATGGTGAGCGGCGATGCTGCAATCATTAGCATCACCATTCCTCTGCTATGCCTCTTGAGAAGCTCCCTGCAAAGCATAAAGGCAGACGCTTTGCGCTCGGAAACGGAGGCGGAGGAAGACAGTATGTTGCTGGATAGTCAGAGCACCCTCATGTCTATATCTCAGCACATTGAGGAGGAGGAGGAGCATGAGGAGGATGAGGAGGAGGGGGAAGAGACAGCTTGGCCCACTGCTGAGGGTACCCATGCTGCTTGCCTGTCATCCTTTCAGCGTGTATGGCCTGAGGAGGAGGAAAAGGAGGAGGAGGAGGATCCTGAAAGTGATCTTCCTAGTGAGGACAGCCATGTGCTGCGTACAGGTACCCTGGCACACATGGCTGACTTCATGTTAGGATGCCTTTCTCGTGATCTCGCGTTACACGCATTCTGGCCACTACGGATTACTGGGTGTACACACTGCTCGACCCACGGTATAAGGAGAACCTTTCCACTCTCATACCCGAAGAGGAAAGGGGTTCGAGAGTGATGCTATACCACAGGACCCTGGCGGACAAACTGATGGTAAAATTCCCATCCGACAGCGCTAGTGGCAGAAGGCGCAGTTCCGAGGGCCAGGTAGCAGGGGAGGCGCGGAGATCAGGCAGCATGTACAGCACAGGCATCGGAACACTCTCTAAGGCCTTTGACAGCTTTCTGGCTCCCCACCAAGACTGTCACCGCTCCCCAATCAAGTCTGAGTCGGCAGGAGCACTGTGAAAGGATGGTGAGGGAGTACGTAGCCGATCGCACGACCGTACTCCGTGACGCCTCTGCCCCCTACAACTACTGGGTGTCGAAGCTGGACACGTGGCCTGAACTCGCGCTGTATGCCCTGGAGGTGCTTGCTTGTCCTGCGGCTAGCGTCTTGTCAGAGAGGGTGTTTAGTGCGGCTGGGGGAATCATCACGGATAAGCGTACCCGCCTGTCAACCGAGAGTGCCGACAGGCTTGCACTCATCAAGATGAACAAAGCCTGGATTTCCCCAGACTTCTCCACCAGCGGACATCAGTGATTCCTAAGCAATACGTAGGCTGCACCCGCGGATGGAAGCATCGTTCTCTATCACCATCAAAAACGGGGACCTTTGGGGGGGCGTGGCCTGACAGAGAGAAGACGGACGTCTGTGACTGATCTCCGTCCATATCCAGCCTGAAAAGCTGAAAAAATAGCCTGCCAGCAGCGGAATATCAGCAACCACCTACCTCCTAAACCTTGGGACACCATGCCCAAGAGGAAGGTTTTCAAGCCATCGCCAAAGAGGGTCTCGGATTTCTTCCCAGCAAGATCCGAAGACCGGGAGCAGCCCGCGCTTCCTGCAAAAATGGCTTCCCCCACTGTCTCCACAGCGAATAGAGAGGTGAGAACTGCGCCTGTCAAAACCGCTGCAGACTACGGAGCTCCGGACCTAAACAGCGATCCTGCACAGCTGACAGCGCAGAGGAGCTTGCCGAGCGGAGCGGTAAGCAAGGGGAGAGGGGGGAGAACTGACACCTCACAGTCCCCATCTGACAAGGCGCCTCGGCGCTCTCCGACCCCCCCATCACCAACATCACAGCGCAGAGCCGCTGCAGACTACAGAGCTCCGGACATTGACGGTGATCCTGCACAGCTGACAGCGCAGAGGAGCTTGCCGAGCGGAGCGGTAAGCAAGGGGAGAGGGGTAGAATTGACACTTCACAGTCCCCATCTGACATGGCGCCTCGGCGCTCCCCAACCCCCCCAGCACTAACATCACAGCGCAGAGCTCTGGACACAGACACTGACCGAAAGCAACAGACAGGGAGGGAGACCATGCCGAGCGGAGCGCTAAGCAAGGAGAGAGGAGGGAGAAATGTCACACCACAATCCCCAACTGACAGGGCGCCTCAGCGCTCCCCAACCCCCCCTCCATCATCACAGCAAAGTGCCCAAACAAACAGCTCAGAAGTGAGCTTAATAAAGCATAAAAGAATCAGGCAGAAATTAATGCACAATACAGAGGAGGAGGGAGAAGATACTCAGAAGTGCACTGATCAAAATACAACACATGGGTACCCCTCAGACCCACAAAATGGCTGCTCCGCCATCTTCTACCACCTCCCCTCAGCCGCAGTCCATCTCTAATAGTCCAGAAAAACAAAAACCCAGGCTTTCTCCCCCACAATTTTCACAAACAAGCTCTGGAGAAGAAGAAGATCTTATTGTAAATGTCCCCACTTCCAACACTCCTGCCTCAGAAGCCTTCATTAAAAATATGATCATAGCACTAAGAGATACGCTGCAAAACGATATAAAACAGATATCCTCCACATTTCGCCAATCTATCTCAGAATTAGAAGACCGCACAGAACATATAGAAAGCAAAATGGCTTTGTCTGATTGACGCGCATTATGCGCTGGAGGAAGAAGTATCATCCATTAAGTACAAATTAGCAGACTTAGAAGACAGGAACAGAAGGAACAACATCAAACTCAGAGGTGTTCCTGAACATATTGGTCAATCAGAGCTAAAAAAGTATCTCTCTAAACTCATGGCAACTCTTTTACCCAATGCGACCGAAAGTGATCGCATAATCGATAGAATCCATAGATTGCCGAAACCAAATTTTTTACCAGCATCAACTCCCCGAGATGTAATTGCAAGAATACATTTTTTCCACATTAAAGAAGATCTTATGCATGCAGCAAGAAAAATGACCACCCTCCCCAACCCATACTCTGAAGTCCACTTGTTTGCGGATCTATCGGCATTCACAGTTCAAAGCCGGAAGACCTTTGCAAAAATCACGACATCTTTGAGAGCAGCAAAAATCCCATACAGATGGGCATTCCCCACCAAACTGCTAATATATAAGGACAATGCACTCCAAGTAATCTCATCGCCCAAAATGGGTGAATCCACTCTCCAAAAATGGGGAATCCCAATAACTGAGAAGTCTTTTTCCACAAATCAAAAAGAAACACAGTACCCATCGTCACGAAAATCTCGACCTCACCCAGACAACTAAGACACAGCTGCCCAATGGTTACCCAACTGGGTTTTCTTGAATAATCTGCTGCTGGTGCCAACTTGAACCAACAGAAAAATCGGGCTGGAAAATCTCAAGGCGAACTTTTGCTTACCCCCAACTATATTCAGGTGTCAAGACCTGCTCTCTTACTTATTTGTTGTCATACTCTTTTGTTCTTTTTCTATGTTCCCTACTATTTCGCAGGTACAGAGAACATTGCCGCGTCACAACGAAGACAACAAGAGAAAAATCAAGCTCTTAAGTATCTGCTATTTGTTATACATGTTCTACACGTTTTTAAAAAAATGTGTCGCCACTCCACTAATCCAAAACACTAGCGAAAACACTTCTAAACAAAATGAGTATTAAAATACTTTCACAAAACGCTAAGGGTCTAAATTCCCCTTTCAAAAGGGCGATGTTATGGAGAGAGGCTCGAGAATCAAATGCTAACATATTATGTGTACAAGAAACGCATCTCACTGAGTTAACAGGCCCAAAACTCACTAACAAAAAATTCCCACAAATTTTTATGGCAAATTCAAAAAAGAAAAGAGCCGGAGTGCTTGTAGCATTCAGAGATGATGCCAGATTTACACTCCACACACAAACATTAGATCCATGCGGTAGATTTATCATACTAGTGGGTACTCTCTCTGGACAAAAAATTACTCTAGCTAATATATACGCCCCCAATAAGGCACAAATATCTTTTTTGAACAAAATACTCAGAAAAATTAATAAACTTAAGCAGGGAAAATTGCTAATTTGTGGAGATTTCAATATCATACCGGATAAGGCATACGATTCTACGGCTCACAACTAGAGATGAGCAAACGTACTCGGATAGGCACTACTCGTCCGAGTAATGTGCCTTATCCGAGTACCGCTGTGCTCGTGCTCTAAGATTCGGGACGCGCTGCGGAGCGGGGAGCTGCAGGGGAGAGCGGGGAGGAACGGAGGGGAGATCTTTCTCTCCTCTCCCGGCCGCTCTGCCCCGCTCCGACTCACCTGTCAGCAGCGGAGCGCCCCGAATCTTTCAGGACGAGCACAGCGGTACTCGGATAAGGCACATTACTCGGACGAGTAGTGCCTATCCGAGTACGTTCGCTCATCTCTACTCACAACCGAACCGCTCCCACACTAAATCAGTGGCTCCACAATCAAAATCTATATGACACATTTAGATGCCTAAACCCCTCATCTCGTGAATATACCTACTACTCTCCTCGCCATAAAACATTTTCTAGGATAGACCTTTTTCTAGCGGATAGATGGACGCTCCCACACATCCAGACATCAGATATTGGAACGACATCCTGGTCGGACCATTCACCTATTACATTGAAAGTACATCTTGGCGCCCTACATAACAACCTTAAGATATAGAGAAACGACATAAATCTACTAAAATCCCCTAAAAATCGAAAAATAGTTAGTGACGCAATCGACGAATACTTTAGTTTAAACTCAAACCCAGAAATAAAAAAACTCTACGATCTGGAACGCCCACAAGGCTGTCATAAGAGGTATATTAATTAAAATCAGCAATCAGCATAAAAAAGAAAAGAGAAAACAAGTAGATGAACTTCTAGACAAAATAAAAGAAATGGAAAAAACAATTCAAAACACATCAGAAAAGAACGCACACACAAACGATCTAATAACACTTAGAAGAGATCTCAGATCAATTCTCCTCGAAAACTTTGAGAAAGAGTCCATACTACAAAGCTAACTTTTATTCCAACATGGACAAACCCTCAAAATTAATGGCCAACCAAACAAAACCAAAAAGAACAAAAACCCAAATCCCGTACTTGATAGACAACAACAACCCCGATATTAAAATTTCTCACCCCCAGAAAATTGCTGAAACTTTCAAAGATTATTACACTAAACTTTATAATTTGGGAGAAGACCCTGACATCCAGCAACCTAACTCCGTCATCATTGATAAATTCCTAAACAAAATGTCTCTCCCTTCATTAGGTACCAAGATACAGGAACTAAACAAACCCATATCCGTTTCGGAAATTACCAGAACTATAAACCAATTAAAAAATTATAAATCCCCCGGGCCAGACGGCTTATCAAACGAATATTATAAACTATTTGCCCCTCATTTATCCGCCCACCTAGGAAAAACACTCAACGACGCGATGATGAATGGTTCTTTACCCCCAGAAATGTTACAAGCGACAATCACCACAATTCCCAAACCGGGTAAATCTCCCACGGTTCCTTCTCACTTCAGACCTATCTCCTTACTAAACTTGGATACAAAAATCTATTCTAAAATTCTAGCTACAAGATTATTAGAGGTCCTCCCTGAGGTAATACACAAAGACCAGGTAGGTTTCACAAAAGGGAGACAAGCAGCGGATGGTACAAGAAGAGCCCTGAACCTGATCTCAAGGGTCGGGTCGAGTCGAGCGCCTTCTCTCCTCCTTGCCCTGGACGCAGAGAAGGCGTTCGATAGACTCCATTGGGAATTCGCCTTTGCGGTTCTCCGGAAGTTCGGAATTGAGGGCAGGTTTTTACAAGCCATCCGCACCTTGTACTCATCACCATCCGCAAGAGTATTAGTGGGGGGAGCCCTATCTTCACCATTTAATATTACTAATGGAACGCGGCAAGGGTGCCCCCTCTCTCCCCTGCTTTTTATCATGATAATGGAGCCGTTAGCTGAATTAATAAGAATATCCCCCGAAATTAGAGGAGCACACCTAAGCGACAGACAACATAAAATAGGATTGTTTGCTGATGACGTCCTTTTGTTTCTATCAGATCCACTGATCTCCTTGAGAAAAACTATGGAGTGTATAGAGGACTTCAGCAGAGTCTCATACTATAAACTAAAAGTAGACAAATCGCAAATATTGAGCATAAATATTGACAAACAATTGAAACTAGATATCCAGAGTGAGTTCCCTTTCCAATGGCATTCCGAGATCCCATACTTGGGCATTAAACTGTGCTACCCTTTATCAAACATTGTACTAATAAATTTAGACCCACTCCACCTGGCATTCCAAAACGAGCTCAACCGCTTAGAGAAAATGGAACATTCTTGGTTAGGAAAAATAGTTCTCTATAAAATGTTACTATTGCCAAAAATACTATATTTATTTCGCACACTTAACTACTAGAGATGAGCGAACACCAAAATGTTCAGGTGTTCGTTTCGAATAACGAACCCCATTGAAGTCAATGGGCGACCCGAGCATTTTTGTATTTCGCCGATGCTCGCTAAGGTTTTCATGTGTGAAAATCTGGGCAATTCAAGAAAGTGATGGGAATGACAGAAACGGATAGGGCAGGCGAGGGGCTACATGTTGGGCTGCATCTCAAGTTCACAGGTCCCACTATTAAGCCACAATACCGGCAAGAGTGGGCCCCCCCCCCCTCCCAACAACTTTCACTTCTGAAAAGCCCTCATTAGCATGGCATACCTTTGCTAAGCACCACACTAGCTACAACAAAGCACAATCACTGCCTGCATGACACTCCGCTGCCACTTCTCCTGGGTTACATGCTGCCCAACCGCCCCCCCTCCCCCCACAGCGCACACCAAAGTGTCCCTGCGCAGCCTTCAGCTGCCCTCATGCCACGCCACACTCATGTCTATTTAGAAGTGCGTCTGCCATGAGGAGGAACCGCAGGCACACACTGCAGAGGGTTGGCACGGCTAGGCAGCGACCCTCTTTAAAAGGGGCGGGGTGATAGTCCACAATGCTGTACAGAAGCAATGAGAAATATAATCCTGTGCCACCGCCATCAGGAGCTGCACACGTGGGCATAGCAATGTGGAACCTATGTGCCACACACTATTCATTCTGTCAAGGTGTCTGCATGCCCCAGTCAGACTGGTAATATGCACCTTAACAGTAACCGCGTTGGTGGTAATGTGGTGGTGACTGCGGACCTAGTAGCACGGCTGTATTTTGTTGGTTTTCGGAATGCGGCCAGGATTAAGTGGGCCGTGGCGGGGGGATGGTGTGGGGGCTCTCTTGTTGTGTCGGTAAAGGTGAAATTCTTGGACTGCCACCAGACGAACCAATGCAAAGGCATTTGCCAAGAATGTTTTCCCTGTTGGAGGAGGAGGGGGATGTTTTTGAGGCACTACGTGTCCTCTCCACGTGTCCGTGGTTATATGCACCTTAACAGTAACCGCGTTGGTAAGAAATGGCCTCGCCGCCATCACGTCTGTTTCCACACCCCAGAGACATACCATTAGCAGCGGTATAGGCAGAGCCCAGAATTCGTAACATTTCAGCCGTAGCATTAGGACAGGCCCCACTAACATATCAGTAGCAGCATTATAGGAGGAGCGCAGTCTTCGTTCCATGTCAGCAATAGTAGCACTCAAGACAGGCCCCAGTAACAATTCCGAAGCAGCAGTATAGCGGGAGCGCAGTCTTAGTTCCATTTCAGTAGCCTTAGTATAGCCAAGGCCCAAGTTACATTTATGTAGCTAAAGTGTAGGCCAACCCCACACACCTTTCTGTACCATGAGTGCAGGCGAAGAACATACAAATTGCTATGATTACACTGTAGGTGAGGGCCCTAAAAAATTGGTGTACCAACAGTACTAATGTACCTCAGTAAAAATTGGCCATGCCCAACCAAGATGGCAGGTGAATCGCTTTGGTTAATGTGGCTTAAGTGGTAACTAGGCCTGGAGGCAGCCCAGTGTAACGAAAAATTGGTTCAAGTTAAAGTTCCAACGCTTTTAAGCGCATTGAAACTTATAAAAATTGTTCAGAAAAATTATTTGAGTGAGCCTTGTGGCCCTAAGAAAAATTGCCCGTTCAGCGTGATTGCGTGAGGTTTCAGGAGGAGGAGCAGGAGGAGGAGGAGGAATATTAGACACAGATTGATGAAGCAGAAATGTCCCCGTTTTGGATGGTGAGAGAGAACGTAGCTTCCATCTGCGGGTGCAGCCTACGTATTGCTTACGTATCGCTGCTGTCCGCTGGTGGAGAACAGAAGTCTGGGGAAATCCAGCCTTTGTTCATCTTGATGAGTGTTAGCCTGTCGGCACTGTCGGTTGACAAGCGGCTACGCTTATCTGTGATGATTCCCCCAGCCGCACTAAACACCCTCTCCAACAAGACGCCAGCCGCAGGACAAGCAAGCACCTCCAGGGCATACAGCGCTAGTTCAGGCCACGTGTCCAGCTTCGACACCCAGTAGTTGTAGGGGGCAGAGGCGTCACCGAGGATGGTCGTGCAATCGGCTACGTACTCCCTCACCATCCTTTTACAGTGCTCCCGCCGATTCAGCCTTGACTGGGGAGCGGTGACACAGTCTTGGTGGGGAGCCATAAAGCTGGCCAGGCCCTTAAAGACTGTTGCACTGCCTGGGATGTACATGCTGCTCGATCTCCGCACCTCCCCTGCTACCTTGCCCTCGGTACTGCGTCTTCTGCCACTAGCGCTGTCGGCTGGGAATTTTACCATCAGCTTGTCCGCAAGGGTCCTGTGGTATAGCAACACTCTCGAACCCCTTTCCTCTTCGGGAATGAGAGTGGGCAGGTTCTCCTTATAGCGTGGGTCGAGCAGTGTGTACACCCAGTAATCCGTTGTGGCCAGAATGCGTGCAACGCGAGGGTCACGAGAAAGGCATCCTAACATGAAGTCAGCCATGTGTGCCAGGGTACCAGTACGCAACACATGGCTGTCTTCACTAGGAAGATCACTTTCAGGATCCTCCTCCTCCTCCTCCTCAGGCCATACACGCTGAAAGGATGACAGGCAATCAGCCGGTGTACCGTCAGCAGCGGGCCAAGCTGTCTCTTCCCCTTCCTCCTCATCCTCCTCATGCTCCTCCTCCTCCTCCTGTACGCGCTGAGAAATACATGGCACGTGCGTGAGGCTGCCGAGCTGCAGAGCCGCCACCAGGTTACGGCCGTTGTCACACACGACCATGCCCGGTTGGAGGCTCAGCGGCGCAAGCCAGCGGTCGGTCTGTGTCAGACCCTGCAGCAGTTCGTGGGCCGTGTGCCTCTTATCGCCTAAGCTGAGTAGTTTCAGCACGGCCTGCTGACGCTTGCCCACCGCTGTGCTGCCACACCGCGCGACACCGACTGCTGGCAACATGCTGCTGCTAACACATCTTGATTGCGAGACAGAGGAGGAGGAGGAGGAGGAGGAGGAGGAGGGTGCTTTAGTGGAGGAAGCATACACCTCCGCAGATACCACCACCGAGCTGGGGCCCGAAATTCTGGGGGTGGGTAGGACGTGAGCGGTCCCAGCCTCCACTAAATTCACCCAATGTGCCGTCAGGGAGATGTAGTGGCCCTGCCCGCCTGTGCTTGTCCACGTGTCCGTTGTTAAGTGGACCGTGGCAGTAACCGCGTTGGTGAGGGCGCGTACAATGTTGCGGGAGACGTGGTCGTGCAGGGCTGGGACGGCACATCGGGAAAAGTAGTGGCGACTGGGAACTGAGTAGCGCGGGGCCGCCGCCTCCATGATACTTTTGAAGGACTCCGTTTCCACAACCCTATACGGCAGCATCTCAAGGCTGATGAATTTTGCTATGCGGACGGTTAACGTTTGAGCGTGCGGGTGCGTGGCGGCGTACTTGCGCTCCAACAGTTGCGCAAGCGACGGCTGGACGGTGCGCTGAACTACACTGCTGGATGGGGCCGAGGACAGCGGAGATGAGGGTGTGGGTGCAGGCCATGAGGCGGTAGTGCCTGTGTCCTGAGAGGGGGGTTGCATCTCAGTGGCAGGTTGGGGCACAGGGGGAGAGGCAGGGGTGCAAACCGGAGGCGCTGAACGGCCTTCGTCCCACCTTGTGGGGTGCTTGGCCATCATATGTCTGCGCATGGTGGTGGTGAGGCTGTTGGTGTTGGCTCCCCGGCTGAGCTTTGCGCGACAAAGGTTGCACACCACTGTTCGTCGGTCGTCAGGCGTCTGTGAAAAACTGCCAGACCTTAGAGCACCTCGGCCTCTGCAGGGTGGCATGGCGCGAGGGGGCGCTTTGGGAAACACTTGGTGGATTATTCGGTCTGGCCCTGCCTCTACCCCTGGCCACCGCACTGCCTCTTGCAACCTGCCCTGCTGATGCCCTTGACTCCCCCTCTGAAGACCTGTCCTGAGTAAGCGTTGCACACCAGGTGGGGTCAGTCACCTCATCGTCCTGCTGCTTTTCCTCCGAATCCTCTGTGCGCTACTCCCTCGGACTTACTGCCCTTACTACTACCTCACTGCAAGACAACTGTCTGATCGTCATCGTCCTCCTCACTCACAGAAAGTTGTTGAGACAGTTGGCGTAAGTCCCCAGCCTCTTCCCCCGGACCCCGGGAACTTTCGAATGGTTGGGCATCAGTGACGATAAACTCCTCTGGTGGGAGAGGAACCGCTGCTGCCCAATCTAAGCAGGGGCCCGAGAACAGTTCCTGGGAGTGTTCCCGCTCCTGAGCAGGTGTCATTGTAGTGGAGTGAGGAGGCTGGGAGGAAGGAGGAGCAGCAGACAGAGGATTCGGATTTGCAGCAGTGGACGGCGCAGAACTGCGTGTTGACGATAGGTTGCTCGAAGCACTTTCTGCCATCCAGGACAGGACCTGCTCACACTGCTCATTTTCTAATAACCGTCTCCCGCGTGGACCCATTAATTGGGCGATGAATGTGGGGACGCCAGAAACGTGCCTCTCTCCTAATCGCGCAGCAGTCGGCTGCGACACACCTGGATCAGGAGCTCGGCCTGTGCCCACACCCTGACTTGGCCCTCCGCGTCCTCGGCCGCGTCCACGTCCTCTAGGCCTACCCCTACCCCTCAGCATGCTGTATTACCAGTGATTTGATTTCACAGGCAGGAAATAAATTGGCGCAAGACTGCAGCCAAATATAATTTTTTCCCTTTTTTGAAAACGAAAGGCCCCACTGCCTCTAGTGAATGAATAATCTAAGTTTAATAACTGTGCTGTGTCCCTGCTAATGTGTCACAGAACGTGAGGGTAGCAGAGTTATTAACTCTGGCAGAGCAGGTATTTTTTTTCCCAATTAAGGAAATCAAATGGCGAAGCCAGGAGTAAAACGTAGCTGGGTGCGTCTGATTTTTAAACGTTGCACACGCAGCCGACACGTGTCCACCGCCCTTAGGACGGACAGAGGCAGGACAAATAGAATTATTTTCAGTTTTTTTCCACCAAAAGGCAGCACTGCGTATATTCAATGAACATGAGAAGTTTAATAACTGTGCTGTGGCCCTGCTAATGTGGCACAGAACGTGAGGGTAGCAGAGTTATTAACTCTGGCAGAGCAGGTATTTTTTTTCCCAATTAAGGAAAGCAAATGGCGAAGCCAGGAGTAAAACGTAGCTGGGTGCGTCTGATTTTTAAACGTTGCACACGCAGCCGACACGTGTCCACCGCCCTTAGGACGGACAGAGGCAGGACAAATACAATTCTTTTCAGTTTTTTTCCACCAAAAGGCAGCACTGCGTATATTCAATGAATAATAACTGTGTTGTGGTCCTGCCTACACAATTCTTTCCCTGCAGTATCAATGGAGGGTGCAATGCTCTGCAGAGGCGATTTTGAGAAGAAAAAAATGCAGCACAGCTAACAGCAGCCAGCACAGTACTGCACACGGTTAAATATGGCCCTAGAAAGGACCGTTGAGGTTCTTGAAGGCTACACTCACTCCTAACACTCTCCCTGCCTATGCAGCACTTCTGTCCCTAATGCCGGGTGCAACGCTCTGCAGAGGCGATTTTGAGAAAAAAAATAATTGCCACTGCTAACAGCAGCCAACACACAGCTATCAGTGGCCCTAATAAGGACCTTTGGGGGTCTTGAAGCCTACACTAACTACCAATTCTTTCCCTACAGCAGCTCCGGTACAAACAGCACTGTCCCTCATCTAACTCACACGGCATCTGAGGCGAGCCGCGGGAGGGGCCGACTTTTATATTCGGCGGACACCTGATCACCCCAGCCACTCACAGCAGGGGGGTGGTATAGGGCTGGAACAACACAGGGGGAAGTTGTAATGCCTTCCCTGTCTTTCAATTGGCCAGAAAAGCGCGCTAACGTCTCAGGGAAGGAAGTGAAAGTAACCCGAACACCGCATGGTGTTCGTTACGAATAACGAACATCCCGAACACCCTAATATTCGCACGAATATCAAGCTCGGACGAACACGTTCGCTCATCTCTATTAACTACCCAATCCCACCAGAATCTATTGCGAAATTCCAAACCCAACTCATGAGGTTTATCTGGAGTAAAAAAAGACCAAGAGTAGCCGCTCAGATCCTATATCAACACCGTAAACAAGGAGGGATGGGAGTCCCCAACCTGCACGCCTATTACCAAGCGACCATCCTAAGCCAATCTATGACTTGGCTACAGATATCCGATTTACCAGTGTGGAATCTTATAGAAAAACAAGCAAACAACCGATCTTTGAGATCTCTTTTAGAGGTGTGCATGTTGGGGACTTTGTATCCAAGATGCCACCCTGTGATAGAAATGCGTGACTTCTCTCCTCCTATGTTAGCAACACTACAAGCCTGGAATACTTATATCCACAAATTTAATGACTTACCGAAAAGTCTAAAACTTGAACTACCAATAGAGACCCTTTCCTTTTATTCAAAATATACACATTGAAAAATGGAAAAGAAAAGGGATCAAACTCATCTCAAATTGCATAGAAAGGGGGGGAGTTCTCTCTTTTGATACCCTGCGGGAGCGATATGGACTGGAGACGGAAGATGTTTTTACATATTATCAAATCCAGTCGTTCCTAAGAAAAAAATCAACTGTGGTCCCTAAGGGTACCGGAGGAACTGAACCTCCTCTTTACAGCACATGGCAGCTCTGGTAGAACAAAAACGAGAGGGTTTTACAACACCCTAGCTGGGAATATGGGAATGTCTAAAAGAGCCCATCTGATAAACTGGGAAACAGACTTGAAATGTAAAAAAACACAACCCCAATGGTTGAAAACCTTCGAGTGGGCTAATAAATCTACCCTCTCAACACATATTCTACAAACACATTATAAAATATTGACGCGGTGGTATTACACCCCAGCCAAACTAGCCAGAAGTTTCCCCTCCCAAAGCAGCGAATGTTGGAGAAACTGTGGCAACAACGGTACACTCCTACACATCCTATGGGAATGTCCAAAAGTAAAAAAATACTGGGAAGAAGTTTTCGCCCTTATCCCCAAAATCACAGGAACTCAGATAAAAATAAACCCACAACTTGCTATACTACTTCTTGACTGTGACCATATTCCCAGAAATCACCGTAAATGGATCTGTCATTACTTAATGACAGCTAAACTAATTATAACCAGAAAGTGGAAATCAGAATCCCCTCCAAATGTGAAAGACCTACTAAATACCCTAGCGGACCACTACACCTATGAAAAAATCTTTGCTAAAGCCAACAATAACTTAAAGAGCTTTAATGCTATGTGGAAACCGTGGCGACGGTTTATGTTGACTGTTTGACAATGTTGTAATTTTATATAAAATAAAACAGTTTTAAATACAAACATGCATATTTTAAACGTAAAATTGGAGCATAAACTAGATAACATAAAAACCATAGGCCTAACCAAGAAGCTCCTACAAAACTCATGTTTGAAGTTTTACAAGTTTGACCTTTGTCGTAAAGTTTGCAAGTTTATATGACTAATACCAATGTATATGGAGAATTGTAACTTGCCCTCTCTTATTGACTACGCAAATGTAAAATGCATCTTCATACATTTGAGTACCATGTAATGCTTTAAAACTAAATAAAAAAATACTTTGGAAGAAAAAAAAAAAAAAAAAACGGGGACCTTTTAGCTTCATCAATCTGTGTATTATATTCATCCTCCTCCTGAAACCTGACGTAATCACGCCGAACGGGCAATTTTTCTTAGGCCCACAAGGCTCAGTCATAATTTTTATACGTTTTCAACGTTTTAAAAGCGTTGAATCTTGCACCTGAACCAATTTTTATTTTAACTGGGCTGCTTCCAGGCCTAGTTACAAATTAAGCCACATTAACCGAAGCGATTAATGGGTTTCACCTGCCCTCTTGGTTGGGCATGGGCAATTTTTCTGAGGTACATTAGTACTGTTGGTACACCAATTTTTTTGGGCCCTCGCCTACACTGTAATACTATTAATTTTTAGCCCACCTGCATTAAACCTGACATGACCTCAGCTGTGCTGGGCACTGCAATGGGATATATTTATGTACCGCCGATGGCTTCCTGGCACCCACCCATGCTGTCGGTCCAAACGGAGTTGTAACTGCATGTGTCCACTTCTAAAGAACCCCAGTCTGACTGGGGCATGCAGTGTGGGCCGAAGCCCACCTGCATTAAACCTGACGTTAGCTTTGCTGTGCTGGGCACTGCAATGGGATAGATTTATGTACTGCCAGTGGGTTCCAGGGAGCCAACCATGCTGTGGGTGCACACGGAATTCCCATTGCGGAGTTGTACCTGCCTGTGACTATTCATAAAAAACCCCGGTCTGACTGGGGCATGCAGACACCCTGACAGAATGAATAGTGTGTGGCACATAGGTTCCCCATTGCTATGCCCACGTGTGCAGCTCCTGATGGTGGTGGCACAGGATTATATTTCTCATTGCTTCTGTACAGCATTGTGGGCTATCGCCCCGCCCCTTTTAAAGAGGCTTGCTGCCTAGCCGTGCCAACCCTCTGCAGTGTGTGCCTGCGGTTCCTCCTCATGGCATACGCACTTATAAATAGACATGAGGGTGGTGTGGCATGAGGGCAGCTGAAGGCTGCGCAGGGACACTTTGGTGTGCGCTGTGGACACTGGGTCGTGCAGCATGTAACCCAGGAGAAGTGGCAGCGGAGTGTCATGCAGGCAGTGATTGTGCTTTGTTGGAGGTAGTGTGGTGCTTAGCTAAGGTATGCATTGCTAATGAGGGCTTTTCAGAAGTAAAAATTGTTGGGAGGGGGGGCACTCTTGCCGCTATTGTGGCTTAATAGTGGGACCTGGGAACTTGAGATGCAGCCCAACATGTAGCCCCTCGCCTGCTCTATCCGTTGCTGTGTCGTTCCCATCACTTTCTTGAATTGCCCAGACTTTCACAAATGGAAACCTTAGCGAGCATCGGCGATATACAAAAATGCTCGGGTCGCCCACTGATTTCATTGGGGTTCGTTATTCGAAACGAACCCTCGAGCATCGCGAAAATTTCGTCCCGAGTAACGAGCACCCGAGCATTTTGGTGCTCGCTCATCTCTAACACCTTTTTCAAGCCAACATAAAAAAAAAACAAAACAAGACAGTATTTTTTTTTAATGTTGGCTTGAAAAAGGTGTTAATGTTTAAACACCGAAAGGCGTTGCCTGTCTGTTACATTAAAAACTTTGACCCATACCCTAGTGGATAGGAGTGTACTTATCTCTGATGTTGGAGTCAACACTTCAAGGAGGGAGCTTCTGAATACCACACCCCCCTCCTGTCCAGTAAGTGTCTTTGTTATAACTTCGGTTATTTGGACAAGCATTCTGCTCATACCACACCACATTATCACGAAGCGCAGAGATGTTTTTTCTAATAGAATATTATTTGTCCTACACCAGAGGCAGAGAACAGCAATAACTCAGTAAATGTTAGGTTCAAATATGCACAAAAGCATCATCTGGAGGGAAGAGGGTTAAGTTCTGTGTTATTCTTCCTGTTCTCTTTCTTCTCTAGAGAAGAATGTATTGGCTCAGTTAGCATTACCACATTGCAATACTTGAGTTCTAGCTTCATATCTGTGCAGCATATGTATGGTATTTTTATGTAAAAAGTACAGTTGTGGTGGCTCAGTTGTTGGCATTGCTGCCTTGCAGTACTGGAGTTCTAGGTTGAAACCCATTGAGTAGCAACATGTATGGTGCTTTTCTGTTGTGTTTATTCTTTTGATACTCCCCAGGAGTAAAAAGTATTGCTGTGGTGGCTCAGTTAACAAAGCTGCCTTGCAGTTGTGGAGTTCTAGTTTCAAATCTGTCCAAGGGCAACATCTGGATGTTTTCTCATGTTTATTCTTCCTATTCTCCTTCTCAGGAAGAGTAAGGACAGGTGTGATGGCTCATTTCTTAACACTTTTTTGCTGTGCTGGAGTTGTAAGTTCAAATCGAATCTGTATTTTCCTATCTTTGTACAAGATTCAGCAAAGTTTAAATTAACTGATAACTTTCTGCAACAATTTATCTCATCTTTGGCTAAAGAAAAGCTATTAATTCAACAAAAACCATTGTAAAGCTATTGAAATAAAGAAACCTTAACACATTAGGACCAAAAGCATATGATCAGGTCGGATTCTGCATGCCTGTGCCCAACCGGTA
This sequence comes from Eleutherodactylus coqui, assembly GCF_035609145.1. Lineage (NCBI taxonomy): Eukaryota > Metazoa > Chordata > Amphibia > Anura > Eleutherodactylidae > Eleutherodactylus > Eleutherodactylus coqui. The sequence continues at coordinate 227,541,939 of NC_089841.1, forward strand.
ACCCCTGCATACCTGTCCGGATTCTGCTCATCTGTGCTCTGGATGTTCTGGCCGGCATACCAGTGCACATGCGCAGTGCAGACAATGCAGCGCCATTGCTAGGCAATAACGCAAATCCCGCGGGCCTTTATGCAATGATTGCAGAAGGGCCACGGGTCATATAACTTCAACTGTTTTCAATGGAAGCCGTCTGCATGGAATATTCCTGTGAAATACAGCATGCTGTAATTTCTCCCCCATGAGTCAAAAATCCCAATTGATTTCTGCTCGTGGGCATGAAAACCACTTTTGCATTGTATGCTTATGGGCAGGTATTAGCCGCAGAATCCGGAGGCGTGCACTCGGCCTAAGACTCAAGTTAAACTGAAATGCTATTAATGGAATGCTGGAATCAAAAATCTTCTTTTAAGCAATAATACTGTAGGATAGCCTAATTGGCACAATTTGTTAACTACTTGTAAACTACAATTTCTCATCAGAGAAGAGTAAACATGGAGTCTGTATTACCCCAATTGCAGTCCGTAGTTTCGGAGTTCTTTTTCAGCTTGTAATAAAGGTATAGGTTTTTGTTGGCTAAGATGTTCAGCCAAGTAACTCCAAAGTAGGTTCTCTGCTTCGGGGAAATGATTGATCAAAAGCAGAATTGGCTGGCTAGACTCACGGCTTCAAATGAATCAACCTTAGGTATTTCTGGTAAAATAAAACTAATTATGTTTTGTGACAGCTGCATCAGGTGCTTGCTTTTACCCACTTGCATTCGCAGTATGAGTTTATTCACACAAACAGCCTTTCTGCCTTGATAGACAGTTTGATTACAAGATGTTCCTGATAGAGTAACCTGTGAATATCACTGAGATATTGGGATCATTAATAGCAAGAAAAGAAAGCAACATGACAATTCTTACAGCAAGAACTTTTGTAAATTTTATTTACAAAGAACATGGAAACTTCTGAGTTTAATTTTTTTGCAACACAAATATTTTAGGAGAAAAAAAGATTAATTAAGCAAAGTCACCTTGAGGGATTTCCTGATCTGGCAGACACATTTTAGAAAAGTTCCTCAGTGTAGTCTGAAGTGGTACCAGGAATGGCGGCTGTGGAGGTGGTTCCTTCAGCTTTTAGAATGTTGAACTTTTCCAATATTTCCCTATTGAAATAGGTATAGCTGTAATGTGCATGTATTGTGGGTTCCTTCAGTCTAGCAACTGGTGAAAATTGCAGATCTGCAATAACATTTGAAAACAAACATAAAAGCACTTCATAATGATTCAATATTTTATAATATGCAAAGCTTGTGCAAACCCAATTCATTAGTCATCACATAAGGATGGCAGACAGCACATATATACTAATGACCTTGTTTCAGAGAAGGGATATCACTTAATCTGCTACTAATAGCCAAGTTATACAAATTCCCAGGTAATACTAAATATACTTGCAGCAGCACAACATATTTACACATGATTATTCTTTGAAGAGCGACATATTCAGCCTGTGGCATGCGTCAGCACTAGAGATGAGCTAACGCGTTCGTCCGAGCTTGATATTCGTGCGAATATTAGGGTGTTCGGGATGTTCGTTATTCGTAACGAACACCATGCGGTGTTCTGGTAAATTAAACTTTCTTCCCTGAGACGTTAGCGCTTTTTTTTGGCCAATATAAAGACAGGGAAGGCATTACAACTTCCCCCTGCAACGTTTAAGCCCTATACCACCCCCCTGCTGTGAGTGGCTGGGGAGATAAGGTGTCACCCGAGTATTGAAATCTGCCCCTCCCGCTGCTCGCTATGGATGCATTCTATATGCGCTCAATGGGGCCAGCGGCAGCAGCGCTGACCCCATTGAGAACATATAGAAGACAAATCCTTCTTCTCTGGCACAGCTGTAACAGCTGTAGCAGAGAAGAACGATGTTTGCCCATTGAATTCAATGGAGCGGCAATACAGCATGTTCCACTGAATGCAATGGGCTGCCGGCGATCGCAGGATGAATGGTCGGAAAGGGGTTAAATATATAACCCCTTTCCTGCAATTCATCCAGAAATGTGTTACACTAAAAATATATACCGGCGTATAAGGCGACGGGGCGTATAAGACGACCCCCCAACTGTCACCTTATACGCCGGTAATACAGTGGAGCAAAGAATAAAAATCATTACTTACGTTTTTAGATGATCTGCGGCGCTCCTGCAGGCTGTCACTCCCTCCTGGTCCACGGCAGAGTATTGCTTTCTCCACGAAAGACTTTAAATCCCTGCCTCCAGAAGCACACGTGCCTTCAGCCAATCACAGCCAATGACAATGATGTCATTGAATGGCTGTGATTGGCTGTGTTTCTGGAGGCGGGGATTTCAAGGCTTGAAATCCCCGCCTCCAGAAACACAGCCTATCACAGCCATTCAATGACATCATTGTCATTGGCTGTGATTGGCTGAAGGCACGTGTCTTCCTGGAGGCAGGGATTTAAAGCCTTTCATAGAGAAAGCTTGTCTGCCGTGGATTAGGAGGGAGTGACAGCCTGCAGGAGCACCGCAGATCATCTAAAAACGTAAGTAATGCTTTTTATTCTTTGCTCCACTGTATTGCCGGCGTATAAGGTGACAGTTGGGGGGTCGTCTTATACGCCCGGTCGCCTTATACGCCGGTATATATTTTTAGTGTATCACATTTCTGGATGAATTGCAGGAAAGGGGTTATATATTTAACCCCTTTCCGACCATTCATCCTGCGATCGCCGGCAGCCCATTGCATTCAGTGGAACATGCTGTATTGCTGGCTCCATTGAATTCAATGGGCAAACATCGTTCTTCTCTGCTACAGCTGTTACAGCTGTGGCAGAGGAGAATGATCTTTATGCTGACAGTGGGGGGGGGGGGCACTCTTGCCGCTATTGTGGCTTAATAGTGGGACCTGTGAACTTGAGATGCAGCCCACCATGTAGCCCCTCGCCTGCCCTATCCGTCACTGTGTCATTCCCATCACTTTCCTGAATTGCCCAGATTTTCACACATGAAAACCTTAGCGAGCATCGGCGAAATACAAAAATGTTCTGGTCGCCCATTGACTTCAATGGGGTTCGTTGTTCGAAACGAACCCTCGAGCATCACGGGAAGTTCGTTCCGAATAACGAACACCCGAACATTTTGGTGTTCGCTCATCTCTAGTCAGCACATATTACTAAAAAAAAAGGAAGGAGATGCAGCACCTTCTATTATATGGCAACATTCTTACGGGTTTTCAATTTTTATGAAGTTAAATATATATGTATGATTAGGAAGAGGACATCCCTCTTGCCTTTTTCTTTAGACCTTTCACATATTCTCCACTTATGCAAGAATCCAGGGCTGAGGTTCATTCTATTCTTGAGGGTATCAAACATGGCCATAAATTTGTACTTCCAAATTCTTCTGTGATGCTGCGACTTGAATGTTTTGGCCATTACGGCCATCCTAGCAATCACAAACAGGGCCAGAAGACTCCCCACCCATACAACTACAGCGTGCCTTAAACAATGCAATGCATATATGTCTAATGGCCAGGCCTGGACTAAGGAACTTAGACTTAGGGATCTGCTTTGTTGTCTTAAAGGGGTTGTCCCGCGCCGAAACGTTTTTTTTTTTCAATAGCCCCCCCGTTCGGCGCGAGACAAACCCGATGCAGGGGTTAAAAAAGAAAACCGGATAGTGCTTACCTGAATCCCCGCGCTCCGGTGACTTCTTACTTACCTGGTGAAGATGGCCGCCGGGATCTTCACCCTCGGTGGACCGCAGGGCTTCTGTGCGGTCCATTGCCGATTCCAGCCTCCTGATTGGCTGGAATCGGCACGTGACGGGGCGGAGCTACGAGGAGCTGCTCTTTGGCACGAGCGGCCCCATTCAGAAGGGAGAAGACCGGACTGCGCAAACGCGTCTAATCGGGCGATTAGACGCTGAAGATTAGACGGCACCATGGAGACGGGGACGCTATCAACGGAACAGGTAAGTGAATAACTTCTGTATGGCTCATAATTAATGCACAATGTACATTACAAAGTGCATTAATATGGCCATACAGAAGTGTATACCCCCACTTGCTTTCGCGGGACAACCCCTTTAATTCATTCTGAAGTCTCCTCTAGGTTTTGAATTTCTATTGCTATAGAGGCTGTGGACGGCTGCAAAAGCAAAAGGCCAAAAATGTCTCGGCAGAGAACTCTACGGTCATAGGTTATCATAGATGTCTGGTCCAGATGGGGATAATTGAAAGAGAACCTCAACAATCAGTGAAATCATTTGTGAATCACTTGTTCAGTCTTTAGCGCTAGTGTAGAAAAAAAAAACCCGCGGCCATATCCTTAATTTGTATTGTTTTAGGTTAGTCTTATTCTTTATTTAACCCCTTCTCGCATTATGACGTACATTTACGTCACGCATTGGGATATGTATGAAGAGAGATCGTGGGGCGACCCCTCTTCATACAATGTGGGCGTCAGCTGTTTATTACAGCTGAAACCCGTGGGCAATAGATGCAATCTGCCACGCGGCAGATCACGGTTGTTATCCCTTTAAAGCCCCCGAACGATGTTCAGGGGTCACGTATGGCCCCTTTTTATACGTCATAGGGAGCCGTGCAGGTGTCATGTTAACTGGGGTCCTCCTGAATCCCCCAGGGCTGTCTCACCAGACAGCCTATCAAGCCACCCCTAAGGATGGCTTTTTTTTATTGTCTGAAAATAAATACTGCAAAAAAAAAAAAAAAAACTATACAAATTTGGTATTGCAGTATTCTTCCTGACTAGAGTTGAGGGAGAATTGCTTGTGTGAGCTTGATGCTCGTTCAAGTATTAGCATACTCGATGGTGCTAGTTACTCAAGCGAGTACCACGCTGTGCTCGACCCCTTCCCGCAGTGACGTGCCAGTGTGCACATGTCCACAGCAGTTTGGGGGGGGGGGGGGGGGGGAGAGAGGGAAAAAAGCTCAGCACCCGGCGGGTGAATAGCAAAAATGCTCGGGTCTCTCATATATTATGAAAAGTTCGACTCGAATAACGAGCACCCGAGTATTTTGGTGCTCGCTCATCTGTAGTCCCGACCCTTAGAATAATGTTATGCCATTTTTCTTGCAACTTGTGCACCGTATTAAGATTATGCACTCAAAGATGGAAGAATGTCATTTTTTCTTTATTTTACTGCACTTAGAATTATTTAAAAATGAAAGCCAGCAGCATTCTCCAAATCCAATAAGGCAGGACCATACAGTTATGCAAGCCACAGAAATAGGAATCCGGACTGAGATGCCAGAGAATAGTAGAGAAAATGAAGTCCGCAGCAGGACGGAGAGATGGAATAAAATCTTTAGCTTTATTCCTCCATTACATATAAAGCAACGTTTCGACCTTTGAATAGGTCTTCGTCAAGCATAATGCACTTAACCACACTACACTCACTACATATAGCAGCATCATTTAAGCCAAAGCCCAAACCGCTGAACATATAAATACTAGTAGAGAGGTCTCCACTTGTGTATTCCATCCATCACATCAAACGCCATGGCGTTCCTCTCCCCTAGAGTGCATGCGCAGGAGTATAAACATCCAATAGAACTTCCGTTATGTCAGGGCTATAAAGTCGAGATATGAACTGAGCATGAACTATAGCAAGAACTCACTTAAGATCCCAATCACCAGGAACCTCAAGACTACAGAACCTATACTGCACTTGCGCACTTATGTGAACTCACGCAAGTTGTCAATTACCAAGTACCTTACGCCTACATTGCGCTTGTGCACAGTCTCCACTTAGCACGCCACCCCAATTGTGCCATGACAAACCTTGTCACGGGACCTTAGTCATGTGCCGAAACTCATCCTATTATAGCCTAGATATAGTGGAACGCACACTCAAACTAATTGCTAGGATGCCATAAGCAATATTACACTGCATGTAATTAGGTAGATAAGGGCTCCATCAGACTTAATTAGAAGTGCCAGAGCATATACATATATATCTCTCTCTCTTAAAAGATGTCTATTAGGTATGTATATCATAGGTGTCCATAAATATAGATATATCCAAAAAGCATACATTATCCACCTGAACCTAGTATGCTAGCTACTAGTGCAGTATGACATTAATTCCAAATCTTTCACACAAGTTCAAAGACTACTTATAAAATCAACTTTAGAGCGATGACCCCACCAAAAGGAATTGCAAATAAAAATTTTTATTTTATTTTAAACATAATAGAAATTAACAATGGACAGATGCGTAGAAGTCCAATGGGGCACCACGGCAGATGGAGAATACGTGCAGACATCATTGACTTACAAAACATATAAGGTATGGTTAAATGTCAAAATCAGCAATCAAGCCATGTTAACGAAAAGATTACATAAACCTATACAGTAGCACCATCTATATATATGGTGCACATGGGTACACTAGATTTAGGCCCAATGGGGCTAAAGTGTCACGTTCATGTATCAGTCTTCATTCTTTACGCTTTAAAAGGCCCAACCGATCTCCACCTCTTGGCAATGGAGCCACCCAGTCTAGAATTCTAAATTTTAACTGGCTAATAGGGTCTGCATTCACTAACGTGCTTCGGAATTGGTAAGTCTGTCTTGTGTGGATTGTGCTTTTATGATGGACTATGTGGGAGCGAGCCTCCATGCTTGTTTCACCCACATAGCCCAAACCGCAGGGGCATGTAATCAAATAAACAAAAGTTATGCAAGTAAACCTTTCCTTAAGAAAATACTTTTTCTTTGTTAATGGGAGCCTAAAATGGTCCCCTTTTAGGATGTTACCACAGCATAAACATGTCCAACAGGCAAAATTGTCCTTCTTACTAGGTAATGCACATTGTACCGACACAGGTGATATTAAGGGGCGTACCAATTTATCACGTATATTACGGCTCCTTTTGTATGCCATCACGGGGGGGCCTAGAAAATTCAAGGATAGCACAACACATACTAATTAATGGCTAATGTTTTTGAATTATATTGTTCACCTCACCACTTGAAGGGGTACCCTTGCTTCCTCTGGGACTCGAGTTTTAGTAACTAGCTATTTTTTCCCTAGTCCATCTCCTAGCCTTTGTGCTCGCATCTTCCAACAATTTAGATGGATATCCCCTATTCAGAAACATTTTCCATATTTTGCCGAGCATCGATCATTTCGTTATCAGTAATGCGACAAACCCGAAGCAACTGTGACCATGGGAAATATTCCATCATTCTTCTTGGATGGTTGCTACTATAATATTAGAAAGAATTACTATCAGTACTTTTGGAGAACAAATCAGTCCCCACCATGCAATCTATAATAGATACACTCACATCAAGGAACTTGATAGCTTCTCTGGAGGATGTCACGGTAAACTTGAATTTAGGGTAGATCCCATTCAGTATGGAATTCAGATAGTTCAACATTGGTACCCTTCCATAGTATGAAGACCTAGTCTGTAACTGTACCAGCAAATGATATGGTTTCCAATGGACAGAGGGAAAGAAGAAATCCTTCTCACACATGCGCATAAATATATTTGCATAAGTGGGTGCCAGGTTGGACCCCATAGCGGTGCCCTGACAGTAGTACACCCTGAAAGCAAAGTTGTTCACAAGGATAGGGCAAACCACGGGCAACCCACTGTCAATGTGGATTTTTCAAGGTAACGCCCAGCTGCTGAACAACCCCTCGAATGGGTTATTGACATATACAGACTTGCATCAACAGTAACAAGATGGATAGATTCAGATACCATACACTCCTTAAATTCTCTCAGGAAGTCACCTGTATCCTTGAGATATGACTGACTACTCAGTATTTTTTAAGAATCTTATCCAGGAAGCGAGCAATATTAGAAAATAGTCATGCAGCTCTGTCATATGATGCACATCACATCTAGTCTTACGTTTTGTGATAAGATGCACTGTGGTTGAAAAAAAATAGGATGCAATACATGATAGAGATATAAAGCAAAGCCAATAAAATTAGTAATATTTTGGTAACTGAAGAAAATGTTTAGTGTTGACAGATCATATCAAGTAACAAAGCTTCTACATGCATTGAGACCCAAACACCCTTCCGAGCCCCTATACTAGAAAGCTCATCACAACAATCATTTGCAGCTAGTTTTTTCTGACTTTTTATGCTTCCCGTGTGTTCATATAAGGCAGGATGCAATGAATGTACGGTTTATTTTCTGTCACACAACTCATTTTCTAAGCGACAGTAAAATCCGTATTCTCAGTATAATCATTTCCCTTTTTTGGAGACAATAAATTATATCCCCATCTGCTTTTCTGATTTCTTTTCACTTCCAGTTAGCACTATAGAACAAATAGTTTTGAGGTTAAATTGCTTGGAAATTCTACTCTGTGGTGTCCTCTAAGTTGTAGTCAGATTGCTAAACTCAGGAAAGTTTAAAAATAAGGACTTCTCAAAATGATATTTATATTGAGTCGTCTTATCCACCTGAACTACGACGAAAAGACTAGGAAATATTGTTTTTGGTGACTGATGTTGGTTGGAATTATTCCTAGATGTATTCAAGTGAACATATTGATTGTAAGATACGATTTTAAGGGGGTTGTTCAGTTGTAAATTATTGATTGTCTATCCTCAGGTTAAGCCAAAAATAATAGATCAGCAGGTGATTGCCAGATGGGATGCCCTATGATGCACACTTAAAGAAAAGTGTGCTCATACAATGAGATGATTTCTGCAGGAAGCAGTTAGCTCCGTTCCCACTGCAGTGGCTAGGCTTGGTATTACAGGCAATGTTTCCATTCACTTTATTGCTTACAATACCAAGCATGGCCACTACAATGAGAAAGGAGCTGTCTCTTTCCTGCAGAAATCAGCTCAGTTCACAAACACAGCAACCAAAAGAATAGCTTATTGGTGAGAGTCCTGTGAAACAGACACTCGCCAGTCTATTGATTACTCACCTTGAGGATAGACCATCAATAGTTGAAAACTAGACAACTCTTAGTAACAGAGGTAAAGCCTTAGCCAGTCTGTTCTGCAGACAGTATGCCAGTAAGTTGCAAATTTGTATCCATAAGTTTCAAGAAAATTTGGAAGAGTTTTTTTCTTGTTAATTGTGCTATAACATTAACTAATTAGAATAATGCTGCATATCCTTAAAGAGGTTGTCCCGCGCCGAAATCAAAAAAATTTTTTTTAAACAGACCCCCACATTGTGCACAGTTAAAAAGCATCCCTTTGTAATTTAAAAAAAAAAAAATTTGCTTACCAGAATCACCGTTCTGCATCTTTGAAGATTCTTTTCTTCTTTCAAAGATGGCGCCGCTGGTCTTCTCCCACGGTGCACGGCGGGTCTTCTCCCATGGTGCACCGTGGATTTTCTTCTCCAGTCTTGCGTTCCACTGATGATTACAGCCACCTCATTGACTTATCGGCACCACATGACGGAGGCGGAGCTACGATGACACGGAGAAGAGGGAGGAGCCAGGAAGAAGCTCGTGAGCCCGGAGGGAGACAGAAGAGGAATCCTTCAGTGCGCAAGCGCGACTGTTCGTGCGGCCAGAGAAAAGGCTTCATCGTCGCCATGGAGACGGGGACGCCAGCACCAGAGGGGGTAAGTGTATAACTTCTGTATGGCCAATATTTAATGCACGATGTATATTACAAAGTGCATTAATATGGCCATACAGAAGTGCATAACCCCCATTTGCTGTCACGGGACAACCCCTTTAAGGGTATTTCCTTTGGATAGGCCATTAATGTTTAATTGGTGGAGGTTGGGCCAATAAGCATATGTTCTGCCTCTCCCACTCTGAATTCGGGCCTGATGCTATTCCTAAGTCTCTCCAGCCCCTGATGTCCTGGCTGTCTCTTGCAATAATTGAAGTTGCACCTCACACTGTTCTGTGGTTTTACACCATTGGTGTCCTCGCTTTTCCACTCATTCTTAAATCACTGGTCAGGTTATCCACTCACGCAACAATTTTACTTTCTTTGCATTCAGCTTGACTAGTCCAATGTTTTTTTTTTTGAGGCATTCTGGATCCACCACACTTCTATATTTGTCACACAGACTCACAAAGCATCTTATTTTACTGTAGATTATGCAATAGACCCCCCTGTATGGAAACTCTAAAAACTGTTGCACTAATTATCATTCCTTGAGCTGCTCTAGTAAAATGAAATCATGAAAACTGTGCTATGATCAAACAGCGGAATCCTCTTAGTACTTTAAGTTGGGTCATGAAATGTGTAGCATGTTTAGTTGAAATGCAACAAGGCATTTAAGAGCCTTTGAAGGACATGTATTTTCAATACATACACAATCTTGCTGAATGGGGAACTCTACCCCAGTAATATATTTGGGACACACATTTGGGGTATGGTTCGCTATAAGACAAGTTAGTAAGGGAACACATTTGTTCCACTATTTTGTAACAACTTGTGAATACAATCATGTTATAAAAATGGAACTCAGATCTATTAAAATTTATTTCCGACATTTACAATAATTTACTTTGGTAGGAAGAGCACTTGCCTTTGCAATGTATCCTTCTGTTAATCATGCTGGGTTATCATACTGACACCGGTGAAGGTCCTATTTAACCTTTTGTCTTAAAAGAAAACAGTTGTTCTATCTTTACTGAAAACTAATAATTCTATGGATTGCATCCTAAGACCTTTCATCACATTTACTCTAGAAAAAAGAAGGTTAAGAGGCGACCAAATAACTATGTATAAATACATGAGGGGACAATACAAGGATCTCTCCCAGGATCTGTTTACACCCAGGACTGTGACGGTAACAAGAGGGCATCCGCTACGTTTAGAGGAAAGCAGGTTTCATCACCAACATAGAAAGGGGTTCTTTACTGTTAGAGCAGTTAGACTGTGGAACTCTCTACCGGAGGAAGTGGTGATGGCAAAATCCATAGAGGAGTTTAAAAGGGGACTTGATGTCTTTCTGGAGAGGAAGGACATTATAGGATACAAGTCTTAGGTTAATTGTCAATCCAGATATACAGGCAGGTAGGAACTATTAGGGGTTGATCCAGGGAACAGTCTGATTGCCATTAGGGAGTCGGGAAGGAATTTTTTCCCCAAAAGGGCTATTGGCTTCTGCTCTTGGGGTTTTTTTGCCTTCCTCTGGATCAACAAAACAGGAGGATAGACAGGCTGGACCAGATGGACATTGTCTTCATTCAGCCTTACGAACTATGTTACTATGTTACATAAAGCATCACAGCATAGTGGAGGTAACTGGCTGGAGTTCATATATAGTAGCACAAGACAATCTAATGTGAATATCTTACAGAGAACATATGGACTAACATTTGTTGTGTTGCATGCTGATTACCATGATCTGATGTGTTTTACTGTTTGGGGCAGAAAGACTGAGCAGAGTTCTAACTGAATCCCCCCAAAGTGGCATTTAGACAAAACTCTGAAAGGTAGCATAAACTTTAGCCAAATGGAGACCAAAAGTGACTATTTTTTCTTTCCATTTATCTTTGGAAGACAGAAGAGCGCAGTCAACTGCACCATTCTATCCACCAAAAATAACATTTTACAGTTTCTTTGGGAGTTCTGTCTGAATACCATTTTTGATGATTCAGATGGAACCCTGGGACGGGAAGCCACAACAGTAAATAAATGCTATGGGAATGAACCCTTAAACATACTTCTGAAAAAGGAGATCATGGACATTCTACAAAGGGGTACATTAAGTGGTGTATCTTATGCTCTGCACATTTATATACAACTCGCTCGGGTACTCTATACAGCACGCACGCAATACAAAACGCAACATTTTAAGAAAAGATACCAAAACACTTGTATAAATACGTGAAAGGACACCGATGCTGATTAATGCTATCTTATTGTATTAACAAAACAGACAAATTCAATGATCCTTGCACTGAAACTCGAGTCAGGCATTAATTTGCTCCGGCGCTGCAGCTACTCAAGCATCAGCTACTTTAAGTGCGGCTGTTCCCTTCTGCCCAAACCGGTCCTTCTCTTGCTTGGCATTTTATATGTAAAGCACAATCTGTTGGTTTGTGTTGTATGCAAATCTCCAGCTCTGGTCCGATTTGAGAAGACATTAACATTTTTTGTTGCCATTATCAACCAATCATAGCTCAGCTTTTGTTATTCTGCTGAGGTAAAATGAAAGCTGTACAGTTATTGTTTGCTATGGGCAACAGTATTTAATCCTCTTAGTGCTGAGGTAAAACGAAAGCTGCTCTGGTTGGTTGCTATGGGCACCAAGAACTTTTACTGTTGATTTAGTGTTAGACAGTTGTGACAAATGAGGGTCAGTGTTCATAAATCTGCTCCATGTATTTGTCTGGGGTCGGATCATTACCCACATAGACATCCGAGGCGGAATTAGGAAGGACAAAATGGGGACATGAATGATAGCTCCACCAGGGTTAGACTGGGGCTAAAGAGCAGTCCTGAAACACATTGTCAACGCTCAGTCTGACTCTTCTAGTGGGAATTACTTGTTGGAAATAACCAGGAATACTAAATCAAGTACGTAGAATCTATTTGTGAAAGCAAACTTGGGGATGCTGCATTAACATTTCACAAAGAAATGCAAATATAGTTGCTAAGACATCGTTTCTGATGGGTCGAGTTAGGCATTAGTTTGCTCCGGTGCTGCAGCTACTCATGCGGCTGCCACTTTAAGTGCGGCTGTTGTCGTTCTGCCCAAACACATCCTTTGCTTGCTTGGTATCTTATATCTAAAACACAATCAGTTTGAGTCGTATACAAATCCCCAGTTCTGCCTCGATTTGGGTTAAATTTGGCATTTTTTGTTATCGTCCTACTGACTATCTGTCAGAGGAACTAAGAAGAGGCTGCAGCAACGGTGCTCACAACCTAAATGCCATGCCATAAATTAAGGAATATGATGCTGCAGCCTCATTGGCTGCATCGGTCACCTGATTTCCTGTGACATCTGTGACAAACATCAACGGGACCACAGCGGAGCTGCAGACGTGAAAGGCTAAGTATAGGTAATTTTATTAGGTTTGCTCTGGCATCTCAGCTAGCTGAGCGGTGGTTTGTCTAGTGCGTTGATTCTCTAAGTATTAGTTTGCTTCGGCGCTGCAGCTACCTGAGCGACTATTTTAAGTGCGGCAGTTGTCCTTCTGCCCAAAAGGTGTCTCGCTTGTTTGGCAGCCTATATATTTTTAAAAACAAAATAGGTTTGTCATATATATATCCCCAGTTCTGGCCCGATTTGAGTAAAATTTGGCATTTTTTGTTGCCAACAACTAATCATAGCTCAGCTTTCATTTGTGGTCATTACTTAACTAAGGATAGAAAATTGTTGCCCATAGCAACCAATCACAGCACAGGTTTTACTTTACCTCAGCACTAAGGATTAAAAGCTGTTTCCAATAGTTTCATTTGTTCTGCTGAGGTAAAGTGAAAGCTGCAGTCATTGGTGCTATAGATTATACTGCGGAGGTAAAATAAAAGCTGTGCTTGGTTGCTATGGGCAACAGTATTTATTCCTTTGTGCTGAGCTAAAACAAATGTTGCCCTGTGATTGGTTGCTATGGGCACCAAAAACTTTATACCTATAATCCTGTCAGGGGACATCCCATTTCCTGAAACACAAACTGTCAGCGCGCAATCTGACTCTTCTAGTGAGAATTACTTGTTAGAAACCAGGAAAACTAAATTGAGTCCATAGAATCCATTGGTGAAAGCAAATTAGGGGGTGCTGCATTAAAATTCATCAATCCAAGTAAGGTTGCCAAGATAACAAAATTTCTCTTTTTTTAGCCTATAACCTTCTATGGGTCAAGATTATTCTGTGTGCAAAATGTTGTGTTTATTAACCATACTGTAGTTGGTGCATGATGCTCTATCAAAGACAATATGATATGCCCCCCCCCCGCCCCCAACCTGTGATATTTGACTACACCTCATTAAGACCTTCAGACCTGACCCCCTTTCCCCAGACCCCAGATCAGAGTCCCCCTCAGACTCCAGACCAGATATTCAGATTCTCACCTTTTTGTACCTGCAGTCCTCTTCACCTCAGTTCAAACATTGTGCAGAAACTCTACCCAAGAGTGAAAAGGGATGCAGGAGAGGGGAGTGAATTTCAGATGAGGCACCCAGGAGTAGGATGACCCATAGAGATATGGCAAAAAATAAAGAGACAGCTATACAGCGAGACACCTTCTTAATTTGTTACATCTGCTAATAGTAATGTTAGGCTAAAGTTTAGGCATAAAATTTTAACTACAAGATAACCCTCAAAACTAGAGATGAGCGAACACCAAAATGTTCGGGTGTTCGTTATTCGGAACGAACTTCCCGCGATGCTCGAGGGTTCGTTTCGAACAACGAACCCCATTGAAGTCAATGGGCGACCAGAGCATTTTTGTATTTCGCCGATGCTCGCTAAGGTTTTCATGTGTGAAAATCTGGGCAATTCAACAAAGTGATGGGAACGACACAGCAACGGATAGGGCAGGCGAGGGGCTACATGTTGGGCTGCATCTCAAGTTCACAGGTCCCACTATTAAGCCAGAATACCGGCAAGAGTGGGCCCCCCCCCTCCCAACAACTTTTACTTCTGAAAAGCCCTCATTAGCATGGCATACCTTTGCTAAGCACCACACTAGCTACAACAAAGCACAATCACTGCCTGGATGACACTCCACTGCCACTTCTCCTGGGTTACATGCTGCCCAACCGCCCCCCCTCCCCCCCCACAGCGCACACCAAAGTGTCCCTGGGCAGCCTTCAGCTGCCCTCATGCCACACCACGCTCATGTCTATTTAGAATTGCGTCTGCCATGACGAGGGACCGCAGGCACACACTGCAGAGGTTGGCACGGCTAGGCAGCGACCCTCTTTAAAAGTGGCGGAGCGATAGCCCACAATGCTGTACAGAAGCAATGAGAAATAGAATCCTGTGCCACCGCCATCAGGAGCTGCACACGTGGGCATAGCAATGGGGAACCTATGTGCCACACACTATTCATTCTGTCAAGGTGTCTGCATGCCCCAGTCAGACCGGGCTTTTTAATTCATAGACACAGGCAGGTACAACTCCCTATTGTGAAGTCCCTGTCGACCCACAGCATGGGTGGCTCCCTGGAACCCACCGGCGGTACACAGAAATATCCCATTGCATTGCCCAACACAGCTGAGGTAGTAATGTCGTGCTTAATGCAGGTGGGCTTCGGCCCACACTGCATGCCCCAGTCTGACTGGGGTTCTTTATAAGTGTACAGATGTATTAAAAACTCAGTGTGCACCTACAGCATGGGTGGCTCCCTGGAACCCACCGGCGGTACATAAAAATATCCCATTGCATTGCCCAACACAGCTGAGGTAGTAATGTCGTGCTTAATGCAGGTGGGCTTCGGCCCACACTGCATGCCCCAGTGTGACTGGGGTTCTTTACAAGTGGACACATGTAGGTTAAACTCCCTGTGGACCCACTGCCTGGGTGGGTGCCAGGAAGCCACCGGCGGTACATAGAAATATCCCATTGCATTGCCCAACACAGCTGAGGTAGTAATGTCGTGCGTAATACAGGTGGGCTTCGGCCCACACTGCATGGCCCAGTCAGACGGGTTCTTTAGAAGTGTACAGATGTATTAAAAACTCAGTGTGCACCTACAGCATGGGTGGCTCCCTGGAACCCACCGGCGGTACATAAAAATATCCCATTGCATTGCCCAACACAGCTGAGGTAACGTCAGCTGTAATGCAGGTGGGCTAAACATTAATTTGATTACACTGTAGGCGAGGGCCCACAAAAATTGCTGTATCAACAGTACTAATGTACATCCCAAAAATTGGCCATGGCCAGCCAAGAGGGCAGGTGAAACCCATTAATCGCTTTGGTTAATGTGGCTTAAGTGGTAACTAGGCCTGGAGGCAGCCCAGTGTAACGAAAAATTGGTTCAAGTTAAAGTTCCAATGCTTTTAAGCGCATTGAAACTTATAAAAATTGTTCTGAAAAATTATTTGAGTGAGCCTTGTGGCCCTAAGAAAAATTGCCCGTTCAGCGTGATTACGTGAGGTTTCAGGAGGAGGAGCAGGAGGAGGAGGAGGAGGAATATTAGACACAGATTGATGAAGCAGAAATGTCCCCGTTTTGGATGGTGAGAGAGAACGTAGCTTCCATCCGCGAGTGCAGCCTACGTATTGCTTACGTATCGCTGCTGTCCGCTGGTGGAGAACAGAAGTCTGGGGAAATCCAGCCTTTGTTCATCTTGATGAGTGTTAGCCTGTCGGCACTGTCGGTTGACAAGCGGCTACGCTTATCTGTGATGATTCCCCCAGCCGCACTAAACACCCTCTCCGACAAGACGCTAGCCGCAGGACAAGCAAGCACCTCCAGGGCATACAGCGCTAGTTCAGGCCACATGTCCAGCTTCGACACCCAGTAGTTGTAGGGGGCAGAGGCGTCACCAAGGATGGTCGTGCGATCCGCTACGTACTCCCTCACCATCCTTTTACAGTGCTGCCGCCGACTCAGCCGTGACTGGGGAGCGGTGACACAGTCTTGGTGGGGAGCCATAAAGCTGGCCAGGCCCTTAAAGACTGTTGCACTGCCTGGGATGTACATGCTGCTCGATCTACGCACATCCCCTGCTACCTTGCCCTCGGTACTGCGCCTTCTGCCACTAGCGCTGTCGGCTGGGAATTTTACCATCAGCTTGTCCGCAAGGGTCCTGTGGTATAGCAACACTCTCGAACCCCTTTCCTCTTCGGGAATCAGAGTGGGCAGGTTCTCCTTATACCGTGGATCGAGCAGTGTGTACACCCAGTAATCCGTCGTGGCCAGAATGCGTGCAACGCGAGGGTCACGAGAAAGGCATCCTAACATGAAGTCAGCCATGTGTGCCAGGGTACCTGTACGCAACACATGGCTGTCTTCACTAGGAAGATCACTATCAGGATCCTCCTCCTCCTCCTCCTCCTCCTCCTCAGGCCATACACGCTGAAAGGATGACAGGCAATCAGCCGGTGTACCGTCAGCAGCGGGCCAAGCTGTCTCTTCCCCCTCCTCCTCATCCTCCTCATGCTCCTCCTCCTCCTCCTGTACGCGCTGAGAAATAGACAGGAGGGTGCCCTGACTATCCAGCGGCATACTGTCTTCCCCCGCCCCCGTTTCCGAGCGCAAAGCAGCTGCCTTTATGGTTTGCAGGGAATTTCTCAAGATGCATAGCAGAGGAATGGTGACGCTAATGATTGTAGCATCGCCGCTCACCACCTGGGTAGACTCCTCAAAATTACCAAGGACATGGCAGATGTCTGCCAACCAGGCCCACTCTTCTGAAAGGAATTGAGGAGGCTGACTCCCACTGCGCCGCCCATGTTGGAGTTGGTATTCGACTATAGCTCTACGTTGTTCATAGAGCCTGGCCAACATGTGGAGCGTAGAGTTCCACCGTGTGGGCACGTCGCACAGCAGTCGGTGCACTGGCAGCTTAAAGTGATGTTGCAGGGTGCGCAGGGTGGCAGCGTCCGTGTGGGACTTGCGGAAATGTGCGCAGAGCCGGCGCGCCTTTACGAGCAGGTCTGACAAGCGTGGGTAGCTTTTCAGAAACCGCTGAACCACCAAATTAAAGACGTGGGCCAGGCATGGCACGTGCGTGAAGCTGCCGAGCTGCAGAGCCGCCACCAGGTTACGGCCGTTGTCACACACGACCATGCCCGGTTGGAGGCTCAGCGGCGCAAGCCAGCGGTCGGTCTGCTGTGTCAGACCCTGCAGCAGTTCGTGGGCCGTGTGCCTCTTATCGCCTAAGCTGAGTAGTTTCAGCACGGCCTGCTGACGCTTGCCCACCGCTGTGCTGCCACACCGCGTGACACCGACTGCTGGCGACATGCTGCTGCTAACACATCTTGATTGCGAGACAGAGGAGGAGGAGGAGGAGGAGGGTGCTTTAGTGGAGGAAGCATACACCTCCGCAGATACCAGCACCGAGCTGGGGCCCGCAATTCTGGGGGTGGGTAGGACGTGAGCGGTCCCAGGCTCTGACTCTGTCCCAGCCTCCACGAAATTCACCCAATGTGCCGTCAGGGAGATGTAGTGGCCCTGCCCGCCTGTGCTTGTCCACGTGTCCGTAGTTAAGTGGACCTTGCCACTAACCGCATTGGTGAGGGCGCGTACAATGTTGCGGGAGACGTGGTCGTGCAGGGCTGGGACGGCACATCGGGAAAAGTAGTGGCGACTGGGAACTGAGTAGCGCGGGGCCGCCGCCTCCATGATACTTTTGAAGGACTCAGTTTCCACAACCTTATACGGCAGCATCTCAAGGCTGATGAATTTTGCTATGCGGACGGTTAACGTTTGAGCGTGCGGGTGCGTGGCGGCGTACTTGCGCTTGCGCTCGAACACTTGCGCAAGCGACGGCTGAACGGTGCGCTGAACTACACTGCTGGATGGGGCCGAGGACAGCGGAGATGAGGGTGTGGGTGCAGGCCATGAGGCGGTAGTGCCTGTGTCCTGAGAGGGGGGTTGCATCTCAGTGGCAGGTTGGGGCACAGGGGGAGAGGCAGGGGTGCAAACCGGAGGCGGTGAACGGCCTTCGTCCCACCTTGTGGGGTGCTTGGCCATCATATGTCTGCGCATGGTGGTGGTGGTGAGGCTGTTGGTGTTGGCTCCCCGGCTGAGCTTTGCGCAACAAAGGTTGCACACCACTGTTCGTCGGTCGTCAGGCGTCTCTGTGAAAAACTGCCAGACCTTAGAGCACCTCGGCCTCTGCAGGGTGGCATGGCGCGAGGGGGCGCTTTGGGAAACACTTGGTGGATTATTCGGTCTGGCCCTGCCTCTACCCCTGGCCACCGCACTGCCTCTTGCAACCTGCCCTGCTGATGCCCTTGACTCCCCCTCTGAAGACCTGTCCTCCTGAGTAAGCGTTGCACACCAGGTGGGGTCAGTCACCTCATCGTCCTGCTGCTCTTCCTCCGAATCCTCTGTGCGCTGCTCCCTCGGACTTACTGCCCTTACTACTACCTCACTGCAAGACAACTGTGTCTGATCGTCATCGTCCTCCTCACCCACAGAAAGTTGTTGAGACAGTTGGCGGAAGTCCCCAGCCTCTTCCCCCGGACCCCGGGAACTTTCGAATGGTTGGGCATCAGTGACGATAAACTCCTCTGGTGGGAGAGGAACCGCTGCTGCCCAATCTAAGCAGGGGCCCGAGAACAGTTCCTGGGAGTGTTCCCGCTCCTGAGCAGGTGTTATTGTAGTGGAGTGAGGAGGCTGGGAGGAAGGAGGAGCAGCAGACAGAGGATTCGGATTGGCAGCAGTGGACGGCGCAGAACTGCGGGTAGACGATAGGTTGCTCGAAGCACTTTCTGCCATCCAGGACAGGACCTGCTCACACTGCTCATTTTCTAATAACCGTCTCCCGCGTGGACCCATTAATTGGGCGATGAATGTGGGGACGCCAGAAACGTGCCTCTCTCCTAATCGCGCAGCAGTCGGCTGCGACACACCAGGATCAGGAGCTCGGGCTGTGCCCACACCCTGACTTGGCCCTCCGTGTCCTCGGCCGCGTCCACGTCCTCTAGGCCTACCCCTACCCCTCAGCATGCTGTATTACCAGTGATTTGATTTCACAGGCAGGAAATAAATTGGCGCAAGACTGCAGGCCAAATATAATTTTTGCCCTTTTTGGAAAACGAAAGGCCCCACTGCCTCTAGTGAATGAATTATCTAAGTTTAATAACTGTGCTGTGTCCCTGCTAATGTGTCACAGAACGTGAGGGTAGCAGAGTTATTATAACTCTTGGAGAGCAGGTATTTTTTTCCCAATTAAGGAAAGCAAATGGCGAAGCCAGCAGTAAAGCGTAGCTGGGTGCGTCTGATTTAGCAATGTTGTTCACGCAGCTCACACGTCTCCACCGCCCTTAGGACGGACAGAGGCTGGACAAATAGATTTGTTTTCAGTTTTTTTCCACCAAAAGGCAGCACTGCGTATATTCAATGAACATGAGAAGTTTAATAACTGTGCTGTGTCCCTGCTTATGTGTCACAGAACGTGAGGGTAGCAGAGTTATTATAACTCTTGGAGAGCAGGTATTTTTTTCCCAATTAAGGAAAGCAAATGGCAAAGCCAGCAGTAAAGCGTAGCTGGGTGCGTCTGATTTAGCAATGTTGTTCACGCAGCCGACACGTGTCCACCGCCCTTAGGACGGACAGAGGCTGGACAAATAGATTTGTTTTCAGTTTTTTTCCACCAAAAGGCAGCACTGCGTATATTCAATGAACAACAACTGTGTTGTCGCCCTGCCTATACAATTCTTTCCCTGCAGTATCAATGGAGGGTGCAATGGTCTGCAGAGGCGATTTTGAGAAGCAAAAAAAAATGCAGCACAGCTAACAGCAGCCTGGACAGTACTGCACACGGATAAATATGGCCCTAGAAAGGACCGTTGAGGTTCTTGAAGGCTACACTCACTCCTAACACTCTCCCTGCCTATGCAGCACTTCTGTCCCTAATGCCAGGTGCAACGCTCTGCAGAGCCGATTTTGAGAAAAAAAAAATTGCCACTGCTAACAGCAGCCAACACACAGCTATCAGTGGCCCTAATAAGGACCTTTGGGGGGTCTTGAAGCCTACACTAACTACCAATTCTTTCCCTACAGCAGCTCCGGTACAAACAGCACTGTCCCTCATCTAACTCACACCGCATCTGAGGCGAGCCGCGGGAGGGGCCGACTTTTATGTTCGGGTGACACCTTATCTTCCCAGCCACTCACAGCAGGGGGGTGGTATAGGGCTTGAACGTCACAGGGGGAAGTTGTAATGCCTTCCCTGTCTTTCAATTGGCCAGAAAAGCGCGCTAACGTCTCAGGGAAGGAAGTGAAAGTAACCAGAACACCGCATGGTGTTCGTTACGAATAACGAACATCCCGAACACCCTAATATTCGCACGAATATGAAGCTCGGAAGAACACGTTCGCTCATCTCTACTCGAAACTCAAGTATATCATGAGAAATTGCGCTTGCATGCAAGATGTCAAGTTACACAAGCTACAGCATTAATAATTAGCTTTGGCAAAACCACCACTATATTTTTATCTAGTAAGTATTGACAATGGCATTTGTTTTGACAAGTTATACATTCTTGCTGTTCCTACAAAGAAATGGGACATGGGCGGAGCTAATTCCCAGAAACTTAGCCCCGCCCCGTCCTGCCTACTCTCATTGCAAATAGCGCAGAGGAGCAGAGAGGGGGTGGGAAGGAGGCAGAAAGGGGGCAGGAGCTGAGAGTACTGCTTCCGGCTCTTCCAGCCTCCTCCCCCTGCAGAGAGAGACGCCGTATATCGGCCGGCGTAAATACCCGGCCGATATACAGTTGTCTAAATGCACCCTTATATAGAAGTTGCTCAAAGGGAAACACCCCTTTAGGGAGAAAAAAAAACTGCCAAAATGCACTGCTGCAGCAATCAATCTCTAATGCATAAGCAGAGGAGAGAGGATTTAACCCTATGTTGCAAGAAGGAAAAAAGTGACAAATGAAAATAACAAGTGTGTGTGTTGCAAAAGAGGTGACAAGGTAACAAAGAAAGAAAAACAAGGGGCAATGGCAAAAAAAAAAACAAAGTAAGCGTGAAGTCACACGAACCTATATCGGCTCGGTTTTCACGCCAAGCCGATATACGTTGTCCTCGTGTGCAGGGGGGGGGGGGGAGGATGGAGGAGCCAGGAGCAGGAACTGAGCTCCCGTCCCCCTCTCCGCCTCCTCTCCTCCCCTCTGCACTATTTGTAATGGGAAGAAGCAGAGTGTGGGCGGGGCTAAGTTCTGAGAATTAGCACCGCCCCCGCCCCACCTCTCCCCATTGCAAATAGTGCAGAGGGGCAGAGCGGAGGCAGAGAGGGGGGCGGGAGCTCAGTTCCTGCTCCTGGCTCTTCCATCCTCCCACCCCCCCCTGCACACGAGAACAACGTATATCGGCTCGGCATGAAAACCGAGCCGATATACGTTCATGTGACTTCACCCTAAGCAAAAGAATAATGAATATTTTATTAAAAACACCTAGACAGAGAGATATAGATTTATATATCCCTATAAATAACTGCAAAACGCAATAAATGCTTAATTAAAAAGTTAATGCATAAAACTGATGCATATTTTATCATATTAAAGGTTGATGCATATGAAAAGTTAGAAAATTAATGCATCTTCAGCATTAGTGCGTGCTTAAAATATACGTAACAAAAATAATTTTCCAGTTTTTTCACTGACAATTTGGGTTAAAAAGCAAATAATTCAATCCCCTGGTTAAAGCCGTTAGGGGCTGATGTATCGAGATCAAAAGTCCATTTGCTTTTTACCCGACACATCTGGTGGATGTAGGTTCGAGCTCTAAAATGCCTAAATACTTAGTCAATGGCAAAACATTTGGTGCCTAGGATTCTACCCAAATTGTGACTCCTATTCAGACACAGATCCCACTACCTCCGGAAATCATTTCTAGGAACGAATATAATCATTTGGCAGACTTTATACACAGGGTATGTCATGCATGTAATATTCCACTCAGTAATCCTTAAACGATACTGATTACATCATTTTAGCATGAAATTTGCCTCGACCCCTTCACATGAGCACACAAATGGCGCCTTTTTACGGGTGACCGATATGTGACCATCTGTGGCATTGGTTTCCAATGCAGTCATTCACACGGGTGATTATACGGCACGTAAAAACATTGAAACTTGAAAAATGGAACATATGCGACCAAAATACGTGCCAACACATATGTTGGGCAAAAAGATAGTTCTGGAACTATGTTTTGGCCAATATACGCCGGCGGGTCCCATAGACTCCTATGGTAGCAGGGGAAAGAGGGGGAGGGGGTGCAAAAAGCTTGCAAGTGCCTCTATGTAGCCATTAGAAGAGGAATAAAGCAGAGCAAGGGTTTTTCCGGGGTGCGACTTTTTTCTAAAAACCACGCTCAATGGTCATGTGAATGGGCAAGAAAACGCTAATTACCCTGGCGGGAAAAAAAAGACTATTCACGCGATTTTACGGCACCATTGAAAGAACGTAAATACACATACGCTCATGTGAAATGCAAAACAGATAATGTACACCATGCGCTAAACTTGATAAATGTGCCTATGTTAATACAACCAGGAAGAGGCATAAAGAATGCAGCAAGATGGAGTACAGACAAGCAATATCACAATATAAAAAAAAAAAAAAAAATCACACACAAGGAAAAAGTGGCAGTAAAAGTACAAATCATCAATATATAAACATAAAAACACTCACCCAGAAGCAGAAGATGAAGACCAGGAGCAAAAGGCAGTAACCAGCAGCAGGTAAAACAAAGAGCACACATGTGAGCTGCAGCCACTCCAGCCGGAAGTGGTTGCATACACAGATATGCATGCTGGGGGTAACATCACCTAGCCTCACTGGGAAGCTCTATATAGAATTAAAACCCCTCCAACACATATGAAGACCCAAACACTGGTCTCTTCCTCAAAATTAAGGGCACTGCCCTTTGTTGGGACTCCCTTATATAGAAGTTACTCAAAGGGAAACACCCCTTTAGGGAGGAAAAAACTGCCAAAATGCAGTGCTGCAGCAATCAATCTCTATTGCATAAGCAGAGGAGAGAGGATTTAACCCTACGTTGCAAGAAGGAATAAAGTGACAAATGCAATTAAAAAGGGTGTGTAACAAGGTAACAAAAAAAGAAAAACAAGGGGCAATGACAGAAAAAAAACAAAACAAAAAAAGAATAATGAATATTTTATTAGAATACATCTAGACAGATATATATATATAAAAAAAAAAAATCTATCATTATGAGGGCGCATTCAGACGACCGTATTTTGGCCGGGTATTCACGCCAGCCGATATACGGCATCTCTTTCTGCAGGGGGAGGAGGCTGGAAAAGCCGTGAGCAGTGCCCTGAGCTCCCGCCCCCTCTCTGCCTCCTCTCCACCCCCTGCACTATTTTCAATGAAGAGAGGTGGGATGGGGGTGGAGCTAATCCCGGGAATTTAGGGCACTGCTCACGGCTCTTCCAGCCTCCTCCCCCTGCAGAAAGAGATGCCGTATATCTGGCGTGAATATCCGGCCGATATACGGTCGTCTGAATGTGTCCTCAAAATGATAGATTTTTTTTATATATATATCTGTCTAGGTGTATTCTAATAAAATATTCATTATTCTTTTTTTGCTTTGTTTTTTTCTGTCATGGCCCCCTGATTTTCTTTTTTTGTTACCTTGTTACCTCATTCGCAACACACACTTTTTAATTGCATTTGTCACTTTATTCCTTCTTGCAACGTAGGGTTAAATCCTCTCTCCTCTGCTTATGCAATAGAGATTGATTGCTGCAGCAGTGCATTTTGGCCATTTTTTCCTCCCTAAAGGGGTGTTTCCCTTTGAGCAACTTCTATATAAGGGAGTCCCAACAAGGGTCAGTGCCCTTAACTCTGAGGGATAGACCAGTGTTTAGGTCTTCATATGTGTTGGAGGGGGTTTTATTCTATATAGAGCTTCCCAGTGAGGCTAGGTGATGTTACCCCCAGCATGCATATCTGTGTATGCAACCACTTCCGGTTGGAGTGGCTGCAGCTCACATGTGTGCTCTGTGTTTTACCTACTGCTGGTTACTGCTTTCTGCTCCTGGTCTTCATCTTCTGCTTCTGGGTGAGTGTTTTTATGTTTATATATTGATGTTTTGTACTTTTACTGCCACTTTTTTGTGTTTTTTTTTTTTATATTGTGATATTGCTTGTCTGTACTCCCATCTTGCTGCATTCTTCATGCCTCTTTCTGGTTGTATTAACATAGGCACATTTATTAAACTAAGCCCACGGTGTACATTATCGCTTTTGCATTTCTCTTATTTTGGTAGGCTGGGGTAGTTTCTGATTTATGATTGCAGATACTTGTTAGATACTTCCGGTGTGGGGTTATACACCTTTATTTCTACTTGTCAGTTAAAGCTTAAAGGGGTTGTCTCGCAAAATCAAGTGGGGTTATACACTTCCGTATGGCCATATTAATGCACTTTGTAATATACATCGTGCATTAATTATGAGCCATACAGAAGTTATTCACTTACCTGCTCCGTTGCTAGCGTCCTCGTCTCCATGGTTCCGTCTAAATTCGCTGGCAGCTTGCTTTTTTAGATGCGCTTGCGCAGTCCGGTCTTCTCCTTTCAGCACGAGCCACTTCAGTGTGCTCGCCGCTACAGCTCTTCTGCGCATGCGCAGACGAGCTGTCACTGCTCGGGAGCGCGCTGGAGCGGCCATTCTGTACCATTCTGTTAGAGGAAGGTGCAGAGCCGCCCAGCCGAGAAGCCCAGCATCCCAGCCGAGAAGCCGCCGGGGGAACTGTCGCTGGGCCGGGGGAACTGTCGCTGGGCCGGGGGAACTGTCGCTGGGCCGGGGGAACTGTCGCTGGGCCGGGGGAACTGTCGCTGGGCCGGGGGAACTGTCGCTGGGCCGGGGGGGGGGGGCTGCAGCTGGGCCGGGGGGGGGGGGGGGGGCTGCAGCTGGGCCGGGGGGGGGGGGGGGGCTGCACCGGTTACCTGCTGCCTGGCGGTGGGTGACTGTGTGCCGTGGTCGGCCGCGTTGAATCCAGGGGTCCGGTCGGCGGCTGCGTGGCGTCTGGTTGTCAGGGAGACACAGCTGGTAGCGTCTCGGAAGCGCTCACGTCGGGCTACAGCAAGCGAAGGGAAAAGAGCTGGCGGCCATCTTGGGAAAATTTTTATAAGTTGCTGAAACGCTGGAACTGTAAGTAGAAACCAGCTAGAAAAGTCATTTACAGGGGGGCTTAGTAATGTTTGCTTAATTAGGGGGACTGGGCAAAAAAAAAAATTCACTGCTTTCTCGAGACAACCCCTTTAAGGACTGGCCAGCAGACTTTTTGGTTATCTGTGTGGGAATAGATTTTGCTTCTGACTTTTTAAGCCACACTTTTTCTTCTTTGTCAATAGTAAATAGTCTGAAAATTCATAGTTTTTAAGCACAACCTTGTACGCAAGTGAATCTGAAACTCTGCCCCAAATAAAGGTTTGTTGAAAGGAGAAAAAAATTAGTTTTTTTTTTATAGTAAAAAGTTGAGTGTTTTGGGCTACCCTAGCCAGGAGATTTGCATTAATAAATGCCACTCAGTGTGCAGCACATACATTTACAAAAAGTAGATGTAGAGTTACACCCAGGAAAAAACATGTATGTGTATACACAGTACTCAAACATTCACAGAATACTACAGTGCATTTTAATCATCCTGACACTTTCTTGAAGGCTGCATTATTGTATCTCTGATATTTCTGTGTGAGTGAGGCTTAACCCCTGGCAAACAAAAGCTGGAGAATGGTTATGACTTGTATAGAGGCTATGAACCTGTCTGTGAGCTCTGGATGTTATCAGCACTGTCTGTGTACTGATATGTATTGCTGCTGAACTGCATTCACAGCAGGATGTTTACCAGAATGACAGGTCAGCAGTACTAGGGTTACACAAACATAAGAAACTAAAAGCTCCTGTCCACGGGCAAATTTTCGCTGCATTCCCCGCAGCGATAATTCGGCTGCGGGGAGCTCAGTAAACTCTTTCCATAGCATTGCTATGAGAAGCGCTGCCCTTTTTGTCCACTAGCGGAGAATCATAGCGATTCTCTACTTATGCCAGCAAATCGCAGCATGCTGCGAATTGCCGTGATTCTCCACAGTGAGCATATCTGTGAGATAGGCTCACCGCAGTGATCCTTCAGCTGGCTCCTCCCCGGCGGTTGAGATTCGCCATGGGATATCGCAATGCCCGTGGACAGGCAGCCTTAATTTCCCCCTCCACATTCTGTACTGCTCCAACTGTGGTTGCAGTAATAGAAAGCATTTTGAATGCTATATAATGACTTTAAATATTTAAAAAACTATCTTTATCAAATGCTTAATTTTTATTTTTCGGTAAGGGTTCTACTATATTACGCTGCAAGAATTGAATTTAAGATCATAAGTCTATGATCCACTTTGCTTGCCATCCATATATGGACTACTAGTGGATTTACCTGGCTTTGCATGGGTCTACTTCATGTAACTGTTCGGTTAAGAATTTTGCTTGCTACTGATATGAAGCTAACATAAAGTTCAGTTGGAGTAAAGAAAAATGGCTGGGGGGTTATGCACAGAAACTTAATATCTCGCCATTGGGGTCCTGAATTTTGATAAAAAAGGGTTGTTCAATTACTGGCCAGCCCCACTTCAATAGTATTCCTTGTATTAAAATAATAATTTGAACTATACGTGTGCCTACAGCACCGATATCAAGATCCAGTTCTGAAGTCCCGCTATGGTCCCAGTGACTGTTGTGACAGATATCAGGGGAACTCGGGAGAGGCTGCAGCAATTGTGCTCACATCCTGAGTGCAATGATGCCATGAGTTCTGGAATGTGATACTGCAGCCTCTCATTGGCTGCATCTGTCACCTGATTTCCTGTGACATTTGTCACAATAATCACTGGGACCACAGCGGAGCTGCAGCTGGGAAGGGTAAGTATAGTTAATGCTAAGTTTGCTCTGGTGTCTCAGCTAGCCAAGCTGTGGCTTATCGAATGCTTTAGTTCTTGAGTCAGATGCAAGTTTGCTCTGGCACTGCAGCTACTTGAGCGACTGCTACTTTAACTGTGGCTTTTGTCCTTCTGCCCAAGACTAGTCTTTCACTTGTTTGGCATCCTATATCTAAAACACAAAATCTGTGTTACATACAAATCCCCAGTTCTGGTCCGATTTTAGTAACATTTGGCATTTTTTTGCTGCTAATAACCAATCAGAGCTCAGCATAGCTCAGTGCGGAGGTAAAACTAAAGCTGCTTTGTGACTGATTGCTATGAGCAACAGTAATTAACTTCTTCCCGCTCCAGGGCGTAAGTTTACGTCCTGGGAGTGGGGAACTTCCCGCAACAGGGCGTAAACTTACATCCTGGGGATAGGGCGGGATCACATATGATCCCGCGCTATTCTGCAGCGGGAGCTGGAGGTCAGTCACAGCCGGCGTCCCGCTACAACAGTAGATCGCGGCAGGGAAAGAGTTCACAGAGGGAGCGCGCTCCCTCTGTGTCTTCGGCCGGCTCTCGCGATGTTCGCGAGAGCTTTGCCTGGCACCAGACACTGGCGTCCTGTTTCCAGTGCCTGAGATCGCTGTGTAAGCGATAAGGCATGGCAGGGCAGTAGTCCTGCCATGCCTTATCACAGCGATCATCAGGACTGTGGTGAAAGTCCCCCAGGGGGACACAAATGTTGTAAAAAAAAAAAAAAATTTAAAAAACAAATTTAAAAAAAATGTAAAAAAAGTTAAAAAACCCTTTTTTATGCTTTCTCAAGTTTGCATAAAAAAATTAAAACCCCCACATATTGGTATTGTCGCGTTCGTACCGACGCGTACAATACGTTGCACATGCTTTTGACTGTGCATGGTAAAAAACGTAAAAAAAAGCTAAAGAACTAAGGCAAAATGCTAATTTTTAGCATTTTGCCTCACTAAAAACGCAAGCAAAGTCATCAAAAAAGCCGTATGTACCCCAAAATGGTACCAATAAAAACTACAGCTTGTCTCTCAAAAAATAAGCTCTGTACATCAAAAAATAAGTTACAGTACTTTGAATGCAGCGATTTAAAAAAAAAAGTGGAAAAACCTAAAAAAAGAAAGAATTTTGGTATCGTTGTAACAGTACTGACCCGCAGAAAAAATGTGTTTGTGTTGTGTTATTTATGCTGCATGATTAACGCTGCAAAAAAAAAAAAATCTATGGCAGAATTGATGAATTTTCTCTCCCTGCTATCATTAAAAAAAAAAAAAAGTTTTACAATATAGTCAAATGTACCCAAAAATGACACCGACAAAAACTACAGTTCACCACGCAAAAAAATCAAGCCTTTATTCGGCCGCGTCGATGGAAAAATAAAAAAATTATGGCTTTTGATAAATGGAGAAGAAAATCCGCCAAAAATCCTTGCGTCCTTAAGCCCAAAATAGGCCATGTCATTAAGGCGTTAATCCTTAGTGAGGAGTTAAAACCAAAGCTACTTTGTGATTGGTTGCTATGGGCACAAAACTTTTTTTTACTGTTTATTTCCTATTAAACAGTGTTGATAAAGGAGGGTCAGTGTTCATAAATTTGCCCCATGTATTACTGTCTGGGGACAGATAATTACCCACATGGACATCCAAAGTGGTATAAGGAAGGACAATGGGCCAATGATTGGCTCCACCAGGGTTAGACGGGGGCTGAAGGGCAGTCCTGAAGCACACATTAACGCTCAGTCTGACTCTTCTAGTGGGAATGACTTGTTGGGAATAACCAGGAATGCTAAATCGAGTCCATGGAATCCATTGGTGAAAGCTAATTTGGGGGTTGCATTTAAAGGAGATGTCCCGAGGCAGCAAGTGGGTCTATACACTTCTGTATGGCCATAATAATGCACTTTGTAATGTACATTGTGCATTAATTATGAGCCATACAGAAGTTATAAAAAGTTTTTTACTTACCTGCTCCGTTGCTGGCGTCCTCGTCTCCATGGAGCCGACTAATTTTTGGCCTCCGATGGCCAAATTAGCCGCGCTTGCGCAGTCCGGGTCTTCAGCTTTCTTCTATGGAGCCGCTCGTGCCAGAGAGCAGCTCCGTGTAGCTCCGCCCCGTCACGTGCCGATTCCAGCCAATCAGGAGGCTGGAATCGGCAGTGGACCGCACAGAAGAGCTGCGGTCCACGAAGGTAGAAGATCCCGGCGGCCATCTTCAGCGGTAAGTATTGAAGTCACCGGACCGCCGGGATTCAGGTAAGCGCTGTGCGGGTGGTTTTTTTAACCCCTGCATCGGGGTTGTCTCGCGCCGAACGGGGGGGGGGTTTAAAAAAAAAAAAACCCGTTTCGGCGCGGGACATCTCCTTTAAATTTAGCAAAGTCAAAAAAAATGAAAATAGGGTTGCCAAGACAACTAAGTTTTTGAATTAATTTTTTTTAGCCAGTAAACGTCTGGTTGAGATTATACTGTGTTCAAAACTTCATGTCAACCGGCCGTATCGTTTGTGCGTGATGCTCCAACAGACATTGACAAATGTTTAGATGTGATGAATGGTGTATGTGCAGAGGTATGCTGCTTATAAAAAGCTAGAAAATGTTTAAAGACAAACTTCATAGACCAGTCCGGTGTTTATTAACTCTGATTGTTGGTTCAGCATAATATCTCCCGTATAGCCATTTTGCTTATCAATAAATATCCAAAGTAACACCATGCACGTGTTGCTTTTCCTTGTATGTAGTTGTATTCCTACTTTTTTCTCACATTAGACCTCTGCTTTCTGTCAGTGACTAAAAACAAGTGTATAAGTAGTGACTGAAAACATCGCTGATATAGTCACACAGGCGTACTACCTATTATAAAAGGTCACTTTGATCCATGGAAAGCAGTTTTCCATTTTTAGAAGTTTCCAGTATCTGCAGCATATGCCATGCGCCTCTGACAGTAAGCAGAGATCTTAAATATGTGAGGATTGAAAACCTAAAATAATAAAACATTGCAGAATCTGTTATACAATGACAAATGAAATTGATTTTTAAGCAACCTTCTACTCCCTGGACAAAGTTTTGTCCAGGGACTAGATCAGAATATTAGCTGCCATTGGTCATTAGCATCCAAGTTCCATGGATCCATTGGTTCTGAGCCCTTTTGTTACTCATCCAATATGGCTACTGTAATCTTGTATGTAATTCACTATGCATTGGTATTAGACTACCATTGCACTACACCAGCTCTATGGCCAGTGCTTGAACAGAATTAGAGCTAGCCAATCAAACCATTGTAAAGTGGAGGACTGAGGCAGTGTGTCCATTAGCTAGTTAGAAGATTGTGGTGGCCAATTTGGATGAGTTAAAGGGGTTGTCCCGCGGCAGCAAGTGGGTCTATACACTTCTGCATGGCCATATTAATGCACTTTGTAATGTACATTGTGCATTAATTATGAGCCATACAGAAGTTATAAAAAGTTTTTTACTTACCTGCTCCGTTGCTAGCGTCCTCGTTCCCATGGAGCCGACTAATTTTCGCCCTCCGATGGCCAAATTAGCCGCGCTTGCGCAGTCCGGGTCTTCTGCAGTCTTCTATGGGGCCGCTCGTGTAGAATGCCGGCTCCGTGTAGCTCCGCCCTGTCACGTGCCGATTCCAGCCAATCAGGAGGCTGGAATCGGCAATGGACCGCACAGAAGCCCTGCGGTCCACGGAGACAGAGGATCCCGGCGGCCATCTTCAGCAGGTAAGTATGAAGACGCCGGACCGCCGGGATTCAGGTAAGCGCTGTGCGGGTTGTTTTTTTAACCCCTGCATCGGGGTTGTCTCGCGCCGAATGGTGGGGGGGTTAAAAAAAAAAAACCCGTTTCGGCGCGGGACAACCCCTTTAAGGGCCCCATGTGACTGCATATGTTTGTTGCAGTTTTAATTTTATCAATCAATTTCTTAGGGGTTAAACTTTTAGACCATATGCTGAAAAAAATGTTTGATTTCACTCTCCAAAAATTAAACCCAATGTGAACTAACCCTGTGTGAACAAAAAGTACAGTATTCGCTAATGTGGGCAAAAAACATGCGCGTGCAAAAAGACTCATTCCCTACGCATAGGGACATCTGAAACCATCCTAAGTAGCTGATTACACCTCTTCAAATAAAAGGGTGAAATGTGTGGAAATCTACACCAAAATTTGTGCCAAAATCTGCATGTGACAAAGATTTTGACATGGATTTTGATGTGGATCCACACTGAATGCTGCAGGAGATTTTCCACTGCAGAACTTGTAAACATATCATTAAACCTTATGTACAAAACAGTGGACAACCACTAGTTAGGTTAATCTCTATTAAGATAACTTGCTGGGACCAATTGAGTGGTATGACAAATTAGTGGTTAGTGCTGAGCCAACTTACAAGAAGTTTGGTTCAGCTAGCTCATTGAACTTTGGCAAAAATTTGGGTTCAGTCTGAAATAGTTCAAACCAAACCAGAACTTCCCAAATGCTCCTAATTTAGCTGTTTAACACTGTTTAAAAGCCCTAAAAAAGTTTTTTCCCTTTGCTCAGTAGTTAGAACTGTTGCCTTGCAGCATTATGGTTTTGTCCAATTTAGGACCCAAGTGTTGTAAGGCAACAGTGCAAACCACATAACTATCATATTTTTTAACTTTCTTCCTAAGACGTTTTTCTTACCCTTCAGAGTAATAAGGAATAAGAACAGTGGCTCAGTGGTTGGCACTATTGCCTTGCAGTGCTGGGGTCTCAAGTTTGAATCTGACCAAGGGAAACCTATGCATGGAGTTTACATGTTCTGTTTTTGTGGCTTTTTTCGTAATATTCACCCTATATAGTGCATACAGTTAGTGAGAAGGAGAAACACAAAGAACATACCAACTCCATGCAGATGTTGTCCTTGGTTAGAATGGAACTTGGGATCCCAGCGTTGAAAGGCAACAATGCCTACTACTGAATGGAGGAGGAATTTTAGTGGGTTTGGTTGAGACAAACTGCCCTAGAGTTGCCCTAAACTTTTAGTATAGTTTGATGGGGTTTAACTTTCTCAGTTAACTCAACATCATTAGTGGGAATTCTACTGACGAGTTCGGAGTTAAGCATTTAAATCCCTCCTCCCAATTTCAAGCAACCATGTTTAGCTTTATGCACTGAATATTCAATGTCTACAGCTAACAAAACCCCCATTTGGTGCTGAATAAACTTTCTCAGTCCCTTTAGTCACATTGCTTTGTGTATCCCTCTTTCTGTATGTGTGAGCTAACATTTTATAGGCTCCTTACAGGAGGCCTGAAGAGATTTATTGGGAGCTTGTCCTAGGTTTACTGTAATTGAATTCTATCCTTCCAAGTAACTCTGACCTTTCGTGTTGCTGGTAATAGACACTGCCTCACAACTGCTCCACCATTTATGGTTTTGACCTACTTTTATTACGCGCAGCTTTCCTGGGCTAAAACCAATAAACCATAGGTACGTTTAGTAGTGTGTATATAAATATTATATAAAACGTTCTACCACAGCAATTCTTTATCACAGTAAACTCAATATGATCATCTTTATTTAAGGAAATTGAAGAATTAAATTAGGAATACTAACAATACAGCTCCCTAAAGAGATGGCGGTAATGGTACTGCTTAAGTTTAAATATAGCAGGTCAAATGTGATCTATAAAGCATTTGGTATCGGACAAATCCTTACCAAATGCTTGACACCACCTGATGTATTACTGCTCTTCTACTTTGTTGTGAAGGTTCTTGAAAGTCACAGGATATATTGTAACTATTACCAATACATAAATTGGTCATCTGAATATAGGATCTAGCCAAATAAGTGACAGGGTATAGGGATCTCCCTTCTATGACTCCTTTGCAAGATGATAAAGGACTCTTACATATTTATAATATATTTCTGATTCTAGATATTGGATAGAGCATTGAATAACTATTAGAGATGAGCGAACGTGCTCGGCCCCGCCCCTTTTTCGACCGAATACCGCGATTTTCGAGTACTTCCGTACTCGGGCGAAAAAATTCGGGGGGCGCCGTGGCGGCGCGGGGGGTTGCAGCGGGGAGTGGGGGGGAGAGGGAGAGAGAGAGGGCTCCCCCCTGTTCCCCGCTGCTCCCCCCCGCACCGCCGCACCTCTCCCCGCCCCCCCCCCCCCCCCCGAATCTTTACGCGCGAGTACTGAAGTACTCGAAAATGGCGGTACTCGGGTGCGTAAGTACTCATTACGAGTACGTTCGCTCATCTCTAATAACTATCACATTTATTTGTTTAATAGGATTTTGGCATCTTTTGAGCAACTATAACAGATATGACATTTCCCAATTGAGCTTCTATAGGTTTTCAGCTACGTCATGCAGGAAGTATGTGCCGAGTATCCTGATCTTTGGTCAAACTTATCAACCTATCCTTTAATTGAGTTCCTGAGTATGTGGAACTAAAGTGTTAGTTTCCTCTGTATATAATCACCTGATTAACACTTAATTTTCAGCTGTACACTTGCACCGACTTCGCTTGGGTGTCAAAATCTCACACAAATATGAACCTTTTTTTGAATTGTCATTA
Source organism: Eleutherodactylus coqui (assembly GCF_035609145.1). Lineage (NCBI taxonomy): Eukaryota > Metazoa > Chordata > Amphibia > Anura > Eleutherodactylidae > Eleutherodactylus > Eleutherodactylus coqui. Next base: position 227,576,027 of record NC_089841.1, read on the forward strand.
ACATGAGCTGTTTCCCGACTTGGTACCGCGATGTGGTAAATACATTGTGGCATGCTTAATCATGTTGCGTCTTTATATATCGCAATGTCCATTGATTTCATTGGGGCTGGCAGCAGCACCATACCATGTGCAAGGTACACACAATCCAATGCCTATCTCTTTTTGAAAACAATGGGAGAAACTCTGCTATCCTGCAACATGGCTGTGACCCATGGCACAGGATTCCCTTCCCCGAAGTGATGCAAGGCTGTTTTGCCTTGAAAATGCCTTGCATCCTCTGGGACTTTACATGGATGGCTAGTGTGATATGGGGGTGAAATTCACAGCCCCATTTAGCGCTTGCCCATGTGAAGTTCGCCTTAAAAGTAGAGGATAAATGGAGATCACTTATTCCATGACTAACAAGGATTGTTTTAATGTTTATAGTGGCCTGAAAAAGGGCGCTACGTAGCGCTGTTTAGCTGTGAGAACCGGTAATGTAATTGGCTCTAGGGTTTAATCTGAGTCACTTTGCCCATTTGATGCAGATAACCTAGAAACCAGTTCGCTTTTATTCAGCTGTACAGGATAGAGAAAACTCCTAGAGACTCAAATGCAGGTAGCCGAGCAACCATACAGTTTGTGATTGGCTGCAAACAGACTGGTCAGGGGACTGAGACGATATATAGGGTGACAACTGTCGTGAGCAAGAAGCGAGAGTCAGCTGTCATAGTAAGGAGATGCTGTGATGCAGAAGACAGGAGAGATGATAGATGAGATGGAGATAAAGATGAAGATATGAAGAATGATGGAGTAAAGAAATTCAGAGTAAGCTCCCAGTATATAATCATGCTATACACAAGTAACTTAACTGTTGCAAATTGTATATGATTTACTAGCAATTCACTGGAGGTATCATTTGTTAGACCCTATTTACACTTGAAGATCACTCAAAAATCGCTGAAACGATACTTTGAGTGACAGTTTGAGTGATCTTTGCTTAGTCTATAGTAGCAAAATAGCCACCTAAGAGCTATGCATGTAGAGTGAGACACTGCCACTATCGCTCAGCAAACAATGCAACTGTTATGCATAAGCAAACAGCTGCATTCTTCTCCATGCTTACAGCTCGCATCCTGCTGTGAACTACCAGCAGGACACTAGCTGAAAGAATCTTATCAGGGCTGCCAACTGTGATTGCCTGCACCGCTGGTAAGAGTTCATCCCTGAATTCTAGAAAAACAGAATTGAGCGAGGAACAAATTGTGCACGAAAACTGCACGATGTCCATGCATTTAGACACAATAGTAATCACTCAAAAGATGGCTTTGAGTGAATTTAGAGTGACAATCGTTGTCTAAATAAACCTTTACTCACTGTGTGGTTCGAAGATAGACAATTTCCTTCTTGACTTAATTTGTTTGAAACACAGTATTAAGCAGAATATCTGGCTCCATGTGTTAATCACCTCGCTACTACAAATTGTGCCCAAGGTCATTGGCATTTCGAACCAAAACAATCATAATTGCCCACTAATAAGCCCATCAAATGATGAAATTTATCAGTATCTCAATCGGTAAATAACAAACTCATTCAAATGAACATTTTGAACCAATGCTACATTGCTCCCGAAAAATTGTACCTGATGGGTGGTTGAACTAGATTCCAATGTCTTAGATGATTTGCACCCGATTTAACTTTATACTTTTGAGGTGGGGATGCACTAAGATTTAAACTTTTTGACTGATTTGTTTAGTGAAGTTGTGTAGATTCTGATCTGAGTCCCAGAGATTTGTTTCCTGGGACTTAATGTATGGATATGGCTAACATATCATTCCCTATGGGAAAAAAAATAGGAAGCATCCTGAAAAATTTCATAAGGTTTGGGAATTTGGTATAACTTGTCATTCTTTTAGTACAATTTTTACCCAAAAAGCTCTTCAATCCCTAACAGACCAGCTACAGTTATGTTGGGTACAAACAGCGATTATTATAGTGATATGGCTTTGTGTTTTCTTATCACCCTCCCGTGTATTAACTTATTTATCAGCATGTGTGATGGCACTAATCACAACACAAACTTTCAATGTTCTATAAATATTTTATTTAATGCATGATACAAAATATTGATACCGCACATGTTCGAATAGATTTGTTATTCAATAGAACGAGTTTTAAAAAATAAATAAAAAAAATGGTTCCATTATAGTCACAGCTCTCAGCAGGCTACGATTTAGGTAAGACAGATTGGAATTAAACTCCTCTCCGGCTTCCTATAACCGATGTTGATTTAAAATGGTCACTTCTTACTTTCCTTTTCACTATACTCAAGAGCTGCTTGCTCACCGATGAAAGACATTAACAGTACATGACCTAAATTCTCCCAGGACACAATTCTAGCCAACAAGAAAATTAACTTCAAGGTAAACAGATGGAATGGTTGATATATACAAAAAAATATATACAGTTTAGCCTTTTGGTCTTTTATCACCATATAACCATCTGTTTTGCACTAAGTTGTCTTGGGGATTCCTTTCACTTAGCTTTTTATAAGATATTCTGTGTCAGGTGAAAGGTATTCACTTTAGCATCACACATAACTCTCCCTGGGGCTACTGTAGTTACCAACAAAATTGCTGTAATTCTCCCTGGGTTTATTACAAGCTGGAATGCAAAGATGAGCACTCTGAGTTTGAATTATGGTATGTGCCAAAAATTATCTTGTGTTAATGTCTCCTGGAATACATTTTTTCTTGATTAAGCAGTACTTGAATATATTACTGCTGGAAGATGATTAAAGGGACAGTGCCTCTATTATGCATTGTTTAATTAAATTTTGCATGGCAACATACTCCAAGTGGCATCTCCTCAGGGTGATAAGGAAGCGTGCATGTGTAAATGGGATATTTGTTTACTATTATGGGGAAAAAATGTAGTACTGTAATTTTATTAATTATGTTAATTTTCAACAGCGCACCATCTTTCCATTAATATACTGGCTCGCTTATGCTCTTCTGCATTCGCACTAAGTATCTGGCTTCTTTATTCACTTTTCTGCAGTGGTTTTGTATTCAGTCAAAGCTATTTCTGTTGCTCTAGGATATTACATAAAGCTGCTCTAATGCTGTGACATATCCAAGGGCAACAAAGATAAAGAACCCTGCATAATTAAATACTTAGATGCATGGGCACAATCGCACCATACTTTTACAGTATCCAGGGCAAAAGCATATACTTAGAAGTAGTGGTAATCCACAGTCAATCAATCATAGCGAAACATTAAAAATGGCTAAACAGTATAAGTATGTTATAAGAAAACTATTGAAAGCATTTAGACTTATAGACTAATATGTTCTATGTCTCAGTTCATCCTGCTATGTAGTATGATGCCTACAAGCCCAGATGTAGCCAGGGGCGTAACTATAGGAGATGCAGAGAATGCTGTTGCACCTGGGTACAGGAGCCTTAAAGGGCTCATAAGGCCTCTTTTACATATAGAAAGCCCAGTACTATGAACGAAGCATTATAGTTGGGGGCTCTGTTAAAGATTTTGCATAGGGAGCCAGAAGCTTCACGTTACGCCTCTGGATGTAGCGATGGGTAACTTGATCTCTATGGCGCTATACATTATCTTCTTCAATGTTTATAGGAATGGCTACACTACATATAAAGTCCATGCCACACTAGTAATGTAATGTGCCAGTTGTCAAGTTAAAGATTGATGCCTATTGAAAAGTATTTACTCCTTTCGAATATCCAGCTTGTGAGATTCACAACTTCCTAGTAAAACATGCAAAACAGCTCTCCGCCAGAAGGAATAAAACTGCTACCTATAGATCGCTATCCCGTAAGCCAATGCATTATAGAACCTTGGACATGAATAGGATTATCTAAACATAATCCATACTTTCCCTATGATTCATTATTAGTAAGACTCCGTACAACAGCTGGTGGGTCTGTAAGAAGAGACTGCTTTCCAAGAACTGCATCAAACGCATCTCTCCCAGCTGACAAAACCCTATTTGCTACTTATTAGTAGCAAAACGGTGTTATCTACACAAGGTTGTCCAGTAAGTCATATCAGAACGCATGCACACATGTAACATGAAATAAATCAATAAGAAATATACAATATAGCAGCATGGGTTCACTTAACTTTGTTAACATAACAATTTCATCCTAATTACTTGTGTATTTTCTATAACAAAGTGACACAAATTATTAATCGTACACATGGAGTACGGACAACAAAAATAGCATGGTACTGTTAGCCATAAGAATCTGTGATTGGTAATACTCAAAGACAAAAATATCCAGAGATGATACTTAGATGGGCTAACTAGAAAAGTTATATTTGCAATCGTTAAGAGCACAGAGGCTCCTTCATCAGGCAGGTTAAAAAGGAGTAACTGAGATAATGGCATAACATATAAATGACAACATCAAGACACTGAAAACAAAGGTTTGGTACCGTGTTAGCCAGTAAAGTAAAATGTGATCGTTCCCAGCAAGAGAAACCAAGTAATCTTGTAGATATGCCTCTTAATGGCTAACAAAAATACATGATATAGTGAGCTTCCCAACCAACACAGGGCTCTTCAGGCTTAAATGGAATGGATCCGAAGAGGCATGTGTTTTATATCTCCCATTGATGCATAAATCCTCATAAAGAATTTAATCCTCTATTGAAGGTGTCAAAAGTTGGTATAAATTTATATTTCCAGATTCCTTTATGGGTTTGTGACACGAAACCACCCTTTAATGTCATTACTCATATCTCCTATGTCTTGTTAATGACTAGAAAAGTGCTCGGTCACAGGTAATTCTGTCTTTCTCTGTTTAATCGTGTGGCAATGAGATCTCATCCTGGCTTTCAGTTTTTGCCCTGTTTCTCCAACATAAAGGCCCCCAACAGGACATTTACTGCTCACATCAGATGTGGAACATGTGAATGTCCCATGGATCTTATAGTCCTGCTGTGTGTTGGGGATTTGTATCCTGTCTGTGGTCAGTATATGTGAGCAGGTCTTGCAGCTCCTTGCATTACAGGGATATATTCCTTTTTGTGTGCCAGAGGGCAATACACTCAGAATTATAAGGCTCCTCAGATTTAGAGATTGCGTGAAACACAGAAGTGGAGAGTCCGGGAATATGATTTTAGACTGTCATCCTTGTGTAGGGTATGCCCGAGTCTCTGAGGTTTTCCTTAGTATCCCTAGCTGTGGATTGCAGGTCACTAGTAGAGCTACATGATTGTTTCTTTCCTTTGTGCATCGGTGTAGTTGATTCCTGGGTATCCTGGCGGCTCTAGTGATTTGGTCATGAATTGAGGTGGTATAATAGCCCTTATTTATAAATGTCTTTTTAGGATGGTATAGATGTTACTTTCTTTTTTGGGGGGTTGGAGCAGATCCGGTTGCATCTAATGGCCTGGCTGTAGAGGATGGGTTTTTTGATGCGTTTAGGATGGGAACTGTCCCATCTGAGGTATGTGGGTTGATAAATCTGTTTTCGATGTAGGATTGTCTGTTTTGAGTTAGAAATTTTTTATAATATGCGAAAGGATTTCGGTATACGAGGAGCTTAATGTCGGGTTTATGGTGGGGTGGAATGCATTGAATCTCTTGTAATTTTATGAATTTTGTTTGGTGTTAGTCCAGATGATTATGATGTCATCAATGTAGCGAAAGTAGGCCAGTGGTTTGCTGAAGCAGGCGGCCAGAAAGTCACACTCCAGTTTTGCCATGAAAAGGTTGGCATATTGCGGTGCCATTTTACTGCCCATGGCGGTTCTGGTTAGTTACAGAAATCTTTGCCAAAGGAAAAATTGTGTGTGAGGATCAATCTTGTGAGTTGTAACACGGATTCCGAGGCAACCCCATTGCTCTCAAGGTGTGCCTGGCAGGCGGTCAGTCCATCTTCACTTGGGATGTTAGAATACAAGGATTCCACATCCATAGTGGCCAGGATGGTGCCATCAGGGAGGGGACCTATGATTGATCGTTCAGCAGGTCTGTGGTGTCTTGCAAGTAGCTGGTTGTTTCTCACCAGTGGTTTGAGGACACCTTTCACCAATCCTGAGATTCCTTTAGTGAGGGTTCCCACACCTGAGATAATTGGCCTCCCTGGATCACTATCTTTGTGTAGTTTTGGAAGCATGTAGAATGTTCCAACCCTGGGGTTCTCTGGTATCCAGTGCAGAAGTTGTGGAGCTGAGACAGACTTCTGAGGATCCGTCTCAATTTCCTCACATTTTTTGAGTCAGGTCTTGATCAAGTTTGGTGTAGTATCTGGTGTCTGTCAGCTTCTTTCGTGTAGTCTGATGTAATCATAAGGACCATAGCACCACCCGTATATGCATGCTTAATGGTGATCTCCTTGTAGCTCTTAAGTGCATAGATGGCCCTTCTTTCCTGCATATTGATATTAAATGTTTCCCTTCCATGCTTGTCCAGTATAGTAGATTGCACCATATTTCTAAAGGAGTCTGTTTGTCTAAAGTGGGGTTCTCTATGGCATTAAGAAGTAATTCTGAAGTTTTTTGGCAGCTGTTCTGGCAGATAAGTCTCTTACAGGAATTGCTATTGTGAACTTTGTGTAGTGGTTTATAATGGTCAGCAAGAAGGTATAGCCACTCCTATTTGGCTCAATTTTCAAGTGATCAAGGACAAGCCGTTTTAATGGTTTTGTCTCTATGGGGTGTAAATGAGCTTTTTGGTCTGCTTTCTGAACACCATGTCTCTATTGCTTCATATTCCTATGTAGTAGAATTTCTTCCAGATGGTATTCTGTTTTGTGCACTTAAAATTGGCCTGATTGGTCATAGTACGCTGTGGTTACAAGATGTGCATCTTAGTGGAATGAAGATTTGATGCATCTTCAAATAGGTGATGGGGTCTATGGTTCCTCTGTACAATAGTCCTCTCTTTACAAAGTCTTCTTCTTTGCCACCACAACCGATGAAACTCTGGATCAGTTTTCCTGTTTCTCACTGACGGGTACAGTACTATCGGTCAAGAACAGGCTGAGTTCTCCAAAGGTGCGACTTTCAGTTTGAAGATCAATCCACTGTTTGTTCCACAGGTTTGTCTTCATTAGTACCGGTGGATTGGATTATGTTTTGTATATTGTAGTAATGAAAGTCAGGTGCATCTATCTCCTCTTATTGATCTTCCATGGAGTAATCTATTGATGCAGGTTGCCTGGATAGTGCATCAGCATTGGTGTTAGTCTTTCCAGTTCTATTTTTATTTAAGTTAAAGCTGACTAGCCTTGAAGACCATCTGTTTTAAGAGCTCCCAATTTTTTAAACTTTAAATGTGCAGAGGGTTGTTTTTTGCATAAACAATGAATGTGGATGTGATCAAGTAGTCTTTGAATTTCTCCGTCACCGCCCATATGATATCTAAAAGTTACGAATTAAATGAGCTGTAGCTCTGGTCGTTTCTTTTGGATCCTTTCAAAGAACGGCTTGCAAATGATATTAGTCTTCATCACCTTGGATTTGACTTACTACTGCACCCAAACCTCACTTGCTTGCATCAGTTTATACTTGAAAGGTTTGTTGTAATCAGGACATCTCAGGACACGAGGGGTTGTTAACTTATTTTTCAGGATTTTGAAAGCTTCTTGTTCTTTCTCCTATGTGATGTACATAAATTTTAGGCAATTTTGTTTTGGCGTTCCCTGGATCCGTTTGTGCAATAGTTATGCAATGCTGGCGAAACTGGGGATAAATCTTTGGTAGTATCCTGCGAATCCTAAAAAACTCACTTGTTTAACAGTTTTGGATATTAGCCAGTCTTGCCCTGTTTATATCTGCTCTGGATCTAGTTTAATTCCTTCTGCACTCATGACGTGTCCTAAGTATTGTACTTGGTTTGTAACAGATGACGTTTGGATGGCTTCACCATAAGGTGATGGCAAACTTGTATCTCAACACTTCAACCATGTGTTTCATATGGTCATCGTAAGTCTTGGAATATACAATATCGTCCAGATACAGCAGCACCGTTGCAAAATTTTTATGCCCAAAGCATCTTTCTGTGAGTTTTTGAGGTGTCAAAAGCATTACATAAACCAAAGGGCAAAGCAGTAAACTCTTATAGCCCAATTAGGGTTGTAAAAGCTGGTTTCTTTGTCCTTTTGAGCCATGGGTACTTGCCAGTATCTACTAGTCAAATCTAGGATGGAGAAGATGACCCCAAAGCAGTGAGGTATTCTTTGATTCAGGGCAAAGGATAGGCATCTTTATGCATGATATTCAATTTTTTATAATCCACACAATCTAATACTTCCATCTTTTTTTCTTCACCAGTACAAGTGGGGCTGCCCACGGGCTATGGCTCAACTGTATTACCTTTGTGTCTTTCATTAGTTTCTTTACAGGTTGATCCATGGCTGGTGGTATGGGTTCGTATTTTTCTCTTATGGGTGGTTGGGATCCTGTTAAGATAGCCGAACTGAAGGTGTTTGTCACAAGTCACTTTTTTTTTTTGAAGGCTTAATAAAATTTCTGAGCCACTGACTACTTTCTTTGTCCTCAGCACAAGGGTTCTCAGGTTGACTATATGTGGTTGAGACTCTGTGTACTCTGTTAAACCTCTGCTCCGGAGAGGGTTAGGACATCGTATGTATGTAATAATGAGATGTGTGCCACTGGGTAAAATTTGAACTGTACCACAGACTCTCGTATATTAAGTAGGCAGACAGTCACTTCTCCTCTTGAGATATTCACTACACTCTGGGCTGCCATGATAGTTGGACGTTCTTCTAATTTAAGTACCAGGGCTTGGGTAATCCCTTCCTTGGGGACCTGGATGAGTTTGATGCCAGATTATAGTTTCAGCCCCTGGTTTTAAAGTTATCGGTCTCACGTCTTTTATTCTTGCACATCCTACTTGACCTGTATCATTGGTGAACTTCTGGTGGGCGGACAGGATTTTTATAGCCTTATGTAAAGCTCCTTGCTGAGCTTGTGAAGCAGAACGAATGACGTTTCATAAGGCTTCCAGCATTTCTCCATAGCAATTACTAAGAATGTTCATGCCCAAAATGACAGCTGCAGACTTTCTCTGTTACATCTACAGCTAAGATCCCTTGACAAGGCAGTTAGGCTTTCCCGGTGATCACCGTAGCCTGCTAAAGGAACACTTTGCCCATTGGTAGTTTCATTCATTACCTGTTCAGGAGGTTGTACTAATTATTCTGAAGACCAATACTTCTGAAATATGGCTCTGTGTATGGTCACCTGAGATCCTGTATCCAGAAATGCTGGAAAAGATGTAGACCTAGCTGGATGGGAATTACTCTTCTGTGGCAGGACTATTGAGTCCTCTTTTGTCTAATTTTCCAGTTCTTCAATTTTCTTAGAGAGGATATACTATGGGCTCCTGCTGCAATGTCCTTCTGTACAATGTTGAGGATCTCCTTCCCGGAATACTGGCTCTGACCCACTTGTTACACCAGGACATTTTTGGGGGATTCTGTAAAAAAAAAATGTATGTTCTTATAGGGAAAGGCCTCTAAAGTGTCAATTCCTGTCAAGACTTCTCTGCCAAGCAGCTGTATGGCCAGTTCCTTAAAGTCTAGGAAAGAGACCCATGTTCTGGACTGATGGCGTTCACAGCTGTCTTTTGACTTCAGTAGCTGCTCCTTCCACAAATTGTTCCTGCAGCATCTGATCTTCCCCTATCGCTACTATTAAATCTGTATGGATCATGACCTTCATGTCTTGTAGCGACAGTGCGTATTCTCGGAGCATTTCATGTGATTTCTGTTTTCTGTTAAGTTGTGTTACTCCAGATGTGGTGTTGGTCTCAAAGATTTTCTGCAATCTCTCAAAAATCTGATAACCCATCTTCTTTTGTTCTCTAAGCCATGATTTGACCTCTCTACCTGATTCTCTAAGCCATGATTTGACATTCTAGTTGGCCCACTAACCTCTTCAGCTTTTGTTTATTCATAAGAGGGCTCAGATAGTATAGCACTTTTATCTTATGCTTGAACTCGCTAAGTTAAGATTTTCCATTGTATCTAAACAGCCAAGGGGCTCCCAGGTAATATGGCATGATGAATGACATTATAGGGAATAGAGTAGGGATCTTTGCTCCCGTGCTATTTTGCTGTTCATTGTAATTTGAATCTGACATTTTCTTTAATTGTCTTCGAGCAGATGCACTACTAACAAAACTGACTGATGTTTAAATTTGGAATGACTGTTGCGGTCATAGACGATGCAATCACTTAAAATGGCAGGTAAAAGGTCACAAAGGAATTAAACCTGTTAGTAGACACGACTAAGCGCTATGGTGGGCTTATTAGTGGGTATTATATTTTTTTTCCTTTTTTGAGTTCAGATGCCAGTGCCCTTGGGCACAATTTGTAGTAGTGAGGTGCTGAATAACACGGAGCCAGATATTGTACTTGTAGTAAAAATGATGATGAAAAAGCAGACAGACGAGGTTATTCTTTTCAACACATAGTCAATAATAAATATAAATATACAATTTGCAACAATCAAATTACTTAACACATTTATATCCAGGTATGTACTCTGCATTTCTTTTCTCCATCCCTCTTCATATTTCCCTCCATCCCAGCTCTCATATCTCTTGTCTACTCACTAACAGCTGACTCTCCTGTTAATGTTTCTAGGATTTCTTTCTTCTCCTCTCCTGCTTCTCCAGTTCCTCTCCACTGCCTCCTGTGACTATTGTCCAGCTCTACATCACCGGTTACCTGACCAGTCTGTCTGCAGCCTATTTGGTTGCTAGACTTACCTGCATCATCTGAGTCTTGAGAGTTTTTTCTAACCTAAGCGGCTGAATAAAAACGTTCCCACTGGTTAAGTTACCTGCATCCCTTGTGCGAAATTACAGAGTAAACTCTTAAAGCCAGTTACTATATTACGATCCCCACAGCTAAACAGAGCTATGTAGTGTCCTATTTCAGGCAACTACATATAATGTATTGTAAAACTTTTATTTATTATTTGGAGGGACATATAAAAAAAACTGAAATGTCCCTCTTAGCACTCTCTCTGCTATGAGGAAATCCAAGGGATAACTCCTTAGCACAAAGAGTAAGTGGGGCTCTATAGAGGGGGGGGGGGGGGGGGCGGGGCTAGAGGGATCTAGATTGCAGGAGCTTTAAACCCACATCATAAATTTACCATAAGACGAGTTTAAAGCCCAGGACAAAATGCTGTATATTGTGTTTGGTCATTTAACGGTTGTTATAAGCCAGAGCAATATAAGATGGAAGGGGAAAAAATGATGACTTAACAGGTCACAGATCTGAATTCAGGCTGATGGATGTGAAGTGTCCATGTAGTGGGTCATAACACTAGGTGTTAGATTAAATTCTTGTCACAGCATGTAACAGTGTTCATATGTTTACTCAGTTGTTCATTTGTTAATGTGTGCCTACTTTAAAAACTTAAATAGTTTTTTATGGTTAGCTAACAAAGGAATCCCCATAAGTATTTAACATCACTTAATACACAGTACAATGCTTTCCACCAAATGTGTCACTGTAGAACACTTACTGTACAAACTCAGGCAATGTACCATTATTCAGACAATGTTAGAAGAAATGTTTCCAAAAGATCTGATTTAAAAAAAAGTTGTTTTCATCACTTTCTCAGCAGCTCCATGGGATATGCCCTATAGAAACTCAGACAGCTGGAAGTCTGAGCTGAACAGGAACGTCAACAAAGCACAATAGTTTGCTGCTTCAATTTAGAAAGCTTTCCATCAAAGTAAAGTAAACTCTTAACTATTAGCTTCAATGTTGTATTTGCCCTCAAGACAAACTAGACATCTACCTTGGTCAGTAAAATTGGTAATATATTAACACCATTTAATCTTTTTTTTGTGTGTATAGCCCAACTGACTTTCTATATATAACTAGATTGTGTAATAACCAAAGCATTTTGACTTCAAGTTCAGTTCATATATGGTACCTTGGACAGTACCAACCATAGCACAGCCTTGAAAAAGAAATTTCCACTAAATATTGAGCAGTTTTCCTTTTTTTCCATGTACTTAAGAATTCTACAAAAGTTTTTAACCTATTACAAGACAGGTCATTAATTATCCCCTAGGTATTTACCCTAAATCAAAAAGGTGTAGGGGGCCAGCAGACCCAAATTTGTCATTGGGCCTGAATCATCAAGATAATAGTGTATTATATATAGTCTTAGATAGGCATTTAGGCAAATCTAGTAAGGAAAATCAAACTAAAGTATTGTGCTACTAAAAATTGTTTACACAACATCTTTAGGTATAGTCCATGGAGTTTTAAGTAAGGTATGGTCTTCCTACAATAAACAGTGACTATTCTATGCAATAGTACATGGTGTTAAGTCAATTAAACCAGTAGAATCCTGTTTAGGGTCAAATTTTGCTGAAAGTTCAGTTCGGCACAAAGCTGAACCAAGCTTCTTGGAAAGTTTTACCCGAAACAGAATTCTAGTTTGGTTCCCTCAGCACTAGCTTTGAACACTGGTATATAACACTATATTTGATCGTGTTTAACACCAGTTTTAGGGGGTTTGGTGAAAACTTGCAGTTTGGTTTGAATTAATACAGAATGAACTGAACTTCCTGCAAAAGTTCAGCAAACCGGGCAAACAAAACTTTTTAATGGTTCACTCAACACTGCTAACAAGGTTAAGATGAGGTTATTAAAAAAATAGACCAGAAATAAGATGTTACTGAGAATTGGATATGCACACTTTATAAAAGCAATCTAAACTCCTGCACCATATCATCCTGCTTCGGTTCCTTGCCCATGTCTGAGAGACTCCTTCTACAGTGTCTTGTTCAATCAGAAAGCATGCTTGAGTGATATAAGGGATATAAGCCTTTGTAGTTATATTAGTGAGTATTAGAATAGGAAAAAGCCAAAGGGCTCTAAAGTTGGCAGGTAAACAGCCAGTTGAACAATTGTGACATCCAGGGCCTGCAGCAGTACATGTCTAAGGCTGCATTCACACGAACATATATCGGCTCGGTTTTCACGCCGAGCCGATATACGTTGTTCTCCTCTGCAGGGGGGGGGGGTGGAAGAGCCAGGAGCGCCTTCTCCGCCCCTCTGCACTATTTGCAATGAAAAGAGGCGGGATGAGGGCGGGACCAAGGTAACCGAATTAGCCCTGCCCCTGTTCCGCCTCTCCCCATTGCAAATAGTGCAGAGGGGCAGAGAGGGGGCGGGAACTCAGTTCCTGCTCCTGGCTCTTCCATCCTCCCCCCCCCCCCCCCTGCACATGAGGACAACGTATACCGGCTCGGCGTGAAAACCGAGCCGATATACGTTCGTGAGAATGCACCCTGAGTTACAGCAACAAAATTGGCACAACTAAACTTTCTCAATCTGCCTAAATTAATCAGACTTTAAAGGTGGCTCTAGAGAGCCGGTATTTTGCGCCATTTGTTTTAATTATATAATCAATAATGATGAGACTGAATATTGACATGAGAATGGATGATTTCAATCAAAAGTGGGTGAAAAATAGCAAAAAACTATTTTCGGCCAGCTGATGAAACATTATCATCGTCTGAAAGTCGTCATGTTTGATATTTTTCGGCTAATAGCAGGTTATAAGATTTTTCATCCACAAGTTTGTTCCTAAAAGAAAATTTCCCCAAAAATTGTTCATCAACCAGCATAGTTGAACATAGATGACCAATTTTAAAAAAAGTAATGGTGGAAATGGACGAAAATGTGTTTCTATCAGTATCTGTGAAATGGTTCTTCCCCAGATGTCTGTCTGTTCAGCAGCTCGGCCATTAACCTGTTTTTATCTAATTTGCATATCCTCCTTTAATCATTGTATCTGTAATGTAAACCTCTAGAGCAGTGTTCCCCAACTCCAGTCCTCAGGGACCCCCAACAGGTCATGTTTTCAGGATTTCCTCAGTATTGCACAGGTGATGTAATTATAATCAGTGCCTCAAACATTGCCACAGGTCTTATAGGATATCCTGAAAACGTATCCTGTTGGGAGTACCTGAGGACTGGAGTTGAGAAACGCTGATCTAAAGCAATGACTATATAGTCTGCAAATATAAAATCCAATATTTTTTTTTATTGATATTCATTACTAAATGTTGACTGACAATGACACTAAAGTATCGACCCCACTGTGAACCAAAGACCAGATGTTTTACTGAACAACCAGTACATTGATGACCACCACCAGCCAGATGAGGATGGTTGTATTGAGCAGATTGCATTACTGTGGAGTTTATACTTTTGAGAATTGAAGGGAATGTCAATCAAGCACTGCTATAGGGCTTTGTATTTGAGACTTTGGCATATATACCAACTAGCTTGTTACCCGTGACTTTGTCTACATGTAATTTTGTATTCTCTTTTTTAACCATTAATTTTTGTTTTTCCAGACTTAGCAAAAATCGCATAGTACACAATATATACAGGTTTATATTGAACTACAAGGTAGTCGCTTCATGTTCTTTACAAGAAATTTGCTCAACATACTTCACCCCAACTTTACAGTCAACATATTGATATCGTTTATCAAGTTATAAGTAACTAAAACATACGAATTCAGCCTACTGTGTATGCTTGGAAACGTGGTAGCAAAGACAACATAGGAAAACCTACATGCCTATAGTGCTCCAACATATATATGATCCAGATTCTTTATTCCAATTGAATATATAGGCACTCCTTGGTGATTTTTAATACATTAATGTATTTTGTCTACTTAATGACCATAAATCCCATTTATTAAAGATTTATTATCACAGCAGGATGCAACCATAGATTTGCACCAACAACTATGATTAATGCCCGCTATTATTTATTTTAGTGTGGCGACTTATCAGTTTACCAATATTAAGCTATCTTGGTTTTGGTGACCGGAGTAAAATGTAGATCAGTTTAGCAATTTCATGGGTAACTTTCTATGCTCAAAGCTAATAAAGCCAGAGGGGCCTTTTATTATTGGGAAGCTGCAAATGTTTGAAAGCCGTTTTCCTCTTTTATCCTAATCTTAATTTTGGACAGTCCCACCATACATGAATCATAGTGCCCAATGATGAGCATGTCGAACATTTGTTAGAGGTATTGTAAAAACAGGCTAGCTTAGGAGTATAATACCAATGATAGAGGATTTCTCTATTTCGTTCCAAATGGGAAGTACATTTGTATATGGAGTTTATTATTGGATAGGACATAGTCCACTGTGAAGGTAGAAACTGCTCTCCAAGTCATTTGCCGATTCTGATTTGTATGATATATTTAAACAAGAATTAGGAAGCATTTTAGAACAGTAAGATATACCCTTTTTCCGCAACAGTAGATAGAAGCCAAATTTAAAGTTGAGAAATAGTTTGCAAAATGGAACTTTGGAAAGGAGCCAAAGCATGTCTTTGAAGATATTTGTAAAAATCTTGTTTAGGAGAAACACTTTAGATGGAGTAATAAAATCCATTATATTTTCTGACCAAGAGGTTTTTAATTTACCATTGGCTTTCCACATATACAAATTTAGAAATGGTATATGTACCTCTAAAATTGCCACATCACAATGTAGAAAATTACATATGTATGGGTTACTATTCTTATTGCTCCATATTTAAAATAACCTTTATGGTGGGTGATTTGTTTCAGTCTTCTTAAAGACCGCCGTGGCATACAAAAGATCTGTCGGTAAATTCCCCCCCCCCCCCCCCCCCCTAAAAAAAAAAAAAAAAAAAAATTACAATTAGACCCAAATCTTAAAAGTACCATCCTGCCATATGTATTTTGCTTGATCTAGTAGAGTGGGATGGTATTGCAATATAGGACAACTCAAACCTCCATCTTTTACTAGGTTGAATAGCATTGCAGATTTAACTCTTGCATTAGATTTTTTAAACTGCATAATTGTTTGAAAGAGTTGTAAATAAGATATTGAGAGATACATTTGGATATCTTTAAATAGATAATTTTGGTTTAAATATCTTGATTGTCGCGATTCTACCCAACCATGAAAGTCTCTAAACATTTAGTTTGGCAAAATTAAGAGGTAAATTTACTTCATAAAGATCGTTTAATGTCTAGGTGACATTTATTCCCAAATAAGCAAGTGACTTATTTACCCACTTGTAAGGGAAATCATGCCCGAGGCGGAATTCTACTGTCTTTGGTAGGCTTATGTTTAGTATCAAAGATTTAGAATTATTGACCTTATAGTAGGTGTCACTAAAAGCTGAGATAATATTGGAGACCTACGGAAGTGTGTTCTCTAAAAAGGAGCACATCAAGACCGTGTTATCTGCAAAAAGGTTTGTGATCTTGCAAGTTCACCTGAATCCCCTTAAAGTTTGTAAAGGTTTACATTTTTTTGGCCAGAGGCTCCATGATTGCAAAAATTAAAGAGTGGACACTTGTCGAGTGCAGTTTGTGACTGAAAGGAAATTAGATGTAAAGACCCTGGCTGATGGAGATGAGAAAAAAGCTGTATAGGACCCCTAAATCAAAATTTACACAGGACCGATCTCAAGTATCCCCAGTTTACGTGGTCGATTGCATTCTCCCCATCCAAGAATAGGAGAAGAGAAGGCATCCTACATTCCAACATATAGTGAATAATGTTAGTCTTCTGGTAGCGTCTCCCGTCTGTCTGTTTTTTACAAAACCAACTTGGTCATAATTTACCTAAAATAGGTAGGGAAGTAAATTTTATTTGTAGTCATTTTTGAGTGATGTTTAAACTGCTGTTTGAGAGATCGGCCTGAAATTTTCTGTGCTGTCTTTAGTCTTGCCTGGCTTCGGCAAGGTTATTGTAGCATTGAGCATCTCAAAAAATAAGCTGTTACCTTTTAAAGTACCATTGAAAAGTTGCAGAAGATTGGACGATACGATGTGTGTAAATGTTTTGTAGTGTACTCTTGGTCAGTCCATCTGGACCAGGTGACTTATTAGATTTTCTTGTCTTTGTCCGCGTGGAATTTCTATCTTTTAATCTAATCTGTTTTGCTGTAAAGTTGAAATAGTGAAAGAAATGTAACTGCAATATGCAGTCAGCACAGTTCTATATGTTCTTGCCTTTTGTCATCTTTTTCTAGGATATAAAGGTTTTGCGGGCTGTGTACACGTGAGCGTGCCACAAAGGTGTCCATGAGAAAAACATGTTTTTACTAAATGTACATCTGCTACCTAAAGTGTTTGGTCTTAAACCTTAATGATCATCATCACAAATGCTATGGTCATCAGATTCTTGGATTTCAGTACTTTTCGCAACTCAGTCTCTGCTAGAGCTACGCACTAGATTTGACTTGAGCTTGCACAGCATATTAATAGAACAAAAAATTAATCAAAAATCTGATTAAAAAAAAAAGTTTCTTAAACAACTGAGGTAAAATAAAAGCTGTACTATGATTGCTTGTTATACTGCTAAGATTAAATTAATGCTGTGCTGTGATTAATTGCTATGGGCAACCAATGTTCTTTAAAATCTCAACCCATGTTAATGTGTAGAGATGGCGAGCATACTCGTCCGAGCTTGATGCTCGTTCGAGTATTAGGGTGCTCGAGATGCTCGTTACTCGAGACGAGCACCACGCGGTACTCGTCTCGATTAAACGAGCACTGACCATTGAATTCAATGGAGCCGGCAATACAGCCGACAGCATTGAAAGCAATGGGCTGCCGGCGAGCGCTGGATGAATTTTCGGGAAGGGCTTAAAAATATAAGCCCTTACCTGAAAATCATCCTAAAATGTGTAAAAAAAAAAAAAAAAAAAAAAAAAAAAAAAAAAAATGTATGCTCAACTTTCCGCTGCAGCCGGGGTTCAGCCGCATCTAACCGGCAGTTCTCCTGAACTGCTCTCTGTAGTATTCAGCAGGTGGGGATTTAAAATCCCCGCCTGCTGAATGAGCTGCCTCTGATTGGTCACAGCCTCACCAATCAGAGGCAGCTCATTCAGCAGGCGGGGACTTGAAATCCCCGGCTGCTGAATACTACAGAGAGCAGTTCAGTAGAACTGCCGGCCAGACGCGGCTGAACTCTGGCTGCAGCGGAAAGGTGAGTATACATTTTTTTTTTTTTTTTTACACATTTTAGGATGATTTTCAGGTAAGGGCTTATATTTTTAAGCCCTTCCAGAAAATTCATTCCGCGCTCGCCGGCAGCCCATTGCTTTCAATGGAGTCGGCTGTATTGCCGGGTCCATTGAATTCAATGGGCTAACATTGTTCTTCTCTGCCACAGCTGTTAAAGCTGTGGCAGAGGAGAACGATCTTTATGCTGACAGTGGGGGGGGGGGGCCCACTCTTGCTGCTATTGTGGCTTAATAGTGGGACCTGGGAACTTGAGATGCAGCCCAACATGCAGCCCCTCGCCTGCCCTATCCGTTTCTGTGTCGTTCCCATCACTTTCGTGAATTTCCTAGATTTTCACAAATGAAAACCTTAGCGAGCATCGGCGAAATACAAAAATGCTCGAGTCGCCCCTTGACTTTAATGGGGTTCGTTACTCAAAACGAACCCTCGAGCATCGCGGGAAGTTCGACTCGAGTAATGAGCACCCGAGCATTTTGGTGCTCGCTCATCTCTATTAATGTGCCTTTTGTTTGTTTTAATACTGGGCAATGTGTGGCATCCCTGCTAGCTTAATAATCGCATATGTGCTGCAACTACGTCTGTCCACGCATGTCTGCCTGTTTGGGGAGGCCTAGCTTATGATGTGCACCCCCTTCCCCTGTGCCTCGCCATGCGGCGCCATTGGGGGAGCGGAGGTGTCTGCTCATCACCAAAAAAAAACTTTCTTGCGCTCCCTAGAGAACTGTATAAACTTTTGGGACAAAAGTTGCCCATGTTCTTTCTAAAACTATCTCCCTGCCAAATTTCATCAAAACTGGCTCAGTGGTTTATATGTGAGAAGGTAACTGACCGTTACTTTCGTATTTATAATTGTAGGGATGAGAAAAGCTAAAAGCAAAAAAAACAAAGTAAACACATGGGGTATAATAGAAACCTAGTATGGAAAATATATGCTTACTAAATGACATGTCCCATGCTCCTATACTTTTGGTATTTAGCAAGCAATGAGATTTTCTTGGACAATAGGTTGAAGCAGTGTGTTTACACACAAGGCGATCGCAGCTGATATTTAACACAAATGCTCCCTAAACACCTATGTACTTTTTGATGTTAGACATAATCTTTAGTGACAAAAAGAAATGAGGCACAATATGTTGAACTACAATGCATTGTGAAATTTGAGAAGATGGAATAGACAGTCTTGACAGCAGATTGTGGTGAACTTCTTTTTCAAGAGCCGTCACTCAAAAGCTTGTAGTGGTTTGCAGCAGTAATTGAACTGCAGTTTCTTCTCTGCTCTACAGATGCTAAGATAAACTAAACCTTTAAATACTATTACAGCAAAAATATAACTGGCAACCTCAAGAAATGAATACTTTTCCTCTAGTCCCTATGAACTTTTTCTCGATGTGAATATATATATATATATATATATATATATATATATATATATATATATATATATATATATATATATATATATATATATATATATATATATATATATATATATAATCATTCAGATATAGCTTTTTTGGGTCCTATCATGAGATACAATTTGTTATTACAGATTATTCCAGGGAAACAAAATACAACAGTCTAATACTTATTTATGGTCTTCAGCTTGTGAAAAAGACATTTTGATTAAAACCGCTATAGCAGATGTGATTTTGTTTACATTTTTTAGAGTTTTTGAATGTTTTATATTTTAATTTTTCTTTTACTTTTGAATAGACTGAAACACATTTTTTTGCCTTTTATTTACTCCCCCTAGGGAACTGATTACTTATATTTTCTATAGTGTTCAATGTACTTCAGTATTGCAGTACATAGGTATTTTGAACATTGCCTGCCACAGGTATAGCTTGATCAGTATTTATGCGTGGCAGCCCTGGGAGCTTTTACTAGGCTCCGGGCTGCCATGCTAGTGTATCGTCACCCCTCAGTCCTACTAATTGTTTAAATGTGCCGTTGACCATGGCATAGTCCACTTGGGCTATGAGAGATAAACCTGGTTTCAGCATTTTACAGCCGCTGCCGGAAACAGCTGATGGCCACCTGGTGTGGAGCAGACTTAAATCCATAAATCCCTCACAGCCGCACGATGTATATTTACTTGATGGGTCAGGAAGGGGTTAATATGTATAAATGTACATGTGACCTGGAGGAGTGAGAAAAATGGCTAGCAGGGAGGAGGAGGACATAATGAAGCGGCACTGGAGAGGAGGGAAAAAAGTATTGCAGGGGGAAAAAAACACTGCATAGTGCTTATGGCCAACAACTAATTCTGTAAACGGGTGGTGCTTACAGTGGACCTTTTAACCCTTTCCAATCCAATTTGTATCCTGGCTTTCCCAGGGGTCTTACTCTTTTTCTGCCGTTATACAGCAACGCTATCTGCTGGCTAAAGTCAGTACTGCATAAGGTAACGTGTTGGATAGGCTCCAACAGCTGAGGGGCTGGCAATATACAGTAAGAACCCCAACAGATGTCTTCCAACATCGGAGCTGTACAGCCTTAGCCCTTTCCCATCCACTGACCTCTGAAGACATTATGATTTAAGGCTCCAATGGTGAAAGACGTGCGTCGAGTTCATTGGATAGTTCTCGCTTTATTAGCACACTATATGGAAATGGTGATTTTTAGGCTAGAGAAGCATTGTGAAGAAATCTTCATGCATGGATAGTTCTCTTGACATCGTCCACCTATGATAGGAATTTTTTTGGAGAAAAGTAGTGATCTACTCCTTTTTAAAAGGTTTTACCATCTCTAATACAATAGCACATTGGAAAAATGCCAAAAATGTCTGATAGGAGCAGGTTCCAATTCCATGACTCCCACCTATAGGGACAATGAGGGTCGTCTTCCCTGTTTGCACTTGAAAAATGAAGACCATGTAGCTCTCTCCACTGTAGTGTGTGTTGCTAATACAGCTGAATGCTTCCCAAAAACCACAAGGAAGATGGCCACACACGTCCGTTTCTCCAACTCCCCTACTCCTTTCTGGAGTACCACAGGAGTTGAGAGACTCCCATTTCAATGCTATATGACAATCCTAAAGAGATCATATCCTGCTTTCATGCAATGCATTACTCCTGTCATTGTTACAAGGCATGTATAAAGAGTAACCTTGACTTGCAGAAATGCTGCCTCCTAATGGCCTATTTGCAAGCAATGTTTATCACTCAAAATTCATCTAAATGACTGCTTTTGAGCAAAAACCGTTGTGTGTAAATGTGTGCCCATCATGCACTTACCGTGCAATGTCCGTTCATCGTTGACTACAGGTCTACATGAAATCTGTGGTTCCTGTTAGACTGTATGCTGAGTTCTTTGCGGGCAGCGCTGGTAACAGTGCATGCAGCCAGCAGCGGAACGATGGACATGTATTTAGAGAACAGACAACCCACTGTTCTCTAAATGCATACAAATAAAGCTAGTAAGCTACTAATGGGCTAACCAGCCCATTAGTAACTAATGCTAAGTCGCTCAAAACTGTCAAACTGATGAATTTTGAGCGATCATCTTTGCACGTAAAAAGGGCTTCATAGGTGGCGCTGAAGAGGAATTGTTTCATCTCCCTTATTTGCTTATTACTCCTCTGACATGGCAAAATCATATGAGCACAACACAGACAGGCATGTCTGTGACCAGATGGCTGGTAGACTAATAGAATTGTGTTGTGAGCTGCATGTTGCACCGTACTGCATGATGTTTACCCTTGTTGTACAAAGTATATTCGGTGAGTAATACCCAACGTAAGACTGATGGACTAATATTTAATAAATAGAGATGAGCGAGTATACGCACTAAGGCACATTACTCGAGCGAGTAGTGCCTTAGCTGAGTATCTCCCCGCTCATCTCTAAAGATTCGGGGGCCGGCGCGGGTAACAGGTGAGTTGTGGGGGGGGGGGGGGGGGGGGGCGGGAGAGAGGGAGAGTGAGATCTCCCCTCCGTTCCTCCCCGCTCTCCCCCGCCGACCCCCCGAATCTTTAGAGATGAGCGGGGAGATACTCGGCTAAGGCACTACTCGCTCGAGTAAATTGCCTTAGCGAGTATACTCGCTCATCTCTATTAATAAATGATTCTGAGAATATAATATGCTGGGCAACTCTAGTAACCCAATATTCTTAAAATGGGGTACATTATATTCAAGTCTTTCCTTGATGTTCTACGTGCCGTAAAGCAAATGGAGATCAATCATCAAAGATTTAGGTTTAGAGCCCTAGATCAGATCTGTATACTATTTGGTCAGTTATTACTTTAAATACGTCTTTTTACTAAATGGCTTTAAGGTAAATGATGCGATCTGTGATATCATACTTAGCCTGTCAGAGGTCCACCCATGCCCATTAAATATGAACAATATTAACTTTGCATTACTTGAAAGCAAGATTTTGTATATCTTTGCCAACTGTATGATCATTTACCAAACCCTCGGGACAATTCAAAATGAGCTATGTAGTAAATCAATATAAAAGGCATCAAGAATTTAACATAGTCCAAAAGACAACCTAAAGGCTTAAGAATGTTTTAAATACAGTATAAAAAAAACCTTATAACAGCGTAAGATGGAAGGTGAAGAAAACATTTGAATTAAGGTCAACTTTAAGTTAACTTTATACTGTAAGATTATTAATGTATGAAGAAAAACCACGGCTAATCCTCTGTCGATAAACGGAATATATGGTAACAAAGCATAGAGAAATAGGCAGTGAGTGCTCTGTGCTGTATTCCAGGCCAAATGCTGGAATAAATTGGTCAGTGGCTTGACATAAGCATATTTGAAGCCTCATGTAGCTTCTTGTGTATGTCTACCAGCTATGGCAATATGGTACATTTTGTAGATGTTTTCCACAATTTAATGCTTAATAAAAAAGACAGTGGATTTGCTGTTTATGGACCTTCTTCATTTTATGTATAGTAATGGATACATAGCTACCGTGTTTGCCTGAAAATAAGACAGTGTCTTATATTAATTTTTGTTGGAAAAGGTTTAACTTTTTTACATGTACGCTGCCTGGACACTATTTAAATTGACTTCTTTTATTAACTGTCAGCAGGGCTTAATTTTGGAGTAGGGCTTATATGTCAAGCATCCTTAAAAAAGCCTAAAAAATCATTTTGCATCCTCAAACATTCTGGAAAATCATGCTATGTCTTATTTTCAGGGTATGTCTTATATTCAGGGAAACAAAGTATGTATAACTGTTTTCTAACAATTCATAAGCTTGTGGATTACTTTACTTGGAATTAGATCAGTACTTCTAAAAAGGTTAAGATCATCCATTTACTTGTATTGAGGGTAAAGCGAATGATACAGCATGGGTAAAGAATTTGTCCATGGGTAAAGCATTTCACAGCTACTATATTTAGTATTTTTATATGTACAGAGATGCAAGCACATCATCACAAATAGTTGTTTAAAAATGTTGTCCCACTTGTAGCTGTTTTGCTGCAGGGAGTACACAGCTCTGTACATTGCAAAGTGGCCTGACTTGGTACTGCAGGCTGAGTCATTCACTTGAACTTGCAGTACCATGCTGGGCCAAAGCACAATGTACAGAGCTTATCTACGTCCTGCAGCAAAACACCTAGAAGTGGGACAACCCCTAAGACTGTTGTGTTTTTTGGGGGGGGGGTTTAGGCTTCTTTCACAGTTTCTTTGTGGCTTTTTCTATACCTCAAAGAAGCCTTTAAAAAGCTAGCGTTTTTTTTTAAGTGGTACATGTTTTTTGGTTGTTTTCTTTATAACTCTCTCTAAACTTTTTTTTTTTTCTGTTGGTTTTTGTGTTCTGTGGAGATGCCCATGTAAGAATGGCAGAAATGAATGCCAAACCTACAGCCTGCTGCAATTGCAAACACAACACCAGTGATCCAAAGACACATGAAAAGTGAAAAAAGCCACACAAAAAAACACCCTGTAGTGAGTTTAATATTTACTTATTAACTTCTAGCTGAAGCAATTTTTGCCACAAATGATAGGAAAAACGCCATATAACTATGGCATTTATCATTAAATTGCTACTTGTGAAACAATCTTTAAAGGGATTCTCGAGGAAAACCCTTATCATTTCCAGTTGTACCAGTTTTCATGAATGAGACCGATCGACACATTGAGATATAATAATCACTGGCCCTCATTTGTACTGTCCAAGGCTGACAGGAAGAAAGGACGCCCAACCATCCCGAGAATGATGAGGGCACAGAGCTAGTGTATCCTAGCAATATACATCACTTCTTATGAGAATACATCTTTAACCCGTTAATGACCAGGCTGTTTTGGATCTTAAGGACCAGACACTTTTCTGGGATTTTACCCATGTGGTGCTTTTACTGCCCTATTTAGTTTCCTTTAGCTACAAAAATTATTGCTGCATTTTTTTTTTCCCCATGACATATAGGGTTATTTTTTAAATCTTTTCATAGCGTCCATCATGACAGCACACATGGAGGTTGCCCCGCCTGTGTTCCTTGGGACAGGAAGAGGAGTTCTTTAAAAGGCCACCTCCCACTGCTTGACTCTAGTGTCTTCCTGTCCCAAACGGACACAGGTGGGGAGTTCTCTGTGCTGTGGATGGAGGCTGCAGGCTGCATACCCCTACTCACCGGGCGCGGGGTATCCGGCTAGGGGAGGCAGTTCCGTGGCTCCATCCTGACTATCGGCACCATCAGAGGGGAAGGAGCTGCAGGTGCCGCTGCTCTGCGCTCCTGTTCCCCAACATCTAGCGGCGACGCAGCGGCCGGCTTCCGGGTTTGGTGATGACATCAGACGGTGCGATGACGTCAGATGCAGCGCTGGTGCTTAAAGGCGCTAAATTCAAAATGGCAAATCTTCCTACATGGTTCTCAGGCTCTTTTTTTGCAGAGCAGATGCCATGGACAGTGCTAGGGGAGAAAAGGGGATTGGGCCAACCGTAAGTAGTCCACTTAGACAAAAAATTGAAATTTTTTGTGAGTAGTTTTTCACACGTGGTATCAGTAATGGCTTCTCCTTATAGGAGGAAGCATTAAAAACTAAACAGGAGAAAAAGAGGATAAAAAAATGCGTGTTATGCACCAAAAAATTGTAAGATAATGCTCAGAGACCAATTTGCTCAGACTGCACTTCAAAATAGTGAAGGACGAGCAACAAAACCTACTACAAGGCATTCGGGAGATGGTCCGTGAGGTAGTACAAGCTCTAAAGGAACAATTCTTTGACTCCCAGCCAGGGCCGTCCAGGAAAAGAGCCTGCACTAGGGATTATGAGGTCTCTTCACCTGAACACTCTGAGATGGAAGATTCAGACGATTCATCTGAAGTGTCAACCCCTGCGCCAGAAGAAGAGAAAAAATATTACTTCTCTAATCTGGACCTGGAAGAACTAATTTCTGCGGTATGCAATACCATGGAAGTAATGGATATACCGCAAGTTGAATCAGTACAGGACGAAATGTTCGGGGGTCTCAGAACCCGTCGCAAAAATTTTTCCCGTCAATGAAAATTTGCGGAATATGATTCTCGATGAGTGGCATAAACCCAGACGGGACTCCATCATCCAGTAGGTGAAAATTTAGAGAGACTTTCCTTCACCACAGAGGATGCCTCTCTCTGGCGTACAAAGGTGGACATACAAGTAGCAAAATTAACCAAGAAAACAGCGCATTCATTTGAGGATAGTTTCCAACTTAAAGACCCAATAAAGCGAAAAATGGATGGGTACTTAAAAGGGGTGTGGGAGTCAGCTACTACAGTCGTAGAAGCCAACGTAGCGGCCACGTCTGTGGCTAGATCCCTATACCTATGGCTTGACCAACTAGATTCCCACCTCCACTTGAAGACCCCTAGGGAGGAAATCCTCAAGTGCCTGCCACTGATCAAAAAAACTACAGCTTTCCTAGCGGATATATCAGGGGAATCCGTTAGGTTTGCTGCAAGAAGTGCAGGACTGGGTAACTCTGCTAGGCGAGCTTTATGGCTCAGATCATGGGCAGGAGAACAGACGTCAAAATCCAAATTGTGTACGATTCCCTTCCTGGGCGAGTACCTCTTCGCTCCTACCCTGGACAAGATTCTGGAGAAAGCGGCGGACAAAAAGCTAGGATTTCTGACCGATTATCTTCCCAAGAAAACAGTACCCTTCAGAAGAGATTACAATCCAAGGGGAAAGAATAAGGAAAAGTTGAGTAGGTGGTCATACCCAAAAGGGGGTAGAGGGAGAACCTCGGGGTTTCCCTCCAGGCCCGATCCAAGATAAAGACGTTACCGTGGGGGGTAGACTTCAGTACTAAGAAAATTGGCTGCAGATTTCAAAAAGCCCCTGGGTTCTGCATGTGGTCTCTTCGGGTTTTAAAATAGAGCTAAACTGAAAGCCCTCCAAAATTTTCTGCATAACACCGCTGTAATCTCCTGGCCTCCAAGAGCGATTGGAGGAGGGTGTCTTTAATTTAATTTAATTAAAAAAAGGAGCAGTTATTCCAGTCCCTGTGGTAGAACTGGGCAGAGGTGGTTGTTCCTGTTAATTTTTATTTCACAAACCAAACGGCTCCTTTTAGACTTATTTTGAACCTCAAAGGTTTAAATGCGTACGTGAATAACCATGCATTCAAAATGGAAACAATACGCTCGGCAGTCCCCTTAATAGGTCCCGGTAGTGTTATGTGCACAATAGATTTGAAAGATGCATATTTTCATATCCCCATTCGTGCAGCATCTCAAAGATTTGAGATTTGCGGTTTTTATAAATAGCATTATTTACCATTTTCAATAGGGCTACTATAAGTAGACCTATTTGCATTAAGAAAAAATGCAAAATGCCAGGACTTTTCTCTAGATCCTGTGGACCAGCTGTTAGCAGTAGACGCACTGTCCCAGGGATGGGAAATGTCCTTAGCCTATGTGTTCCTTCCTTTACCTTTGATAGCCAGATGCCTACAAAACATCTTACGCAGTCGTATTACCATAATCATTGTCCCGCTCTGGCCAATAAGACCGTGGTATCCAATGTTGAACTCGCTGGCAATACAATCCCCGATAGCGCTACCCCTCAGAGTATCTTCCATCCCAGGGCCCAGTATTTCAGAAAAACCACAGGCTAAAGTTGACAGCCTGGCTGCTGAAAGCCAGAGGCTAAAAAAACAGGGACTTTCCGACAAGGTGATTGATACTTTATTCAAGAGTCGGAAAGTAGTTACCTCAAAAATCTATTACAAAGTATGGGGAAAATTTTGCACCTGGTATAAACAAGAGTCTGGATATAGATTGCAAGATTTTGTTAAAATCTTAGATTTCTTGCAGGCAGGACTAGATAAAGGCCTCAGCCCTAGAACATTACGGGTACAGACGGCAGCTCCTAGTGCCCTGTTCAGTATTAGACTCATGGAAAAGAGATGGATAAAAAGGTTCTTAAAAGGAGCTGATAGATTAAAACCTTTTGTGAGGGGATTGACACCCTCATGGGATCTTAATATAGTTCTTGAAGGCCTTTGCGATTCCCCCATTCAAACCCATTAAACAAATTTCGGTTATAAGTTTATCCATGAAAGTTGCTTTTTTGATTGCCATTACATCTGCTAGGAAAATCGGCGAATTACAGTGTTCATCAAGTAGAAAACCCCACTTAAGGGTCCTAGAGGACAGTGTAATATTCAAAAATACTCCAGACTTCTTACCAAAAGTCGTGTCCCCCTTCCATATAAATCAAGAGATAATACTGCCTTCCTTTTGTCAAAATTTTATTAACAGTAAGGAACAGCGACAACATAGTCTGGATGTCCATAGAGCGGTAAACATGTACAAGTTACTCAAACCTTTCGGAAATCAGATTTTTTCCAATTTCAAGGCGCCAATAAGGGCAGGCCAGCTTCAAAAGATACCATAGCCAGATGGATCAAATTGGCGATCCAGGAGAAGTACAAAACCAGAGGTTTGGCGGCTCCAGAGGGGACGAATGCACATTCTACCAGGGCTCTTGCTGCCTCTTGGGCTGAACGCAGGGGGGCCTCAATAGATCAGATTTGCAAAGCAGTAACCTGGTCCAGTATCAATACCTTTGCAAGACATTATAGACTAGATCTCCATTCAAATAGAGAACTGGCCTTTGGGTGAAAAGTGCTCCAGACAGTGGTCCACCCCCCCCCCCTTAAAGATCTAATGATTTGGTATACCTCCATGCGTGCTGTCAGGGTGGACGTGATGGAAAGACAAGAATTATTTCTTACCAATAACTCTAATCCTTTTCCATGAGTCCATCATGACTCCACATACTTTCCGCCCTTGTACAATTTATAGTGCATGTACATATGATTGTCTTTCAGTGCTAAAAAAATAAAACTGGGCCACGTATCCGTTGTGGTGATTTGGAAGTCACTCGAGTCAGGCGGTGGGAGGTGGCCTTTTAAAGTACTCCTCTTCCTGTGCCAAGAAACACAGGTGGGGCAACCTCCATGTGTGCTGTCATGATGGACTCATGGAAAAGGAATTAACGGTAAGAAATAATTTTTTTTTCACTGACCTTTTTTTCCCGTTTATTTAGCTAAATAAATTTTTTAACATTTATACTTATATTTTTTTTAAATTCGGTATACTGTATTTATGCAAAAATAAAGTACGAGAATGGGTTCCTCTAGTTTCGTTCGTTTTGATATAATAGTATGTAGGGTTCTGGTTTACAGGGCACATACAGCAACGGTTTTGGTTGGCGTCTGCTTTGTGTTTTCTTTCTTATGTATATATTCTGTAATTCTTATTTACTTGTGTATGTTATGTTTTCTACTGTATGACATCATGGGGGAAATAGTTGCGACCCCTGGGGACATACACATGTTTTGTTTTTTTTACTTTTCCACTGTAGCTTGGGCATCCATAGGAGCCCCAGTTACAGGGAGAAACATCCCCTGTAGTGACATTGGTCACTGGGAGAGCTGGCCAGGGTTTCATATGACCCTCCAGCTCTGTTTTAGCAGGGAACCCTGGCTGTCACATGTACTCAAAGAAGGAAAAGGCAGGAAGGGTTAAATAACCCGGAGGAGAAGGCAGGAGTGCTATCAGCTGTCAAACAGCTGATAACCTGTCCTGCCTCTTATTAAGGCAGGAGGCTCAAAGCGCCGCCGTAATTTTAGTATCGGTGGGATTTTCAGCCCAGGACCAGGCGCTGTATATTTACCGTCCCTTGGCTTTAATGGGTTAAAGAAACTAAAATTGATAACTTTTATATCAATTACACTTGGATATTTTTTACGTCATTCACATGCAGTAGTGTCAAAATATTTATTGACTGTAATGTGTGTTTAATATAAAAATAAAAGATTTATTTGCAGAATAAACAAGATAATTTGTGGTTGCAATAATGGAATGTCAGAAGGTATTTCTGATATAAGGATTATAAAAGGCAAGGTCACTTTGAAGCATAGTAAGCTATGTGCTGATGACACATATTTCCAAGTAGGATATATATTGTTCAATAATACGCTGCTGGAAAGATCATGCTATCTGTTTTATTAGCTCCACAGAATTGAAAGCTTTGACATTGGTCTAACTGTGCTGGATTGCAATCAGTATTTTATTTCAGAGAAAATTCATAAGGCTCCACTTTTAATAGTCTTGACCTGTTTACAACAAACCCATGTAATGAATTTCCTACACCAGTTATCATTACAATATATATTGATCTAATCTATGGATTTCATTCATGTTTATTTGCTTATTGCTTACATTCCACTTTGTTTCTAACGAAGCATTTAATTGCTTCACGTTACATCCATCAATTGAATGCAGAATCCAATACTTAGAAGCATTATATGTGAGCTGTTGTAGTTCTTTCCCCAAACACTAAACTACGTGAATAGACATTTCAGGTATTTCACAACATGTAATGTAGTAGGTCTAATATATTTTAGCGATACCTTTGTATATATTAGGATTTTACTCCTGTATGGACAGGAGACGTTTAATGGTGGTTAAAATGTATATATGCGTGTTTGATGGGCTTGAAAAATCATGACTTAATCACAGTGGGTCCCATTCTCTCAGCCTAGCCACTAATCTTCCTTGCTGGTTTTATCCACACTCTTACAAGTACGACTGAATTCAGATAGTGATGATCAGTTAGTAGAATAATTGGATTGTGTCAGTATCGGGCCGATTTCACAAAAAATAATGAATCGGGATGGTCGATTCAGAATGCAATTAAACACAGCAAGAGTAACTTGTCCCCAATGCAGCCAAAGCCCCCCGAACTGCATGGTAATAGAGCTACACATTTGGGGTACAAAGTCCCCCCCCCCCCCCCCCAAAATTGGTAAATGTAGTGTACAGTGATGTGATGGTCAACCATAGCACAGGAATGTCACTGAAAATAAAATAGGACCCACATAGGTTCTCTTTGATCAAAAATTGTGCCAAGGAGGACAGTCAGATTTTAAAACCAATGTTATAAATTTTCCAAGGATAATTTTTACCAAGCAAACACAATACCGTGAAAACACGGGCCTGAAATTCTATCAGGTGTGCACAACACAAGCATGGGCCTCCTACCCCTCCTCAACGGAAAAAACAGAAGGGTAATCAAAAATTATGCCAATGGAGACAGCAGTTGCAGTGCTTTTTTTAAAAGCAGGGTCATAGATTTGGCAAAGGACCAATTCTACCAGGTGAATAGCCAAGCACAAGCCTTCTCCAAATGAAAGCAATAGCACTACAGCTGTTCCTTTGTGCTTTCAAAAACTTTTGTTTTGGGAGAATGAGGGGTGAGGAAGGGACAGACAAGGATGAATGTCCTGCAAGTCTTAGGGTATTATAAAACATAGACCCACTTTTGGTTCCGTAGCCCACCTGCCAGACATTGACCCAACGTGCTGTTAAGGATATGTAATGCCCCTGACAATGCTTGCTGGACCACATGTTCATGGTCAGGTGCACTCTGCTACTGATGGCATTCAGAAATGTCAGGGATACGTTATCATTCATAGTGTGGGACATATACAGCTTTTTGGGCAAAGAAATGGCAGCTGAGCATCTGGTTTTGTGTATTAGTATGGGTAATCATGTTAAAGAAGTTTGTGTCCACTAGCCTGAAGGCAGCTTTCCGATTGCAAGCAGCTGTGCGAGGCTTGTGTTCAGGCATTGTGCTCATGGAGGGTTGGAGTGTTTTTTGTTTTGTTCCCGTAGATGGTGGGTGGAGGGCTGGCTGCTGACCTGGGACACGCTGGATTGTGCAGTAAATGTTAATGTTGGTAAAGATGGTGGTGGAGATTCAACTTCTGCCCTGAGTTTCTGGCTTCTGGCTCTAAAAACTGCAGCCTGGTCATCAATTGTGGAGGAGAGGCCTGAAGTAAGCATTCTATTGCCAATACACAAAACTGGCTCTCTTCTTAAAGGCTACTGCATTAACAGGGAAATGAAGGAAGATGCCGCTACAGCAGCGGAAGAGGGAGCAGGATGAGGGTGACTTTTTTCTCTCTGGCCCAGCCGAGTTCTTCAAGGCAGTAAATGGTTGGAGTTCATCTTGCTGTTCATACCCTTTGTGTTGTTTGCCTAAATTCTTGCTGTAGATCTTATAGATGACCACTTTTCTGTTTATCATCTGTGGTTTCAAAGAATGCCCAAGCTGCACACGTCCCATGAACGAGACCTAGCTGTGGGAAGGATGTTTGTGCAATTAGTAATAGTTGATGGTGATGGCATGGCTCTTATGTTTTTCTGTGATATGCTGCTCCCTGTCTTAACATGGTGCTGCCTCATGTCTGTCTCTTCCTCCACCCCCTCGTGAGCTGATATGACTCCCTGCCTGTCCATGTTGGGCCATATGAATAGTAACCAAACAGCAGCACCAAGCCAATATACACCATATAATAGGTGTGGAGGAAGATAATAGATACTCGCCGTGCACGCCTGCCAGGTCTCGGACACTGAGGAGCCAAAGTAAACTGGAAGCAAGTTGTTTTTGGAAGGCAGCACTGGTCCAGGGGAGATCAGCCAAGAGACAGAAGGTATTGCTGATATATCATCCTTTATTGGTGAATACAGATCCAGAAGTAAAACAGCATGGCGACGTTTCGACGGCTGCTGCCGTCTTTGTCAAAGCTTTGACAGATGACAGCTGCGGTAGGGGATCCAGCTGCCGGCATCCTGTAATTGTTTTCAGGTAAGGGCTTTAAATATAAGCCCTTCCCTGAAAAACAATGAAAAGTGGTGGTGAAAATAAAAAAAAATCATACTCCTCTTCCCTCAGCCAATCAGAAGCTGATGTTTCAGCAGGTGGAGATTTTAAATCCCCGCCTGCTGAAAGAACTGCTTTGAAGAGTCAAGGACAGTGCAGAGAGGATGTGGCTGAGCCCCGGCAGCTGAAGGAAGGAGAGTATGCTTTTTATTTATTTTTTTTTCACCACCACTTTGCTTTATTTTTCAGGGAAGGGCTTATATTTAAAGCCCTTCCCTGAAAAATAAATACAGGATGCCGGCAGCTGGATCCCGTACTGCAGCTGTGGGGATGAAGAATTCCTTTGCTGCATCTGTCACAATGTGGCAGGTGCAGCAGGGAATTATTTTTCATTCGTGGGGATGAAAGAAACATCTGCCGCATGTGGCAGATGTGTTCATCCCCATGGGGACACGGCAGTGGCGGACAGGTGAGTATTTTTTTTTACACTAAAATTCTTGTTTTTCAGGGAAGGGCTTATATGTAAAGCTCTTCCCTGAAAAACAATTCAGCGGTTCCGGCAGACCATTGTCTTATTTGGAGCCGCCGGCAGCAGCTGCGGCTCCATTAAAGACAAAGTGTGCATTCCCTGTGGTGCACACATGTCCTATCTCTGCAGGCACACGCTTGTAAAGCCCGGACATGTGCACACACCATAGGGAATGCATTGGTTCTAATAGAGTGCATGCACAAAAACATGCTCGTGTGAAGCCACCCGAAGTCTGTAAGGTCTGCAAATTCGTAGTGGCCAGACTCATGACTAAATAACTTCTAAGGCTACAGACACACTGTACTTGTCGTTTAAAATTTTTTTCTTTTGTTTTATATTAACAAAAAACACCCCTAACTAAAAAAACCACAATACCTGCACATCACTATATTTAAGAACAGGACACATAATATAGCTTGCTGCATAAGGCCTGCAAATCTGTAGTAGCCGCATTGGTTTAAATGTTTGTAGTCCCTAACAGTGTATTTGCCGTTTGCTTGTTTGAGTTTTTTGTTTTATATTAACTAAAAAATACCGCCAATCAAATAAACTACAATCTCTATGTCACACGATATGTAAGAACAGAAGGCCATACAGTAAAGCTTGTATAGTTGGACAACTTTACATGTTTGGCAAAGTTGAATTGAATTCTCACCCTACTGCTAGCTGTGTAAAGTCTGCAAATAGTTTGTAGTGGTCAGATGGACGACTTTGCATGACATCTGAGGCTGCAAACTGGGAACTGCAATATTCCCCATGCCAAAGTATAGTTTGTTTTTCTTTGCTGCTATAAAACCATGACAGCAACAGAAATATGCCCTTTGCCAATGTAAAATTAAAAAAATCGTATTTGTAGATCACCAACTTATTCCGCAGCACTTCAGAGTTTTTATGCCCCACGAGTCCAGGTACTGATTTTACCAAACTCGAAAGGATAGAAAGCTGAATCAACCATGTGGGCATTGAACTCGCAACCTTCAGGTCTGGAGCGAGAGCTTAGGACTGCATTTCTGCTGCCTTAGCACGCTGCGCTACACGAGGCTCTGTATACAGACATTTCATATAAGCATATAAGAATGATTTTGCTTTTTTTTTCTTGGTCCCTCCAATTCAACTCCATTTATCTTCTTTGCTGATATACAAGCTTTAACACCCAGCAGGAATATATCCTTTGATGAATATCTGTCCTTAAGTACAGACCGCATTTTATATAGGCATATAAAAGTGATGCAGCCTCTTTATCCTGTACTCAGGCCGTTGGTTACACTGTGCCTAAAATATATATGACTAGATCATGTGATTCGGGCATCTAATCAAACTGCATGCCATATGCAAGATGGAAGACACATTTGGTGACACCCTCCAGGCACCATAGCTGCCGATTTCCTGCATGCTTATGTCTCAACCAGGCATTATGGGAAATTTGAGTATCCCATGATTTTTGATAAATCAGATTATGCACAGCTGGTTAGACTTGGTGAAAATCAGGTTGGTTTTATCACCCGGCCAAAAAAGAGCAACACTAGTTCTAGATGCCCTGCCTATCAGTGACGGTCACATTGTCTGACTCAAGTACCCTACAGCTACAGTGCCCTCATGACAAAGCCAATACATTGCCCCTTTGACAATCACCCACACACCATTCTTTAATGATAAAAGATTCAGTACTCAACAACTTGAGCAACAGAGATTCGCTTGCCATCCCTTGCAGTTGCAGCCACCATAATTTACCTAGCTGCAATTGAGTTGAAACCTATGCTATAAGTAAACTAAGACCAATCATGAATATTAACATGTGAGCTGAGTATTTTTCAACTTGACATGACTTCAGTATCAAAAAACTGAAGTGGAGTGAGTGGTCTGAGCTTCTGAGGAATACTCATGAGCCCCTTATCAATCACCGTAGTTATAATCAATTTAAGCCAAGTTGAGTTGCATTCTTTTGAAGGCCATGTGTTAATGTTCTATCTGATATCGGCTGTCAGGTCAACCACCCTCAAACAATGCCTTAAGGGGTTGTCCCGCAGCAGCAAGTGGGGTTATACACTTCTGTATGGCCATATTAATGCTCTTTGTAATATACATCGTGCATTAAATATGAGCCATACAGAAGTTATTCACTTACCCCCTCCGGTGTTGGCTTCCCCGTCTCCATGGCTTCGTCTAATTTCTGTGTCTTCTGGCTGCTTTAGATGTGCTTGCGCTGTGCGGTCTTCTGCCTGGTGAATGGGGTCGCTCCGGCGCGCTCGCTGGTCTGCGCGGCGTCATCGTAGCTCCGCCTCCGTCACGTGGTGCCGATCAGCCAATGAGGTGGCTGTATCGGCTGTGTAACGCAAGACAGGAGAAGAAAATCCACGGTGCACCATGGGAGAAGACAGGCGGTGCACCGTGGGAGAAGACCAGCGGCGCCATCTTGAAAAGAAGCTACAGAACGCTGATGCAGGTAAGCGAAATGTTATTTTTAAAAACTAACAAATGCGTTCTTTTTAACAGGGCAGAATGCAGGGGTCTATCGGAAAAAAAAAAAATTGATTTTGCCGCAGGACAACCCCTTTAATATTTCAATGGCCAGTTTGAGTCTTTCAGCACATTTTTAGGTTCATTTTTAATCCATAAAATTGAATGTTCCTTCTCTAAATATATGGCCGTGTCCAACGCTAAAACAAAAACCGTTCTTCTATTCTACAGTGAGTGTCTACCTCGACAGATGGTGTTTAGCATATGCAGATGTAACCTCTCTTATAAAATGACTTGCTCTACATCTGTACATTTACGACTACAAAATTTAGGCATGAAAAATACCTCATTTTCTACACCTGTTTGTTGACTTAACCAAAGTGAGTACGTTTTACAGTAAAACTGCTGAGTAAATTAAACCCTGCTTGCTGATCAGCTGACTACAATGGACTTCCTTACATTCTGTGATATTTTTATTGACTTGGCATATCTTCGATCGCTGCATCTGCTCTGGATGGATCTCTTTGAAGAAGAAAAGTACCAAATTATTTTGAAATTAAACAGTAGCAAGAAAACTAATAAATGTTATAGATGCATTAAAACTCGGTAGGGTTTAGCTTTAATGGTCGCAGCAAAATTCTCATTAAGTCTTTGGCCTTGTGCCTCACCGCATGGGGCAAGCATATTATAATGACCAGCTAAAGCACTCCCTATCGTCGTTCTGGCGTTTTCATTCTACAACCCTGCTGTGAGCTCACTGTACAATATTAAGATTGTTGCAAGCTTTTCAGTTTTTGTAATAGATATTGCAACAGAGTTCAAGTACAGTAATTACTTTGCTTTATATACTTCTAAGGCGGTTGAGTTTATTTGAAAGATCTGAACCGTATTATGCTTTAGAATTTCCTCTATATATCCACAGTGAATATTATTGAACACAGCTTGTTAGCAATTTTACATGATGATGCATCTCCTTATGGCGTGTTTGTCACTAATTTTTCTAGTTATATAGGGTTCAAATAATCCCTTTCTATATGGTCTCCCAGAAAATAAGATCACGGTTTCCTGCTATTAAGACTTTTTGTGTTTTTTCAATTGTCATTGCCTTGCGAAAACCATAACTTATTAACATAGCTGTAGGAGGGTGTGGTTTTTTTTAAATGTGTTGTATTTTATGCTACTGTTCTGGGATCTATATAATGCATTGTATAAGTTTTATTCCATTTTGGGAGGAAGGATGCATAAAATGTCCAGAGATTCCGATATATTTTTTTTTTTAATAGCATTTACCATTTGGAAAAAAACATAATTTTCTTATCTGGATCAGCACGATTACTGTGATACCAGGTTTATATAGATTTTTTAAAAACATTTTTACTTCTTTTGCACAATTGAAAAATTGAATCTGCATGACTGCATTCTAAGACCTTTTAACATTTTTATTTTTCTGGCAAAGGAGCTTAGTGAGGGCTTGTTTTTTGTGGAAAGAGTTGAAGTTTTAATTGGCACCATTTTAAGGTACATGTGACTCTTAAATTGCTTTTAATGTTTTTTGGGAGGCAAAGGAAAAATAGCATTGTCCTGGTCTATATGAATGCTGTAATAAAGATTGTGTTGCAATTTTAAATGTTTTGGTATATTCATTTAAAACAGCTTTTTTTTGGGGGGGGGGGGGGTGATGTTTATTTTCTTTAAATTATATTTTTTTTCTTTGAATTAAACGTTGATTTTTTTTTAACGTTTTTAGTCCCCGATGGGGAACTAAAAATGCAATGGTTTGATTGCTGGGATAGTTCCATTGCATTACTTATGTAGTTCATTCTAATACTATGACATTAGGCAGGGTCTAATTGGTTAAGTTACATGGCAGACATGGAGGCCTTTGTTAGGCTTCTGATTGCCATGTGTTAAGTATTATGGAATGTGGATCCACTGGACCAACCACTGAAGCTGAGATCAGTCCTGGAGTGGTTGGAAGCTGACTCCTCAGGTAGAGAGACAGTAGCCAGGAATTCAGAATGAACTCAGAATTCAGGAATACTGATGAAACTCAGACTTTATACGCAGAATTCAGAGCAGGACAGAAAAACGATAGCACAGACAGAACTCAAAACAGACAATAACATACCCACAGACGCAAAACAAACCACGGAACGCCCAATACACTAACCAGTACACCCACATGGATAAACAGTCATTTCAGCCGTGAGTCTACTTCAAGGGTACTCGTTGTCGCACAGTCCCTACTCTAACCTGACAACTGAACTAACCCCAAGGTACCTGCCTGCAAGCAGGGCAATCGCTCTGATAAGGATGGCCCTTCACTGGAACCTAGTAATCTAGCCCTAGATGACAATGATCCAAGAAGCACAGGTATAAATGCACAAATATACAGAAACCGAATAAGGACTGGCAAAAATGCCAACAAAGACAGATCAGAAGGCCTTAAAGGAAGCAGGAACACTGTAATTGGAAAACCAGAACACATTGACAAAGGGGCTTGTGGATATATGAGCAACAGACCTGAGAGATTGGCTCACTGGAGCAAACCACACCGAGCCAGCACAATCAACCTATTTGTACCTTGCGATTGTACTATGACGTGCTGATCGAAAGTGCTCCCCTCATGACCTCAACTTTCATGCTGTAGTTACTATTGTGGCATGTAACTTATTACACTGCCAGGATCTGAGGTTTCTACCTTCCTGGCTGTTAAAGCTGAAGCCTGACTGTTAGAAGCCTGTCAAGCCACCACTTTAAAAGGGTTTAAAGCCCATTATTGAGGTCAGTAAAAAGGCATATTGTAGTCATAAAAAGGTTAATCAATTAACTAATCTGCAAGGGAAGCTCACTGCAAGTGTTAAATTTTCCTGCAAAATTGGGGTTTAGTTTAGAAAAGACAGCTGAGGGGCGACCTAGTAACTGTATAAATATATCAAAGGTCAATACTGAGTTATCTCCCATCTATTTTTCCCAGGACTGTGAATGTAACAAGGGGGCACCCTCTGTCTGGAGGAAAGAAGGTTTCATCACCAACATAGAAGCGGGTTCTTTACTGTAAGAGCAGTGAGACTATGGATCTCTGCCTGAGGACATGGTTATGGCGAACTCACTAAAATAGTTAAAGGGGCCTGGGCACCTTTCTCGAGTGTAACAATATCAGATGTTGTAGTCACTGATTACTTCAGAAGGGTCATTCATAGTGATGAGCAAGCACACTCCAAGCTTGATGCTCGTTCAAGTATTAGGGTACTGGAGATGCTCGTTACTTGAGACCAACACCACGCAGTACTCGAGTCAATTGCATTTCCTTCCCCGCATGCTTGGCGCCATTTTCTAGCCAATAAACATGCGGGGAAGGCATTACCACTCCCTGCTGTGATGTGCCAGCCGCCCCCCCCCCCCAGTAGTGAGTGGCTGGGCCGATCAGGTGACCACTGAGTACTTAAACTGGTTCCGACGCATGCTGGCAGAGGTTAGGGATAGTGCTGCTGCTGATAGAGGGACAGTGTTAGCGTAGGATCCTGTCGTCAAGAACCCCATCGGTCCTTAGGGCTACTCCACATCGTGTGCATTACTGTTAGTGGCTGGAAGTGGTAGTGCACCATTTTTTTTTAAGCGTCTCAGGCTGTGCAGGCCATTTAAACTATAGCGTTCTCAGTCTGCAGTGTATTATGCAGAGTTTAGGGACAGAGCTGCCTATATAGGGAAAGTTTTACAGGACTCCTGATCCTCTGTGCAAGAACCCCAACAGTCCTTCTTAGGGCTACATCTGACCGTGTGCTTTACATTTGTGGCTGGCTGGGAGCAGTAGTGCATCAATTTTTGTATTACGCATCTAGGCCTGTTCCCAGCCTTTCAGTAATAGCGTTCTCAGCCTGCAGTGCCGTATAACCAGCTCTCACTGTGAAACTGCACTCTAACATTTCCTAGCCTACAGCAAAGTAGTTCAGTTATACCGTTCTGTGTCCGCTGTGCATAACACAGAGTTTTTGGACACAGTGACTTCTATAGGGAAAGTTATACAGTTCTGATTCTCCGTACAAGAACCCCAACGGTCCTCCTTAGGGCTACATCTGACTGTGTGCTTTACAGTTGTGGCTGGCTGGGAGCAGTAGTGCACCAACTTTTGTATTGTGAAACTGCACTCTAACATTTCCTAGCCTACTGGAAATCAGTTCAGTTATACCATTCTATGTCTGCAGTGCATTAGACAGAGGTCTTACCGCTAAACAGTACTGTAATATTTCCTGGGCCACTGCAAAGTATTTCAGCTCTGCCGCTGTGCAGAGCGTCTCACAATACCATTTCCTTGGTGGGGTTGAGATAGCCGCAGTTACCTGCACTATCCACTGGCTTTAGAGTCTTCTCCCACTCCACACAGCCTCTATTATCTACAAGTCTCTGCGAGCGGTAAATTACCCCTAGATATTGGCGCAAGACAGCGGGTTAATTTTTTCAAGTCACAGCATAGAGCCTCTGCGATCTACAAGTCTGTGTGCGATGAATTAGCCACAGTTGTCAGTGCTGTACAGTAATTTATTTGGGCCCTGCTCTTTTCTTAATCCGCCATGATGAGGAGTAGGGATAAGGGTCGAGGTTGCAGGCGTCCAAGTGAGGGTGTGGGCACAGGCCGAGTTCATGGGCGTGGTGAATCACAGCTGGCTGCTGCAGGATTAGGAGCGAGGCAAGTTTCTGGGCTCCCCAGCTTCAGATCACAATTTACGGGTCCGCGTGGTAGACCTTTTATTACAAACAGAGCAGTGCAAGCAGGTCCTGTCGTGGACAGCAGAAAACGTGTCCAGTAATGTATCGACCACCCAGTCTTCTACGCAGTCGACTACTCCTGGACTAGGGACTGCAGCTCTGAATCCTCTGGCTGCTGCTCCTCCTTCCTCCCAGCCTCCTCATTTCCATGAAAATGACATATTCTGAGGAGCAGGCAGACTCCCAGGAAATGTTCTCGGGTCCCTGCCATGAGTCAGAAAAAAACAGTTCATCTGTCTCACCTGAGGAGTTTGTCGCGACTGATGCCCAACTTTTGGGAAGTTCCTGGAGTCCGGGTGATGAGGCTGGGGACTTCTGGCAACTGTCAAGAGCGTTTTGTGGATGAGGATGATGAGACAGTTGTCAGTGAGGTGGTAGTAATATGGGCAGTAAGTCCGAGGGAGGAGCGCACAGAGGTTTCGGAGGAAGAGCCGCTGGACGATGAGGTGACTGACCCCACCTGGTTTGCTAAGCCTACTGAGGACAGGGCTTCAGAGGGGGAGGCAAGTGCAGCAGCAGGACAGGTTGGAAGAGGCAGTGGAGTGGCCAGGGGTAGAGGCAGGGCCAGAGCAAAGAATCCCCAACTGTTTCCCAAAGCACCTCCTCACTGCAAGCCTTCATGCAGAGGGCTAGGTGTTGAAAGGTGTGGATGTTTTTTAGTGAGCGCGGACGACCCACGAACAGTGGTGTGCAACCTGTGTCGCGCCAAGATCAGCCGGGGACCACCACCAGCATGCGCAGGCATATGATAGCCAAGCACCCCACTAGGTGGAACGAAGGCCATTCACTGCCTCCGGGTCACACCACTGCCTCTTCCCCTGTGCTACAACCTGGCACACAGATCCAATCTCCCTCCCAGGAAACAGGCATGAGCGCCTCCCGGCCTGCACCCACACCCTCACCTCCAGCGTCCTCCACTCCATTCAGCAATGTCTCTCAGCGCAGCGTTCAGCTGTCGCTAACACAAGTGTTGGAGCGAAAGCGGAAATACGCTGCCACCCACCCGCATGCACAACCTTAAAACGTGCACATTGCCAAATTAATCAGCCTGGAGATGCTGCCGTATAGGCTTGTGGAAACGGAGGCTTTCAAAAACATGGTGGCGGTGGTCCCGCACTACTCGATCTCCAGTCGCCACTATTTTTCCCGGTGTGTCGTCCCTGCCCTACACCAGCACGTCTCCCCCCAACATAAATCGTGCCCTCACCAACGCGGTTACTGGGAAGGTCCACTTAAGCACGGACACGTGGACAAGTACTGGCGGGCAGGGCCACTATATATCCCTGACGGCACATTGGGTGAATTTGTGGAGCCTGGGACCGTGTCACAGCCTGGGACTGCTCACATCCTACCTACACCCAGAATAGCGGGTCCTACCTCGGTGCTGGCATCTGCAGCATTTTATGCCACCTCCTCCTCCGCCACCTCTACCTCTCAATTAAGTGTGAGCACGTCGCCAGCAGTCGGTAGTGCGCTGGAGCACAGCAGTAGGCAAGCGAGAGGAAGCCGTGCTGAAACTAATCAGATTAGGTGACGAGGCACATGGCCCCCAAGCTGCTGCAGGATCTGACAGAGCAGACTGACCTTTAGCTTTCACCGCTGAGCCTCCAACTAGGCATGTTCGTGTGACAATGGCCGTAACCTGGTGGTGGCTCGGCAGCCACACACACGTGCCATGCCTGTCTCACGTCTTCAATCTGGTGGTTCAGCGGTTTCTGAAAAACTACCTCCACTTGTCTGACCTGCTCGGCAAGGTGCACCGCGTCTGCGCACATTTCCGCAAGTCCACCACAGATGCTGCCACTCTGAGGACCCTGCAACGTTGGTTTCAGCTGCCAGAGCACCGACTGCTGTGCAACGCACCCACAGACTGGAATTCTGCACTGCACATGTTGGCCAGGCTGTACGAGCAGCATAGAGCAATAGTGGAATACCAGCTGCAACATGGGCGGCGGAGTGGTAGTCCGCCTCCGCAATAATTTACGGAGTGGGAATGGATGGCAGATATCTACCAGGTCCTCAGAAAGGAGTCTAACCAGATGGTGAGCGGCGATGCGGCATTCATTAGGGTTACCATCCCGCTGCTTTGCCTGATGAGAAGTTCGCTGCTAAGCATAAAGGCCGACACTTTGCGGTTGGAACAGGAGATGGGGGATCTTTTGATAGCCAGACCACCCTTATGTCTATATCTCAGTGCGTTTTGGTGGGGGAGGGGGAGGAGGGGGAATAGACAGCTTGCCACACTGCAGAGGCTTCTGATGCTGGTTGCCTCTAATCTGTTTAGTGTGTA
The DNA here is from genome assembly GCF_035609145.1 of Eleutherodactylus coqui. NCBI lineage: Eukaryota > Metazoa > Chordata > Amphibia > Anura > Eleutherodactylidae > Eleutherodactylus > Eleutherodactylus coqui. The sequence goes on from NC_089841.1 coordinate 227,618,248, forward strand.
TGGGCGGAAGAGGAGGATCCTGAAAGTCATCTTCCTAGTGAGGACAGCAATGTGTTGCGTACTTGGACCCTGGCACACATGGCTGATTTCATGTTGGGCTGCCTTTCCCGTGACCCTTGCGTTAGATGCATTCTGGCCAACACGGATTACTGGGTGTACACCCTTCTCGACCTACGGTATATGGAGAACCTTTCCACTCTTTCCCGAAGAGGAAAGGGGTACGAGAGTGATGCAATACCACAGGGCCCTGGTGGAAAAAGGGATGCAAAAGTTCCCATCTGACAGCACTAGTGGCAGAAGATGCAGTTCCGAGGGCCAACTAGTAGGTGAGGCGCAGGGATCAGGTAGTATGTCCAGCGCAGGCGGGGGAATACTCTCCAAGGTCTTTGACAGCTTTATGGCTCCCCAGCAAGGCTGTGTCACCACTCCCCAGTCAAGGCTGAGTTGGAGGGAGCACGTAGCCGATCATACCACCGTCGTCCTTTGATGATGCCTCTGCTCCATACAACTATTGGGTGTCAAAGCTGGACACGTGGCACGAACTTCCGCTGTACGCCATGGAGGTGCTGGTCTGCACTGCCACTAGCGTCTTGTCAGAGAGGGTGTTTAGTGTAGCTGGGGGAATCCTCACGGATAAACGTACCCACCTGTCAACTGCCAGCACCAACATGCTTACCCTCATATGAACAAAGGCTGGATTTCCCCAGATTTCTCTTCTCCACCGCTGGAAAGCAGCTGATCCTAAAGAATCTTTTCGCTGCAACAGGAGAAAAATGTATCCTTTATCACCCCCAAAAAGGGGAGAATTAGCCGTGTGTATCCCTCTTGGATATCATTACTCCTTCCCCCCCCTAAAACATCATGTCATCACACTGAACTGCCAATTTCTATGCGGCTCAAAATTCTCTGTTTAAAACTTTTAAAAGTTTTCAGTTTTTAAAGTATTTTTAAAAGTAAAAGTTAAACTTAAACCAATTTTTGCGGAGGGCTGCCTCCATGCTCAGTTATAAATTAACCAATAACGAGCTGAATCGTTAAAAATGTTTGTGGGTTTCACCTGCCTTCGTGATTGAGCAATTTTTCAGGGGTACACTTGTACTCTTGGTACACCAGTTTTTCATGCCATTTCCAATACTATTAGCAAACTAATTTTTACAGGTCTTCGCCTATACTCCTGGTACACCAATGTTACTGGGGTTCGCCTATACTATTGCTACACAAATGTTACTGGGTTCTGCCTGTACTTTTGCTACAGAAATGTTACTGGGGTCCGTTTATACAGTTTCTACTGAATGGTTTGAGGGGTTCGCCTATGCTTTTGCTACAGAAATGTTACTGGGGTCCACCTATAGTCTTGCTACAGAAATGTTACAGGGGTTCGACTATACTTTTGCTACAAAAAATGTTACTGGGGTCCGCCTATAGTTTGGCTACAGAAATGTTACTGGGGTCTGCCTATACCTTTTGTACTGAATGGTTTGAGGAGTCGCCAATACTCTTGGTACAGAAATGTTACAGGGGTTCGCCCATACTTTTGCTACAGAAATGTTACTGGGGTCTGCCTATACCGTTTCTACTGAATGGTTTGAGGGGTTCGCCTGTACTTTTGCTACAGAAATGTTACTGGGATCTGCCTATCCTGTGGGTGCACAAACACTTCCCATTGCGGTGTTTTATCTATCCGGCACAAAAACAGTGACTAACTTGGGCAGAAATGTGGGCCGAGACAGAGGTCCTTGGTGGGGTGCTCTGCCATGTTTGAGCACTCTGATTTCTTCCTGTGTAATACCATCTTTGTGCACTGACAGCATAGGCGAGCCCAAGGAATTCAAAGACTTCCCATTGCAATGTTGAGCTATCTGACACATACACAGAATAAATAGTGTGGGGACACCTGGATTTCCCACTAATATTTAACTCGCGGCACCTTGGGTCACAGAAGGTGGAGGCTGGGACCGAGCCTGACTCTAAGCCCGCTCACGTGCTTCCCACAGAGTATTGCTGCATTGTGGAGATGTGTAGACGTGTTTACACCTGAGTCCCCTTTATGCCCACGTTTGCGGTTCCTCACAATTTTGTGACGAGGTGGCACGGGATTGGAATCATAATCATAAGTCAATTTATCATCAGTTCTCAACAGCATTGTGGGATATTGCCCACACTTTCAAAGAGGGTCGCTGCCTGGCCCTGCCAACCCTCTGCAGTGTGTGCCTCTGGTTCCTCCTCATCCAATAGGCATCTATAAATAGACATGAGGGTGGTGTGGCTATGTAGCGAGCGTGTGGCATGGGGGCAGCTGAACGCTGTGCAGGGAAACTTTTGGGTGCGCTGTGGATGCAGGATCGTGCGGGGGGGGGGGGGGGGTTGGACAGCAATGCCAGCATGTATCCCAGGAGAAGAGGCTGCAGTGTCACCTGCAGGCAGTGATTGTCCTTGGTTGCAGATAGTGTGGTGTTTAGCTAAGATGTGCCAGTGCGTGTGCCTTGCTAATGAGGGTTTGTTCAAAATAAATTGTTGGGGGGGTGATGCCAGACTCTTCCCCCCATTTTGGCTTGATAGCGGGACCTGGGAGCCTTACATGCAGCCATGCATGCTGCCCCTGCCCTTTCCTATCAATTTCTGTGGTGTTTCCATGACTTTCTGATCTTTTCTGGTGTTTGACAAGTCATCACCTATGTGGCGCATCGGTCCCATACAAAAATGCTCGAGTTGCCCATTGACTTCAATGGGGTTCGTTACTCGAAACGAGTGCTCGAGCATTACGAAAAGTTCGACTCTAGCAACGAGCACCAGAGCATTTTGGTGCTTGCTCATCTCTAGTCATTCATCCAAGGAGTTATTCGGACTTCCAAATTCCCTAAAAATTGGCTTCCACCTTGTGTTTTTTTCTTTTTTTTTTTATATAAATTATTTGAGGGAGGTACAGGAGGTGAAAAGGGGAATAAGGGTACAGGTGTAAACACACACCCAAAATCTCACCAATCAAAATTGTAAAATTGCAATGAATAATCAATAAATAAATAAAATAACGGGTATGAAGCTACGTTTTCTTTTTTTTTTGTTTAATTTATGCAAGATTTTAAAAAAGGTTGTGGTGAGAGGATTAGTGATTTCTTTCAGCAAGGATTTATGTGAAGTTAACCAGGATAATGAGTGGAGTTTGGTCTCTAGGGGGTTGGCCTTTTTAGTTTGCTCCAAAGTTGGTTAATGGAGAGGTGTTAGATTGATTCATCGGGCTAAGTGAACAGCGTTGTAGGATTCGAAATTAGGGAATCCTATGCCTACATGATTTCCGTGTTTAGTTATGTAGTTTACGCTGTGCCCTTTATCCTGCCAGATCAATTTGTTAATAAGAGGTTTCAGATTAATAAATGATTAGGGTATTTCTATAGGAAGAGTTTGTAGAAGGTAAAAGACTTTTGGTAAAACTAGCATTTTAATTAGGTTCTTCCTTCCTAGCCATGAGGTCAGGAGTGTTAACCATGTAGTTAAATCTTTTTACATTTTGTCTAGTAGCGAAATAAAGTTCTGATTATATAGGTCAGACGATAGATTAGCCCATGTAGTCTTATTTATATGTATATTGAGAAGCGCTGATTTTGAGAAACAAAGTTTAAAATTGAGATTTGACCAAAAAGCTCTCTCAAAAGTGGTTTGAGAGGAGAGGGGGGTTGGATATGAATGACAAGACCTATGTGAAGGATGTTGTCTTGTGTTCTGCTCGTCCACATTTTAAAGCTTTGATATTTTGGTTTTGTTTAATTCTTTCCAAGAGGACTTCCATCGGAAGAAGAAATAGAAGAGGAGAAAGTGGCCAGCCCTGCATTATACCGTTAATATTGAAGGAGGGGGAAAGATTTCCAATAATTGTAATTTTGGCTAAGGGATTTTTGTACAGGGCCATGATCTTATTGAGTTGTCTGAAATTGAGGTTTGGGAGAAGCAGCTTAACTCTATTAGCAAGGGTTTTTACATACAATTTAATGTCCTTGTTAGTGAGATTGGCCTGTGGTTGCTACAAAGGGTATTGTCTTTCCCTTCATTGGGTATAAGGGAGATGTGGGTGGTAATAGCTTCTGTAGGGAAATGACTTTTGGTGTTAGTGCTGTTGAATTCTTTGTGTAAGGTCGGGGTTAGTGTGTCTTTAAATAATGGAACTGAAGCCATCTAAGCCTGGACTTTTGCCTTTAGGAAGGACGCTAATGGCGTCTATTTCCTTCAGAGAAATCTAATAGTTCAGCGCTACTTTCTAGGGGGGGGGGGGGGTTAAAATTTATGGGAGATATGGAATTAAGAATTTTTTGATTTTTTTTTTTACGCTTTTGTGGGTCTGATTTATTGTGTTTGTCAATATTATACAGGTCGGTAATAGGCACGGAATGTTTTGGCTATGTCCTGTATTGTGTGGTTAAGTTGGTCCTTTTTATCTTTGATTTTAGTGATAAATGTCTTGTTTTGTTTCTCGATCATTAAAGCTAGTTTTTCCCGCACTTGTCTAAGGCATAATGCTTAAATTTAGCATAGTAGAGTTATTTTTCAGTTTGAGTTGAGCAATTCTCTTCATTTTGTACGTAGATCAAAGATCTTTTTCTAAAAGTCGCATGATTTATTTTTTGTGTTGTAGTTCTAATTTTTTAAGATGTGCAATTAGGCCAGATTTCTTTTCTTTTCCTTCTAGAACCTATTTGTATTTAAAATCCTCATATTATCGCCTTATGAGCTTCCCATGGTATTGCTGGTTTTGTGAGGTAGTTTGTGTTATCTTTGAAATACGTCTAAATATTTCATTGGATAGGAACGTCCTCTGCTTTGGAGAAGTCTGTTAGTATCAGTTTAGTTGGGCATTTTTTTTTTTGTTGTAAGGGCTATTTCAAGGGAGAAGGGGGCATGGTCCAAAAAGTACTGAGTCCTAGGATTTAATTAGAGCTGAGTAAATGGTGTGGTATATAGATGTAGTCTATTCTGGAGTATTTTTTATGCCCTGGTGAGTAGAAAGAAAAATCTTTTGTGGAGGGATTCTGTATCCTCCAGAGGTCAACCAAATTGAGCTCAGAAAACATTTTTTTTATTTTTCTTGAGGTTTTAAGTAAGATATTGAGGATGTGCCATTTAAATGTGTCAATCAAGGCCTGAAGAGGTACGTTGAAATCGCCCCTAAGTATTAAATGTCCTTTGAATTTTTCTAGCTGGTCAAAAATATTGAGACAGAAGTTAACTTGATTTGTTTGAAGGCATAGACATTTGCTAGTGTGTGAATTTGATCAAGGATCTTGCCCTTAACAAATATATAACGTCCCTCTGGATCTGGTTGGATGTCCAAAAATTGGAATGGGAGATTTTTATTTAGGATAATCGCCCTGCCACTGTCTTTTAAGGGGAGAAGAAGCATTATACCATTTAGTGAATGTTTTGTTCGTTGATAAAGTGGGGTAGCTTTTAAAGTGTGTTTCTTGTAGAAGGGCAATGTCCGTTTTTGTTAGATTCTGAATATTGTAGGATCTGGGATATCGCTTTGTGGGACATTGATGCCTTTCACATTAGAGGAGGTGATATGTAACTTAGCCATTAATTCTAAGGGTTGGGTATTGTATTTTAGGATCAGCAGTGCTTGAGGGGGTGAAAAGAAGGAAAACAAGGAAAAACTTCATTAACATGAGAATGGAATTTAGAGAAACAGCAATTGGTCACGTTTTGCAGCTGGGCAGGAGATTATGGACAGTGTACACCTGTTTCAAAATAAAGTAATCAAAGTTTTTGTGTGTGTGTGGGGGGGGGGGAGTGGGTGCAAATGAGGAGAAACATTTATGCTCCTATAATTTTTAAAGTGATCAACTGATTGGACCAAATCAAATTTGTTCAAATCAGATCTTCCAGTGTAACGCCAGATACATTTAGAAAATTCAAAAAGAGAAAACGGGCAAATTGCATTCTTGAAAAACCATGGAATCACTACTTATCTCACTGGGGGAAATGAAAGGGGGTGGGTACAAGTAATGTCCCATCTGGTTAAGGGTTATGGGATGGGGGGTCTTCTGGGGGATCTGGTGTGGTCGGATTCCATTCTAATCTTTGTTGGCTTATTTGGGGGGACTGGTTTCCAGAAATCCCCTTTGGGAAGAGGAGGCGTGTCAAGTGATTCCTCCACTGATGTAGAGTCTGGGATCTGGATGTGGGAAAGGTTTAATTTGCTTAAAACCAGGGGTAGGTCCCCTGGTGTTCTGATAATCCAGGTTCTGCTTGAACTCGAGATGGCAAGGCCAAAAGGGAAGAGCCATTTAAGTGCTGCTGAATTTGGTGCTATAGAAGTGAAGGTTTATAGGCTATTTCTTTTTCTGTGTTTTTGTGAATGGTTGAAGTTGCCTTCTTAGATCTAAAGTAAATTTAAAGAGGTCTTGAAAGATCTGGATGTCTTTGTCATCCTAGTCTATGCTTTTGTCTATCATGTCTTTACATAAAATTTCTTCTTTGGTTTTGAATCTTTAAATACAGACTGTCGTGTGGTCCGTCAGATTATGTCTTAAAACTCTATGAGCTCGTTCCAGGCCAAGATCCGTGTGTTCGTCTCTCTCCAATAAGCTGTTAAAAATCTGGAAAAGGTTAGTTAAGATCTCTGTCAGGTACACTTTCCGGGTTTCCCTGTATACGCATGTTCGGGCTGGAGTAGTTCTCCAGGTCCCCTTTAAGGATTTTTTGGAGGTAGGTCTTTATGCTTGTCAGTCAAGATCTCTAACCTTTTCTGCATGGGTAATGTGGCACATAAATCCTCAAGGGTGTTAATTCTAGTATGTACTTTTATGTCTTTTTTTTTTTTTTAGATCTAATATCTCTTCCTTAACAATGTAAATTCTTTAAAGAGATCTTTGATGCAATCTTTGGTAGGCAGGGCTTTGATGTATTTTTTTTTTTTACTTTGCATCTGAAGCAATCAGCGAGTCATCTTCAGATTCGCTTTCTGAGCCCGCAGGGGAGGTGCTGTAGAGTTTATCCTCTTAGGGAGGCATCTGTTTTCGCTAGTTTATATGTAGGGTATCGTGAGAGGGTTTTCTGAAGTTTTTTGTGGAAGCCTGGTGTCTTTTGGGGGTCTTAGATTCTCTAGAGATTTCAGTATTTGCTGTTTTGTTAGCTTTCCTACCTTGCCTGTCCAAACACTACGCTGGGAGAGTAGAGAATGGATTGTGTTCACATACTACCTATTAATATAGCAGGTTTTTCAGTTCTAGTGCCTCTATAGGTAATTGTAGATTGGTATACTGCTCTTCTACCACCGGCTGGCGCTAGAGCTTCCTTATAGTATTTAAAAGGGAGAAGGCAATCCTAATTAGAAGGCAGAAATAGCAAGATTGCCGCCGTTGTCACAGGGGGGATAAAGGTATCATTCTGTGGGGTCTCATGGGCCACTGGTGCTTAAAGCCATATTCTTCCCCCCTCTTCATTCTTCCTTCCCCCCTCTTCATTCTCCCCCCCCTTTTATTCATTCTCCCCCCCCCTTTTATTCATTCTCCCCCCCTTTTATTCATTCTTCCCCCCTTTTATTCATTCTTCCCCCCCTTTTATTCATTCTTCCCCCCCTTTTATTCATTCTTCTCCCCTTACTCTTCTGTTGATTTCATTTATTTTTTCCTTCTAAGCTTTTCGCCCCTCCTGCTGTCACTGCTATCTTCTTCAGCTGCAGGGGAGAACCTGCTGATCTGTGCCCCCGCACAGGATGGCAGCTGCCTGGTGTGCAGGGAGCCTCCTCATCCTGGGTCAGCAGCCCCACAGAAGATTTTTCGGGTACAAAGTCCAATAGCAATGTCCCAGTCTCAGAGGGGAGAGGAGGCAAACTCACTTACCACGCTGCCCTGTGCCTGCAAGGGCGCACTCGGTGGCAGGAAGTAGTGTGGAGGAGCCTCTTCCTAGGTGCCGCAGGCAGGAGCCCAAGATGTTGAGGAGGCTTCCGGTGACGCAGGGGAATCCCCTCCACTTTGGCAGAGTGAGACAGTAGCGGTGCCTGCCACAGACCACTATGTGAGGGGGGGGGGGGGGGGTGCTGGGATCAGTCAGACCATGAGGGAAGGCTGTAAATGCAGGCCAGAGGCTCCTGAGCTACAACAGGCCCGAACAGGCTGTGAGCTAGTGCCACAGGATGGCAGGAGGTACTGCTCTGCGGATGCCCACACGGGCTGAGGAGGGTTAGTGTGACCCGAAATGCTCTTTTAGGGTCATTAGTTAGCAGGAGTGATGAAGCCCTACGCATTCTCTTTGGCTGCTAAACTACCCCTCCACCCCACCCCCATGGGCTATTTTTTTATTTTTTGCTTTCCCAAAAAGAGTTCACCATATTTCACTACATTTAAGGAATATTCCAGTATATAAAACGTGACTCCACTTTGACACATTCAGTACTAATTAAAAATCCTTAATATATAGTCAATGTATAGTAATTAAATCTTGCTCCACTTCTCGCATGCTGTGAAAGGCTCAGCAGTTACAGTATATGAAGTACACAAGGCAGCGGACTTGTTCTTCAGCAGTCAGGGCAATACAGGGGAGGAGAAAAGCCTGGAATAGATGTCAGCAGTACAAGTTGGGAAATAGTCTACCTGCATAACCTGCTGCTGAAGCCAAGTTGAGGAGTACATGTTTAGGATGGAGTACTGTTGTGCTGTTGATCTCCATGCAATCAACCTACAGCCTTCTTTCCAGTATCTCATTTGAATGCTGGAATACCCCTTTAACTTTCAATTAACCCAAAGTGCCAATGAGTATGTTGATTCAATGCAAGCTTCTAAAAGTGATCCACTGCATGCTAAACAGCATTATTCTAATGATTTCTCTCCTTGTTAACAATAGAAGGATTAAAAGTAAGAAAAGTGAGAAACACTTTTCCGAGATGGCTTTCTCATTAGTAATGTCCGTCTTGCTTGCAGGGTAGTCATAGACTCAATAATAAATAATGAAAAATGTTTCAGGTTTAAATTGTCACAGTTCAGTTGGTGCAAGAATATTCACAATGGGATTAGAAAAGAAAATTTCCAGGATTACAGGAGACGTGATTAATGACTTTCCTTAACATGTTTTTATTTCCTGTAGTAATGAAACCGAATCCTATAATTTTTTTGGTAATGTATCACCTTGGCTGTTATTTTTTTTAAGAATACATAAGGAATAAAGACCTTTAAGCTTAATTGCCTATTTTGTTTTCTAGTACCAAAGGAGCCACTTTAATGAATCATTTCTAAATATCAGTATTACTACTCCTAGAAATGGCTATCTAATGTGATCAACACCTCCGAATCATGACCCTGTTAAAAAGTAATTTGGCCCAACTTGCTACAGTCTCCACCTCTATTGATTGGGAACATGTCAAGAGTTCGTCCTTTGTCCATGCTATATCTTATGATGGTGTTCTTATTGATTGATGTTTGATGTTTTCTTGCTACTAGTAAGCACTTAACTACTTTCCAATTAAAAGGAGCTAATGTTTATTGTTGCAGATTCATCTTTACTGCGCTCAAAGAGGAATCATGAATGATGAATCCATCCTTGACAAGCTGGCGTTATCATGTTCAAGTCCTGTGTTTTGATTTCACACAGTGGCCAAAAACTTTGTACAATCAAAAAGAGCCAAGAGATTTCTAGAGCTAAAGTAATAGGTAATTACAATTGACTTTTCTGCATGCTTTTGATTGTTTTTGACGGTTTCTGAAAATGCTATTGTCGTCTCACTTTTTTGACTGTTGCGCAGCAACAATTTTCAGCATCTTCTGACAGCTTCACCAGGCGTACATTTCTGTCAAAATGCCAGTTTGTGGCGTAAGGTGAACATAAATCTATTGGTCTGGGAAAACGACACCCCTCCCAGCAAACCCCACTCAGTATCAAGTCCAGAGCAAGAGGAAGAAAAGTCACAACATTTTTGCGCAAGCTGGGCTTGCACCAGAAATGGTGACTTATCTATGCCAGGATTGTGGTGCAGACCACTTAAATGTCACTTAAGTTCTAAATGCTTATAGCCAACTAAAGCTTGATGCCTACTGATTTATACATTGCATTTGATGTAGAATCGGTATACGGTAGGCCCATGAACTCTATCTAATGGCATCTGCAAGTAGCCAGCACATCAAGTTTTAAATTTGTCTATGCAAGAGTTTTGGAGAAGGAACCTTCGCCACTGCAAACATGTAGTATTAAATTAAACAGTGAACTGTGTTGGCCCTTACAATGACATGGTGTTGAGTTGTTAAATGGGTTCTTAAGAAAAGAAAAGAAAAAATTGGCTGCAACCTGTGTAAAACTTTTTAAAATGTAGCTGGAATGTGTTTTTGCACTTGAAGACATGACTGGAAAAGTAACAGGGCTGGGGTTGGGGAGGCAAAGCCTAACATGACTCTGTTCCTGTCAGAATGACTGGTTCTATATGAGACATGAATGAACAGTTTGTTAGGTTCTGCCTCCCAGGTCAAACTGCATGCAACCCATCCAAGTTCAACTCTAGGGTGGGTTTCATTTCCTGAGGGACCCCTTTACACTAAGGTTGGGTGTGTAGTAGCCCACAATGAGTATTTATATTTGTTTCTGTGGTGTTTGTCTCAGGTCACTGTTCAAAGTTGTAGATTGTGTGGTGTGATGTGTTGACAGGTCACAAAAGTGTTAATGTCTGGTATTGTATCAGTCTAGTTTGGTTATGTGTGGTGTCCTTCCTAAGCTTCTGTGTGCACACGTGATGTGGAGTGAGTTAGGTGATAGGGGAGTAGTTAGACGGGAGTGTTAGTCGGGAGAAAGGAGGTGGTTGGAGAGTGGAGATGCGATGGAGAAAACTGTGAGGAGACAGGAGTCTTAGAGCTTACCCATGCCATGTCTGGGGTGTTATCAATGGAAGGTGTTTAGTGGGAGAGATTGGGGAGCAGATACTGTTTTCCTGGAGTTGGAGGTGGCGTGTACATGGTTCCTCTATATGTCTGCTTTACTAAGGAGTGCATGTGAGAGACTGTTTAGATGGAGTTGGAGAATATGGAGTTATTTAAGAGAGGAACTGTATGGAGATGTGTGCCTTGTTTTGCAACGAGAGCACTCCAACCAGGGTCCGTTGGATAACTTAGACTATGAATGCATCAAAGGGGAGAGAGTGACTACTGGATACAAACTTGTGGAGGGAAGAATTTAGGAACAGGTGTCTGCATACGTTTGCTTCCGACTGTTGAAACCGTTTAACCCCTTGAGTGGCACGCCCGGAAATTTTCCGGGACGAGCTCCACTGCTCATAGTGACATAGCCCGGAAGATTTCCGGGCTATGTATCACTATGGGAGCTGCAGAGCACAATGCCACAAGCTGTGACAGTGTGCTCTGCCTGCACTGTCCCACAGAGAACAAAGCAAGGGCTTTAAAAAACCAGCAGAAGATATTGCCGACATGTCGGCAATGTCCTGCTTTGTTTACAGGTTGCCATAGAGACCATCGGCTTGTCAGAAGCAAGCCGATGGTCTCTGTGGCAGGGAGAGCTGCTTGTTAGCTGTCAGAGGACAGCTAGGTACTAGCTCTTACAGCAGAGATCAGAGAAAACCTCCGATCTCTGCTGTGTTAACCCTTTACATGCTGCAGTCTATGTGACTGCAGCATGTAAAGGGCTGTCACTGCAGCATGTAAAGGGCTGTCACCATCGGACCCCTGGAATGTGATCAGGGGTCCTGATGGGTTCCTGTGGAAGTCCCCTAAAGGGACAAAAAAAAATAAAAAAATTTAAAAAAATAAAAAAAAAAAAAAGTAAAAAAATTATTAAAAAAATAAAAAAAACACTTGTCTCCCTTTACTTTGTAAAAAATCAAAAATACAATCACACATGTGGTATCCATGCGTCGTAATGACCCAGAGAAGGAAGTTAATACATTATTTAACCCCTTAATGACATGGCCCCTTTTTTTCTTTTTTCCCCATTTCTTTTTTTCCTCCCCCCTGTTTAAAAAATCACAACTTGTCCCGCAAAAAACAAGCCCTTATATGGCCATGTCAATGGAAAAATGAAAAAGTTATGGCTCTTGAGACGCAACTGCAAAACTAGTTGAAATTCAATGATTAGACCATTTTAAAAAACCTGCCCTGGTGGGCACGACAGGGTGGTAGGAAACCTGCCACTCAAGGGGTTAATGGAACCGAACCATTTGAATTACGAGTAAAGATAAAAACAGTGTACTCCCTGGTTTTGGAAAAATTATTTTTTTGTGTGGATTGTTATTTACTAGAGATGAGCGAGCACCACAATGCTCGAGTGCTCGTTACTCGAGTCGAACTTTCAGTGATGCTCGAGAGTTCGTTTTGAGTAACGAACCCCATTGAAGTCAATGGGCGACTCGAGCATTTTTGTATATGACTGGTGCTCCGCTAAGGTTTTCATTTGTGAAAATCTTAGCAAATCACCAAAGTCATGTAAAAAACACAGAAATGGATAGGGCAGGCGAGGAGCAACATGCAGGGCTGCATTTCGGGCTCCGAGGTCTCACTATTAAGCCACAATAGTGGCAAGAGTGAGACCCCCCCCCCCCCCCACTGTCAGCATAACCATCATTCTCCTCTGCCACAGCTGTGGCAGAGAAGAACGATGTTAGCCCATTGAATTCAATGGAGCCGGCAATACAGCCGGCTCCATTGTAAGCAATGGGCTGCCAGTGAGCGCGGGATGAATTTTCGGGAAAGGCTTAAAAATATAAGCCCTTACCTGAAAAAGAAAGATTTTAGTGTAAAAAAGAATAAAAATGCAGGCATTCTCTTCAATGGAGCCGCTGCTGCTGCCGGCGACTCCATTGAAGACAATGGTTCGCTGGCACACCTGAATTCTTTTCCAGGGAAGGGCTTTACATATAAGCCATTCCCTGGAAATGAATTAGAAGTGATTTAAAAAACAAAAAAAATAGATACTCACCTCCCTTCAGCTGCCGGGGCACAGCCGCGTCTTCTCCTGCTGTCCCCTGCACTGTGGTGCTGAACTGCTGTCATTCAGCTGAGAGCTGCGCTGAGCCAATCAGAGGCAGCATTCACTCACCCATTCATGAATTCATGAATGGGTGTGAGTGAGATCTGCCTCTGATTGGTGAGGCTGTGACCAATCAGAGGCAGCTCATTCAGTAGGCCGGGATTTTAAATCCCCGGCTGCTGAATACTACTCACAGCTGTTCAGAGCAGTTCAGGAGGACTGCCAGCTGGCCGCAGCTGAACTCCGTCTGCCGGGACTAGGTGAGTATATACACTACCGTTCAAAAGTTTGGGGTCACATTGAAATGTCCTTATTTTTGAAGGAAAAGCACTGTACTTTTCAATGAAGAAAACTTTAAACTAGTCCTAACTTTAAACAAATGCACTCTATACATTGCTAATGTGGTAAATAACTATTCTAGCTGCAAATGTCTGGTTTTTTGTGCAATATCTACAAAGGTGTATAGAGACTAGAGATGAGCGAACACGTTCGGCCCCGCCCCTTTTTCGCCCGAACACCGAACCTTGCGAACACTTCAGTGTTCGGGCGAAAAAGTTCGGGGGCCGCCGTGGCAGCGCGGGGGGGTGCGGCGGGGAGTGGGGGGGAGAGGGAGAGAGAGAGGGCTCCCCCCTGTTCCCCGCTACTGCCGCCCGCGCCGCCGCGCATCTCCCCGCCCCCCGGCGGCACCCGGACACTTACGCGCGAACACTGCAGTGTTCGGCAAAGCGGGTGTCCGGGTGCGGATGTGTCCGTAACGGACACGTTCGCTCATCTCTAATAGAGACCCATTTCCAGCAACTATCACTCCAGTGTTCTAATGGTACAATGTGTTTGCTCATTGGCTCAGAAGGCTAATTGATGATTAGAAAACCCTTGTGCAATCATGTTCACACATCTGAAAACAGTCTAGCTCGTTACAGAAGCTACAAAACTGACCTTCCTGTGAGCAGATAGAGTTTCTGGAGCATCACATTTGTGGGGTCAATTAAACGCTCAAAATGGCCAGAAAAAGAGAACTTTCATCTGAAACTCGACAGTCTATTCTTGTTCTTAGAAATGAAGGCTATTCCATGCGAGAAATTGCTAAGAAATTGAAGATTTCCTACAACGGTGTGTACTACTCCCTTCAGAGGACAGCACAAGCAGGCTCTAACAAGAGTAGAAAAAGAAGTGGGAGGCCGCGTTGCACAACTAAGCAAGACGATAAGCACATTAGAGTCTCTAGTTTGAGAAACAGACGCCTCACAGGTACCCAACTGGCATCTTCATTAAATAGTACCCGCAAAACACCAGTGTCAACATCTACAGTGAAGAGGCGGCTGCGGGATTTTGGGCTTCAGGGCAGAGTGGCAAAGAAAAAGTCATATCTGAGACTGGCCAATAAAAGAAAAAGATTAAGATGGGCAAAAGAACACAGACATTGGACAGAGGAAGACTGGAAAAAAGTGTTGTGGACGGATGAATCCAAGTTTGAGGTGTTTGGATCACAAAGAAGGTTTGTGAGATGCAGAACAAATGAAAAGATGCTGGAAGAATGCCTGACGCCATCTGTTAAGCATGGTGGAGGTAATGTGATGGTCTGGGGTTGCTTTGGTGCTGGTAAGGTGGGAGATTTGTACAGGGTAAAAGGGATTCTGAATGAGGAAGGCTATCACTCCATTTTGCAACGCCATGCCATACCCAGTGGACAGCGCTTGATTGGAACCAATTTCATCCTACAACAGGACAATGACCCTAAACACACCTCCAAATTGTGCAAGAACTATTTACAGCAGAAGCAGGCAGCTGGTATTCTATCGGTAATGGAGTGGCCAGCGCAGTCACCAGATCTGAACCCCATTCAGCTGTTGTGGGAGCAGCTTGACCGTATGGTACGCCAGAAGTGCCCATCCAACCAATCCAACTTGTGGGAGATGCTTCTAGAAGCGTGGGGTGCAATTTCTCAAGCTTACCTCAACAAATTAACAGCTAGAATGTCAAAGGTGTGCAATGCTGTAATTGCTGCAAAAGGAGGGTTCTTTGACGAAAGCAAAGTTTGATGTAAAAACAATGTTATTTCAAATACAAATCATTATTTCTAACCTTGTCAATGTCTTGACTCTATTTTCTATTCATTTCACAACGCATGGTGGTGAATAAGTGTGACTTTTCATGGAAAACACAAAATTGTTTGGGTGACCCCAAACTTTTGAACGGTAGTGTATATATTTTTTATTTTTACACATTTCTGGATGAATTGCAGGGAAGGGCTTATATATTTAAGCCCTTCCCGAAAATTCATTGTGCGATCGCCGGCAGCCCATTGCTTTCAATGGAGTCGGCTGTATTGCCGGCTCCATTGAATTCAATGGGCTAACATCGTTCTTCCGGGACAAGTTGAGTATATTTTTTTTTTTACTTTTTACACATTTTAGGATGATTTTCAGGTAAGGGCTTATATTTTTAAGCCCTTCCCGAAAATTCATCCCACGCGAGCAGGCAGCCCATTGCTTTCAATGGCGTTGGCTGTATTGCCGGCTCCATTGAATTCAATGGTCAGTGCTCGTTTAACGAGCATCTCGAGCACCCTAATACTCGAACGAGCATCAAGCTCGGATGAGTATGCTCGCTCATCTCTATTATTTACACTCAATATTGAAAAGGGGCACTGGCATCACAAAGACAATTAGGTATTGAATGGTTCCCTATGCAGGTGTTATTTACGGGACCTGTGAGCAGCTGGCTTAACTATCCTTTGGGGCCTTGAAGGAGAAGGTGGTAGAGCTGCCCGTGACAAGTGTTCTATCCCGCTATCTTCTTCAGCCCCAAGGGTAGTACTGGGCTGCCGCAGATGCTTTTGCTAGTCTTTTTGAATATTTGCATGTGGTTGGGCTATACTGAAAATCAATTTTGACGTCCTGTATAAATAAATTTGTGCGGCATACTTGATATTATGCCGTTTGTAGGGTGAAATTGTGCGGGATTAATTTATTTTTACTATGCATAGTGTGATATAGGTCAGAACACAATTTCCAGAAGTTTGCAATGCTAAAAATACTAACATTTCCATAATCATATTTTATGTATTTTTTCTAACATTATGCCCTAGGCTACTTAAGCTGCATGTAAGGTCAAGGAAGATCCTGTGTAGAATGAGTGTAAGTGTGACAATGACTGTATTCTAGTATAAAATACAAATGTATATTGCTTAAATTTGACATACGCTCTGGTGGGTGATTAGTCCTATACGTAATTTCTACTGCATGTTAGACTACAAATGATCTGCTAAAATAAAAATCTACAAAAGCCATGAATTGCCAGCGGCAAGGACCATCTGCTATTTGCATAATTGGTTATATACAAAATAAAAAAAACTAATGGCAAGAAATTTTATTGATCTTTCATATATTCATCATTGAAAACGAAATTCTTGAAGGTTATTAATCTAAAAATGTCACAATTTACCTTTTTTTTTTCAGGCAACAGTATCCATCTTGTAAGCATAATAGTTTTACTACTTAAAGCCACCTGACCACACCTCTTTATGTACCTGATGTACACTGTGCATTACAGCTTGTTCACATGGGCATCAAAATTGCGTAAAAGTCACCCATTCACACAATCCGGAGCTGCATGTTGCCGAAAAAATGCGCTGCTGTTCAGAATGCCTTAAATACAGGCACCTGCCTTTTTTTCCAAGTGTTGGGCGCAGCTAAACTCTCTCCCCCTCCCTTTTTTCCAGCTCCCATTACCCCTTGAGTAGCGGGTTTCTTACCACCCTGTTGTGCCCACCATGGCAGGTTTTTTAAATGGTCTAATCGTTTAATTTCAACTAATTTTGCAGTCGTGTTCCAAGAGCCATAACTTTGTCATTTTTCCATTGACACGGCCATACAAGGGCTTGTTTTTTGTGGGACAAGTTGTACTTTTTTATGGCATCATTTTTGGGTATATATAATGTATTGCATAACTTTTGTAAAAAAATTTGTAGTGAGATTGGGGGAAAAAAATTCTGCCATTTGTTTTTGGATTTCATTTTTACAGCATTCAGCGTGCAGAATAAATGTGGTGACGTTATTCTCTAAGGCAACACGATTCCAGCGATACTGAGTTTATGCAGTTTTTTTTAATGTTTTGCTATTGTACATTTAAAACATTTTTTTCTTAAAGGTTTGCTTTTGTGTCTCCACATTCTAAGACCCGTATTAATTTTTTCCATTGCCAGAGCTCTAGAAGGCCTTGTTTTTTGCGGGATGAACTCTAGTCTTCATTTATCTAAATTTTTGGAACATGTAGGATTTTGATAGCTCTTTATTCTATTTTTTTCTAGTGGCAAGATTAACAAAATCTGTATTTCTGGCATGTTTTTATTTATTTTTCACTGCATTCTCTGAGCAGTAAAAATAATATAATAAAGTAATTCTACAGGCCAGCACGATTATGCCAATACCAAATTGTAATAGTTTTTTTTTCTTTTTCGCAACTTTTTTGTAGTTTAAAAAAAGTTATAAAAGTTGAAATAACCTTCCTTTTGCCATATTATAATAAAAATCTAAATCATAAAAGAAAAATGCATGTTTGGTATAGCTGCGTCTGTAAAAGTCCAATCTATCAGAGTAGTACATTATTTATCCCGCACGGTGAGCGTAGTCCGAAAAAAGGAACGCCACAAATGCACTTTTTCAGTCACCCTGTCTCCCAGAAAAAATGAAATGAAAAGCGATCAAAAAGTTGTATGTATTCCGAATTAGTACTAACATAAACTACAGGACATAATGCAAAAAATGAGCCCTTGCTCAACTATGTCGATGGAAAAATAAGTTATTGCACCCAGAAGATACAGCAGAAAAGAGGTTTAAAAAATTTAAAGGGGTTGTCCCGAGGCAGCAAGTGGGTCTGTACACTTCTGCATGGCCATAATAATGCACTTTGTAATGTACATTGTGCATTAATTATGAGCCATGCAGAAGTTATAAAAAGTTTTATACTTACCTGTTCCGTTGCTGGCGTCCTCGTCTCCATGGTGCCGACTAATTTTCGCCCTCCGATGGCCAAATTAGCCGCGCTTGCGCAGTCCGGGTCTTCTGCAGTCTTCTATGGGGCTCCGTGTAGCTCCGTGTAGCTCCGCCCCGTCACGTGCCGATTCCAGCCAATCAGGAGGCTGGAATCGGCAGTGGACCGCACAGAAGAGCTGCGGTCCACGGAGGAAGAGGCCATCTTCAGCAGTGAGTAGAGAAGTCACCGGAGCGCGGGGATTCAGGTAAGCGCTCCGGTGAGCTTTCTTTACCTCCCTGCATCGGGGTTGTCTCGCGCCGAACGGGGGGGGGGGTTGAAAAAAAAAAAACCCGTTTCGGCGCGGGACAACCCCTTTAATGTCTTTGAAAAAAAATACAAGTACTACAGCAAAAAAAAATATACTCGTTTGGTATCGTAGTAATCGTACTGACCCATAGAATAAAGTTATCATGTTATTATTGCAGTTTGTGTGCTGTAGAAACAAAACGCACTGAAAGATGGCGGAATGTCAATTTTTTTTATTTTACTCTACTTAGAATTTTGTAAAATTTTTTCTGTACATTATATGGTACTTTAAATAGCACCATTGAAAAATACAACCTGTGCCGCAAAAAGCAAGACCTCACACAGCAACATCGATGGATAAATAAAGGAGTTATGATTTTGTGAACAGTGGGAGGAAAATAAGAAAAGGGGAAAACAAAAAAAGGGGCTGTGTC
This sequence comes from Eleutherodactylus coqui, assembly GCF_035609145.1. NCBI lineage: Eukaryota > Metazoa > Chordata > Amphibia > Anura > Eleutherodactylidae > Eleutherodactylus > Eleutherodactylus coqui. Next base: position 227,636,910 of record NC_089841.1, read on the forward strand.
ATTAAGGGGTTAAATAATGTGCTAACTTCCTTCTTTGAGTCATTACGACGCGGGGATACCACATGTGTAATCTTGTTTTTAATTTTTTACTAAGTAAAGGTAGACAATTGTTTTTTGTTTTTTTTTATAATTTTTTAACTTTTTTTATTTTTGTCCCTTTTAAGGGACTTCCACCGAGACCCATCAGGACCCCTTGTTCACATTCCGGGGGTCTGATGGTGACAGTCCTTTACATGCTGTAGTCGCATAGACCGCAGCATTTAAAGGGTTAACACAGCAGAGATCGGAGGTTTTCTCCATTCTCTGCTGTGTAAGAGCTGGTGCCTGGCTATCCTCTGACATCCAAGCACCAGCTCTCCCTGCCATAGAGACCATCTGCTGGCTTCTGACAAGCCGATGGTCCATCGGTGGAGAAAGGGCTACGTATTGAAAGGCTGTGATAGGTTAATCGAGTGCTGGCTTTCATTGGCTGACGCGGCGCTCGATTAACCAATCGGAGCATTAGCTTGCTGAAAGTGGGGTATTCAAGTTCCGCTACCAGGAACAACAGCTCTGTCGGGATGCAGGAGGAAACAGAAGCCTGCAGCAGTGCCGCAGCCCAGTGCGAGGAACCAGAATGCTGGCTGCTAGGTGAGTAGTTTTTTGTTTTTACATGTAGTCTAGCTAGGACTAATTTTCGGAGGATGGCTTATATTTCAGGGTAGAGCTGCTTGGCGACAGGTTTCTTTTAAGGAGTCAGACGAGATTTGGCATTAATAATACAGCAAAGTGTTTTGTGTTTTTTTTTTTTTTCTCTTAACTGTATTCCAAAAGTTTTTTTTTTTTATTCTTCCATCTACATAGCCGTTTTATATTATAAACATATTTGCTTTAAAGGTCAGGGTATTTTTGTATTTTGTATTAAAAAATTAAAATGCGTTTTTGTTCTTACGGTAATCCTTTGAACACAATAGGCTGACACTTGTCTTGTGCAGATTGCTTATCAGTTGCTGGGCGCTCATGGGCCATTTACATGGGCCGAATCTATGATTATTGCTCAAAATTAGATCAAACTAATTAATTTGAGTGAAAGTGCAGTGTAAATGCACAAAATCGCTCCCAATTTGCTCTCAGGTTTTTTCGCTGACTTTTAGTCAGCATAAAAACTATCGCTGGTTCACAGGCTTGTCTTTCTGTGTAAATGCTCTCCGCTCAGCGCTTCACATAAATGTAGTGCTGAGCGAGAAGCTGGCAAGCAGCTCGCGATCCAGTGGTGAAGTCTAACAGCGTTAACACTCTATATGAGCGGTGATGTCAGCGCTCGTGCAGTCCTTTACCCAGCTGTCCGCCCATGTAATAGGGCCATTAGGCTGCCAACAATGGTACCAGCATTTGTCATTCTTGTGCTTTCACACAGGAGCTAAGAGCACTCTGCCGATGGAGGTGATGCAGAATGGAGATCGCTTCCAACAACCTACCTCCATTCACAGTAAACAGGGAGTCGTTCATAGATGAATGGTTGCCTGTTTACACAAGCCAATTGTCTTTTAATCTTTATGCATGCCAAAATTGAACGACGAATGATAAGCAAACGGTCATCACAAAATACTCGCAGTTCAATACCGTGCATCACATCAAACTTTACATATTACATGCTGTGCCACATGCTCTTCTCACCATGTTTCTTGCTGTTCTATTACATCCCTTGTCATATAAAGCACCTCATAGCATACTTTACATTGCAGATATATTATACCACAATAGATACAATGAACTTTCAAGGCCTTGCTCTAACCTATAAGGTAGTCCTTATCCCCCACCCTGACCAAGGATTTTATACTACTCGGTCCCGGGAATAGCAAGACACTCACATTTGGTCTAGTAGAAAGGTAGAGTGCTGGAGCAAACCCGAAGGCATCGGAGGCTTTGGTCCCAGATGAATGTCGAGAGACCAAAAATTAAGGGCTGTGCAGAGTGAATGAACTGTGGAGGTGCTGCCAACCAGGAGAAATCAAAGGTGGGCCTGGCAGATATTTGAAGAGCTATAAAAAGAAAAGATTGGTGGAGAGGCACAACTCTTAACTAAAGATAGTGGGTCTATAGGATGTATTACCCATTACTGGTACCACCAGCACCTTTGGGTACCCTATCCCTTAGTCCCAGAAGTGATGTCCCACCCAGCTTGACTGAAAAAGGGGTTTCCCCCAAAACACGCGTCCTATGCTGATTTTTTAAATATACTTAATAAAAGAGAAGTTGGCTAATACATGCCATCATCCCACAATCTTTTCTGGAGAGTTTCACCTATTCGCCAGTCTTTTCTTTCTATTGCTCTGACGCTTGGTCAACACCTATCTGGCAACTTGCTTACACTTCCTTTGTCTCTATTTCTGGTTAGTTGACCTCATGAAGCATCCATTACATATTTTTGTCTCTGTCAGTGTAGGGAATTGCAGAAAGGGAGACTCCCTCTCCTCCCACATAATTTAAGGGCCCTTCATTCCAATCGTTCATCCATTTTTCCTTGCAGCTGTCTTTAGCCCCCAGTTACTCAAGGCCTTTTTGGTTGTCTCTGGTCTGTGCCTGCTGAACTCCCCCTATGCAATGGCCACTACCACATCTAAATAGGCCTTTACTGCTGCTGCACTCCACTGCTATATCTGGAGCTGTAACTCACCCTTATGAACCTTTTACATGAAGTGCCTGAGGCACCTTGAACCTTCTAGCATCTTTGGGTTGGGGGCAGGCTTAGCCCAGCTGTATTCCTTATGGATGGGGTGTTTTTCACAGTGCTGGCCATGTCAGCACGGAATCATTGGAAGGGGGGGGGGGTTCCTATTTGCCTCACCTGAGGCTTCAACAACATGGTGCACTGCGCCTCTGTCTCCCCTCCCTGGCTATGTCTCTCTGGCCAGTAGAGGGGAGCCTCTTACAGATCCCAGCTCTCTGCTGCTGCACTCTGGCAGCGGAGCTTATCAAAGCTGTCAATCCTTAGTGCTAGCCGCTGGACTCACCCCCCCCCCCCCCACCCCCACCACCTCACCTCATCAGGAGTCCCTGCATGGAGGTGACATTTATGGCAATCCATGTACAGATTGGCAGGTCTGGTCACATGTAAACAGGCAGATGTGCTGCCAACAAATGCTAACCATATGGGGATGAGGGATAGTATTAATGATCATTCTTCCTCACACTGCCAATTCTTTTTCTCATGAGAATAAACAACATTGATAAACATGCTATTTATCAATTAAAGATTGTTATAACAAGCCGAGAACTGACCAATGTTAAATAGCCCTAGACATTATATATCGCATCGTAGTCTCTGGGGCAGGGGGCTATGCCCCATCCCTTCCTGGAGACTGTAATAATAAAAGACCTCTCTGTCAATTGATTTCCATTTATTGCAGTGTGCATAACCTGCTGCAGAATATGGCTGCTCTCAGGTTCTAAAAATTAAATACACATTTATATCTAACTCATTAAATACATGAAAGGTTTCCTTGAATGATGTCTTCAAGCTTTGCAGTATTTTTTAATAGAACTATCAAGTTTTCGTAAATGTAAAATATCCTGCGTATATATATTTCCCAGTATATTAATAAAGGACTATTCAGGTCTATTTGGCAGTTAAAAGAAGATATACTTGATAGACAAAAATACCAAGAGATGATCTATAGGGTGACCCAGAGTCGGCAACAGCAGAATAGTATATCAAGGTTTATTTTTATTTCCGTGATTATTACCAAGATTATGGGAGAGTTGAGTAAAATAGTTAGGAATGATGGCACGATTAGACAGCTGACAATTTTTTTTGTTCCTCACAATCCTTCTAAAACATGACCTTTCAATTAAATGCACAGAAATAGAGAAAGCTGATTGTTCATTTTTATATTCTGCCACCCTGTAAGATAATAATTAGGCAATAACATCAAATTTCACTGTAATATATTTTATAGGCTGACAACTTTAACAGTCAAACATTAATAATGTATCGGTGCTCCTACAAAAAAGTATTACATTTGAATATATGATCTCATTTGAATGATCTTGTCAATTCGTTAACTATTTTCTTGTAAGAGTTAGTAACTGTGAAAGGGGTTGTATGCGTTATTATAATTTTCTTTCCATTGCTGCCCTACGTGTCTCCTTTTCAAGCAGATGATTCATTGGAGGAGTTACTGCTCTTGAGAGCTACTTAAAGCAAACAAAAGAGCGAGTGTGGGAGCTTGTGGGATTAATTTCAAGTGAGGTTGTTTTAAGTGTGTATGACTAAAAAATTGTGGTTCCCAGCAAGAGAAACTACGTAACCTTGTAGATATACCTTTTAATGGCTAAAAAAAGTACATGATCATGCAAGCTTCTGAGCCTCTCGGGGTTCTTCTTCAGGCTTAAATGAAATGGATCCGAAAAGGCATAAATATTTATACACACATACTTATGACCAAGCAGAGACATGGATGTGAACAATTTGTACTTCAAAGAGTTTTTCTTAGTTTTCTTTTAAGTCACTAATAAGGGAGTGAAGGTTTTATGAATTAGTGTTGCAGGGGTCACCAGGCCAGCAGTGCTATCTGTGCTATAGATTTCTCATACTTCCCACTCACGCATGAGTCCTCGTGAATAATTCAACCCTATATTGAAATACTGTCAAAAGTTGTTATAAATTTATATTCCTAAATTCTTCTATGGCTGTGACTTGAAATTGCCTTTCAATATCCTAACTTTCATATCTTCTATGTTGAATCCGTGACTAGAAAAATGCTCGGCCCCAGATAATTCTCTTACTCTGTTTTAATAGTGTGACGATGAGACCTCATCCTTGGTTTAAGTTTTTGTCCTTTTAGTCCAACATAAAGGCCACCAGCAGGACATTTACTGCACATGATCAGGTACACAAAATTGAACATGAAACATGTGAATGTCTCCGGGATCTTATAGTTGCATTGTGTTGGGGATTTGTATCCTGTCCAGTCCGTACATGTGAGCGGGTCTTGCAGCTCCTTACATTTCAGGGATAAGTTCCTTTTTGTGTGTCAGAGGGCAATGCACTGAAGGAGTTTATATATTTGTCCAAACTCGTATACCGAAATCAACATTTTGGAAACCACCATAAAAATTTCAAAAAACTCACTACAGACATCCTTATACTGGAACCTGATTTATCAGCCCACATCATATGGGACAGTTCCCATCTAGGGAAGGGCGAGCATACTCTCAAAGGCAAATTACTCGAGCGAGTATTGCCATTCTCGAGTACATGCTCGTCTCAAAAGATTCGGGGGCCGGCGGGGGTGAGCGGTGAGTTGCACGAGTGAGCATGGGGGAGCAGTGGTGGAGAGAGAGATCTCCCTGCCCCCCCTCATTCCTCTCCACTCTCCCCAGCTATTAACACTTTCCAATCCACTGTCTGACATCTGAAGACATTATGATTTAAGGCTGTACAGCTCCGATGTTGGAAGAAGTCAGTCAGGGTTCTCTTACTGTATATTACTAGCCTCTCTGCTGTCGTAGCCTATCCAGTGTGTCACCTAGTGCAGTACTGGCTTTAGCTAGCAGATAGTGTTGTTTAATGGCAAAAAGAGTAGGCCCCCTAGAAAAACTAAGATAAAAATTGGATTGGAAAGGGTTAGGTTTCCTCTCAGCCTTTTTTGCAAGCTAAACATTCCCAGATCTTTTAACTGTTCCTCATAGGACATGATTTGTAGACTGCTCCCCATCTTAGTAACTCTATTCTGAACTTGCTCCAGTTTCTGTCTTTTTTTTTTTTAAGTGGGGTGCCAAGAACTAGACACAGTATTCCAGATGAGGTCTGACTAAGGAAGAGTAGTGGGGATAATGACCTCACATGATCTAGGCTCTATGCTTCTCTTATTACATCCTAGAATTGTTTGCCTCCTTGTCTGCTGGCTCACATTGTTGACTGATGTTCAGTCTATGATCTATTAGTATACCCAAGTCTTTCTCATGTGCTGCTTACCCCAATTCCTTCCATTCTGTATGTCCTTTTATTATTTTTCTTGCCCAGATGTAGGACTTTGCATTTCTCCTTGTTAAATGCCATTCTGCTAGTAGCTGCCCACTGTTAAAGCTTTTACAATGGAGGAAGAATAAAGTATATGTTTTATTGCATCCCTGCATGCTGCCACAAATCTTTTATTTCTATGATTTATTAAGAATTTTGGGTCTGAATCCCTTTCTGTGGTGTGCATAGTGAACACAATTCTGCCTTATTGGAGTTAGAGAAGAGTGCTGTTTGTACCTATATTTGTTAAAGCTTTTCTAGATCTTTTTGAATACTCACCCTCATTTCCCTAGTGTTAAATATCCCTCCTAGTTTTGTTGGCAACTTTGATCAGTTTCCCATCAATTCCCTTCTCCAGATCATTTATAAAAATGTTAAACACTAGAGATGAGCGAACGCGTTCGTCCGAGCTTGATATTCGTGCGAATATTAGGGTGTTCGGGATGTTCGTTATTCGTAACGAACACCATGCGGTGTTCTGGTTACTTTCACTTCCTTCCCTGAGACGTTAGCGCGCTTTTCTGGCCAATTGAAAGACAGGGAAGGCATTACAACTTCCCCCTGCAACGTTTAAGCCCTATACCACCCCCCTGCTGTGAGTGGCTGGCGAGATCAGGTGTTCGCCTAATATAAAAGTCGGCCCCTCCCGCGGCTCGCCTCAGATGCGGTGTGAGTTAGATGAGGGACAGTGCTGTTTATACCGGAGCTGCTGTAGGGAAAGAATTGGTAGTTAGTGTAGGCTTCAAGACCCCCCAAAGGTCCTTATTAGGGCCACTGATAGCTGTGTGTTGGCTGCTGTTAGCAGTGGGATTTTTTTTTTTCTCAAAATCGCCTCTGCAGACCGTTGCACCTGGCATTAGGGACAGAAGTGCTGCATAGGCAGGGAGAGTGTTAGGAGTGAGTGTAGCCTTCAAGAACCTCAACGGTCCTTTCTAGGGCCATATTTATCCGTGTGCAGTACTGTCCAGGCTGCTGTTGGCTGTGCTGCATTTTTTTTGGGCTTCTCAAAATCGCCTCTGCAGAGCATTCCACCCTCCATTGATACTGCAGGGAAAGAATTGTATAGGCAGGGCCACAACACAGTTATTATTCATAGAATATACGCAGTGCTGCCTTTTGGTGGGAAAAAACTGAAAACAAATCTATTTGTCCAGCCTCTGTCCGTCCTAAGGGCTGTGGACACGTGTGAGCTGCGTGAAAAACATTGCTAAATCATACGCACCCAGCTACGCTTTACTGCTGGCTTCGCCATTTGCTTTCCTTAATTGGGAAAAAAAATACCTGCTCTGCCAGAGTTATAATAACTCTGCTACCCTCACGTTCTGTGACACATAAGCAGGGACACAGCACAGTTATTAAACTTCTCATGTTCATTGAATATACGCAGTGCTGCCTGTTGGTGGGAAAAAACTGAAAACAAATCTATTTGTCCAGCCTCTGTCCGTCCTTACGCCTGTGGAGACGTGTGAGCTGCGTGAAAAACATTGCTAAATCATACGCACCCAGCTACGCTTTACTGCTGGCTTCGCCATTTGCTTTCCTTAATTGGGAAAAAAATACCTGCTCTGCCAGAGTTATAATAACTCTGCTACCCTCACGTTCTGTGACACATAAGCAGGGACACAGCACAGTTATTAAACTTCTCATGTTCATTGAATATACGCAGTGCTGCCTGTTGGTGGGAAAAAACTGAAAACAAATCTATTTGTCCAGCCTCTGTCCGTCCTTACGGGCGGTGGAGACGTGTGAGCTGCGTGAAGAACAGTGCTAAATCATACGCACCCAGCTACGCTTTACTGCTGGCTTCGCCATTTGCTTTCCTTAATTGGGAAAAAAATACCTGCTCTCCAAGAGTTATAATAACTCTGCTACCCTCACGTTCTGTGACACATAAGCAGGGACACAGCACAGTTATTAAACTTCTCATGTTCATTGAATATACGCAGTGCTGCCTGTTGGTGGGAAAAAACTGAAAACAAATCTATTTGTCCAGCCTCTGTCCGTCCTTACGGGCGGTGGAGACGTGTGAGCTGCGTGAAGAACAGTGCTAAATCATACGCACCCAGCTACGCTTTACTGCTGGCTTCGCCATTTGCTTTCCTTAATTGGGAAAAAAATACCTGCTCTGCCAGAGTTATAATAACTCTGCTACCCTCACGTTCTGTGACACATAAGCAGGGACACAGCACAGTTATTAAACTTCTCATGTTCATTGAATATACGCAGTGCTGCCTGTTGGTGGGAAAAAACTGAAAACAAATCTATTTGTCCAGCCTCTGTCCGTCCTTACGGGCGGTGGAGACGTGTGAGCTGCGTGAAGAACAGTGCTAAATCATACGCACCCAGCTACGCTTTACTGCTGGCTTCGCCATTTGCTTTCCTTAATTGGGAAAAAAATACCTGCTCTCCAAGAGTTATAATAACTCTGCTACCCTCACGTTCTGTGACACATAAGCAGGGACACAGCACAGTTATTAAACTTCTCATGTTCATTGAATATACGCAGTGCTGCCTGTTGGTGGGAAAAAACTGAAAACAAATCTATTTGTCCAGCCTCTGTCCGTCCTTACGGGCGGTGGAGACGTGTGAGCTGCGTGAAGAACAGTGCTAAATCATACGCACCCAGCTACGCTTTACTGCTGGCTTCGCCATTTGCTTTCCTTAATTGGGAAAAAAATACCTGCTCTGCCAGAGTTATAATAACTCTGCTACCCTCACGTTCTGTGACACATAAGCAGGGACACAGCACAGTTATTAAACTTCTCATGTTCATTGAATATACGCAGTGCTGCCTGTTGGTGGGAAAAAACTGAAAACAAATCTATTTGTCCAGCCTCTGTCCGTCCTTACGGGCGGTGGAGACGTGTGAGCTGCGTGAAGAACAGTGCTAAATCATACGCACCCAGCTACGCTTTACTGCTGGCTTCGCCATTTGCTTTCCTTAATTGGGAAAAAAATACCTGCTCTCCAAGAGTTATAATAACTCTGCTACCCTCACGTTCTGTGACACATAAGCAGGGACACAGCACAGTTATTAAACTTCTCATGTTCATTGAATATACGCAGTGCTGCCTGTTGGTGGGAAAAAACTGAAAACAAATCTATTTGTCCAGCCTCTGTCCGTCCTTACGGGCGGTGGAGACGTGTGAGCTGCGTGAAGAACAGTGCTAAATCATACGCACCCAGCTACGCTTTACTGCTGGCTTCGCCATTTGCTTTCCTTAATTGGGAAAAAAATACCTGCTCTCCAAGAGTTATAATAACTCTGCTACCCTCACGTTCTGTGACACATAAGCAGGGACACAGCACAGTTATTAAACTTAGATAATTCATTCACTAGAGGCAGTGGGGCCTTTCGTTTTCCAAAAAGGGCAAAAATTATATTTGGCCTGCAGTCTTGCGCCAATTTATTTCCTGCCTGTGAAATCAAATCACTGGTAATACAGCATGCTGAGGGGTAGGGGTAGGCCTAGAGGACGTGGACGCGGCCGAGGACGCGGAGGGCCAAGTCAGGGTGTGGGCACAGGCCAAGCTCCTGATCCAGGTGTGTCGCAGCCGACTACTGCGCGATTAGGAGAGAGGCACGTTTCTGGCGTCCCCACATTCATCGCCCAATTAATGGGTCCACGCGGGAGACGGTTATTAGAAAATGAGCAGTGTGAGCAGGTCCTGTCCTGGATGGCAGAAAGTGCTTCGAGCAACCTATCGTCTACCCGCAGTTCTGCGCCGTCCACTGCTGCCAATCCGAATCCTCTGTCTGCTGCTCCTCCTTCCTCCCAGCCTCCTCACTCCACTACAATAACACCTGCTCAGGAACGGGAGCACTCCCAGGAACTGTTCTCGGGCCCCTGCTTAGATTGGGCAGCAGCGGTTCCTCTCCCACCAGAGGAGTTTATCGTCACTGATGCCCAACCATTCGAAAGTTCCCGGGGTCCGGGGGAAGAGGCTGGGGACTTCCGCCAACTGTCTCAACAACTTTCTGTGGGTCAGGAGGACGATGACGATCAGACACAGTTGTCTTGCAGTGAGGTAGTAGTAAGGGCAGTAAGTCCCAGGGAGCAGCGCACAGAGGATTCGGAGGAAGAGCAGCAGGACGATGAGGTGACTGACCCCACCTGGTGTGCAACGCTTACTCAGGAGGACAGGTCTTCAGAGGGGGAGTCAAGGGCATCAGCAGGGCAGGTTGCAAGAGGCAGTGCGGTGTCCAGGGCCAGGGGTAGAGGCAGGGCCAGACCGAATAATCCACCAAGTGTTTCCCAAAGCGCCCCCTCGCGCCATGCCACCCTGCGGAGGCCGAGGTGCTCTAAGGTCTGGCAGTTTTTCACAGAGACGCCTGACGACCGACGAACAGTGGTGTGCAACCTTTGTCGCGCAAAGCTCAGCCGGGGAGCCAACACCAACAGCCTCACCACCACCACCATGCGCAGACATATGATGGCCAAGCACCCCGCAAGGTGGGACAAAGGCCGTTCACCGCCTCCGGTTTGCACCCCTGCCTCTCCCCCTGTGCCCCAACCTGCCACTGAGATGCAACCCCCCTCTCAGGACACAGGCACTACCGCCTCATGGCCTGCACCCACACCCTCATCTCCGCTGTCCTCGGCCCCATCCAGCAGTGTAGTTCAGCGCACCGTTCAGCCGTCGCTTGCGCAAGTGTTCGAGCGCAAGCGCAAGTACGCCGCCACGCACCCGCACGCTCAAACGTTAACCGTCCGCATCGCAAAATTCATCAGCCTTGAGATGCTGCCGTATAGGGTTGTGGAAACGGAGTCCTTCAAAAGTATCATGGAGGCGGCGGCCCCGCGCTACTCAGTTCCCAGTCGCCACTACTTTTCCCGATGTGCCGTCCCAGCCCTGCACGACCACGTCTCCCGCAACATTGTGCGCGCCCTCACCAACGCGGTTACTGCCACGGTCCACTTAACTACGGACACGTGGACAAGCACAGGCGGGCAGGGCCACTACATCTCCCTGACGGCACATTGGGTGAATTTAGTGGAGGCTGGGACAGAGTCAGAGCCTGGGACCGCTCACGTCCTACCCACCCCCAGAATTGCGGGCCCCAGCTCGGTGCTGGTATCTGCGGAGGTGTATGCTTCCTCCACTAAAGCACCCTCCTCCTCCTCCTCCTCCTCTGTCTCACAATCAAGATGTGTTAGCAGCAGCATGTCGCCAGCAGTCGGTGTCGCGCGGTGTGGCAGCACAGCGGTGGGCAAGCGTCAGCAGGCCGTGCTGAAACTACTCAGCTTAGGCGATAAGAGGCACACGGCCCACGAACTGCTGCAGGGTCTGACACAGCAGACCGACCGCTGGCTTGCGCCGCTGAGCCTCCAACCGGGCATGGTCGTGTGTGACAACGGGCGTAACCTGGTGGCGGCTCTGCAGCTCGGCAGCCTCACGCACGTGCCATGCCTGGCCCACGTCTTTAATTTGGTGGTTCAGCGCTTTCTGAAAAGCTACCCACGCTTGTCAGACCTGCTCGTAAAGGCGCGCCGGCTCTGCGCACATTTCCGCAAGTCCCACACGGACGCTGCCACCCTGCGCACCCTGCAACATCACTTTAAGCTGCCAGTGCACCGACTGCTGTGCGACGTGCCCACACGGTGGAACTCTACGCTCCACATGTTGGCCAGGCTCTATGAACAGCGTAGAGCTATAGTCGAATACCAACTCCAACATGGGCGGCGCAGTGGGAGTCAGCCTCCTCAATTCCTTTCAGAAGAGTGGGCCTGGTTGGCAGACATCTGCCATGTCCTTGGTAATTTTGAGGAGTCTACCCAGGTGGTGAGCGGCGATGCTACAATCATTAGCGTCACCATTCCTCTGCTATGCATCTTGAGAAATTCCCTGCAAACCATAAAGGCAGCTGCTTTGCGCTCGGAAACGGGGGCGGGGGAAGACAGTATGCCGCTGGATAGTCAGGGCACCCTCCTGTCTATTTCTCAGCGCGTACAGGAGGAGGAGGAGGAGCATGAGGAGGATGAGGAGGAGGGGGAAGAGACAGCTTGGGCCGCTGCTGACGGTACACCGGCTGATTGCCTGTCATCCTTTCAGCGTGTATGGCCTGAGGAGGAGGAGGAGGAGGAGGAGGAGGATCCTGAAAGTGATCTTCCTAGTGAAGACAGCCATGTGTTGCGTACAGGTACCCTGGCACACATGGCTGACTTCATGTTAGGATGCCTTTCTCGTGACCCTCGCGTTGCACGCATTCTGGCCACTACGGATTACTGGGTGTACACACTGCTCGATCCACGGTATAAGGAGAACCTGCCCACTCTGATTCCCGAAGAGGAAAGGGGTTCGAGAGTGTTGCTATACCACAGGACCCTTGCGGACAAGCTGATGGTAAAATTCCCAGCCGACAGCGCTAGTGGCAGAAGGCGCAGTTCCGACGGCCATGTTGCAGGGGATGTGCGTAGATCGAGCAGCATGTACATCCCAGGCAGTGCAACAGTCTTTAAGGGCCTGGCCAGCTTTATGGCTCCCCACCAAGACTGTGTCACCGCTCCCCAGTCACGGCTGAGTCGGCGGGAGCACTGCAAAAGGATGGTGAGGGAGTACGTAGCGGATCGCACGACCATCCTTGGTGACGCCTCTGCCCCCTACAACTACTGGGTGTCGAAGCTGGACACGTGGCCTGAACTAGCCCTGTATGCCCTTGAGGTGCTTGCTTGTCCTGCGGCTAGCGTGTTGTCGGAGAGGGTGTTTAGTGCGGCTGGGGGAATCATCACAGATAAGCGTAGCCGCTTGTCAACCGACAGTGCCGACAGGCTAACACTCATCAAGATGAACAAAGGCTGGATTTCCCCAGACTTCTGTTCTCCACCAGCGGACAGCAGCGATACGTAAGCAATACGTAGGCTGCACCCGCGGATGGAAGCTACGTTCTCTCTCACCATCCAAAACGGGGACATTTCTGCTTCATCAATCTGTGTCTAATATTCCTCCTCCTCCTCCTCCTGCTCCTCCTCCTGAAACCTCACGTAATCACGCTGAACGGGCAATTTTTCTTAGGGCCACAAGGCTCACTCAAATAATTTTTCTGAACAATTTTTATAAGTTTCAATGCGCTTAAAAGCATTGGAACTTTAACTTGAACCAATTTTTCGTTACACTGGGCTGCCTCCAGGCCTAGTTACCACTTAAGCCACATTAACCAAAGCGATTAATGGGTTTCACCTGCCCTCTTGGCTGGCCATGGCCAATTTTTGGGATGTACATTAGTACTGTTGATACAGCAATTTTTGTGGGCCCTCGCCTACAGTGTAATCAAATTAATTTTTAGCCCACCTGCATTACAGCTGACGTTACCTCAGCTGTGTTGGGCAATGCAATGGGATATTTCTATGTACCGCCGGTGGCTTCCTGGCACCCACCCAGGCAGTGGGTCCACAGGGAGTTAAACCTACATGTGTCCACTTGTAAAGAACCCCAGTCTGACTGGGGCATGCAGTGTGGGCCGAAGCCCACCTGTATTACGCACGACATTACTACCTCAGCTGTGTTGGGCAATGCAATGGGATATTTCTATGTACCGCCGGTGGCTTCCTGGCACCCACCCAGGCAGTGGGTCCACAGGGAGTTAAACCTACATGTGTCCACTTGTAAAGAACCCCAGTCTGACTGGGGCATGCAGTGTGGGCCGAAGCCCACCTGTATTACGCACGACATTACTACCTCAGCTGTGTTGGGCAATGCAATGGGATATTTCTATGTACCGCCGGTGGCTTCCTGGCACCCACCCAGGCAGTGGGTCCACAGGGAGTTAAACCTACATGTGTCCACTTGTAAAGAACCCCAGTCTGACTGGGGCATGCAGTGTGGGCCGAAACCCACCTGCATTAACCCTTTCCAGTCCACTGTGTGACCTGTGAAGACATTAGGGTTTAAGGCTGTACAGCTCCGTTGTTGGTAGACGTCCGTCGGGGTTCTCTTACTGTATATTGCCAGCCTCTCTGCTGTCGGAGCCTATCCTACGTGTCAGCTCATGCAGTACTGGCTTTAGCCAGCATATAGCGCCGTTGTATAACAGCAGAAAAAGAGTAAGCCCCCTAGGAAAACCATATACAAATTGGATTGGAAAGGGTTAAGCACAACATTACTACCTCAGCTGTGTTGGGCAATGCAATGGGATATTTCTATGTACCGCCGGTGGCTTCCTGGCACCCACCCATGCTGTAGGTGCACACGGAGTTTTTACTACATCTGTACACTTATAAAGAACCCCAGTCAGACTGGGGCATGCAGTGTGGGCCGAAGCCCACCTGCATTAAGCACGACATTACTACCTCAGCTGTGTTGGGCAATGCAATGGGATATTTCTGTGTACCGCCGGTGGGTTCCAGGGAGCCACCCATGCTGTGGGTCGACAGGGACTTCACAATAGGGAGTTGTACCTGCCTGTGTCTATGAATTAAAAAGCCCGGTCTGACTGGGGCATGCAGACACCTTGACAGAATGAATAGTGTGTGGCACATAGGTTCCCCATTGCTATGCCCACGTGTGCAGCTCCTGATGGCGGTGGCACAGGATTCTATTTCTCATTGCTTCTGTACAGCATTGTGGGCTATCGCTCCGCCACTTTTAAAGAGGGTCGCTGCCTAGCCGTGCCAACCTCTGCAGTGTGTGCCTGCGGTCCCTCGTCATGGCAGACACAATTCTAAATAGACATGAGCGTGGTGTGGCATGAGGGCAGCTGAAGGCTGCGCAGGGACACTTTGGTGTGCGCTGTGGGGGGGAGGGGGGGGGGATTGGGCAGCATGTAACCCAGGAGAAGTGTCAGTGGAGTGTCATGCAGGCAGTGATTGTGCTTTGTTGGAGGTAGTGTGGTGCTTAGCAAAGGTATGCCATGCTAATGAGGGCTTTTCAGAAGTAAAAGTTGTTGGGAGGGGGGGGGCCCACTCTTGCCGGTATTGTGGCTTAATAGTGGGACCTGGGAACTTGAGATGCAGCCCAACATGTAGCCCCTCGCCTGCCCTATCCGTCACTGTGTCATTCCCATCACTTTCCTGAATTGCCCAGATTTTCACACATGAAAACCTTAGCGAGCATCGGCGAAATACAAAAATGTTCTGGTCGCCCATTGACTTCAATGGGGTTCGTTGTTCGAAACGAACCCTCGAGCATCACGGGAAGTTCGTTACGAATAACGAACACCCGAACATTTTGGTGTTCGCTCATCTCTATTAAACACCACTGGGCCTAGGACAGACCGTTGTAGTACCCCACTTGTTACATTATTCCACTTCGATGTGCAGCTATTAATGACCACTCTTTGAGTATGATCACTCAGGTGTAATCACAACTGGCTAACAGTCGCCTTGTGAATACCATATCTGGTCATTTTTTAATAGGTTTCAACTTGTATAAATTACTCCGAAGCTGGGCAATGC
This sequence comes from Eleutherodactylus coqui, assembly GCF_035609145.1. NCBI lineage: Eukaryota > Metazoa > Chordata > Amphibia > Anura > Eleutherodactylidae > Eleutherodactylus > Eleutherodactylus coqui. Next base: position 227,652,306 of record NC_089841.1, read on the forward strand.
TTATTTTTTGGCAGAATTAAGTGCAAATGTCCAAAAAGACGCTACTCTAGTGTGTGCACCAAAACTGACTTTTGACACAAAACCCATTACAGGGCATAATAGTTATGCCCCATTATAAGTATTTCATAATGAAAGCATTTCTAAGTGGGTTAGACTGGTTTTATATCTGTGTTGGAACCTCCGGCCAAAGGTTCTGTCACTGATCTGGCTAAAAATACCGGAAGGAAAAGTGCTGCATTTATTGCTTTTTCTTTCATTCCAAAAACAAAGCCGCTGGCTTGTAAGTGGATGGACCCCATTATAGTCAATGTGATCCTTGTGGGGTTGTTCGGTACCGAACGGAGCAGAAAATCGATCCCCAACATAGGTGTCAAACCACCCTTATTTTACCTGTAAAGCAATTTGCAATATGACACAGTAGCATACCACCACAAATAGGCCCCTTAACGCTATAAGATGTACAGTTGCATCCTGTAGCACCTGGGTATGTATGAAGAGACATGTGGCAATCTCTTCATACAACTTGGGCACTGGCTGTATGAAGATGGCGGCCAGAAATTTTATGACAGTTAAATACTTTTAAAACAAATAAAAGTGGTAAAGCAAAAAACTATATAAATGTAGTATTGTAGTAATTGGATTTATAAAATCAGGTAATTTTTGTTGCAGTGTATGCCGTAGAAACAAGACAAACACAAAGATGGCAGAATTTTAGTTCTTTTTTCCTTTTCACTCCACTTAAAATTTTTAAGTTTTTTTTTTTAGTAAGCTACATGGTACATTAAATAGTACCATTAAAAATACAACTTGTACCGCAAGAAAACAAACTACGTCGATAAATAGCTAAAAGGGTTATGATTTTTTTAAAGGGGAGGGGGAGCCGAAAATGGGGGGAGTGGGGGTGTTCTTAAGGGGTTAACGTTCAGCCAGGCTAATTACAATTATAAAGGTTTTCAATAGAATTACCTTTGCAAGTAAGTTTAGGGTAAGAAGTATTAAATATATGGATGTCTAGTCCAGAAGACAAGTGCTCTTTATATTATACAAATAGAATGTTTCTTTGTCTTTTGTTCTATCCTATTACAATATGTTCTATCTGTACAGAGAGGGTACGGATAGACAGTACGATACTTGCAGCGCACGTATAATTCTTTCAACAGCTTCTTCATCGCAAGATGAGAGGGGATAAACAAGGATCAACAGCTTCCATAAAACTCTTCGGATTTTCACTGAGTGGCGTAAAATGTGTGAAATGAACTTGGTTCTCTTTGGATAGATTTTATCTAAAGTCACAAACAATTTATAGTTTTAAGGTACAAGACATCATTCTTAATAGACGGATGCCTGTTTATCTGAGAAGCACGTTTGTTCCAGGAATTACTGACACTTTCATGCGTTATCGTTCCTTTCTTAACCAACATGTTTGATCACATTTACAATATATATTACAGACTGTTAAAAAGTAAAACTGCTTATTTTCTTAAAACCATAAACACTTAAATAACTTGATTCTGAGAAATATGTTCATTTTTAAAAATAAGCCAGAAATGAGCCTATCATCTGACAATGTACTGCTGCAAGCATCTGTATACCACTTCCTGCACAGCATGTGTTTTTTTTTATTTTTTTAATGACAGGGTTCTTGGCAGTTTTTCATGCTTTTTTTTTGCAAAAGCAAGTAGTAGATCTAAACGAGATGGAAAATATAAAGAAAGGTCTCATACTTCAACTTTCTGTACTTCTGCTTTTAATTCAAAAACTGCATCAAAAATTGGTGTAAAAATGGCGGCATTAAAAAAAACTGAAAGAATCCTAGTTGTGGTATTCTTACTGCAAATGGGCATTATAAGTCCAGTGGATGGCACAGGAAGGCGTCATGCCCACCCATCAGCTCTAGGTGTGGCTGTTTTATACAACTGACCCAGTAGATATTGGGGTCTATAGCAGCATCGGTATTCCAGAGGCATGGTCTAATTGTTTTAGTGTCTGACAGACATATTGACAGACAATGATGCATCGGAATACAATGTATTCTGCCACAATTGCTTTACTTTGTGGGCAAGAAGTCAGTTAACTCCCATTCTTGAGATGGATGTAGGGCCCAGAAATTTAAAATAAGAATATTCCTTTAGTATAAACTTAAGCAACTGAATGTTGTATAAACAGTAACCTGCTAAAATGCTAGGCTATAGGGTAAGGCCACTTTCAGTCAAGCCTATTTTTGTTATGCTAGGTGCATGTAGACCATAACTAAAGCAAATATAAATATGTAGGGCTAATCATATGGTGGTTTTTCAAAAATGCAGCATGCTTTGTTTTTGTTTTTTTTGCCTTCATATTTGTGTTTTCTATTGGGCAAATGGGGATCAGTGTTTGCCTGATAAAGAATATTTTAATATATGGAGGAAAATACAGATGAAAAATTGATGGCATAAGGGTTAAATGTTTTTTTCAACTCGTCCATAATATGGATCAGAATTACAAACTTTTATTGATATGCTCGTCTGGCTTCAGTCTTATGCTTCATTCATATGGGCGTATATCGGCCTCGTTTTCACGGCCGGACGATATATATCACCCCTCTGATGCATTGGTTTCCAATGCATGTGTACAGATGGGAGATTTTTCACAGCGTAAAAGTGGCCGGCCAAGATAGTGCATATGGTGCTCATTCAGGACGGGCACTGTTACGGTGGCCAGAAAAGATAGTTCTGGAAATATCTTTTCCAGCCGGAATACAGCTGATGCCATGGACTCCTATGGAAGCCTATGACAGCTGCTCGAGAAGAGAGGTGCGAGGGAGTTTAGCAGCGTGACTCCATGCTGTCTGCAATGGGAGGTGGCGAGATGGGCAGGAGCTAGTGTGCTGAAGTCCCGCCCCCTCCCCCTTGCCTGCAGCTCCCATAGGCTGGAGAGGGGAGGGACTAGCTCTGCTAAGCGCCCGCCACCTCCCCTTGTCATAAGCCGGCAAGGGTCGGAGAAGGGGTGGGAGTTTAGCAAAGCTAAACTCCCACCCCTGGCCCGATGGTATTGCGAAGCTGCGGTGTATATGCGCCGCAGCCTCTGCAGTCTGAACAGGTGTTTAAATGGGAGTTGCAGTCGTCATGGCTGCCTCTCGTTCATGTTACTTTTGGCTATGCTGTGACCGTGATACAGCCGTCCACAGATCTTCACGCTTGTGTAAATGAGCCCTTATAGTGTAGGGTTATATTGAAACTTTACTACATCATTCCATTATTAAGGGCGTTTTTAACGTGAGCGTAAGCGCACCTATGAAAGTCGACCCCTCTGTATTTGTGGAATGAACAATGCTTTCTGCGCGTGCATCACAGTTTTGTACTGCACTTTTTGCACCTGCAAGGCATGTTCATTTGTGCACTGCAAACAAATACGCACCGATTTAAATGGCTAATTAGTCTTAACGAGTTCCAGATGTGATCTTTTTCCTGCACAATTACAGTGTTGCATCTCTTTGCGCATTGCGTGCAATTTACACCTCCCCTCCCCCATTGACTTCTATGTGGACCTTTTTAGATGCGCAAATATGAAAATTCAGCATGATCCTTTTTTTTTTTTGCAAGACCAAAATGCGCCTGAAAAAATCTGAAATGTTAACGAACCTGTTGAAAACAATGCGTTCTATTTTATGCATATTTCATGTGAAACTTGTGCGCTGATACGCCCCTGTGAAGCCAGCCTTAGGCCTTGTTCACACGAGCGCGATTTTCATGCTCTTTAGCATCACAAAATCATATGCATGGGAGAAAGTAGCATGACTGGGTGATTTCCAGCTATTAAAGGGGTTGTCCCGTGCCGAAAGATAAAAAATTTTTTGCCCAGTCCCCCAGTACCTGTAAAGGAAAACCGCTGCCATGTGGTATTAAAAAAAAAAAAAAAATTCCCTTACCTGAATCCCCGTTCAGCAACTTTAAAAAATCTTCTGTCCAAGATGGCTGCCGCTGGTCTTCTCCCACAGTGCAACACGGGTCTTGTCCCATGGTGCACAGTGGATGTTCTTCTGCTGTCTGTGCTCCACTGCCGATTCCAGCCACCTCATTGGCTGATCGGCACCATGTGACGGGGCGGAGCTACGTGATGACGCTGAGAAGGGGGAGGAGCCAGGACACAGCTCGTGAGCCCGGACCATCCAGGAGAAAAATCCTCTGTGCGCAAGCGCGACTGTTTGTGCGACCAGAGAAGAAGGTTGATCGTCGCCATGGAGACGGGGACGCCAGCATCGGAGGGGGTCAGTGTATAACTTCTGTATGGCCAATATTTAATGCACGATGTATATTACAAAGTGCATTTATATGGCCATACAGAAGTGTATAACCCCACTTGCTGTTGCAGGACAACCCCTTTAAGTCTCTAGCTTAATTAACTGAGAAATTGCCCGTTAACACAATCGGAGGTGCGCGTTATCCAGCTCCCATAGGAGTCTATGGAAACTCCTGCACAGTTCACACCAAAGGTAGGTCAGGTCCCATCTTTTCATGCCCCACGGACCTTAGATGTGATCTTTGCACACACGTCCTATTTTTGGGTGCCAGCTGTTTGCGCATCTAAAATCCCTTCATGTTAAAAATTGGTTCTATTAGACGCAATCTTTTCACGCGCCTATACTGCGCTAAAGCCAAGCTCATGGAAGGGAGACTTGAGTGTCAATCTACATCTATTCTCCAGAGAAATCCCCCAGTCTCCTGCTGCATGGTATTAATGCAGTATTATACTATGTGTAATATTTTTTTTTCTGTTACAGATTTCCTATGTGCGTAACATAAATTGTACATATTCTATGAGAAATATTGATTTCTCCGGCAATCCATATGGGTAGAAAATAGTATTATTTACAATAAACAGGCTTCTGGGTTACAATAGATTATTGTACACTTTATAAACCATTCAAAAGCACTTTTTAAATAGGCCCTTTGGTGATTTTTTTTTTCACCTTTGATACACTAAGAGTGCTATTTGTATTGCTTTGATAGACGATCTTGTTAGAGATTGTTGAAGATTTATTAGACCAAGGCTATTGATTTGTACTAGATGTGCGAACAGACCGATAGCATACTGATTGGAGGGATATAATGGTCTCGGACTAGATGACCCAGAAAGCTGCCTTTCAGCAAAATATACAAAATCTGAAAGAATGTCGCTGCTGAATCTTGGAAGTAACGGGATGCAGCTGCAGATAATTGTGGACTTCATATTGATCTGGAAGATCTAGAAGCCCTAGTTTTACTATAAATATTTGTCTGATATAAATAAGAAAGAAATAAGTAACAATATAATTACTGCAATCAATATTTCTTATTTCGGCTTTGCTCCGGTGCTGTGCACATAACGGAGACGGGGCATGGTGGAGAAAGGGGAGAAAGTGCAGAATAATTAAACAAGTGCAGATAAAACAAGAATATCATTTTGTATGTGAATGTCTATAGATGACTTCTGTGCAATGTGTTTGAGAAATAGAGGATGCAAGACAAAAGGGTGATATATGCCGCACATGGGTGGGAGAAGTATAATCTATTATTAATCCTTACTGATGCACGCTGCTATAAGAGTTCAGATAACGCAGAGAGGAAATAGTAAAAAAAAAAAAGCTGGTATAGGTGCAACGGCTCCAGATATGAGATCAGGTGGAGGATATAAATTTCTATTAAATTTCAAGCCAGCAATAAAAACACGTTTCGAGGCCAAGGCCTCTTCAGTTTACCGATGGTGACTTTTATTTCCCCATGCTTTCCTAGTAAGGCCTCATGTCCACGGCACGCACTGACTTTTCACATGGAGTTCCACGACAGATGTTCTGAGTCGTTAAATTGATTTTTTTTAATTGCTTGTGGGAGATCGCAGTTTGTGGATGTACGCGGATGCACTGCAGATAGCCGGCGCTGAAAAGATCCACACCACCACCTCCCAGCCTTTTTTCCACCTCCCTAATTGATTTTAACCTTCGAATCCGCAAATGTATTTGCGGATGCCTTGTGGATCCTAAGATCCCATAGAGATGAATGTAGCCAGATCCGCATGTGATCGACAGTAAAATGGAGTATGCTGTCCATCATCCGTGCGAGGCATCCGCAAATCAAATTAACATATTCGCAGGTGTTAAATGAAGGGCGCTTGATTTGTGGATCTCATGCGTGCGGGTGTCACGTGCAGATTCATCAAATATGCCTGTGGACATTGGGCCTAAGTCAGCACTTTGCCATGGCTAGGTTGGCTGCACAATTGCTTCTCTTCATGATTTCTTCTCCTTACACATTCCTTATACTAGGTGGTGTTGTCTGACTTACTAAGAAAGTATGGAGAAATGATCAGAGATTGTTGCACCTAACTTAGGCTAAACTGAAGAGGAGGCCCTGGCCTCAAAGCTTTTTTTTTTTATATTGCTGGCTTGAAACTTGATAAAAAGCACTTTGTCCTCCACCTTGTCTCTCATACAGCTGGAGTAGTTGTGACCACTGGCGTTACTGTAGGAGATGTGGTTGCACCCGGGCCCATAAGGCTCCTTTCCTCCATATAGGGAGCCTAGTACTATGAATAAAGCATTATAACAGGTTTTGCATTGGGGCCCAGGAGCTTTAAGTTACACCTCTGGCTGTGACCTATACCTGCTTTTACTACTTGCTCTATTTGTGTTCTTTTCACAGCCTACCACAAAAGGCTCCCACTGGTTGGCAGAACTTCCTTCCTGAGCACATAGTCTAAATAAGTTGAGTAAAATCAAGTCCCCACAGACACCACCGAGGGGTTGCTCCACTTAAGTTTTACTACTCTCATGTCTATAATGGTAAATAACGACAGAAATGTTGCAAAATTTCTACAGAAAATTCAGCTGAAAACCCCTCAGCATTCCAGATCCAAAATAGTCAAAATCCGCACTCTGCATGTGTCGGGATATGCTGACAGCGGTGAGACTTTGGAAATGAGGAAGAGTGTCCTATTTTCTGAAATAAGCTGCAGATATGTAGCTGATTTCGAGCCAAAGTTTGCACCAATGGTGGCTGTTGTGGATGCGTGAATTATTGCAGAATTTGCAGTGGAATTTGCAGCTGCGGAAATTCCGCAGAATTTCAATCCCATGGGAACGGCACGTACCCTAAGGCCTCATTCACACGCGCGTGTGTTTTGCACACACATAATGCATGCTCCTAAAAGAACTAATAGGTTCCTATAGAAGCGTTCATATGTGTAGAATTTGAAGTGCAAAACAGCACGCACGTAAAAAATATTGACTAATTTAGGTGCGCGTTTTGCCAGTTTCCATTGTCTCCTATAGGAGCAGGAGTTAATGGGAACTCCATTGATCCTTGCAGGAAAGTCCCCTCATCACTGAACACTGACAGCGCGCTCAGGGTTCAGTGATGGGACTCCTCATGGTGAAGAAAGAATCCCCTGTCACAGCTGTGGCAGAGGAGCATGATGGTATCCCATTGTTTTTAATGGGGCCAGCACTGCTGCCACCCCATTGAAAGCAATAGGATAAAGGCAATTCCTGCAGCAATGATTTTTGAGAGGGTGGGAAAGGCTTGAAATGAGCGCTACCCTGAAAATCATCCCTAGCTATAGAAGAAAAAAATCTTAACTCTTCTATAAGCGCTGTCCAGCTCTTCTCCTCTGTCCCCGGCAGTTGTCGTCTTTCTGGTGGCCAGGAAATTGAAAAATTCCCGCCTCCTGAAAGTGCTGCCTCTGATTATCTGAGCACTGTGACCAATCAGAGACAGCGCTCAGTCATTCATGAATTCTATCGTTAATCCCCGTGGGGAGTCCCATCATACCTGAATACTGTGAAAGTGCTGTCTGTTTGTTGATGAGGGGACCTTCGTGGAGCAGCTGCTCCAATGAAAGGGGAAAGTTTCACGTGCAAACTTTGCCTGTTCACGAGCCTTCCGCTCTTGCGAGCAGCAGGTATTTTTCCCACACGTAGGTGTGCAAAAAAACCCCACGCTCATCTGAATGAGGCCTGAGAGTGCAGAGGCATGCCATGTTTTTTATGATGAATTGCATGCAAATTTAAGAGAAAAAAAGCATAGCTACCTGGAATGTAATATGTAAAGAGGGGATTTTTCATGTGAAGCATTACATCTAGGTGAAAATAACTTCCACATACAGCACACAAAGAAGCATTGTTTAGTAATATACACAGCATTAAGGCTTCATAGTGCACTTAAATACAGCCCCAGTGCCATGTACCTGAGGCCTTAGTGTTGATGAGAATGCAGCCAGTTGTATTTTATAATGCTAGGTCATCACAAAAGGTGCACTTAGGGATGAAGTCATGCAGCGCAGACTCTTAACAGTGTTGTGAACTATTTTGTAGGTTTCTGTAACTCCCATAGATTTAAGTTGGAAGATAAAAATTGACTATTAGTTCCAGCCAAATAATACAACTGACAAAACTGGTACATTGGAACTTACCTTCCATTACAAAAGACTAGAGATGAGCGAGCGTACTCGCTAAGGCAAATTACTCGAGCGAGTATTGCTATTTTTGAGTACATGCCCGCTCATGCCAAAAGATTTGGGGGGCTAGCGGGGATGAGCGGTGAGTTGTGGGAGTGAGCATGGGGGTGAATCTTTTGGCACGAGCGGGCATGTACTCGAAATTGGCAATTCTCGCTCCAGTAATTTGCCTTAGCTAGTACGCTCGCTCATCTCTACACAAGACATAATGTATTTACCAAGAAGAAAATCATATCAGGAGCTGGATTGATGGTTTGTCTGCCTGTCTTTCTATCTATCAGACAGGCAGGCAAACCGATAAATATGAGAACGATGGACAGCTTATTTTTCCTTTCAATATCCTTCAATGTGTAAAGATAAGATAATTGTTCAATTGCTTTAAATAAGAGTGAGAGAGATCCTGAGATCCCAAGAGAAGATCAAATTACAGAACAGGAAGAAATTATGACATTAGTTTCACAGCTGCACCTCTAGAACGGGACTAGGGGGATATCACAGCATCAGCCCAGCACATGTGACCTGCCCATCAGTGCATGCTCACTGTCATTTTGGCACTGACCGGAGCACTTATCTGCATGTTTACGATCTGTTTCATTGGCTTCACTGTGGAACAACCTAGCCAACCAGTCACCATTAGTCAGTGAATATTTATTTCAGCCCCTCCTCTCAGAGGGTGCCAGTTATTCACTTAGTGTGACCAGACAGGAAGTTAGACTAGACCATTTAAAGCTGTAGTCTTATCTGCAATTCCCTGTCAGTTTCACTCCTGTCTGTTTTGGGTCTCAAGTTAATCTGCTGGCAAGTGGTTACATTTTATCCATGTGACTCTCTGGTTTCTTTCTTTATATGTCTATCCTTTTCTACATTACCTGTTACCAACTAGGAAAAGTCTGGGTCACCCCAGGTATCTGATGTGGGGCCTCCCTCTTCAAGGTACTTGCCACATATTTAGGTGGGGTCTCCTCGTATCAGTTGGTGGAGGTCAGTTTCCTAGTTTTCCCCGTTTTATTATTTTTTTTTGTTATATACTTTGTTTTGCACTAGAATGTGTATATATTATACAAAGGAGATATAATATCCTTTTTGGACGTTATATCTATGTAAGGACAGGTGTCTGTGGTTGCACCTTAAATGGACATAACAGGAGGAAGCACTTAAAGACTTACAAGATTCTCTGGATACAACAATAAAACTGCAGGAAGCAGCAAAATCCCATCCATACAGTGCCACAAAGACGGCCCAGATGGAAGCCTACTAGAAAGGGTCAAGTGCAAAGTGACAGACGTAAAGGTCTCCATAACATATAACTGTTCAATGCTGTGCTGGGTACTTATATTAAATCTGGAACTAAGGCTTCATAACTCCCATATACTAGTACAAGAGCGAAGACATGTACGACCATGGGATGTGTCAGCATCAACTTACGGAAACTGTCTAAAAGCATCCTAAATAAAAGTATCCTCAGCTTCCTCACCCAACACTACGTCCTCAGCAAAAGCTAAGCATGATTTATTCAGCAGTGTACCATGGACTACATCTACACCCTGCAAATCTTCATCAGGAGATAAGATCCACAATACAAACTAGGAAAAATCTAAGCCTACTTTGTGGACTTCAGAAGGGTTTTTTGCACGCACACCTATTTCTGAAACTAGTGGAAAGCAGCGTAGAATGAAACACGTCATCAGAAGCTCCTACACTGAGATCCGTTGTAGTGTTAGGATGAACAGGAGGGAGGACAGCTTATTTCCAACAAAGCCAAGAATTTAGACAATGCTTAGCTTAATTATCTTCAACATCTACGTTAATGAGCTGGCCACAGATCTGAAGTCCTTCTCAGTACCAGCTTTCACCCTCCACAACACTGAGGTGAAATGTCTGCTATAAGCAAATGGCTTCCTGCTGCTGTCCCAAATCACACCAACCAAGAAAGGATTCTAGGGCAACCTGAATATTCTAGAGAGCTTCAGCAATGACTACTGCCAATCAATGAAAAAAATAATGGTGTTCCATATAAGAAGAGCAAAATCAACTAGGTAACATATTTTCATGCTTATAATTGCCTACCCTCCGTAACCAACAGGTAGAACTACTGGGCCTAGAAAACAATCAACTCAAGAGTCTCTAATGAGCCATAGAGATTCTAAAACACGACTTGCAAAACCTTCTATGCCATCAGAAGACTGGTACCATCTCAAAACACCAGTGATACAGAATCATCACTTCAATCCTTATGTACAGAAGCGAAGTTTGGGGCCTGCACAAATTCTGCAACCACCTTCTCCAAGCACATAAGAGCACATTAAACAGTGCCTATAGATTTGAATTAAGCAGACTCTCTACACTTTATCATTTCAGGCCCACCTGCAAAGTAGCAACCCAAGTTCTTACCTTCACAAAGCTATGTTTCACCAAAGGGCCCCCAACAAACCAGACACCCTGGAACAGTTCACGCAATTGTCTTGGAACAATTCATCTACCCCAGCCTGACCGAACTAGCAAAGCAACACCACCTCACTAAAGCCAATATCAAGAAACTGATAAACAATAACTAAGTGGAATATATCTGTGACTGGAAGAACAACATAGATAAGAACATCCCAGAAACTGACACTAGATCAGGGAGCACAAACTGGTCCCATTTCTGGAAATACTACCAAACCCCAGAGACTGACAGATTCTGAGCTGCTACAGACTGGTTCTGTCTATTGAATCAGAGTAGTACAGACCAAACTTCAAGCCCAGGGAGAGCCGACTGTCCCACGAGGAAGCCATGTAGCATGAGACCGAAAACCCCAGATACGTGAGGGACAGATTTTAGAAGACTCTATGATCTCTGCCCCAACTTCAGCTACATGGAGAAGGAAGAGCAAATCTACATCCTGCTGGTGAAGAGGAAATTGGTGGCCACGTTCATGGACGCCATAGACTGAGACGCCTGATATGTCATGGCCTTTGTACCCCGTAGGTCTCAATACTACTCAACTTTCAACAATCCCTACACAACCCTTATTTTGCTATGTTAATGTTTATATGGTCCTGCTAATAAAACTTAATTAAATTTGAATATGAAGCTAGAGAAATGTGGCCGATCTCAGTAGTATCTATTTCTTTTGTTCTGCCCAGAGTCTGTACATTCCTTTCATTTGATTCACTGCCTCTTCCTTTAGCTACTGTACTATAATGAATACTTGTACAGTAGTTCGTTCCTTTGTGTACATACAGTAAATCTCATATTTACTTCACTATATTCTCAGTCAATAATATCCCCTTCTCGGTCGACTTATTGATAACAGTAGACAAGTAGATTGGGTTCATATCACAAGCAACTATTGCCTTTAGCATAACAAACCCAGAAAGTATAGTGGCAATGATACTGGATATTACTGGCTAAGGAGTCATTCATCAACATTGACTCCTTTAGTTTTATTTACTGCTTAAGGCAAAAGTTGATGAGCAGGACTATGTTCTCTGAGAAAAACTTTTGGAAAGTCAGGCTGTGTGTTCCTGCCAATAAATCATTACTGTTATTTTTGTAACAAAATGTTATATTAGATACGCAGCGCATGGTGATGCATAAAACGAATTCCTTAACGATATATTTTTCTGCAGAGTGCGTCCAATGAAATAACCCACATATACAAAGTAAAATGTTTTGCATATTTTTTATTAGTGTAGTTCTTCTTTTACAGAATTGTCACACCATATTGTTGTAGCATCAATCCCTCTTTCAAGCTAAGCTTCCTGTTAGCAGAAAACACATTGCTCATATGCATATTTTATATAGATGTCAGCAGTGTGCATGCAGGGGTGACATCTCACAGGGTATCATGCATTTGAAGTATAGTGGTAGAAGGTAAAACTACGTGCTGTTACAGAGCCAAGGTTATAACCCTTTGTATGCCAAAGCCAGTGTGTACCACAGTATTTCTAGTAAGGTTTACTTCCCATGAAAATAAAAAACATTTCTTTTTATTTCCATTACAGCTGCCAAAACATTGTTTTTGATTTATTTATTTTTTTGTTACCTTTTTAGTAGCTTATCTATCTTCTATTCTATCTAAAGCTTTGTTTTAATGGAAGCAGGCTATTTCTATTAGGTTAGATGTATAGCAAGTAATGGGTATTTTCATAGAGGAAAACCATGAATTTAGTTGGAAAATTTTGGTGTAAATTAAATAAATCTTATTTGTACAGTGCCAACTTTTTCCACAGCACCTTCAGGTAATGTATTACCCGCCACCAACCTTGGGTACTCAATTTTATTGACCTTGGAAGGATGGAAGGCAGAGTCAACCTTTGAGCTGGCTAGGTGAACCATGCAGGGATTGAACTCGCAACCTTCAGGTCATGAGTGAGAGCTTAGGGCTGTATTTCTGGTTTTTAACAATCTGTGCCACACAAGGCTCTAGGGAGTGTTTGTGTAACTTTGCAGCATGAACAGCTTGTCATCAGGCATTATCTTTATCATGACCATATGTAAAACAATTAGGCTGGGTTCACATTGATAAGTGTCAGCCAATCAGAGGCAGCGCTTCCAGGAGGCGGGGATTTTTCAAACCCCCGGCCAGAAGAGATTAAGAAGAATAGTGCCGGGGACCAGACGCACTTGAGATTACAGTGATTTGAAAGTGATATATTTTTTTTACTGCTGCTAGGACCTAGGTTATGGCTTTGACAGTAGGATTACCTACTGTCTAAGTTGCATTGCACCGCATGAAAATTGTGTTTTCATGTGATGCAAGAGAGGGGAAGGCTCAATAGGGAAACGTGGGCTACAAAACCTCACAAGTCACATGCATATCGCTTGACCTGCAAGGTTTTTGGGTCAGGATGTCGTATGCTACAAAACATTGCTCATGTGAATTAACCTATTGGAGAGCATGGGCTTCACATGTGATTTGTAGCATGGTCTCAACGCAACAAAATCACACAACTTTGTTACCCGTGTGAATGAAGCCATACAGCTGTGATTTGCTATGTTTTGTAGCCAATGTTTCCCTATGGAGCTTCCTTGTTTATTGCATCATGTAGCATGAACTTGTGATTTTCATGCTAAGCAATGCCATTTTAACATTAGAAAGCATAATAACCTTCTCACAACAAAGTCGCGTGATTTTTATTATGCAAGAAAATACGTGTAGCAGCAACATGATGCTTCATTTTTCCCCAAGTAACAAGCATCACGGACGCTACAAAATTGCATGTACATAGCAGCAATATTGCTGTCGCCCATGTGGATGCAACCTCCGTTATATTTTCTCCTTATGTATCATTACTAAACTGAATTTAACAGTGTTGGATAGGGTCATACAAGGTATTACCATAGTAATTCAACTACTGTGATTAACTGGAGGATTTTAAAGAAAGCACAAACTCCTATATAAGATATGAAGTTGATCAACACATTAGTTTGGATTTAGTTAATTAACAACTAAAGAAAAAAGACAGTGAAGCTAACCGTTAGCCAAGGTCGCCTCAGATTCCCTGTTCTGCATCGTCTGCACTTATTAACAACTTATTAACTATTAACAGGTGACTGTTAATAGTTAGCATTTTGTTAACAATCAAACTGCTAACAATGATCTGTCTGTTAGTGTTTGAGTGAGTGGGTTTGTGAGTGACTTACATGCTCCACCCATGATCACATGATGATGTCATCAAAGGTCCTTCACCCCTCAGTGAGGGAGTTACATGCTCCATGTGATCACTTATTGGGTGGCATTACAGGTCCTATATGCACACGGCTGCTGTCTGGCTAGGTGTTCGTTAGTATTCCATAGCAATTGGGGCTGCAAGGGGTTTGTCGTCCACCCATAATCTGCACAAGGATGCAAGACTTGTGATGATGCCACCATCATGTGATAAGGGGCAGAGCATGTAACCCCCTCACTGGCGATGAGGAACCTTTGACCTCACTGTAATATGATCAGGGGCGGAGCATGTAAGTATTTCACTCGGTATGATCGTTAGTCATGTGATCAAGACATGGAGCATTATGGCAATGTCATCACAGGTCCATCTCCAGTGCTGTGCTGCTTCTGATAACATTGTATGGGATGAACAATATATGTAGCAGTGCTGTGTGAGACATGCATGTAGCAGAGCTGTGTGGCACATTGTGCCACCAGAAAAACTGGTACTATAATTTCCTAATAATTACTAATAAGGTATATAAAAAGTACTTTGCTACTGAGAAGTGCCATTAAGCTGCTACTGTTTAGGGCAACATTAATTGTCCATAGCAACACTATCATAGGAGGTATTCTGACAAAGTTGTGATCAATGGTATTCAGTCTGTCGTTCTTGGGTGTTTGTACAATATATATCAGGTTTATTTAATACAGTATGACAATATTTTCACTGTATGGCATTAGGTGTGTGTACAGTATGACATTATCAATGTATAGTGACATTAGACTGTGTGCCTCTATTTCTGTGTGCGTTCTGCATATACATCACAAAACCCATCAAACCTTTATGATAACCTGCTTGTACAGATGTAGCCGATTTTAACTTGTCACAAAGTTAATTTACCTTAGCCCACTAGAAAGCTATTGTTCTCTTAACACAACAAAAACCATTGTAAGGTAATTAAAAAGCATAACAAACTAAGGCACAGAAAGTTCTCACAACTTAATCATCACAATGCTAAAACTTGCTGCATCTCAACCCCTCTATATACTTGTGTATATACAATTATTATTTGAGCAAAGCAAAAGTTGACAATAAAACCATTTTCTAAAAAAATACAGTGCAGTGATCCACTTGTACAAAGCAGGCACTAGATGCCGACCTGAAGAAAAATCATCTCATTACATTAACAGGAAATTAAAGTATAATATGAATCACTTTATCATTATGAAGGCGCTACATAATCACTGTGTCAAGCTGATAACACTATGATTAATGCTTTAATAAACAATTTAAGAAGACAGATAAATAAAACTCATAAAAGGAAGCCCTTTTCACCCTACACATACTCTGGCTTTTTGACCCACATCTGATGATCAAGCAAGATAAACAATGTGGGACTCTTCCGGGTGCTTTAATAACATCAGCCTGTTGTAATATCATCTTATCCTCCAGGTCATTATATGTCCTCCGGCACAGCCTGTCTTAGAGAAATTAGATGTTCTATTATTTTAGTGAGGGATTGAAATATATTAGAAAGTTATAGATGCATCAGAGTTGTGATTCCACATGAATTAGGGCTGTTTGTTTGTCTTTATGATGTCGCAATGCCAAAAGATTGGGGTGTGTTGGGTTTTCTTTCGATTGGGCTAAGAATTTGGCCAATCTAACAAACACCGATCTACATGCATGCCAATCAGCGTTCATTTAATTTTACTTTTGCATGGATTGAAAGTTGTCTTCTTGAGGCCGATTATCACTAGTATGATTGCTGATCCCCCATAGGCCAGCTGCACGTCTTCCTGTTTACACGGGAAATGTGTAGCCGATCAGAGAACATTTTTATGCGGAATGAAACTAGTTGATCAGCCCACAAACAAACGGTCGTTCATTCGGCAACTGCTGATTGGCTCATTTACACATAATTGTAGGAATTTGGAGAATGGGCAATTGGAGAAACCTTCAGGCCCGTGAATCTGCCTGTGTAAAAAAGACTGTTGTGGTTTTCTATAAGAAGCAAAATTGTGAAGTGAAAAGAGGAAAAAAGATGCTCCTGCCGAGTGCACCTTCCACTCAGAAGAGTGATGCAGCAGAATGGGTTGGGTAGAAAACTGTCCAAGAAGTCTGCAAGAGTTGATGGCCCATATCAGAGGGATCCCTGCTCAAAGGTACTGCAACATGTCTGAGATAGAAGCAGAGAGCTGCCAGCGGCCACCGACTAAACAAGTGACTGGGAAGAACTGTAGCTGGGAAGATAGAGCTGAGTCCTCACTGAGATGACTGCTTTCCTCTGAGCTCTGCTTGTTCTTTCCTTTTTTAGTAACATAAAACCTTATCTGCAGGCATTCCATTTGCCCAAACTATGGCATCTGCCCAGGGAGAATCAAAATGATTAACCACAAGACTTCCTAAGTGCCCCAGTTCCCATTGTAACTCTGAAGCTGATGCCTACTGTTTCCTCACTTGGCAAAGGAATCCATTGCGATTCCCCCACAAAGCTCACCAGGCTCTCCATCAGTCTACTCAATAATGCAGCCCTCCAGCTACACTAGTCCTGGTGAGTGAACAGACTGTCTCTCCCTTTTTGTCCAGTCCTACAAAATTGACTAAGATGGCGTCAAAGCACATGGCACAGGCCTCACGGTGATGCTGACCTTTCACCCTCAGCCCTATTAAGCAGAGACCTAGTCTGGAGGACTCTATACCAGATCAAAACACAGTACTTGAACCTACTGATCCTCTACTTAATATGCCCTCATCTAATCAAGCTGCATTAGAATCTTTTGCAAAGGAAATGGTCCTTGCATTGAAAGGGTCTATCCAAAGTGACTTGTATAAACTTTCTTCCACTATCAGCAAATCCACGATGAATCTTGGAGAGAGAATTGGTCACATTGAAAACAGAGTGAAGTGACCAAGTCTCATTATGACCTTATTTGGTGTTAACTACTCCTTAAATGAGAGCAACCTGAGGATCTTGAAGTTTGTAGTAGGAGTAACATAAAATTTAGGGGTATTCCTGAAAGGATCACCCCAACTGAACTTGAGGACTTTCTACTTCATTGAAGAAATTATTGCCTGCTAACTCGCTCTATGAGCTTATGATCAATAGGGCTCACAGGCTGCCAAAACCTAAACATTTTTCAGACCATGCACCACATATTGCCAGAATTATTTTTTCACCTGAGAAGCTTTAATGTTGGCAGCACAATCCGCTTTCAGCCTTCCCACTCCCACACAAGCATTCTGCTTTTCTCTGATCTTTCTGCTGCAAGGATCCAGGCCAGGAGATCCTTTTCCAATGTCACAGCCATCTTATGAGAATTTAAGATCCACTACAGGTGAGGTTTCCCTACAGAGCTCCTGATTCAAGAGGACTGCTCTACACATGTAGTCATCAAACCCGAAAACTGCAACAGGCTCCTATCCACTCATCAACCCAGAAGACCCATCAAATCACCACACAATTGGTCTCAGGAAATACTTGTTCACTGAGATTTTGACTCTTATCCACTTAATGAGTAGAATATTCCTTCCAGGCAGATTTTTACCCCCCAAAAAAAGCAGGTTTAATTTGTTTATCTCCTATATTTTCTGTTTTGTTTTTTTTTTGTTTTAGTTGCTCTGTCTTAGAGATGTTGCTTGAGCAATGAAATATTTTCTTACAGAAATTTTCGTTGGTTCCTTATATGCCTAGTTACTCATCAAGTATCATATGAGAAGGACCTTTGAAAGCATATATTTCATGTTGCTTAGGATTCTTTCACTTAATAAAGGGCTTAATTCCCCATTTAAAAAATCTCTTGCATGGAAGGCTATAGACAACAGGACTGATATCCTCTGCATCCAAGAGACACAATTTTCCAAACTAGCCTCTCCTAAATTCTCACATTAAAAATATCCATAGATCTATAAAGCATGCTCTGATAGAAAGCCGGTGTTCTGATCACTATCCATGAAAGTGTAAATTTCAAAGGCAGATTTATTGTTTTGACAGGATCCATAAACCAAGTCCCTTTCACTATTGCTAATGTCCATGCCCCGAGCTCTTCTCAAATCCGTATTTAATCAAATTAAAAACATCCATAATCTGTACTGGGAAAAGCTTATATGTGGAGACTTCGATATTTTGACTCAACGGGACCAAGTTAGGACGTCTCCCTCTTTGTCTCATTTGGCTTGATATAAAGGCCCTAACGTGATACCTGTTTCTGCCTGAATGCCCCCTCTAGAGAATGTGTTTTATTACACTGAGCATAAATCTTTTTCAAGAATATTTATTTTTGGTTGATTAAGGGGTACTACCCTTGATCACCTCTTCAATTGGTACCTCTGCCTCATCTGATCAGTAATAATCATCCTATGAAACTTTCTCACTATAGTAAATTGACAACTGAAAAACGTAAAGAATATTTCCTATTTAGTGACCAGCCCGAGACTGACCCGTTCTCTATTTGGAATGCTCACAAGGCGGTCATATGTGGCATTTTAACCAAAATTAGCTTACAACATAAGAAAATAAAATACTGTATTAGGCCTTAGTCACACGGGCATTTTTTCCCGCGATTTGCGGATCGCATGACGGATGCGCATCCGCAAATCGCGTGACCGGGGCCGAAAAATCGCCTGAAAAAACTGCTCCTAGCCGCGTTTCATTAGAAACGGGCCGGAGCTGTCCAGCGCATTGAATTCAATGGAGCCGGCAATACAGCCGACTCCATTGAAAGCAATGGCCTGCGGGCGATCTCATGATGAATTTTCGGGAAGGGCTTAAAAATATAAGCCCTTCCCGGAAATTCATCCAGAAATGTGTAAAAACAAAAAAAAACAAAAAATAAAATATATACTCACCTGGTCCCGGTAGACTGAGTTCAGCCACGGCCAGACGGCAGTTCTCCTGAACTGCTCTGAGTAGTATTCAGCAGCCGGGGATTTTAAATCCCCGCCTGCTGAATGAGCTGCCTCTGATTAATCACAACCTCACCAATCAGAGACAGCTCTCACTTACCCATTCATGAATGGGTGAGTGAGTGCTGCCTCTGATTGGCTCAGCGCAGGGACTAATCAGGGACAGCTCTAAGCCCCATTGAGCGCATATAGAGAAGAGAACAGGGATCGCAGTTAGGTACGATCTGCGATTTCTGTTATATAATTTATCGGACGAGCGCATAAAAAGCGCTAGTGTCCGATACCATTGCTAAGCAATGGTTTTATAAAATCGCCGGACGCATGCGCAAATCGCGTGAGAAAACGCCCGTCTGACCGAGGCCTTAGCGACCTTCTATTGTAAATTAATAAAATCAAACTTGAGTCACAGATCCTTTCCTCCAATTCAACTTACACTATGTAATAAGCATAGAAAATTACTTTTAAAAGACTACAAAAAAGATTTTAAATTCTTTTGGGCCTCATTCTATTTATAATCCCTCGAAATTAATGACTATAGTAAAATGTAGACAACCTAAAGCAAAAATTCTTTGTCTATATAAAGTTGGGAGTTCAGTTACTAAGATCATTCATCCCCAACATATTGTGGAAGAGTTCTGTGACTTCTACTCTAAACTGTATAAATTGAAATGTGAACCTACAACTCCTCAACCTTCACGTTCTCTGATCAATGAATTCCGCCAAATTTCCTACTATTTGCCCCCCCCCCCGATCACCTTACACAGCTGAATGCTCCCATTCTCACCTCAGAAGCATCAAAAATTAATTTGAAATATCACAAAACTCCGGGTCCAGATGGATTTGATAATGAGTACTACAAACTTTGTGATCCTATAATTTTCCCACAACTAGTTAAAACTCTTAAAGCAGTTTCTTGTGGTTGTCTGTGGGAACAAATGATTCACATAACCATAGATCCAATACCCCAAATTTGGTTAATCATTAGACTCCCCAGCTAACTTCAGACCAATATCCCTGCTCAACTGTGATACAAAAATGTGTTCTAAATAGAGATGAGCGAACACCAAAATGTTCGGGTGTTCGTTATTCGGAACGAACTTCCCGTGATGCTCGAGGGTTCGTTTCGAACAACGAACCCCATTGAAGTCAATGGGCGACCGGAACATTTTTGTATTTCGCCGATGCTCGCTAAGGTTTTCATGTGTGAAAATCTGGGCAATTCAGGAAAGTGATGGGAATGACACAGTGACGGATAGGGCAGGCGAGGGGCTACATGTTGGGCTGCATCTCAAGTTCACAGGTCCCACTATTAAGCCACAATAGCGGCAAGAGTGCCCCCCCCCCCCCCACTGTCAGCATAAAGATCGTCCTCCTCTGGCACAGCTGTAACAGCTGTAGCAGAGAAGAACGATGTTTGCCCATTGAATTCAATGGAGCGGCAATACAGCATGTTCCACTGAATGCAATGGGCTGCCGGCGATCGCAGGATGAATGGTCGGAAAGGGGTTAAATATATAACCCCTTTCCTGCAATTCATCCAGAAATGTGTTACACTAAAAATATATACCGGCGTATAAGGCGACCGGGCGTATAAGACGACCCCCCAACTGTCACCTTATACGCCGGCAATACAGTGGAGCAAAGAATAAAAAGCATTACTTACGTTTTTAGATGATCTGCGGCGCTCCTGCAGGCTGTCACTCCCTCCTGGTCCACGGCAGACAAGCGTTCTCTATGAAAGGCTTTAAATCCCTGCCTCCAGGAAGACACGTGCCTTCAGCCAATCACAGCCAATGACAATGATGTCATTGAATGGCTGTGATTGGCTGTGTTTCTGGAGGCGGGGATTTCAAGCCTTGAAATCCCCGCCTCCAGAAACACAGCCAATCACAGCCATTCAATGACATCATTGTCATTGGCTGTGATTGGCTGAAGGCACATGTGCTTCTGGAGGCAGGGATTTAAAGTCTTTCGTGGAGAAAGCAATACTCTGCCGTGGACCAGGAGGGAGTGACAGCCTGCAGGAGCG
The DNA here is from genome assembly GCF_035609145.1 of Eleutherodactylus coqui. Lineage (NCBI taxonomy): Eukaryota > Metazoa > Chordata > Amphibia > Anura > Eleutherodactylidae > Eleutherodactylus > Eleutherodactylus coqui. Next base: position 227,673,346 of record NC_089841.1, read on the forward strand.
CCGCAGATCATCTAAAAACGTAAGTAATGATTTTTATTCTTTGCTCCTCTGTATTGCCGGCGTATAAGGTGACAGTTGGGGGGTCGTCTTATACGCCCGGTCGCCTTATACGCCGGTATATATTTTTAGTGTAACACATTTCTGGATGAATTGCAGGAAAGGGGTTATATATTTAACCCCTTTCCGACCATTCATCCTGCGATCGCCGGCAGCCCATTGCATTCAGTGGAACATGCTGTATTGCCGCTCCATTGAATTCAATGGGCAAACATCGTTCTTCTCTGCTACAGCTGTTACAGCTGTGCCAGAGAAGAAGGATTTGTCTTCTATATGTTCTCAATGGGGTCAGCGCTGCTGCCGCTGGCCCCATTGAGCGCATATAGAATGCATCCATAGCGAGCAGCGGGAGGGGCAGATTTCAATACTCGGGTGACACCTTATCTCCCCAGCCACTCACAGCAGGGGGGTGGTATAGGGCTTAAACGTTGCAGGGGGAAGTTGTAATGCCTTCCCTGTCTTTATATTGGCCAAAAAAAAGCGCTAACGTCTCAGGGAAGAAAGTTTAATTTACCAGAACACCGCATGGTGTTCGTTACGAATAACGAACATCCCGAACACCCTAATATTCGCACGAATATCAAGCTCGGACGAACGCGTTCGCTCATCTCTAGTTCTAAACTGTTAGCACAAAGACTTCATGCGGTACTTCCTGATTTCATTCACAATGATCAGGTGGGATTTATAAAAGGGAAACAGGTCACAGACGCCACCAGGAGAGTGATAAATTTATTATCAGAGGTCAGACGCTCTTGTTTGTCTTACCTATTCTGGCCTTGGATGCAGAGAAGGCTTTCAACAGAATCCATTAGGGCTTTGCTTTTTTTCCACTATTCACAAATCCAGCATTCAAGGCAATATTTTTAAGTTGATCCACTCTTTTTATATAGTGCCCCCTCAGACGGGGTGCTAATGGATGGAGTTTTTTTTCAAATCACTAATGGCACATGACAAGGATGTCCCCTGTCAACTTTATTATCATTAATAATGGAGCTTCTTGCAGAAATGATCAGGTCAAGCTTCAACATCAAATGGATTGTGGCCGGCCTTATGCAGTATAAAACAAGCCTGCTTGCAGATGGTGTACTAATGTTTCTTTCAGATCCCCTTCCTTCTTTGAGAGAAGCATATCATTTTGTCTTATATTAGCCAAATCTATTATAATAATAAAAAATTCTAACATTAATATTAGTAAATCACAATTTTTTTGGTTTTACTATTGCAGAAGAACTTGAAAAATGTTTCCAGCTTGAATTTCCCTTTCTTTGACAACAAGACAATATCCAAAATTTGGGTATTAAAAAAGAAACCATTTTAAACAAAGGCAGCGCTCCAAAACTGGGTCGGAGGACATTGTGAGGGCAGTGGACTACAATAGTTTTTGGTAGTAATAATGACTAGATCCACTCACCCTGACTTACCCGGGTTACCCCTAGGCTAGGGAAAACACTGGTACATCCGTGATCCTGGTCAGCAGGCACACACTGGTCCATAGGACCTCGCATAAAGCAGAGCATTGATGGGGAACCTGGGTATATGACAAAATAAGCAGAAAAATGGATATCAGATATAAGTGGCGACACACCAACCAAAAATCCCCAGCGCTCCAGGTAGTGCACAATAGATATAGATGTATAACTTCACAGGGGTGCCTCCTCACAGGGCACCCCTAATCCAGTAGAGCAGTGAATTATCCACCTAGGAATTATCCTAGTAGGGCAGTCACCTCCTGTGTCCCAGATAGAAAGAATCCATCTAAAAGTGCAACTTCCACAAAGCGATGCGCTTCAGCTTAATGGAAAGTCTTTACATGGAAAAATAAAAAAACAAGGGTAGATATCGATTTATCTTCCCCACGGACAGGGAGGGCTGGGAGTGCCAAATTTACGTTACGGCTATTACTCTACAGTGCTTAATCTATCTAGATACTGGGACTCCCACTCCTCAGACTCCAGTTGGCATTCTATAGAATTGTTCTTAAATAGAACATTAAAACCACTATTTGCTCACACAATGACCTCCTTAAATGTAACCATTTATTCTGTCCCTTTTTTCAGAGAAACTTCCACCCTTATGTTGGCAACTATACAGGTTTGGAATTTTTGTCTTGGGGTAGGAACTCTGAGCAGGGAGGCACTTGCTTTAAAGATTCCTCTGGACATTCTGAAGTACTTTATTCCTGATTTAGGTGTCTGGATGGTTTAGTATTTGAGATCTTCATAACAATAAAATGAAGACCTTATCTGAGCTTGGGTTAGAATTTGGAATTTCACGTAGAGATCTTTGACATTTTTTTTTTTTTAAATTTCCTCCTTTTTAAAAATGCTCAAGATCTTTGAAGTCATAATCCCTTCAAAATTGCATTGTATAATCAAAACCTCTCTAGGTAGTCACTCATTTGTACATGGGTTAATTCAAAGCTCATTTTCTAAATTGGTAGAGAAATTCACTTACTAAATTTTTCTTCAAGCAAATGGTTTTCAGCATTGGAATGCATTACTAAATATTGCCTAAGCTCCTCTTAGGGGCCTGCTACAAGCTTCTAACTAGATGGTACTCCAGTCAAAATTGCTAAATGTTTTTCAGACCTGAACAATTGGTGATGGAGAGATTGTGGTCTCCCAGACTCCGGCATTTACATCATTTTTTTTTTTTAAGTGCTGTCATGTTTTGACCCCATTTTACGAAGTATTACCCTTGATTAGGAACGTCACAGGAGTGACAATTTCTAATAACCCTGCTATGGTGCTCCTATTGCTTGACCCCAACTCTATTTCCTCTCCCTTTAGAAAACTGATGTGCCATATATGCTTTTCTGCAAAACTGTTGATGGCTAGAAATTGAAAGTCCCCCATGTCTTCTCCTATTATAACCTTAAAGGGGTTGTCCCGCGAAAGCAAGTGGGTCTATACACTTCTGTATGGCCATATTAATGCACTTTGTAATATACATTGTGCATTAATTATGAGCCATACAGAAGTTATAAGAAATTTTTCACTTACCTGTTCCGTTGCTAGCGTCCTCGTTTCCATGGAGCCGTCTAATTTTCAGCGTCTAATCGCCAGATTAGATGCGCTTGCGCAGTCTTCTTCTTTTCTGAACGGGGCCGCTCGTGCCAGAGAGCGACTCCTTGTAGCTCCGCCCCGTCACGTGCCGATTCCAGCCAATCAGGAGGCTGGAATCGGCAATGGACCGCACAGAAGCCCTGCGGTCCACCGAGGGAGAAGATCCCGGCGGCCATCTTCAGCAGGTAAGTAAGAAGTCACCGGAGCGCGGGGATTCAGGTAAGCGCTGTCCGGTGTTTTTGTTTAACCCCTGCATCGGGGTTGTCTCGCGCCGAACGGGGGGGGCTGTTGAAAGAAAAAAAAACCCGTTTCGGCGCGGGACAACCCCTTTAATCTCCCTTATATTGGACCATAGTTCTTATGAAATAATCCATGCCCTTTGTAGTAATTCTCTCCATAAATATTACTTAATGTGGAACTCTTGGATTCACATTTCTTTGAACCAGTGCCTGTATCCCGGATTACTGTTATTTTCACTTTGATTTGTTGTACCTTTTTTTTTTTCTTCATCAGTAAGTGTGTGAATTTTAAACCTAAAGATTTTACTTAATATTTTTCACCAAATGTTCTCAAACTTTTGTACAAAGCTGCCCTATATTTAATGCTTGTTATAATCCTTTTTCTATAAAAATTCTTAATGATCAAGTGAATGTCATCCCAAGAACCATTTAATGAAGATTACAGAGTGCAAATTAAGAATGGATTTACTAATTCATCATTACATTGTGTTAAAACCATTCAATGGAAAAGCCAATCATTATAAGTATAGGATTCAAGTAATGGAAGAGGAGATTGTTCGTACTGTACATTTGGAGATACATTAAAAGCAAACCACATGTGTATTTGATTCTGTACGTAAAAAAATGTCAAGAGGTCAGAGGTAATTATAATGTCATCTAAATCTGCAGACATTTTTAGCATCCATTAGCATGTACTGAAACCTATCTGCTTGTTTCCATAGGACCCAGGCACATGCTGATACTTTTGATTATGCAAGACATGCCTTTAAAATGTCATTCTTCATGTCCTCAGCTGCTGATACTATGCCCAGGGGTAATCAGTCGGGGGACATCTGGATTTCCACATAATAAAGTAGGCAAATCAATTTAAGATTCTAGAAAAAAAATGGAATGTTTATACAAATGGGAAAAGAAAGATTGACTGCCCTTGTTCACGTTAATTCTAGTGAAGCATGGAAGGTCAGAGTTGTATGCAAACAGTGGACAGAAGCTTCACACCTAAATTACAGCATCCTAAATATACAGCTAGCAGAACTCCATATTGACTTCTATTGTACCTGACTACATAAAACCTACTACATCTTATAGGCCACTTTGAATATTATAAAATTACAGAAGTATTGGAAATATTTCCGAATATTGCTGGTAACTCCTATAGGGGTGAGAATATTCTACTAGACTTGGAGAGATGCAAAGAATTACACCAAAATAAACTGCAGGTTGCTGTAAATTACAGCTGGTTTAGGTTGAGTCAGCAGGGCAAATACTAGAAAATGTCATTAAAATGAGAACACAAAGCAACTATAAATTCTTGAAATTGTAAGCAATTCTGCACCATAATCTTAGAGCCACTACAAAGGTAGACTATTACTTTGAAGGAGTTTGCTATGATTTATGTAAACTATGTCATCGTATCCATGAAAAAAACTTGCTCTTCGCTATTTATGATGTTGTAGTAAGTAAATGGGAACTTTCTTGATTGCATCTGGTGGCTGAAATCGTGATGTGCGACTGACAAGAGAGAACTCTGATAACAAGGCTTGTTCCTAAGGCTGCTTTCACACGGCCAAGACAATTGCCCAAATCTAGAGTGAATATGAACCCCATTCTTTTGAATGGAGTCATGTACAAGAAATTGTGGCATGTCCCATCTTTAGGCGTTCCCTTGGAAAACCTCGCCCATTGTTTTCAATGGGTTCGGAAAACACAGTGTAGAGCAATGTGTGGTTTTCCCATTGAACAGTAGGAAACACTTGCCGATTTTTCTGCGACTTTCAGCCTCATCGGAGGATCTGAACTGTACTGAAGTGATGGGAGGGCTTTTTGACGCAAGGGCGCCTGACATCCGCAGTTATATTGCATGTTTGTGAGCATATCAGGCCGAGTTTCACTGCCCGATATCTCGCTTGACCATGGGAAACTAGTGTAAGTGTCAAGGTCTGGAAAAACATCGGTTTGCATATTACAGCTTACTGTCAGATAAGAGGATTTGAAATTGCTGAGATATTGGTACACATGTTCAAACGCTGCATTTTAACTTTTAATTACTCATTAAATAAACTTTGCTTACATAAATCTGAGATTTCTTTAACCATTTGTGGCCTGTTCATAGTCTTTCAATGTCCAGGTGGATTGCAACTAATGCAACTCTACACGGATGCCTTACAGCATCCTGCAGAGTTTCGATTCTGGCTCCCCCCCCCCCACACACACACACTTCATCAAAGCCCCATGATCTTGCTGTCACCAGAAAGATGATATCACTGAGCCAGTAGTGATCACATTGCTGTGATTGCCAATTACAGCCAACATATGGAGGACTGCCTATCCCATCTGCATAGCTCTATAACCCCGTTGTCCTAAGACAGCTGAGATCACTGAGCTTTGCCCCAAGAGCATATGTAAGAAAAATGTTAATTTGTTAAAAAAAAAAAAATGCAACAAACATTCAGATATTTAATTCAATCTTTCACTTCACTCTCTTAGCAAGAAAGATAGGCATAACATATGGATACATCACACCTTTAAATGCAGCCTGAGTCATGCCGCCAACCTTAACAGCGTAACTCTGGAAATATACTGCAAGTCAATCTGGTCATGTTGCAGTTCACAAATTAATGAATCTGTGATGCACAAATCGCAAGAAATCCAAATTCACAACATTTTTCTCTTTAGATTGATGGGTCCCGATTACGGTCACCTGTGAACTGCAATGCTACTATACTGCCTTGTAAAATGCTGCAATGTCACCGGACTACACTGAGGTCTTTGGCTACGCAATGTCGCTGCCCAAGTCACCATTGACACATTTTCTCCTTTTCTTTTTCATGTTTTTCTTCTTGTCATAGTATATAGTATCTCATCATAGGATCGTTTCTCTATGTATGTTATCTATCTATCTTCTTGGAATTTTTCACACCTTCTGATGCAGATGAGTTACTTGCAACTTTAAACAGAGATCTCATACCCACACAGGAAGAGGTAAAATCTGCTGTGAAACTAAATAATGACGCAGATTTAAAATTTGAACCACAGGTCAATATATCCTGCATTTTTTTCCCTGAAGCATGTGGGTGCGATTTCATGAAACGTCATTCATAATGCCTGTGCAGCAAATTTTCCACAGCTTTTTCCACAGTGTAATTTCCATAATGGGGTGGTGTGGGAAAGGGGTGTTTATTTTGGCACTTAATGGCCTCTGTAAACCTGAAATAATGCCTGGAAAATGTCTTTATGAAATGGAATCCCCAAAACTCACAAGTTGCTGCTTAATTTCTGAGACCTATGTTTGAGTCATGTTTCGCATTAGGTTTACATGTGGGATAGTTCTAAAAATTGCAGAAATCAGAGTATTAATAATATTGTTTGTTTTACTTTGATAATTTATGCTGTTACAGAAAAGAAAATGTTCAAAATCTGTAAGGAAAATTTAAAGCAATTCATTTTGTATTCATGCGGTGGTTGCTGGTCCCCTCGGGGCGGCAGTGTGCGAGGTCCTGCGGTCGGGGCATGTCCCCCTGGCTTGTTGTCCGGCTGCCAGGGGCACAAGTGCCTGGCAGGCGTGGGCGGCATGGTGCTGGAGGCGCGCGGCACTGTGCGCGCACGCACCTGTGAGTGCAGCTGCCGTGCACGAGCTCCCTTTTATTATGTTCTGTTGGGAGTTGGCTGCCTCCCTCCCTCCGCCCCTGGGCTGAGGCTTTTGTTTAAAGGTCAGGCAGAGACTTGCAATCACTGCCAGTTATTGCTTTCCCTCAGTGTGCTAGCTAGTCTGCCTCGGTTGGTCTCCTGCTTCTGTCATCTTGTCTGCTATACTTGGCTATTATCTGCCAGGTTTTTCCATCTGCCTCAGTTCTGCCTTAATATTGTTCATGTTAGTTATTTACATCTGCCTTTTCTGTCAGTATCCTACCCTTTCCATCCAGGTACGCCAGCGTCCCTTTTTCGGTCCCTAGTGAGAGTAAGGATCACCGCCCAGTTGCCCGCCTGGGGTTAGCCAGGAGTGGAGGCAAGTAGGCAGGGACAGGGGTTGTGAGTGAAATCTAGGGCACCCGAGCTGGCGTATGAAGGGTAGTATACCGTAACACCATTGTGCTTTAATTTATACAAAAAAGCTGAAGTGTTAAACTTGCTAAATGCGGTTATGAATACTTTCTGGGGTGTGCTTTTTAGAATGCAGTGATATATGGGAGTCCTGTAATATATTGGCTCCCCAAAGTCTTGCCCTCAGATTCAATTGAATGAGTAAATCCATTCCATAGTTAGTATCGCATAAATTGACACGTGTAAAAAATTATACTTGGTCAGAAAGGCCGAAATTGGCTCAGATATAAAGTGCTTAAATGGGTTTGTAAAGAGGAAAAAAATGAAGGAATTGAATTAAAATTGAAAAATGCTCAAAATTTAGACATCCCTTCTTTTGATCCTCAACCGGTACAGAAGTCTTGCTCCTTGTCTCTTCAATCCTAGAAGATGCTACAGGGGTTGTGGATATTACTATGCAGCCAATGGGTGCTTTAGCAGTGATAGTGCCATGAATAGCACATGACCGCCGAATCCAGTGATTGGCTGAGCAGTCACATATGACTACTGGGGGGGGGGGCGAGGAGGAAGGACTAGGGCTCCTGTACTGAACCTGAGAAAGTGTTGAGTATGGCTGTGCTTTTTTTTCCCCATTCCATACAGAGAATGTTTCATTCTCTGATAAACCCTTCAAAGAAATCTGTAACAAACATATTGGAAGATGTTTACTGGATCTCCGTTTATGATGGCTTGGGTTTATCTAAAGTCCTTTGGAAAACAGTACAATACCCTGTGATAGTTCACTATCACTAACGAACCCAACTTTCTGAACTGGCCAACTAAACTTTTTCTATCTCTAAATATCGAGAAACTAAGCCTTCTGAGATCCAACTGAAATGTGTAATTCATGCATGTATGATTGACTACAGCAGTCACCTGACGCCCGATGGCAGCAGAGCTGCAGCACTGGATCGCGGTGGCAAGCAACGGGTAAGTATTGCTCCCTTTCTTATTTTACCACAGGGACCACTAAAGGAAGCACCTTGTCCAATAACCGGACAACCCCTTTAAAGATGGACAGAAATAACTTTTTGGTTAACTAAGGCCCTTTATGATGCAGGGTTTTTTGTTTAATTATGTAAACAGTCAAGTGACTGCAATTCCAGCTCTAAGGCAACTTCAGGGTGGCATTACTGCTATAGTAAAGTTACTTGTTGCACTCTAATATATTCTAAGGTGGTGTAGAAAGGTCTGGGAAAAAACCCACTTTGTAGATGTTACTTGAAAAAAGAAAACCAGCAGTAGTTAATTATTAAATATAGAATTAACAATTAATGCCACATTTTTGCAAAAATTAAAGGGGTTTTCCAGCAGAGCTTGCTGTCAGTGCTGCGATACAATGGGTCAGAGCAATTGGTGCTGTTCCTGCCCCAGTGTAGTAGCTGACATTTGTAGTCAGATTGGGGTCTCATTGAAATCAATGGGAGCTGCACCTGCAATTATAAGTGCCAATCACTATGCAGGGGTCTGAGTAGTGGCTTCCACTCTGTTCTTGGTGTACCCGGCACTGACAATGGGTGTTGCTTGGAAAACTCTTAAGTTCTTCTTAACTAAATCAGTGGATTCAGCTTTGATGTGATTAGGGGCCCCCAGGCTTTTGATTCTTGGCGCCCCCGCCCCCCTACTGTATATTCAATTTCAGATTTCCATCTTAAAACCTGATATTACAACTACACTTGTAAACAATCTACTAAGGTCTCTTACACAAGTGCATACTATAGTTCGATACAATCCCGGAGTACTACAGTACACATAATATAGTATGATTCATATGGAGTCATACAGAGGATTTTTTCAGTTGTAATACTGTATAAATTGACAAGAAATGTGACATGCTCCATCAAATGTCATGTTATTCTCTCCCAGAGGAATAGTATGAATAAGGTCTGAAACATGTCAGCAGGGAATATTGTCAACTGGCTTACTAATTGTTAATATTTCAAAGTTGTATCACTAAGCTTGAAAAATTTAAAGCAACCCTTCAATATCAGGACCAAATTCTGTCTTTGTACTGGGGGGAAGGAGATGTGTGCTACCTGCACTTGTTCTTCTCTGCCATCCATCCAATATGGAATTGTCATTTTGCCATCATATATGGCTGCTGCAATTTTCTATCTAGCTAATGCTCACTGTGATTAACTAGCGCTGATCACATGAACAACACTGGCCAATGTGAGAGTAGGTATAGTACTTTGGTAGCTTAACACTAGCAACACTCTATGGGCATTTGGTATTCGGAAGATTGTCAGATATCTTGGATGACTAAAAACAGAACCCAAATACAGAACAAGTTCCCCACCAACCCTCCGGATGACCAAGTCTGTATTCATATCCTAATATAGATGTTTGGTGCAATGGGGTGAAGGGTCAATCAGAGAAGGGAAAGTAGTGGAGAGGTTGATCACTGGCAAAGTAAAGTTGGTAGCTAATTACTGGTGAAAGATTAAAAAGAATTGAATGCTGGTAGAATAGAAGAATGGAGGTGTTGGTGGTACAGTAGTACTAGGATGGTTAACCAGTGGTGGTTTAGAGCAGTGTTCTCCAACTCCAGTCCTCAGGGACCGCCAACAGGTCAGGTTTTCAGGATTTCCTCAGTATTGCACAGATAATGTAATTATTGTCGGTGCCTCAGACATGTGTTCTTTCCATAGGAGATCCTGAAAATATGACCTGTTGGTGGTCCCTGAGGACTGGAGTTGGGGACCCCTGGTTTAGAGAATTAGAGGTGTTGGTTGTACATTACCATGATGATTAACCTGTGGTTAATTGAGTGAATGGGGTGTGTGTGGGAGGGGTGGGGGTGGGGTAGTGCTCAGTATCCTTACCTACCACATGAGAATTTGCTCCCTTACACCCCTCTGCACAATGTGAGACTCTGTTTTACAGTTAAGTCATTCAGATCAATCAGCACTTCCATGCTTGTTAAGAGAACTAATGATTGGTGGAGCTTCTGTCATTTACAGACAGTTTGTGTGATCCACCAATCAGCAGTTCTCTTTAGCAGCAGCAAATAGCTGCTTGGTCTTTATATATAAGAGCACTTGCTATTGCACTCCTGACCCATCCAATCAGTGCACTGCTCTATAAAAAAGATCAGCATCTGGGCTGCTGACTACTTTAGCTTAAGATCTAAATGGAGGGGAGGAAATGAGGGGATGCTTTGCCAGACTAAAGGGAGGATTGCATCTTGATTGGGGTTGTCCCAAGATACTTCTATGACTTATTCCTAGCATAAGTCTTAAAATTCTGATTGGTGAGGGTCTCACCGCTAAGTCCCCCACCAAACCTAAAAATGGGAGGTTTTATCCCACCTCCTCCTCACTGTAGGCTCACTGCAACCCCTGCAATGAGGAGAAGAATAAATGGATGTTCTATTCCCTTTAAATGGGACTGTTAAAGATAATGAAGTACAAGCGTTCGGATATTCCTGTCAGCTCCATTAAAATGGAGTGGCGGCTCTGCATGCGTGGCCATCACTACATTCAATCTGATTGCACTGCGAGGAGAAGCATCACTACAGTTGCATTTTTAGGCTGGGTGGATGTTGACCCCCCCCCCCCCCCCCCCACCACCACCAACTGGACTTTTAATCGCCTATCCTATGGATATGTGGTAAATATGTATCTTGGTACAACTCCACAGGGATTCACTGGCTCCCACGTGTCAGTCCACGCCTGACTATAGCTATGCCACTGACCCGACGAACACAACGGTCTGCCCATATGTATGGATTCTAATTATGACAGCAGGCCTATTAAAATTAGTAAGTAACTAACAAAGTGTATTACAGTGCTGCATACGTATTGCGCAATAATTAATCTTCTATTTTCAAAGACTGGAAAACTCGAGCCATGATATAGAAAAGGAGGAAGCCTGCCACATCAGAAGAAAAATCTAAATCGTAAAATCCTCTGATATTCTGCATTTATGCTGACTGTTTGCAATAAAAGCGTTGTTGTCACTGTGAACTGTTTGTTTCCGTGTTCGGAAGTTGCCGAGATCATGAGTACTCTTGTACAAGAGTTAGAAGGTGATGGCCTTTGATTGGATTAATCCCCCTCTCCTCAGTGTAGAAAGTGAGCACATACAGCTTAAAAACTTCTATGCACTCCGCTGACAAATTGCCTTCAATAACCAGTTACTATGACAACAGAGATACTAGCAGCAAAACCCTTTTAAATGTTCCTTGCGTTCTGTATAGCAATAAGACTCCATAGTAAAGGTCATGCAAGTCATATTATGAAACATTTATCTACCCTCCTAAGTTATTATGAGATGGAGAAAATCCAAATGGGAATCTGATTTGCAAACTAGATTTAATATTGGATCATCTCAAGCAAAACTACTAAATATCAAAAGTTCTTTTTTTCTGTTTTATGATTTTAACGTTACATGGTTAAGTCCAGCGCAAAGTTATTAACCATCACGTTTCTATTAGTCAACTGCTAAGGATGAACGACCAACACATTCTTGAAAACATGACGGTCATCCTATAAACATCAGTATAGTTAGTTTTGTGAACCCATGAAAATATATTAGGAATTGTAAATAGTCACTCTGAAATAGTGTTACTAGACGAGTTGTATTTTTCCACGGTACTATTAAGGCTGGGTTCACATGGGGCGGATTTGCTGCGGAAATTCCGTGCGGAATTTCGACGAGGCAAATCCGCATGCGGCCGCTAATCCTGGGATTAGCCAGCCATGTGGACGAGATTTCTCAGAAATCTCGTCCCCACGGGAAGGCAAATCCGCTGCGGCTAAGCCGGCAGAAGCCGCCGCTGTGGCACGGATTTGCCGAGCGCAGCATGTCCATTTTATTTTTTTTTTCCGCTGCGGCCTTGCTCTCCTCTATGGGAGCGCCGGCCGCAGCGGAAGAGCGAGTGGCCGGGCCGCTTCAAAGCTGCCGCGGGTCTTGCTGCAGCTGTTGTCCCGGCGAAAAACTCGCGGTTTTTCGCTGCGGCTCAAAGCGTGGGATTTTCACAGAGAATCCGCATTGTGAGAACCCAGCCTTAAAGTACCATATAATGTACTGAAAAACGTTTCCAAAATTCTTAGTAAAGTGAAAAAATAAAATTCTGCCATCTTTCGGCTTGTTTCTACGGCACACAAACTGCAACAAAAGTGACATAACTTTATTCTGTGGGTCAGTGCGATTACGATGATACCAAACTTAGTTGTTTTGGCAGTACTTTTTTTTTTTTTTTTTTTCAAAAATATTTAATTTTTTTTTTACATTTCTACCGACATCTGAGCGCACTAACGTTTTTTTGTTGACTTAGTTGTGTGAGGGTTTATTCTGTGTTCATCATACGGGGTAAATAATGCATTACTTTAATAGATCGGACTTTTACGGATGAAGCGATACCAAATATGTAGTTTTGTTCAGATTCTTTAATTATAATTATGACAAAAGGTGGTTTTTTTTTAAACTTATTACTTTTTTAATAGTAAATATTTATTGATATTTTTTCTATTTTTTTCTTAGTCTCCAAAGGGTACAACTTGCAATGCTTTGATTGCTCCTGCAGTATAATGCAATGTGATATTACATCATACTGCGATCGGGCAGGCAGATTATCAAGCCACCCTACGGGCATGGTTTGGGCATCCTGCCATGACAGCCCTGGCACCTTTCTGAAGGCCCCTGGCTGCCATGACACCCACACGGCTCCCTACGATCTCTTTGCAGCGGGGCCGTACAGGACCTCCAAACATCGGGGGATTTAAATGCCGCTGTCAGAATTGACAGTGGCATTTAAAGGGTTAATAGCTCTGATCAGCAACGTGGCTTATCGGAGCTGTTGCCACTAGGAGTCGGCTGTAAGAAACAGCCAGTGCCTGCGTTGTATGTAGGAAGATCGCTGTCCTATAGCGTTAAGGAGTTACCACTTTTTGGCGTAGAAGTTCCCTTATGTGCGGTATGCTGATGGGATGGCATGGAAGCCTTTGCTTTTATCGTATAATAAACAATTTTGTTATTAACTGCAGCTTTAATCTAAAGGTTTACATTCTTTGCTTGCTGGCAATGAATGGAAATAATATTGATATCCAAAAGTTGCTAACCTGGTGGTATGACCATGTGCTGTTCAGATGTAGGACTAAGGTTGCATTCACGCAGGTGAGCGCGATATCGGGGCAAGAAAGTATTCCGGATTTCACTCTTGCCAAATATTTTCATGGTCATTTTTGATTAAATATTGGATTGCTTCTGTGAAACTGTAATCTTCATGTGCGTATTTTGCAAGTGAAAGGAATTACAAGTGTTTTCCATAGACTTCAATGGGAAAAGTTGCAATATACTGGCATGCAAATCAGAAGGCATTAGAGTGCCAATGTTTTTTTTTTTTTTGTTTGTCCCCCCCCCCCCCCCCCCCCAAGGTCCCATAGGAAACAATGAGCAGTTCCTCCCAGGGAACACCCAAAAATAGAACATGGTGCCATTTCTCTTTGTTTTCTTGCAGCATCGCTTCGAGGAAAATATTGCTTATGTGAAGGAATCAATTGAAAAGAATCGCAGTACATTGCACACAACTCTTGAGTTTCTAAGTGTGAATAAGCATTCTTAAAATAAGAAAGATGGGAAAAATACCTCTACAGCGCCATCTATTGGTAGGCAGCATTCATTCAACTCATAGTGACCTTATATCAAGTCTTCAATGATTGAGAATATTAGACCAAGCCAGAAGCCATGCACAGACAGTGTGCAATAGGATTCTGGCCTACTTACACAGAGCGATGATCACTCAAAAATCGCTAAAAAGCAATCATTTGAGCGATAACTGAGTCTAAACACACGGCCATTGTGCACTGCTAGCTGATCGTTAAATTCAGTTCAACCTAAGAATCGTTGTGCGGTCTTATCAGGACCACACGCTTGAGTTCTCCACGGGTAATGCTGATAGCATTGTTTCTCAACGAAGAACTAAGGAGCTGAAAGCAGATAAAAGCCCTCGGGCTATTAACTGCAGTCAGCTAAAGGCTTCATATGCAAGCTAATAATCTATTAAGTAGCTGAGTAGTTACTTAATAGTTTATGCAAAATGATCGCTCAAAGCTGTCACTCAAACTATTGTTTGAGTGATCGGGCCATTTCAATGGGCCTTTAGTCTGTGAGGGGCCTATGATGTGGGTCAGAAGCTGTGTCGTGTCTCCTTAAGGAGAGCACCCAAAAAGTGTGTGGAGACACCTAGGGGGTGAGTAGATTAGGGGATGGTATAGTCTCTCCCCAAGAAGAGCACCCAGAAGGCGTGTGGGGATACCTTAAAGCTAAATAAGGAGACATATAAGGCAATGCTCCTCTGGGAAATTTATGCAAATAAGAAAGAAAGATGGAAAAATACCTACAGCGCCATCTATTGAATGGCAGCATTCTTTCAACTCAAAGTGACCTTATAACAAGTCGTCAATGATTAAGAATATTAAACCAAGCCAGAAACCATGCATAGACAGACTGTTTCGGGGTGCTTGCCTCTTATCAGTATGCAGAGGTATTGTTCCATCTTTCTTATTTGCATAAATTTCCCAGAGGAGCATTGCCTTATAACTCTCCTTACTTAGCTTTTAGGTGTCCCCAAACCCCTATGAGTGCTCTCCTTGGGGAGAGACTAGACCATCCCCTGATCTACTCACCCTTTACGTGTCCTCAAACACTTTTTGGGTGCTCTCCTTAAGGAGACACAACACCGCTTCTGAACTAAGAATTAAAGGGGTTGTCCCGCGAAAGCAAGTGGGTCTATACACTTCTGTATGGCCATATTAATGCACTTTGTAATGTACATTGTGCATTAATTATGAGCCATACAGAAGTTATAAGAAATTTTTCACTTACCTGCTCCGTTGCTAGCGTCCTCGTTTCCATGGAGCCGTCTAATTTTCAGCGTCTAAGCTCCAAATTAGACGCGCTTGCGCAGTCCGGGTCTTCTTCTTTTCTCAATGGGGCCGCTCCTGCCGGAGATCAGCTCCGTGTAGCTCCGCCCCGTCACGTGCCGATTCCAGCCAATCAGGAGGCTGGAATCGGCAATGGACCGCACAGAAGCCCTGCGGTCCACCAAGGGAGAAGATCCCGGCGGCCATCTTCAACCGGTAAGTAAGAAGTCACCGGAGCGCGGGGATTCAGGTAAGCGCTGTGCGTTTTTTTTTTTAAGTCCCTGCATCGGGGTTGTCTCGCGCCGAATGGGGGGGGGGGTTGAAAAAAAAAAAAACGTTTCGGCGCGGGACAACCCCTTTAAGAAACACAGCTTTAAATCTTAGTGCTGAGCTACACAGACCTTTTTTTGCTGTACAACCAATGACTTATCTATTTAGTGACCACTGTAGTCCAAAAAACTGCATGGAACTAAATGTATTCCTCTGGACCACAACTGTAGTTTAGTAATTAAAATCAATCTGTTGGGCTCCAGAAAGTCTCCCTGTAGCCTCAGCCTGAATGCGCCATCTACTTGTCTCCGCAGGATATAATGAAAGTGCGTTTTCATTTTCTGGTTCTAAACTATAAATGTTTTCATTAACTGAAAGCAAGCAAAGGAATTAAAATGGTGAGTAATTAAAATACAAAAAGGAAGATTTACTAAGCTAAATTCACCATCATTCTGGCTCCATTTGCTGTGCACCTCTTCTGTTATGTGTTTGGCTGCTTTAAGACGAGCGTATTTTATCTGTATTTGGTCCGTGCTTTGCAGACCATAAGGGCTCCTGCACACTTGCGACTGCAATATCGCTGCAAAGATCACAACTTTGTAAATGAGATGTTTGAGCGTCACCGATGCTTTTTCTTGAAAAAACATCGCTGTCGCTTGCAATTTTCTCGCGTGGGATTTTCACGCGGAAGTCAATAGAACTCTAATGTTAAAACACATTGCACAAAAAACGCAAGTTTGTGCTTTGCAATACAACAAAAAGGAGGGTGACATGGGAAATAAAAAAAGCGCAAAAAGAGGAAACATGCTGCGATTTTATTTTTTTTTAATTTCTCGCAGCATCGCATGAGTGATATGGCAAATGGGAAGTAAATAGAGATGAGCGAGCACCAAAATGCTCGGGTGCTCGTTACTCGAGACGAAATTTTCGCGATGCTCGAGGGTTCGTTTCGAGTAACGAACCCCATTGAAGTCAATGGGCGACCCGAGCATTTTTGTATTTCGCCGATGCTCGCTAAGGTTTCCATTTGTGAAAATCTGGGCAATTCAAGCAAGTGATGGGAACGACACCGTAACGGATAGGGCAGGCGAGGGGCTACATGTTGGGCTGCATCTCAAGTTCCCAGGTCCCACTATTAAGCCACAATAGCGGCAAGAGTGGGCCCCCCTCCCAACAACTTGTACTTCTGAAAAGCCCTCATTAGCAAAGTATACCTTAGCTAAGCACCACACTACCTCCAACAAAGCACAATCACTGCCTGCATGACACTCCGCTTCCACTTCTCCTGGGTTACATGCTGCCCAACCCCCCCCTGCACGACCCAGTGTCCACAGCACAGACCAAAGTGTCCCTGCGCAGCCTTCAGCTGCCCTCATGCCACGCCACACATGTCTATTTATAAGTGCGTCTGCCATGAGGAGGAACCGCAGGCACACACTGCAGAGGGTTGGCACAGCTAGGCAGCGACCCTCTTTAAAAGGGGCAGGATGATAGCCCACAATGGTGTACAGAAGCAATGAGAAATATAATCCTGTGCCACCGCCATCTGGAGCTGCACACGTGGGCATAGCAATGGGGAACCTATGTGCCACACACTATTCATTCTGTCAAGGTGTCTGCATGCCCCAGTCAGACTGCGTTTTTTTTTTATAAATAGTCACAGGCAGGTACAACTCCGCAATGGGAATTCCGTGTGCACCCACAGCATGGGTGGCTCCCTGGAACCCACCCGCTGTACATAAATGTATCCCATTGCAGTGCCCTGGACAGCAGAGCTAACGTCAGATTAAATGCAGGTGGGCTTCGGCCCAAACTGCATGCCTCAGTCAGGCCCGAGTTTTTCAAAGTATACACAGGCACGTACATCTCCCTAATGGGAAGTCCATGTGGACCGACAGCATGGGTGGGTCCCAGGAAGCCACTGGCGGTACATAAATATATCCCATTGCAGTGCCCAGCACAGCTGATGTAACGTCAGCTTTAATGCAGGTGGGCAAAAAATTAATTGGATTACACTGTAGGCGAGGGCCCAAAAAAATTGGTGTACCAACAGTACTAATATACCTCAGAAAAATTGCCCATGCCCAACCAAGAGGGCAGGTGAAACCCATTAATCGCTTTGGTTAATGTGGCTTAATTGGTAACTAGGCCTGGAGGCAGCCCAGTTAAAATAAAAATTGGTTCAGGTGAAAGTTTCAACGCTTTAATGAGCATTGAAACGTATAAAAATTGTTTAGAAAAATTATGACTGAGCCTTGTGGGCCTAAGAAAAATTGCCCGTTCGGCGTGATTACGTCAGGTTTCAGGAGGAGGAGCAGGAGGAGGAGGATGAATAGAATACACAGATTGATGAAGCAAAAAGGTCCCCGTTTTTGATGGTGATAGAGAACGATGCTTCCATCCGCGGGTGCAGCCTATGT
Organism: Eleutherodactylus coqui; assembly: GCF_035609145.1. Taxonomy (NCBI): domain Eukaryota; kingdom Metazoa; phylum Chordata; class Amphibia; order Anura; family Eleutherodactylidae; genus Eleutherodactylus; species Eleutherodactylus coqui. Next base: position 227,691,345 of record NC_089841.1, read on the forward strand.
ATTGCTTAGGTATCGCTGCTGTCCGCTGGTGGAGAAGAGAAGTCTGGGGAAATCCAGGCTTTGTTCATCTTGATGAGTGTAAGCCTGTCGGCACTGTCGGTTGACAAGCGGGTACGCTTATCCGTGATGATTCCCCCAGCCGCACTAAACACCCTCTCTGACAAGACGCTAGCCGCAGGGCAAGCAAGCACCTCCAGGGCATACAGCGCGAGTTCAGGCCACATGTCCAGCTTCGACACCCAGTAGTTGTAGGGGGCAGAGGCGTCACCGAGGACGGTCGTGCGATCGGCTACGTACTCCCTCACCATCCTTTTACAGTGCTCCCGCCAACTCAGCCGTGACTGGGGAGCGGTGACACAGTCTTGCTGGGGAGCCATAAAGCTGGCAAAGGCCTTGGAGAATGTTCCCCTGCCTGCGCTGTACATGCTGCCTGATCTCTGCGCCTCCCCTGCTACCTGGCCCTCGGAACTGCACCTTCTGCCACTAGCGCTGTCGGATGGGAATGTTACCATCAGTTTGTCGGCCAGGGTCCTGTGGTATAGCATCACTCTCGAACCCCTTTCCTCTTCGGGTATGAGAGTGGAAAGGTTCTCCTTATACCGTGGGTCGAGCAGTGTGTACACCCAGTAATCCGTAGTGGCCAGAATGCGTGTAACGCGAGGGTCACGAGAAAGGCACCCTAACATGAAGTCAGCCATGTGTGCCAGGGTACCTGTACGCAACACATGGCTGTCCTCACTAGGAAGATCACTTTCAGGATCCTCCTCCTCCTCAGGCCATACACGCTGAAAGGATGACAGGCAAGCAGAATGGGTAACCTCAGCAGTGGGCCAAGCTGTCTCTTCCCCCTCCTCCTCATGCTCCTCCCCCTCCTCCTCAACGCGCTGAGATATAGACATGAGGGTGCTCTGACTATCTAGCGACATACTGTCTTCCCCCGCCTCCGTTTCCAAGTGCAAAGCGTCTGCCTTTATGCTTTGCAGGGAACTTCTCAAGAGGCATAACAGAGGAATGCTGATGCTAATGATTGCGGCATCCCCGCTCACCATCTGGGTAAACTCCTCAAAGTTTCCAAGGACCTGGCAGATGGCTGCCAACCAGGCCCACTCTTCTGTAAAGAATTGAGGAGGCTGACTCCCACTACGCCGCCCATGTTGGAGTTGGTATTCCACTATAGCTCTACGCTGCTCATAGAGTCTGGCCAACATGTGGAGCGTAGAGTTCCACTGTGTGGGCACGTCGCACAGCAGTCGGTGCACTGGCAGATTAAACCGATGTTACAGGGTCTGCAGGGTGGCAGCGTCCGTCTTGGACTTGCGGAAATGTGCGCTGACCCAGCGCACCTTTCCGCGCAGGTATGACAAGTGTGGGTAGCTTTTCAGAAAGCGCTGAACCACCAAATTAAAGACATGGGCCAGGCATGGCATGTGCGTGAGGCTGCCGAGCTGCAGAGCCGCCACCAGGTTACGGCCGTTGTCACACACGACCATGCCTGGTTGGAGGCTCAGCGGTGAAAGCCAGTGGTCGGTCTGCTCTGTCAGACCCTGCAGCAGTTCGTGGGCCATGTGCCTCTTCTCTCCTAAACTGAGTAGTTTCAGCACGGCCTGCTGACGCTTGCCCACCGCTGTGCTGCCACGCCGTGCGACACCGACTGCTGGCGACGTGCTGCTGCTGCTGACACATCTTGATTGCGAGACAGAGGTTGCATAGGAGGAGGAGGAGGGTGGTTTAGTGGAGGAAGAATACACCGCCGCAGATACCAGCACCGAGCTGGGGCCCGCAATTCTGCGAGTGCGTAGGACGTGAGCAGTCCTAGGCTCTGACTCTGTCCCAGCCTCCACGAAATTCACCCAATGTGCCGTCAGGGAGATATAGTGGCCCTGCCCGCCTGTGCTTGTCCACGCGTCCGTTGTTAAGTGGACTTTGGCAGTAACCGCGTTGGTGAGGGCGCGTACAATGTTGCGGGAGACGTGGTTGTGCAGGGCTGGGACGGCACATCGGGAAAAGTAGTGGCGACTGGGAACCGAGTAGCGCGGGGCCGCCGCCGCCATTATGCTTTTGAAAGCCTCCGTTTCCACAAGCCTATACGGCAGCATCTCCAGGCTGATCAATTTGGCTATGTGCACGTTAAACGCTTGAGCGTGCGGGTGCATGGCGGCGTACTTCCGCTTGCGCTCAAACAGTTGCGCTAGTGACGTCTGGACGCTGCGCTGAGAGACATTGCTGGATGGGGCCGAGGACAGCGGAGGTGAGGGTGTGGGTGCAGGCCGGTAGGCACTCGTGCCTGTGTCCTCAGAGGGGGGTTGGATCTCAGTGGCAGGTTGGGGCACAGGGGGAGAGGCAGGGGTGCAAACCGGAGGCGGTGAACGGCCTTCGTCCCACCTTGTGGGGTTCTTGGCCATCATATGCCTGCGCATGCTGGTGGTGGTGGCTCCCCAGCTGATCTTGGCGCGACAAAGGTTGCACACCACTGTTTGTCGGTCGTCAGGCGTCTCTGTGAAAAACTGCCACACCTTAGAGCACCTTGGCCTCTGCAGGGTGGCATGGCGCGAGGGGGCGCTTTGGGAAACAGTTGGTGGATTATTCGGTCTGGCCCTGCCTCTACCCCTGGCCACCGCACTGGCTCGGCCTGTGCCCACACCCTGACTTGGGCCTCCGCGTCCTCGCCCGCGTCCACGTGCTCTAGGCCTACCCCTCAGCATGCTGTATTACCAGTAGAGCAGAAACAGAACGCTGTCATTAAATGTGCCGCTTATTGGCCTGTGGCTGGAGGCTGACTTCGCTTACGGAACGCACAGCAGAGCCAGGAAAGAATTTTGCGCAAGCCTGCTGTAACACTTAGCTGGCTGCGTATGAATTAGGACAACTACCTCCAGCAGAGACCCAGTACACTGAGGACGGTCACAGGCAGCCCAAATAGATTTTTTTTCCCAAATGTTTTTGGAAAGGCCCACTGCCTATATACACTAAATATGTCTTCTGTCCCTGCCTCACCACTACTGGCCCTGCACTATGTAAAATTACTGCAGGACGCAATGCTCTGCACGGCCGATCTACAAAAAAAAAAAAAATGTGCAACACTGCAAAAAGCAGCCTCAACAGTACTGCACACGGTCAGATGTGGCCCTAAGAAGGACCGTTGGGGTTCTTGAAGCCTAAAATCACTCCTAATGCTCTCCCTATAGCAGCTCCGGCACCAGCAGCACTGTCCCTGATCTCTGTCAGAATGCATCTGTGGCGAGCCGCGGGAGGGGCCGATTTATATACTCGGGTGACACCTGATCTCGCCAGCCACTCACTGCAGGGGGGTGGTCTAGGGCTTGAACGTCGCAGGGGGAAGTTGTAACGCCTTCCCTGTCTTTCTATTGGCCAGAAAAGTGCGCTAACGTCTCAGAGATGAAAGTGAAAGTAACTCGAACATCGCGTGGTACTCGTCTCGAGTAATGAGCATCTCGAGCGAGTATCAAGCTCGGACGAGTACGTTCGCTCATCTCTAGAAGTAAACCATTAAAAAATCACTGGTTTCAGATTTCTGCGTTTTTACTCACTTGCATCGCAAGAAAATCGCGTGATTTTATCTCCAGTGTGAAGGCGCCCTTATACGGAGCTAATAGAATTCTATGTATCTACTCACATAGGTGTAGTCTAGATGGCCATATTAGAAAATTGCAGCATGATCTATTTTCTTAGTATTTACTTCCATATTGCTATTTTTGCTATTTTCTTTTGGGCAAGAATTGATGAAATGCAGTTGTAATATCTGTACAATCAAGCGGATTTTCTTTTTTTTTTTTTCCCACGCACGGGCAAACATTGCGGCATGTCCTATCTCTTCGCATTCCTTGTAACACATTGCTCATTGATTTATTGATTTTATTGGGACCTTTAGGGCTTAGTCCCACAAGCGATTTTTTTATCTTTTGCATAAGGGCTCCTGTACACTGGAGTTTTTCTTGCATGTTTTTTTCACACAATATCGCTGCGCTTCTTTCACGCGATTGTCAATGGACTTTCTAATGTTAAAAACGCATCGCACAAAAATTGCAAAACCCCGACTTGCGATGCATTAACATTAGAAAGTTCCATTGATAATCACGTGAAAAAAACGCGCAAGAAAAACATGTGTGCAGGAGGCATAAGTGCTATTTTAAATCCCATCTATACAGAACCAATAGTTTCCAATGTAAGCAGTCACATGTGCAATTGTTACATGCACTTAAAATTCGCACCTGCAAAAGTTAAAAGCTCATGGGTGTCAATGGAAGCAATCACGTAATTTTTTAATGCGCAAAGTGCATTTTTTACTGCATCGCATTAATGCATGCACATGTCAGTGCAATGCGAGGTTTACCATTGACATTAATAGGAAATACTTTAATCCTGTATTAAAGTCCAGAGTATGGTTGCCGCACACAACACTCCCTTGCATCAAGGTGGGAGGAAAAAACTAATGTCGCTGATGCAGGCTTACCAGCATGTGGACAATGCATCTAAACCATCAAGTACCTTCAACCTCCTTGTAAGCAGCATCCGGGGTTTAAATTATCCACAAGTCATCTTCTTAAAAAGAATACCTCTTAATCCATTCTTTGCAGCCAGCAACGTTTCAACTGCTTACCGAAGTCTTTATCAAGGCAATACGGCTTGATAAAGACTGTGGTAAGCAGTTGAAACGTTGCTGGCTGCAAAGAATGGATTAATAGAGGTATTCTTTTTAAGAAGATGACTTGTGGATAATTTAAACCCTGGATGCTTCTTACAAGGAGGTTAAAGGTATTTGATCCTGTATTGTGCGTGAAACTTGTGCTGGAGGATCAGAATTTCACAGATGCAAGGTGTTTGTCTGAAAATCCACAAGTACATTGCACGTTCACGCTGGCCATGTAGGTAGCCCTATGGACGTGTTGCATTATGCTCATTTAAAGCCAGCCTTTAAGACAGTTTTTGCACTTCACTTGACAAGGTGACATCACATAGCGGAAAAAGGGCATAAAATCTACCAAAATCTGCCCAAATTCTCCCAAATCTTAGTGTAAACTAAATCAACCAATAGGCGATGTAACATTAGATAAAAGTACCTAAAGATGCACCATATGTATTCCCCAGCATTAGCCACTGTGATAAACTTCAGGCATTTTTAAACTTGGTTAAATGTGACTAAATATTAGCGAGGATTATTAAATCCACCCCCAAAGTTACAGAACTTTTTAATGCAAATGCTTGGTTTTATTTACACAACAAGCCAACGTCCTGCTGTTCGCCTCTATACATGCTTTAAGTATCCTGGTGCACTGCTGTGCCTGCTTCCACTTTGCAGAGCGATAGCAGAGTTAGAACCTAAATTAATTATGGATAACATTCATCGTGCCGGATTGCTCTGAACAACAGATTGTCAACACAGCCTTTAAAAATGGATTTTTTATTAGAACAGCCTCCAAATTCTTTAATATCCAAATGACTCTGCTTAGAAAGGAAATTGATTACTATAGATTATTCCATAAATACTCACTTCTGCTAATGGGGTATTGATAGAGCACGATAGAAGCCAACACCTTCCCATTAGTCATTTGGCAAAGACCAATATAGCTCCGACATTTGTCAAAACTATCCTTTTTCTTTGTGTTTGGAAGCATATAGTATTATAAGCCGCTCTGTATGGTCTCTTGTGTTCTATCTGAGGGCGGCATAGGATGTTAGAGGAGATATTTGACTTGAGAAGGCAGTATGCAGATGTCCTGCTTCCCTATCCATAGTTATTGGGTCCTTGGAGGTAGGATGTAATATGTTGGGTTACATGCCGCGCACACAGGCTTTTTTCAGGTCTCTGGCTGTCGTTTGAACTCATTGGTTCCTCATGATTACATCAAGGGGTGCCAATGCGTTATAGGGGAGCCACCTCCAATCAACTGCTTATATGCCATGGTTGCTATTGACGAGGTTAAATAATCGGGATTACAGGTGTCTCCGCTTAGTCATTAGAGCAGGAGCTCTGCTATAAGCAGACATGTGAGCCTGGCACTTAACACGACAGGGCTCAGATCCATCCATGCCACGCTATACCTGCAAGTCCATAAAAAAAGTGTGTATGCAGTTTTCTAGCCCATTAGTGCTCCATTCACTTTAAATGGGACTACCCAAGTGAGTGCCAATTGGCTTCATCCATCAGGGCCATTAAAGTGAATGGAGCTCTAACTGCGTATGCTCTGCCAACTCGATTCAGAGTGAAGTAACAGGAAAGCAGGACACGGGAGTCCCGTTTTCCAGATCGGTGGGGGTCTGTGGATAAGAAATAAGGGAAAGGGGAAAGGGACTTATTTGTATAGTGCTGACTTGTTCCGCAGCACTTTCAGGTAATTTTATTTATCCCACCCCCCAGCAAGCTGGGTACTAATTTTACCGATCACGGAAGTCAGCCATGAACCGGCTACCTGAATTATGCAGGTATTGAAGCTGCAACCTTTAGGTTGTGAGCTTAGGACTGCATACTGCTGCCTTAACACTCTGTGCCACACGAGGCCCTTAACTGACTATTCTGGTAAATCCCTTTAAAGCAGTTACACTACAAGACCACTAGAGGTCACAGCAAATAGAAATACAATTGTATCAATAGGAATTCATGAGACATCATAACAGGCATTGTACATAACACGGAAAATAGTGGGCGCTTGTTACTAACCAATCTACATGGCATACCCCTTACAAGTGCATCAGAAATGCTCCTGCATATATGCAGTATGGCCCTTTCACTTGGCCATATGTACCGGCTGTGTGCTGTCCATATATTCCAGACAGCCCACTGCTCCATTATACCCTATTAGGCTATTCAGGCTGCCTGGTTCAAGTCCGTTTTGATAGATCAGAATGGGACATGCAACATGCATGGTCCGTGCAGATTGGACAACATACGGGTGTGTCTCCATATGTTGTCTGATACATGGTGCACCCGAGTTTCCCAGACATCGTTGCACATGTGCCTCGTGTGGCACAGAGTGTAAGCTCTCGCCTACGACCTGAAGGTTGCAAGTTCGATCCCCGCATGCATCAGGTAGCCGGCTCAAGGTTGACTCAGCCTTCTATCTTTCTGAGGTAAAATGAGAACCCAACTTGGTGGGGGGTAATACGTAATAATTTCCTGAAAGCGCTGCGGAATAAGTTGGCGCTATACAAATACCAAGATTTTATTTTACATGTCCATGAGAATAAGCCCTTACTGCATCCCTAGTATCTACCATGCCCATTGTATGCCAATCAGGTGACCATTTGGCAAGCGTTCAAGCAGTATGCCTTAATATACCTTTTTTCGTTTCAAATATAGAGTGTTAGGTTGGCGCCAGTGGTTGACGTAACAAGTACAAAAATTATATTTTTAGTAGCGTTTTGTTAAAATGTGCAGAAATTGTAAGAAATTAATGTGTAATATAAACCTTCAGTTATGTTGGGATGTCTTCTGCTTCAGTCCGTCAGATTAAAATATGACATGATAAAAATACGTACAGATGTTTGTATAACCACACAACAAACGGAGCTTTATGGGTTAATTCTAGCCGCCATCATTCATAATCTGGAGTGAATAAATGTTTTGTATCACGGTCATTAATAAGCCATATAGTGCGACTCCAGTAGATGGGATTCTCCTCACTGCCTGATCACTAGAGCTGTGGAATATTCACTTCAAAGCTAGTGATCATGTAATAACGCCGATAATAGTACCATCACAACGTAATAATTGTCCCCAATGTTCTTCCCATCGAGCCTCTGTATTCATCCATCAAAGCAGCACTCTCCCTGAAGAATGGCTTCTTTTTTTAACCTTACGGTAGACGTGATCTGTGGTCCCCTGGAAACTCGCCGCGCAGATATTTATAGTGGGTTTTATGATGGTTTTGACAAACATGTATACAGTAGCTGCAGAGTCACATAACAAAAAACAAGCAACAATGTCACAACCCTTGTGCTTGTGCGCTCCGACACCAGGAAGCCCTTTAGTCACCTCTGGTAGAATACATGGGGTTACTTTAAAAGAAACATACACTTTAAATGTCATATAGAACCAAAACCGTAAAACATGTCCGCACGCAATATGTGTAGTAGCAAAGAGTTGGGCTGAAAGTTTCTGTGACTGCAGATCATGTGACCACCCGTGTAGCAAGGAACTTCAGAACTCTTAATCAAAGGAGAAAGTTTTGAGAGACACCTGTAGGCGAGGAACAAGGGGATTGTGTCTATGAAAAGGATAATGCCGGCTTAGGATGCACACATTTGCGCCCTTTTTTGCTCACGCAATACGTGGAGAATAGAACCCATTGATGTCAATAGGTTTGTTCTCATTATTGTTTCTTGCACATGCAAAAAAATAGGACCTGCTTTATATTTCTCTATTCGCACACCAACGGCCTCGCAGAAGTGATGCTCGGTGTGTGCGCGAATGCACAACATGTGGTGCAATTTCATCAAAAGAAAACCTCTGGACCTCATTAGGATAAATAGCCATTTAAATCAGGGATGGATGTGTCACGCACGCAAGTGAACAGGCCCTGTGTACATGAAAAGTACAGTACTGTGCGCCGATATGTGCGCAAAGCAACTGTTCACTGCGCAAATGTGTTGCGCTGAGCTTAAGGTAAGTAGTTGCTTGCTCAAAATTGATTTCAATGCACATGTTCTTGCGTTGTCTGCACGCATCTCTTATAGACCTCTATGGGGGCTTTTGATGTGCGCGAGAAAAGCTTGGGTTCTATCTCTGTCCATGTGAAGCCTTCAATAAACACGGAAAATTTTGCACCAAAGCCTGTGTGTACTATGTGGTATATAAGCAAAAATCTGCAACAGCACATTAAAATGGTTCAGTCTAACCATTCTCTAAATCGTTTGCTGTTTGTTCATCATTTATTTCATGCAAGGCAGAAAATCATCGTTGGCTCGTTCACTAATCATTTGGTTCAAATACCGACTGTTCAGTCGCTTCCATCCACGTAGGCCTCCTTCACAAGTTCTGTTTTCATAAAGGAATTTTACGAAGATAGGACATGCATGGCTACAATGCCCGGATCTAAGGTCCGTGGGGTGAGAAAAGATAAAACCTAACCTATCATTGGTGTGAGCTGCACAGGAGTTTTCATTGACTCCTATGGGAGCTGGAGTTTATGGAAACTCCTGCGCAGGAAAATGAGATTACAAATTTCATTAGGTTACAGATAGAGATGAGCGAACCTACTCGGCCACGCCCCTTTTTCGCCTGAGCGCCGCGATGTTCGAGTACTTCCGTACTCGGGCGAAAAGATTCGGGGGGCGCCGTGGGTGAGTGGGGGGTTCCAGCGGGGAGTGGGGGGGAGAGGGAGAGTGAGAGAGCGCTCCCCCCTGTTCCCCGCTGCTACCCTCCGATCCGCCACAACTCCCCCCGGCGCCCCCCGAATCTTTTCACCCGAGTACGGAAGTACTCGAAAATCGCGGTGCTCGATCGAGTAATTGAAACGAGTAGGTTCGCTCATCTCTAGTTACAGAGCTTCCCCAAGAGCATAGGAGAGAGTGGAGCCGAAGGGCCCCCCTTTAGCTCCACCCCTCTAGCTTTGCTATGGCGAATCCCTGTGAGAAGCCATATAGCCCCGCCCCCTCTCACTACCCTGTCTACACTCTCTGTGCTATGGGGATATCTCTCGGGGATCCCCAGAGCAGAGACAAAGAGCGGAGCTGTGTGTTAATTCCCCATAGCCGGGGGGAAGAGAGCAGGGCTATGGGTGATCAACCCATAGCATGGAGAAACAGATCCCCTCCATATCCCCACTCTCCCCCCTTGCTATGGGGAAATCCTGAAGCCCTGCAGGGCTTTTTCTTTCTCTCCTCCTGTAGCGCAATATTTGTTTTACGCTTGTGTAACGCTAATACCACGCTAAAACCACGCTTGTGTAAACGACGCCTTATACAGCAAGTGTGGATGACTGTAAGATTTGTCATTTGACAACAATGCATTCGGTGTAACCAGAACCTAAGCGCTGGATTTTGATATAGTCAATTAAGCCAAACGAACTGCAGCCTTTATCTGGCTTTACTTGGCTAACTTCTTTAACACTCCCTTACAAGACTCTTAATTGATTGTATTGAAAGACGGAATGTCCTGTCACTTTGACCCTTGGAATAATTGGCATTCCATTTTAATAGAACCGTCATCCACTTTTCCTGTTGCTTGCTTTCTGTACTTTATACTTTGTATTTGTCTTTATTTTATTACCTATTTAACAGTGAATACAATTTAGATAATTGCATTTAGAAGTCTCAGATGTTCTGAAGAACTATACTAAAAAGCCACACAATTAAATCACATTGTGAGAAGTACTTTTCAACCCTGCTAGAAACAAAGGGACATCCTTATCGTGCAGCTGCACTGCAGCAAATTACAAGCAATGAATAAAAGAAAAAAAATATTTACGGGAAGAACTTATTTTCTTGTTTGGAGTATATCACGCCATGATCAGGCATGAGCTAAAACCAAACTCTGGCCGGGCTCACACAAACAATCCGGATTCTGCATGCAGGTTCCCAAAGCGAAATCCGGCTGCGATCCTGGCCATCGACCCACCCCCCACCCCCACCCTCCCCGCATACCCGCTTCTCCTGTATTGCAGATGACCCTGGATGCTCGCCGTCCTTAATGCGCAGTACAGATTTTCTTCTTTGAATGTTTTTCACTAGGCGATGACATGGGTATTGACATTGACTTCAATAGAGTCTTCAGCCAAATAGAGCATGCTGCGAATGGTCCGCCATTGACGGAAATTAAAATTAGTTTGTGATTGTGTAGGGAAAACTAATTTTATTTACCTGTCAAAGCATGCCATTTTCCGCAGACCCTCCGTGCAGCCACCGGCCGCAATATCCGTAATGGAAATCTGGTTGTGCGAGTCCGGCCTAAGCAATATAATAGGGCACCGACCGATCACATGTTCCAATATTATATTTAGAAGAATAAGGCTAGTTTTACATTTGCGCTCGATCCTCCAGTCGGAGGTTCCGTCACAGATCCAGCACATAATACCCAATAAAACTGCATGAACTGGGTTCGATAGCCTGCAGTTTGCACAAGCAAAATCAGTCATCTGTAGGAACTCTTACGGAAGCTCCTTTGGCAAACGCCTGGTTATTAGGATTTTATGCACACATCACATGCATACACCCAATATAGTGGGCAAGCACAGTGAGCACCTAGCCATTACTTCATTATATGTAATTTATATACTTATGGCTACACCCTTTCATAGGGGTGTAAGCATTTTTACATTTTCTCGCCAATGCTGTAAAATCGTGTGAAAGGACTTTTTTCTGCCAGGGTAGTTAGTGTTTTCTCACCCATTCACACAACAGTTAGCGTGATTTTTAGTGAAAAAATACGTCTCACCTCGTAAAACCCTCGTTAGGCTTTATTTCTCTGAATGACTTTTAATGCCTACTAGAGATGAGCGAGCATACTCTCTAAGGACAATTGTTCGATCGAGCATTGTCCTTAGCGAGTACCTGCCCGCTCGGCAGAGAAGGTTCGGCTGCCGGCGCGGGTGACAGATGAGTTGCGGCCAGGAGCAGGGGGGAGAGAGGGAGAGAGAGCTCTCCCCTCCATTCCTCCCCGCTCTCCCCCGCCGCCGGCAGCTGAACCTTCTCTGCCGAGTGGGCAGGTACTCGCTAAGGGCAATGCTCGATGGAACAATTGCCCTTAAAGGGGTTGTCCCGCGCCGAAACGGTTTATATTTTTTTTCAATAGCCCCCCCGTTCGGCGCGAGACAAACCCAATGGAGGGATAAAAAAAAACAACCGGGTAGTACTTACCCGAATCCCCGCGCTCCGGTGACTTCTTACTTACCTTGTGAAGATGGCCGCCGGGATCTTCACCCTCGGTGGACCGCAGGTCTTCTGTGCGGTCCATTGCCGATTCCAGCCTCCTGATTGGCTGGAATCGGCACACGTGACGGGGCGGAGCTACGAGGAGCCGCTCTCTGGCACGAGCGGCCCCATTCAGAAGGGAGAAGACCGGACTGCGCAAGCGCGTCTAATCGGGCGATTAGACGCTGAAGAGTTGACGGCACCATGAAGACGGGGACGCTAGCAACGGAACAGGTAAGTGAATAACTTCTGTATGGCTCATAATTAATGCACAATGTACATTACAAAGTGCATTAATATGGCCATACAGAAGTGCTGAACCCCACTTTGTTTCGCGGGACAACCCCTTTAAGGGAGTATGCTCGCTCATCTCTAATGCCTACATAGAGACACCTGTAAGCTTTTTGCAGCGTTGACAGCTGCAGAAATGCCTTTCCTCCCTTTTTCCCCTGCTCCCATAGAAGTTTATGGGACTCGATGCTGCATATTGGCCAAAAGATAGTCCTAGAACTACCTTTTTGCCCAATGTATATGCATCAGCACATATAATGGTCACATATGTTCCATTTTTCACGGTTACACGTTTTTATGTGCCGTATATTTGCCCATGTGAATAGATGCATTGGAAACCAATGCTTCACATCGGTAGTGTGTATATACAGCCGGGCGTGAAAAATTCATTTTTCAGCGTTGGACGCAGCCAAACTCCCTCCCCCTTCCTTTTTTTCAGCTCCTTTGGAAGTCTATGGGAGCTTCCAGAGTATCTCGGCAAAAGATAAGGCCAGACCTATCTTTTTCATGTGCCGAATAAAATCGGTCGCTCATGTTCTATTGTTCTCGGCTCAATTTTTTTTTGTTACATGGCTAAAAATCGCTCCTCTACATGAATATAGTGGAATCCAGTGCTTCAGAGGGTCGTGATCTTTTAACTCTGCTAAATAAGCTGAGCATATACGTTTGTGTGAATAAGACAAATACAATAAAAACAATACAAAACATGCGAATCAATGTTTTTATGCAGTTCTTTTAATACAGATTTGTTGATTCTTCCCATTGCTGTAAAGTGTTCTAAAGAGGATTTTTCTTTTAAAATGTAAAATTTAAAAAAAAAAAAGCACTAATTAATTTCCTTCTTCACCAGTTTATATTGACATATTTTTCACGCGGGTAAATAATATACTGAAGTTGCAGAATGACATGTGTTTAATTTTATGCATGTACTATCAAAATGCAGGTAAAAGATGGGAAGTCATATTTCAATGTCAATCAATATGCCACAATATTTTAGCACTCTTCACACTGGCTCCATCTGCTGTTTTTTTTTCCTATAGGCATTAAGTATAAAACAAGAAACGAAACAAGTTGTTTTTTTTTTTACATGTCATATGTTTAATCCAGAGTTACTTAAAGGATCCTGTCATCTATCTAAAGCACCATAAAGTAACTATGGGCAGGTAACAGGTGCCCACCTAAAAAGTCTGCATGCCAGTCAAATCCAACCCTTTTTTCAGAAACCCATGAGCATGTTCTCCCATAGACTTGTATAGGAAAGTATGTGCACAGCTTTGTGGCCGGCTGTGGACTTTACAGGTGGGCACCACGGGAACGAGGAAGTGGGTTAGGTTAAAAAAATCTAGCACCCGGCTTTGTCACTTGCCCTAGCAGCACCATAAGTTTGTTGTACTTCAGACAGGTGACAAGTTCCCTTAAAGGGGTTGTCCCGCGCCTAAACGTTTTTTTTTTTTTTCAATAGCCCCCCCGTTCGGCGCGAGACAAACCCGATGCAGGGGTTTAAAAAAAAAAAACGGATAGTACTTACCCGAATCCCCGCGCTCCGGTGACTTCTTACTTACCTTGCGAAGATGGCTGCGGGATCTTCACCCTCGGTGGACCGCAGGTCTTCTGTGCGGTCCATTGCCGATTCCAGCCTCCTGATTGGCTGGAATCGGCACACGTGACGGGGCGGAGCTACGAGGAGCAGCTCTCTGGCACGAGCGGCCCCATTCAGAAGGGAGAAGACTGGACTGCGCAAGCCCGTCTAATCGGGCGATTAAATGCTGAAAATTAGACGGCACCATGGAGACGAGGACGCCAGCAACGGAACAGGTAAGTGAATAACTTCTGTATGGCTCATAATTAATGCACAATGTACATTACAAAGTGCATTAATATGGCCATACAGAAGTGTATACCCCAACTTTGTTTCGCGGGACAACCCCTTTAAAGCAGCATTGATACATACTATACTTGCTTGTAACTTTTTCTGCTACAGTGGAATGCAAAAAATTTGTTTCAAAAATCAAGATCCTAATTGATCAGTGAAAATGATAACTAAATTATACATGTTTAAGGTCTCAGAAGAAGCCGCCATGTGGCCGCTGCACATCCGAGATGTGGCCATGGTATGGCCAAAATCCCCAGGCTAGTGTGGCTTGCGAACTAATTGTTAACTGACTGTTAATTACAAATGGCCATGTGGCTTGCCTCAAACAATCCAGCTATTAACCATCAAGAGTCAATTAAAACTCAATTTATTTGCAAGCCATGCTTACTTGTACATGATAGCAGGCTCTTGGCCTCATCATGGCCATGACATGGAGTCCTACACTAAATGTTTCTCCAATATGTCAATTAAAGTCTGCAGCTCAGAGTTCCACATTCACGGTTGTGGATTGTGAACCCCAAGATCTAAGTTCAGTTTATTGAAACATGAGGAGATTGCAGGGAGCTGTGCAGGTGTCATGGCAGCCTCGTGATGCCACGAAGCGCTATGTTGAGAGCTAAGTTTATTATTTGTGGCTGGCAATTGTGATTTGTTTTCATTTTTTGTTTTAGTTCGGACGCCAGTGCCCTTGGACACAGTTTGTAGTTGTGAGTGGTGAGGTGCTGAATAATACAGAGTCAGATATTTTGCTTAACTTGTAACATGGTATTAATAAAAAAAAACAGGGAGATGAGGCATTTTTCTTCAACACAATCAGTGACTAATGATAAACCAGTTGCAACATTGAAGACACCTGTGTCTAGTATATGTGTGTGTGTGTGTGTGTGTGTATATATATACATATATATATATATATATATATATATATATATATATATATATATATACATATATATATATATATATATATATATATATATATATATGTATGTATATATATATATATGTTTTATCTTTATTTTACTCCACTTAGAGATTTTAATAGTTTTTCAGTACATTATGTGATGCATTAAATAACACCATTGAAAAATACAACTCGTTCCTCTGTTACGTCCAACCTGGATGCGCTAGATCTGTCACTCGCAGATCTGCCAAAAATGGAAATAAATGACAAGACTAGAATGGAACAAAAATATGAGAAACACTGTCCCTATGCAAACAAACACTAGGAAGAGCCCTGCCTGAAAGCAGGGCAATCACACTGATAAGGACGGCCTAGGCTGTGTACTTTGGCCCCTAGTTGACCATACGTGGGGAAAGGAAACAAAACTAGAAAACCAAAATAAAATGCAAACAAATCCAGTACTTGGCTTTAGATGTAGCAAGTAACTAACGATCCAGCAGGCTGATAATCAACCACAGTTAATTGCAGTCTTCAGCCAGGCTAAATAGCCCAAGTAATCATCCACAGGTTAGACCAAGCACATCACACCAAATAGCACACACACTGAGCTGGAAGATGTAAAAACATCTCTACCAAACTATCAGCAAGAAGGCATTTCCAGAGCCGCCACAACACCCTCATGCTACGTCAATGGATAAATAAAGGAGTTACAATTTTAGAAATCATTACTCTAGTAAACCAGCTCCATCTAGCATGATTGTATCCTTATTTGCAATTGCACCTACACACATCCAAAGAACTACAACACTGTATGTTCTAGTCTGCCTGCGGCACCGAAGGATTACTTATCTCATACAATTATTGTACCTATATCATTTAAAATTAGAGCAAACTATTTCACACTATCAGCCTGCGTAGTTTATAGCCCTCTCAGACAGAACAAGAATTTCACAATTCTCGTTTGCCTAGGTGAACAAGCTGATGACATCATCACCGTCTCCTTCATGCTTGGGCAGCCTATTTAGACTACATCATTGAGGATCATGCAGTTTTCATTCACTTATCGTTCGTTCAGTGTTTCACATTCCTATAGGAAATAGAGTGCACTTTTTTCTTGAACATAAGGGAGGCTTTACAATTAAAAATATAGGTGAGAAAGTTCTAACATATCACAGCAGTGCTAATAAGGATACATCAGAGATCAACATAATTTAGCCAGTAGTTCCAGTTTGCATTGAATGAGGAAATGGTGTTACTTCTCAAAGCAAATAACTTTTCATAAAAACAGTGTTCTGATATATCAATCACATTCTGTATCGAAGGTGGGTCAGGAGACCTCCACTTTTTTTGAAATGAGGAACTTGACTGATATTAAAATATGAAAGATGATTTTCGTGTAAACGGAAAGGATTCTCTCCTTCCCTATCAATAATATCGCACGTTGCGAAAACGCTGCCAAAGAGAAGTATATTTAGGTATCCCCAGCAAATATGGAGGATAGAGACAATGTCCACACAAGTTCTCAAGCACAAATTGGAGGCCCCCAGATCTTGTGGAGAAACAGTACCAGCGGGTAGTTACCTTGTAGTGTACTTCTAGCAGACTAGCGCAAGAAGATCCTCTGTGAGCCGAGGAGATAGCTTTACTCCATCCATTATAATAAAGTGAATGTATTATTAAAATATTTTCGCAATTGCACAGGTGTGCTTTATAAGGTTATCTTTCCCTCCTGTAAATATTTCATAAAAATATCTTGTATTGAAGCTTAACTGAAAGGGATTAAATAAAAAGTAATATAGATGGAGGGGGAGGAAGAGTTCTAGAGGGGTATGGACTGATATGTAGTTTTTAATCTGAAGCTACTTAAAAGAATCTTGTAGAGAAGCAATAACCATAAGCTAGTTCCTCAAATGTTTTCAAATTATTTCCAGTAAACAATTCTGAGATAAGAGACAGCCCTCTCTCCTTCCAGCTTTTGACCAAGAGGTTAGGAATAACATTTCCAAACCTCTTTTGGCAGTGGAAGTTTTTTTTTTTTTCCTTTTGGGGGGGGGGGGGAGTGGAATTTGGAGTACTGTAGAAGCTGTTTCCAAGTTGTTACAGAAGCTTTTATCGTGGGACAAGAGGGTAAAGGACGTGTTGGGTTTAGGGATACTGCCAATATTAATGCAAAAAGGGGACTGTCTATGGTTAATTGTTTTTTGGGCAGTGTCATCATTTTATGCAGGATAATACGACCCAACTAGGAAGGCTCTATCTTGCTAAAACTATATCATTCTTCCTAGAGGGAGATAATCAGTGGAACATAGTTCACTATAGCAGTTTTGTCTAGGCAGGAGCATATTTTAATACCAAAGTAACCATAGTAACATAGCATGCTAGGCTGAATGAAGACAATATCCATCTAGTTCAGCCGTTTCAACCCCCTTGTTAATCCAGAGGAAGGCAAAAAACCCCAAGAGGCAGAAGCCAATTGGTCCATACAGGGGAAAAATCCCTTCCCGACTCCATAATGGCAGTCAGAATAATCCCTGGATCAACCTTTTGGTAGTTCCTACTTAAATGTAAGACCTGGAACAACAACCTTGCTGGTCACCTAATGTATATGTCCTGAAATATCCTTGAAAGAGGTCTAGTCCCCTCAAACTCCTCAATGGATTTTGCCATTACCACGCCCTCAGGCAGAGAGTTCCACAGTCTCACTGCTCTTAGAGTAAAGAACCCCCTTCTGTGATAGTGATGAAACCTGCTTTCTTCTAGACATAGAGGATGCCCTTTTGTTACCAACACAGTCCCGGGTATAAACAGATAATCAGAGAGATCCTTGTATTGTCCCCTAATGTATTTATACATAATTATTTGGTTGCTCCTTAGCCGTCTTTTTTCCAAGGTGAATGATCCTAATTTTGATAGCCTCTATGAGTATTCCAGTCCTAAGTTCATTTATTAATTTAGTTACCCTTCTTTGAACCCCCTCAGCCACTGCAACATCTTTGCTGAGCATCGGTGTCCAGAACTGTACACAGTATTCCATGTGGGGCCTGACAAAGTGCCTTACATAGTGCAAGAATAATCTCATCCCTCGCCCCTATACCTCTTTTAATGCACCCCAAGACTTTTGCAGCACTCTTCCCTAGCAGTACTCTATTTAGTGTATATTTGTGACATCCGTTTTTCCTGCCCATATGCATAACCTTACATTTATCAACATTGAGCTTCATTTGCCATTTTGTTTTTTTGCTGAAGCCCCCAGCTTATCTAGGTCCTTTGGTAGCCATACATTGTCCTCCGTTGTATTAATTAGTTTGCATAATTTAGTATCATCTAGAAATATTGATATTTTACTGTGTAGTTCATCCTTCAGGTCATTGATAAATATACTGAACAGAATGGGCCCTAGCACTGAGCCCTGTGGCACCCCACTAGCAACAGTTGCCCAATCAAAGTACGAACCATTTATTACCACCCTCTTCTTTCTATTTCTGAGCCAGTTCCTTATGCAGATATACATGTTTTCACCCAGTCCAAGCTGTCTCATTTTATACATCAACCTATTATGCGGCACAGTGTTAAACGCTTTAGAGAAATCCAGATATACGAGATCAATAGACTCTTCCTGGTCCAGCCTAGAACTTATTCATCGTAGAAGCTGATCAAATTGGTCTAACATGATCGACCCCTCATGAACCCATGCTGATGAGGGGTTCTTCCTTTGTTCTCCTTGAGGTATTCTAGGATGGCATCTCTCAGAAACCCCTTGAATATTTTTACAGTTATTAAAAGCCTGTAGTAACCAGGCTCTCTTTTGGACCCCTTTTTGTATAGTGGAACCATATTGGCAATACATTAAATCCAATGGTACAACCCTGTCCTCGATAGTGTTCATAAATATAAGAAAAAGCGGTTTAGCCATCACATCACTTAGTTCCCTTAGAACCCTTAGGGGTATTAAATCTGTCCACGGCAATTTTATCCATTTTAATCCAATTTACTGGCTCTGTACTGCCTCCTGTGTTAAGTTTGCAATATTTAGCGGGGGGTTCGTTTAATTCCCCTGCATCTCGTGTGCCATTTCCTTATTGCTCGTCAATACGCTTGAAAAGAAACTAATAATTTGCCTTCCCCCTTGCCATCATCTTTTATGATTTCTCCTGCATTATTATTTAAAGGGCCAGTGCTCTCAGTGCAAATCCTTTTGCTGTTAATATAATTGATGAATAGTTTAGGGTTATTTTTGCTCTCTTTGGCCATCAGTCTTTCTGCCGCCTCCTTGGCAATTTTGATCTTATCTTTACATATTGTTTTTTTCCCCTGTATAACTTTAACGCTTCTTCGCTGCGTTCTGGTTTTAGTAGTTTAAACTCTCTTTTTTCCGTTTACTGCCCCCCTTACAGTCTTGTCGAGTCACATTGGTTTCTTTCTTCTGTTTTTTTTTTTAAAGGGTATGAACTGCTTACATAAGGTAATGAGGATGTTTAAAAACTTTTCACATTTGTCTGTACTGATATTTTTGAGGGTGTTGTCCCAACTTATGTTATCAATAGTAGTTCTGAGCTGATCAAATTTTGCTTTACTAAAGTTTAATTTTTTTGTCAGTCTGATAAAATTTCTTATTGAAAGACAGCTGGATATTATATTGTCGTCACTATTTCCCAAGTGTCCCTCAACATGTACCCCCATTATTCTATCTGATTTGTTAGTTAAGTCCAGATTGGCCTTCCCTCTAGTTGGCTCCTGCACAAGTTGGGTAAAGTAGTTCTCTTTAATTGTTCTCAGACTCCCATGGGTCTGAGAATTCAAGTGAAATTATTTCTTATAAGTAATGAGAGCTATAAAGCCCCAAACCGATTATTCATTAACATTCACTTTCTTTTCCAAATCTTTCCATAATGCAAATTACTTTGGCATAAAGTTTGGTATCACTATTAAGTAGGGAAATGGGCCTCAAGTTCAGTAAGGAACTAAGAGATTTGTCGGGTTTGGGGATTGCAACTATTGTAGCTTGGAGCATCTTTGCAGGGAGTTCACCTCAAAGTAAAGCCTCAAAGAAAATCTTAATGGGAAAAGGGGTGAGAGGTGAGCTAAAAATTGAATAATACTCATTAGATAAACCAGACAGTCACAGGGGCTTTATCTTTTTTTAGTTCATTTTATGCTATCACTTTATATGGATGGAGGAGATAAAGAGAATTAAAAAAAATGCTGGCACACAAGGCTGTGTCCTAGGCCCAGTGATGTTCAACATTTTTATAAGTGATCTGGAGAAGGGAATAGATGGGAAACTGATCAAATTTGCTGACGACACAGAGCTAGGAGGGATAGCTAACACTAGGGAAGAGAGTATACAAAAAGATCTGGAAAAGCTTGCACAGTGGGCAGCAACTAACAGAATGGTATTTAATAAGGAGAAATGCAAAGTCATACATCTGGGCAAGAAAAATGAAAAAAAGCAAATACAAAATGGGAGAAATTGGGCTAAGCAGCAGCACATGGGAAAAAGACTTGGATATACTAATAGATCATAAACTGAACATGAGTCAACAATGTGATGCAGCAGCCAAAAAGGCAAACAATTCTGTGATGTATGAAGAAAATCCTAGTCTAGATCACGTGATCTCAATATCCCTCTCTACTCTACTCTACCTTAGTCAGACCTCATCTAGAATACTGTGTCCAGTTCTGGGCACCTCACTTTAAAAAAGACATAGACAAACTGGAGCAAGTTCAGAGAAGAGTTACCAAGATGGTAAGCGGTCTGCAAATCATGTCCTATGAAGAACGGTTAAAGGATCTGGTAATGTTTAGTTCGCAAAAAGAAGGCTGAGAGGAGACTTAATAGCTGTCTACAAATATCTGAAGGGTTGTCAGTGTAGAGGGATCAGCCCTATTCTCATTTGCACAAGGAAAGACTAGAAGCAATGAGATGAAACTGAAAGGGAAACACCAATTAGATAATAGAAAAAACTTTGACAGTGAGGGTGATCAATGAGTGGAACAGTTTACCACTGGAGGTGGTGATTTCTTTCAATGGAAGTGTTCAAACGAAGGCTGGACAAATATCTGTCTGAAATGATTTAGTGATCCTGCACTGAGCAGGGGATTGGACCCGATGACCCTGGAGGTCCCTTCCAACTCTACCATTCTATGATTCTGATAGAATACCTTTTCAGGACAGAAGTTTAGACCAATTCAAATCTAAAGTTAGGTGAGAAGGGTTTCTCAATCCGGAAATGGAGACTTATCATTTCTGAAGTACTTTTAACAAAATGTTTATTGGTTTTATGATTCAAATATATCAATCAAAAATAACATTAGTCATGAGTAAAGTCCAGTGGCAAATAGATTAAGCAGATAAATCAGGAGTTACATTGGCAGATGTAACTTCTAATAAACATACAAAGTAAAATAAAAGTGAAGTGCCAGTTTTCACTTCAATTACTGCAACTCTTAATCAGATAAATCAGTATAAACATTAGAGAACCATAAAGGAGAGTAACAAGTGGGGGAACACATAAGGAAAAAACAAAAGGGAAGAGAGGTATAAGGCTGTAATATGACTAATTATGTGGGTGAACCTGAAAAGGAAAAATAAAAATGAATTTATTCTATTAACCTGGCTGGAATCTGAAGTAGTTTTAGACAACCTTCTGGTTTAAAAATGGAGGTTGTACCCACTCTGTTAGCAGCTTGGTCGGAAATGCCCACTTAGAGATAAACTTGTCGTTGTGTAAAAGTGAGGTAACATGGTGGAATTTTTTGCTAGCTTTTATTGTCTCCTGTGATAGGTCAGAGTTGGGATGGATTTCTTCATGTGGAGCTAGACATTCCCTATGAGCTTCTGGCTCCATATGGAGCATCTCCAAAGAGCTCTGTGTGAGTTGCTAAGGTAGCAAAAATATAGTGTTAAGATCTCGCACACGACCAGAAGGTAGCAAGTTGAATCCCCAAATTGTTCAGGTTGCCAGCTCAAGGTTGACCCACCCTTCCATCCTTCTGAGGTCAATAAAACGAGTGCCCAGCTTGGTAAGGGGGTAATAAATAAATGACTTAAAGAGCTGTGGAATAAGTAGGAGCCATACAAAAAACAGAAGCTTCTGTAGCGAGCTTGCTGCAAACATCAGCAACTCTTTAAAATGAAAATAATAGATGCACAGTTTTATGGAATCATTTTGGGACTAGATAACCTACATGGTCTGTCAAATATCCTTTTCATCTCGGCTGGAATTAGGAAGAAGTAGCTTTATTGTACATGTTTTGGATAATGCAGAGGGAGGTACAGGCTCTGGAATCTGTTTGATGTTGCTTCATCTATTTCTGTCTTTCAAGTCTGCCATTATGTGTTTAATTAGTTAAGTTTCCTCCATCACATTACAGTGTGCATTAACTAGTTAATTGTGTGAGCCAATAATCTTTCATCTTACTGTCTACATGATGCACCCTGGCTTCTAGTTCAGTTAAAAAGGAGTTAACGGAGCCTGTGAATGTTGAAAATTCCTTCTGAATCGAGCCCCTTAGTGCTAGGACCATTTACTTAAGAAAGGATTCAGATGCAGCCTGGTCAGTGCAGGATATATCCACTATGGGATCGCTGGCATTTCCACCAGAAGCATCTTATTTCCACTGTACAAGTAATGGGACTAAGAGTGTATTCTCCATCCTAGGCCTCTGTTTCTCTGAGCTGCCACGTTAAGAGACAGGACCTCTGTTGGGTGTTTAGTGGTGTCCCTCCATGCGTGAGATGCTGAATGAGGCCTCACTCCTAGAGCTTAAAGCAGTACTTTTCTCCTGGTAGCATGATGGAGAGGATCTTCACTCTGAGAGCGGGTAACAAGAGGTAGTTCACTTAGCCGATTCACGATGTAGTGAGTCCTCAAAGCTGTTCCGGATGGACAAGGCCTGAGGCCTGCTCCTCTACCTCATCTCTAAAGTCGTGGGTGTATAAGAAGTCATCACCCTACTAGGGTCTGTTTTTGTTCCTCTTTTCTTGGTCATTTCGGCACTGCTTTTAAAACAAAAAGCACACCTGTTTTCTCCCTTGGTATAATTTTTCATCTAGGAGACCTTATGTGGTCCCTGTGTTTTCAGTGAGACTCCTGTGCTAAGAGTTACCCCCACACCATTGTACACAATTTTTGAATTTTTGGGAGGAGCATAGTGTTCCCTAGATAAGTGGCTGTATTCTCATGCTGTTAATCTTTGGTTGCATTTGATACCTTCTAGAGGGCAAATTGGTGAACTTGATTTTTACTTCAGTTGACTTTAATGGGTGTCAGAATCGATCATCCAAAATCATGATAACTTTAATGAAATCGGCCTGATCCTAACCCGTACCGATTATTCACTTATCACTCATTACTATCCTCCGTGACCATGCAGTCTATAAACAGTATGTAAACTAGATGAAATTTAAAGCCTTTCCCATAGAAACTCCTGAGTAACAGAGGTATACAGTTATGTGTATTTTCTGATGTGGCTGACAATTGTAGTATACCCTATACCTATGTTAATTCCAGGGAACCTAGGACAGTGATGCTTTAACCCCTTCCCGCTCCATAACGTACCGGTTCGTCATGGCAGGCTGGTACTTCGCGCAAAATGATGTACCGGTACGTCATCGGGATAGCGCGAGATCATGACTGATCCCACGCTATCCCGCAGCGGGAGCCAGCTGTCAGTCACAGCTGGTGTCCCGCTGCAACAGCGGGGGGGCATCGGAGTTGCGCCCCCCCGCTGTTAACCCCTTCCCTGCCGCGATCTAAGTAGATTGCGACAGGGAAAGAGTTCACAGAGGGATCGCGATACCTGTGTGTCTCCGGCCGGCTCTCGCGCTGTGATCGCGAGAGCCCGGCCTGTCACCATGGCAACAGGATGCCAGACACTGGCGTCCTGTATTGCCTATGCTTATTATCGCTGTATAAGCGATAAGGCATGGCAGAGCAGTAGCTCTGCCATGCCTTATGACAGCGATCATAGGCATAGTGCTGCAAGTCCCTCAGAGGGACTCAAATAGTGTAAAAAAGAAGACTATAAAAATGTAAAAAAACCCTTTTAATGCTTTTTCTAATATTAGCATAAAAAAAGGTAAAAAAAAAATTAAACCCCCACATATTGGGTATTGACGCATCCGTAACGACGTGTAAAAAAAATTGAACATGCTTTTTATTTTGTATGACAAAAAGCGTAAAAAAAACCGCTAGAAAACAGAGGCAAAATGCTAATTTTTAGCATTTTGCCTCACAAAAAATGCAATAAAAGTGATCAAAAAAGCCGTACATTCCCCAAAATGGAACCAACAAAAACGACAGCTCGTCTCACAAAAAATAAGCCCTTGTAGAGCTCCATACATAGAAAAATAAAAAAGTTACAGGACTTTGACTTTGAATGCAGCTATAGAGAAAAAAAATTCCCAAAAAAAGGCTTTTTTATGGCAAAAAAATGTAAAAAACCTAAAAAAATATAAGAATTTTGTTATCGTTGTAACCATACCGACCCGCAGACAAAAATTTAGTGTGTCAATTATGCTGCATGATTAACGCTGTAAAAAAAAAAAAAATCTGTCAGAATTGATGTGTTTTCTTTCCCTGTTATCATAAAAAAAATTATAGTTTTACGACATAGTCTATGTACCCAAAAGTGGCACCGATAAAAACTACAGCTCGCCACGCAAAAAACAAGCCCTTATAAGGCCGCGTCGACGGAAAAATAAAAAAGTTATGGCTTTTGAAAAATGGAGATGGAAAAATACCAAAAATCGCTTGGTCCTCAACGCCAAAATAGGCCATGTCATTAAGGGGTTAAAAGGGTTCTCCGGTTGTAAACTATTAATGGGCTATGCCGAGAATAGGTCATCAACAGGAGACCGACTGGAATTTGCATCCCAGGATTCCCATCCATCAGCTGTTCATCCGGGCGGTGTGCCTGTACATTGAGCTGATTTCTGCAGTAAGCCGACAGCTCCATTCCAACTACACTGGCCAGGCTTGGTATTACAGGCAAAGTTCCGACTAAAGTGAATAGTTTATTTGCATGTAATACCAAACAGCGTCACTGCAGACAAAATTGAGTATGGAGCTGCTCAGAATCTCGGCTGATCAGCTGTTTGTCTGGCCCACCGTCATTAACGACCAAGACCAACACACACAGCTTTGTCCGTATTACAGCAACCTAGGCTGGTATTGCAGGCACAGCTCCCACTAAATTCAACAAAGAGCAGCAAACAGCGGGTCGGAGCGGATCCTGAAGGGGCAGAACTCTGCTGATCCAATATCGAAGACCTATCCTGAGGACAGGTCATCAAAAGTAAAGTCTTGGAAAACCCCTCTAACTATTCTGCATTAATCAAGCCATCTCTGCTATATCTGTATATATCTCTGCATATGGTAAAAACAAGTTAGATGTTGCAAATTCACACCTTATTAATTTGCATAGTTGTCTCAAGTGTGTGTTCAGTATACTGAATAATAGGTTTTCAATGGCTTCAATGAAGTCAGATCTGCTGATTGATTTGCAGCATATTTTGTATCTGCAAGATAAGTCTGTTGAATGTCCTTAATCCAATTTTTCTTCTCTACATCTACAGTAATATATCTGGAAAACATAGTATTAACACAGGAGTCCTTTTTAAGGTGACTTAAGGTTTTGCTTTTAGTAAAATTCCGCATTGCTTGGTGAGAAGCAAATTCTAGGCCAGTATGTGATATTACTTGGTATGAGGCTCGTACAATGTAACCCAAACAAACATTGCCAATGATATTATACTCTCATAACAAGTGTTTTTTCCCAAACCTTTCATTCTTCTGACTCTACGGTTGCTGTCACTACGAAGTGATTGTGAATAATTAGGGGAGTGAAAGAACTCGGCAATCAGGAATCTAAATAGCAGGCTTCACATTCTCCGGGTAATTTTCCATGTAATGCTTTAGAAACCTAAAAATTATCAGCAAGGATAGAAAAAAGGGCTGCATTTAAAAGCAGGTTGGCGGCGTAAAGCTTTAATGGGCTAAGCAGCCAGGCGGGGTGTGATGGCTTTACAAATGGTTAGCGGAGAAATTTACAAGGTCAAATGGCTACATTCTACTGTGTGTTTGGTTATTTGTTTTTACACTAAAAATGATGTAGACACGAGGCGCTCCGGGGTTGATTGGTGCTTTCATATCCGCAGGCACGTTTTAGTAGAACGCATTCATATAAAGAGAAGTTAATTACAGAAACTTTTACACCTGTAACATAAAGAACATGGAGCACATTTACTTGAAGTGCCGTTTTATATATTGGTCTACTTAACCCCTTAAGGACCCGGCTTTTTTTTACCTTAAGGATGAGACACTTTTTAGGGATTTTACCCATGTGGTAGTTTTTACTGCCCTTTTTTTTTTCTTTTTACTTCAGCTACCAAAAATTTATGTTTGCTGTATTTTTTTCCCTGTGACATGTAACGCTTTTTTTTTTTTAAAGATCTTTTTCACTGACTTTCTTTTTCTTTTTCTTTTTTTTCTGTTTTATTGGGGGTAAAACGCTAAAAAATATATATTTTTTAACATTTATAGTTTTTTGTTTTTGTTTTTTTTAAGTATATTTATGTTAAAATAAAGTATGGGAGCAGGTTCCTCACTTTGTTTCAGACGTTTTGATATATAATACATATGGTTTTTTATTACAGGGCGCATGTAGCGACTGTTTTGGCTGGCGTCGGCTTTGGGGTATCGTATGTATATATTGTATTCTGTAATTTTTATTTACTGATGTATGTAATTATGTTTTTTTACTATGTCCCCCATGACGTCATATAAGACCTCCTGGGGGACATTCACTTTATTTTTTTGACACTTTCCCACTGTAATTGGGGCATTCATAAGAGCCCCAGTTACAGGGGAAAACCTCCCCTGTAGAGAGTCACTGGCAGAGCTCGTCAGGGTCTTTTAGGACCTTGCAGCTCTGCTGTAGCAGGGAATCCAAGCTCCCGTAGGGGAAGGTAAACTTCCGCTTACACTTTTTTTTTAGTACATATCGCTCATTGAGTGGTGTACTATAAAGAGGAGGCAGAAAGGGTTAAAACCCACTTCTCCCTCCTCCAGGTTATCAGCTGCGGCTACCCGCTGACAATCCATCCTGCTTCTGATTGATTACAGAAGCAGAAGGCTTTAATCCCCGCCGCAATTGTACATATGGCTAGGGTTGAAGCCTGGGACCAAGTGTCGTAAAAATACAGCGCCTGGTGCTTAACGGGTTAAAGAGTGCCATAGAGTGCCATGCCACCAAATGGCTTAGGAGGCACACACCTCTGAATATTTTTAACATATGTCTGGCTAAATAGAAGTGGAGAGGAGCTGCTACCGTTAAAAAAATTTCATTCTTTATTGAGTAAAAAAAAGCCTACAGCTCACAGGTCCGCGCTTAACGCGTTTCGGCTATAGTAGCCTTTATCAACAGCTATGAGGTATGAAATACACAAGACATTTATAGACAAATGTCCCTGTAAAGCTAGAAACTTTTAAACAAATTTACTATTGAAATGAAGTATGCTTAGTCAATGTGTTGCATCTAAAGGAGTCTCGGTGTAGGAGTAAGCTAACATGAGCAAGCCATCTGGGGGAGGGTTGTTCTTATAAGTTCTGTAAGATAGTTTTAAAACAGTGTTTAGTATAAAATAGTGTAAATTTACGCATACCCGTGATCCCTGTTTTTAGTTATCATCGGTTATCCTATAGTTTTAACCCTTTCCAATCCACTGTCTGACCTCTGAAGACATTATGATTTAAGGTTGTACAGCTCCGATGTTGGAAGACATCTGTCGAGGTTCTCTTACTGTATATTGCCAGCCTCTCTGCTGTCGGAGCCTATCCAATGTGTCACCTCATGCAGTACTGGCTTTAGCCATCATGTAGTGCCGTTGTATAACGGCAGAAAAAGAGTAAGCCCCCTAGGAAAACCCGGATACAAATTGGATTGGAAAGGGTTAAAGGGTAGAATGTTATCTATGTATGATATACTACAAGTAAGGGCGCATTGCCTTGCAGAAATGCATCAGGACTTCTCTGCACATGGAGGGGGTGGTGATTTTATGGCTACACTAAAGGTTTTGATTCTTATCCTGAGAAGATGGATCCGTTTTTCTTTGTCATTATGCTGCACTTGATTGGAGTGAGATCTGTGCATCGGGAGTAATGGAGCATTAAGCAGAGTGAGCTGGCTATGTTTTTCTGTGGACACTGGTTATTGTTTTAGGCACTGCTGATTTTTGCAAAGATTATACCAGGAAATCTCTAAGTGTTGCCTTGGCAGGACCATCACCCTCAATAACGTCACAATAGAACTACAACTGTTACAAACATATATTTAAAGATAATCTAAAACAAGGCCAAAATACCTACGAGGATATTAACTCGTATGTCAATGTTTGCATTTTGTCTTGTATTTGTTAAAAAATGTTCTAAATTACAATAAAAATCTATTAGACAAAAAAAGACAAATATATTAACACAAATGTATGTTTGTGCCATGGCTGCTGATTTCACGTGACCATGATTTATATGTAATTGGCATAGTTTAGCTGCTGCTATTCAGTTTTTGCTACACTATCTCTCTAGCGCACTAAAATTATGTGTTGTCACTGCTACATCTGTACATTTGGTTGCATACGTTTTTGAAGGGATACAGTGGCGTAACTAAAGGCTCATGGGCACAGGTGGCTCATGGGCCCAGGTGCAAAAGTTTGTCTTAAGGCCCCCCAACTTCTCTTAACCCCTTGAAGCAGAGGCGTAACTTGAAGCTCCTGGACCCCAATACAAAACCTGTAACAGGGCCCCCAACTATAATGTTTAATTTAGAGTACTGGACTCCCTATATGGAGGAGAGGCTTTATGGGCCCCCTAAGGCTCCTTGCCTCCCCTATAGTTACGCCAGTGGACATGGATATTCCTGCAGTGTTGGCTCTTAGGCTCTGACCATCTCACTGTTTGGTAGTACAAATCTCATTGCACATAATGGGAAACAAAGCGGCATGACATTTGGAGGCTGCTCAAAATCATTGACCTAGATCTAAGTGAAGATAAAAACAGACAGCGCTCATGGAACCTCCAGATATAGCCCTACAGTCTTGTGATCTTTGGGCTCCCTGAATCGGCATCCGCCAGATTAAATAAGTAATTGCCTCATTCTTAGATCAGCACTTGGTGGAAAGAAAGCTGTGCCCACTTCCTAATTTATCATGGGAAAAAGAATTGCCCTGATAACCAGTTTTCATGTTTTCTATTCAAATCAAAGTACTAATTTATAAATGTAACCCAAATAAAACTTGAATGTTGCAAATTCATGTTTAATTCCATATAATTATTATTCCAAAACAGAATTCCATAATCGTAGATTTCAAAGTGCTTATTAATAAAACCCATAACACTAATTTACAACTATTCAGATTAATTGACCTCTTTCATTTTACTGCCGCCTTCCTATCCCGCTATCCAAATCCCAGAAACCGTCTGATTCAAACAAGTGTGAACAATAGATTTTAAAAATAAGCGATTCAATAAAAACAAGCAGGAGGTATTTTAAATGTCTAGTATAGCAGACGGGCCAAAGAGGCCACACTTGACTCTTCATTGAGACATATGTCTACAATCTGTACTACTAAACTCCTAAGAATCCGCGTAACCTAAAATCATCCTCAATGACGCAGGAAAGATGCAGCCAGGCTGCCCTCTTAAAATGAACTGGAGATTATTGATCTAAAAAAAATAGTGAAATTAACCATCAGAGGCTTTTCTTGGTGTCCTGTGAGAAATTTTCTTCCGTGCTTTCATCTACTCTTCTAAGAATGCCTATGTGCTTCAATTTGTAAAAAGCATTTCTTGTTTCAGGAGGTCTCTATAGTATCAACATCTCGGAGTACAAGCAGTTCATAGCTACAAGCAGATTATGGCAATACGGAAGATGTGAATGTGAAGAAAAACAGTGTAATAATTCCGTACAACAGTTTTATAGCTGTATTTCCATACTTCTACAATTCTTCATAGCTTAGCGTTAAGAAAAAAAAAGCAATAAAAACATAATAATCTTTATTTATATAGCGCCAACATATTCAGCAGTGCTAACAAAAACAGGTATACAGGACGACAAAAGTACAAAAACCATGTTTACATGTAGTAATCAGTTGATGGAAAGGGGTGAGGGTCCTGCTCCAACGAGCTTACATACTACAGATAATGGGGTGATACAGAAGGTGAAGGGGCTGGAGATGTGCATGGTATGGCGAGGTGCAGAGTGAGGGATGCTATACACATAGACAATGGTCAGACATTCAGCCATGTGAAGGCAGAATCGGTGACTGCAGGGAGGCGGTTGATGGTGGCTAGCAGGGATTGCAGTCAGTAGGTCAGGGAACATGTTATCAGGCGGAGTACAGAGGGGTTTGGTTTAGGAGATGTGGTATGCCTCCCTCAGGAGGTGCGTTTTTAGGGCACGTCTGAAGTTTTGAGTTATGGATATACCAGATATTTTGGGGTAGCGTGTTCTAGAGGACTGGTGCTGATCTGGAGAAGTCTTGGAGGCAGGAATGAGATGTAAGGGGCACTCAGTCTGATTTCATTAGCAGAGAGAAGGGCCTGGGCTGCGTGGTGGATTGAGATGAGGGAGGCAATGTAGGACGGTTCAGTGCTACAGAGAGCTTTG
Organism: Eleutherodactylus coqui; assembly: GCF_035609145.1. Classification (NCBI taxonomy): domain Eukaryota; kingdom Metazoa; phylum Chordata; class Amphibia; order Anura; family Eleutherodactylidae; genus Eleutherodactylus; species Eleutherodactylus coqui. The sequence goes on from NC_089841.1 coordinate 227,721,944, forward strand.
TGGATGAAGGTAGTGAGTTTAAATTGAATTCTGTATTTGACGGGCAGCCAGTGCAGTGACCGGCACAGGGCAGAGGTGTCCGAGTAGCGGCTGGACAAAATGATGAGCCTGGCTGCCACATTCAGGAGGGATTGGATAGGGGAGAGTCTGATGTGGGAGAGGCTGATGAGCAGCGAGTTGGAATAATCGAGTCGAGACTGGATGAGGGCAACAGTAAGCGTTTTTAGCGTGTCCACAGTGATAGAAGGTCGGATTTGATGTTCTTGAGGTGCAGCTGGCTTGTTTGGGCCAGAGATTGGATGTAGGGGGTAAAGGAGAGATCAGAGTCAAATATAACCCAAAGGCAGCTGTCATGCTGTCTGGGAGTTATGGTGGTGCCACACACTGAGATGTAGATGTCAAGATGAGGTTGGTTGGTTAGAGGGCAGAAACACCAGTAGGTCCATTTTTTAGAGGTTTAGTTTTAGGTAGAGAAAGGACATAGCGTTGGAAACAGTGGACAGTCAGTCAGTTATGATTTGGAGGAAAGGTGCAAAGATTTCATGGGAAGAGGTGTATAACTGGGTGTCATCAGCGTAGACGGAGTATTGGAGGCCAAATATCCAGATGGCTTGTCCAATAGGAGCTGTGGATATAATACAATTACAATTGATATATTTTATTTAAATTTCTATGCATAGGTTTCCTCAGAAATAAAAGTTTTTGGTAATTTTCTTAAAGAAGATTCAAAGTAGGTACCACCTGACAGATATATAGTGTATCTTCTTTAACTGTTTTTAACCATGTAGCATGATCAAAATTTTTGGCATCCTTTCCCAAGTATACATTGTTCAGTTATGTTGAAAGTTTAATAGAATAAAAAAAATGTACGAAGTTATCAGTTTACTAGTTCACAAGCCTCAGCGACCCTAAAGGTGAGCTCCCATGTTTCATGTTTTTCGGTTTTGCACTGCTTCTTTCAGTTGTGTGATATCCACGACGGCATCAGCTTTGACAGTATGAAGTACAAAGGCACAACAAAAAAGATGAGGTCTCATGACTTATTAAACACTACCAAAAAGCATAGCAGATCAATTTGTCATCAACCTCAGAGACAATACTTCGACAGACTTTGTTTCTTCGGAAGTAAGTCAGACGATGACATTTTACTGTACTAAGTTAGCATTGACTCAATATAGCAAATGGAATTTATGGGTAAATAGCCATCATTTTATGGGCCATCGGTGTGCTGTCTGTTTGAAATACTCATGCCGAGGGCTTGTTCAAGAACATACAAATTCCTTAATTTGACTGTTCACATTTTGCAAAACACATGAAAGAATCGATATTAATGAATATATGGTAAACCATACATATCAGTAGGCATGACACTCACACATGTAGTATTTATGTAACGAATTGAGCTCTGTGCCATGACTACTCCGGCTTTACATGGGCAACTCTGTTATACAATCTAGCATTTTCATGATTCAACCATTTTTAGGGATAATTGACTGTGTGAGTGGTTTCTTAGCTCTTGTTACACAATAGATAAGTATGTGGTACGTTTATCTCTGCAGTAAACAAGGATTTTATTGTTGTCTGTTGTAAAATACATAAGGTTATTCACAGCAATATATCGACCAAGGATTCATTCGTGTGAGATTTCACATGAAGACTACGCTTTGTTCTCTAAAAGACACTGCTGCTTCTTAAAGTAAGGAAGTATATTTCCATAACATAAGAAAAGTAGCTATCATTGTAAAAAGTTTTGCGGAACCATGTAAATTGTTCCATTGTGCCTTATTAGCCTACTATCTAGCCTAGATACTATTTATTCCAGCCGTCATACTGCTGTTTCATGTGAGGCACTCCATCCTAAACCACTAAATCTAAGGTTAGCATCCAGTAAATAGCTATTGTGACCATAGACATTTGTGTGTTCATCTGGATATGTAAATGTCCATTAAAGTGGGTCAGGGACAGTGCTGTTTCTCCTTAGGAAGAGTATCTAAAAGGTGTAAGAAGATTTATAAGTTCTCTAGGAAATACGCAAATTGGAAAATGGAGCAATGCCTTCACAGTGCCACCTTTTAAGGCTCATTTACATGCAAAGAAAATCTTTCAAATGATTAACAGTTTATTTTGGATAAAGCGCTAATGGACACTAATGCCCATTAGCACTTTATTAGCTTAATTTGCATGTTAAATGAGCCTCCAGGAGCTGCTTGCAGAACCCCAGCCGGAGGTTTAAACTCTGGAATCAGCTGTTATGTTCTTGCATTGTCGGCTGAATACAATGTAATCAGTTGCTCCATGCAGAATACAGCATCAGGTCTGTGTTATCTACTTTCCTTAAAATCATTGTTTAGCCAAAGAGTGAACGACTGTGGCGTACTGCTCATATGAATTTTGAGCGATAATCATTGTGTGTAAATGGGGCTTTAGAAGGCAGCATTCTTGAAAGCCAATGTCTTATCCTTTTTAAGAAGCCTTATAACAAAAACTGTGAATATAAGCCAAAACCAGAATCTTCTCTAGAAGGAAAAAATAACCAGGTAAAGTTGGCTGTTTCAGGGTTTTTGTCCCTCATTAGTGTACAGTAGATTGCTGCCTAAGAGGCCTATGATGTGGGTCAGGAGGAGTATACTTTCTCCTTAGGGAGAGCACCTAGAGTGTGTAAAGAGACATATCAGGCCATGCATGCATCTCTAGGAAATATGCAAATGGAAGATGGAGCAATACCTCTACAGAGCCACCTATTAAAATGCAGCATTCCTGCAAGTCAATGTCAACCCTATTTGGTGTGATTCTCATATGTAGAGCTTCAACATATTGTGAAAATGCACAGGACTCATGGGCTTTAACTACTAGGCATACGGACATCATTTAATGTTAGATCATCGGCTCAAACAGCTTAGTGAATTTCTACATTGACAGTGGGGGTCCTCTACTTGCAAAACCTTAAACTACATCTTGACATAGGTAATAGATTTTCTACATGTTATACAAAACAGGAAACAAATCTGAAGGCCCATCAATTCTAAAATAAACCACATATTTATATTGATGAAGTAACTCCATAGATTTCTTCACTTTTGTAATATGTCACTTTTGATGAAGAATTTACTTTATGCAAGAGTTAGAAATATCTTTATCATAATTTAATACGATGAAGTATATTGATTTTCACTAAGGTTATCTTGCAAAACCACTCAGCAAATGTTCAATTTTTGCATTAATCAAGATAATTATGCTGATAATTGATTTTTGATGTTAACAAATCAATATCCAGCTTAGATTAATGTCTGTACAACACATTGTATTTTTGTACAATGTGAAAATTCCTTTTCATAAGAAAATGGAAATATGGGATTCTTGGAAAATTACAAATACGATATTTCAAATTACTTTGCCCTTTCTCATAGGCCCAAGGTAGATACAAATTTGCTCTTGAGAAAGCTATACAGTTGGAGGACTCCATAGGAAGATGGAACACGGAAAATGGATATACATCATAAGTGATAACTGTACAGCCTGAAAATTGAACTTTTTAGTTAAAACATTTTATCCTTATCGTAATAATAAAAAAATGAAAACTATAAAAGTAGCCCCGGTGTTCTCTGAAGATTTCCAATAGACTTTGTTTCCGGATCATGTAGAAATCCCGAAAGACGAAATAGTGTAGGGAAGATTAAAACTTTTGACTTTCATCACTCATTTCTCGATTTAGTGTTTTTTTTTAAAGTGACCATATAATACTATTGATAGAACACCCAAAAAGCGGTGTGTTCTGCTGCCTGGACAATTGGTGATATTTATTCTTCATATTTATATGGAATACATGCATCCCTCGAGGCTGTACATATTCTATGTATTCATTCACTGCAGTAGGACCAGGTTTCTAGTAGCTAATCTGATATAGGATGTTTACAGTGTATAACGTTTGACACCATCTTTAGGAATCCATCACAAACCTATGTGGAGTATACAAATCATATGCAGATTTAAAACCAAGGCAAAGATACCAAAAAGTTTATAGAATCAGATGAATTCTCCTAGGGCCGTGTCGAGAGAATATTATTTTGTAACATGGGGATTCGGATGAGAATTTGATATTAAACTTTGGATGAACCGCACGGCTCACTTTGAAATATTTTTTTATACTTATTCTAGTGCTTAGCATGTACAAGTTATCCCGTCTTGTGGTTGAAGGATAACTTGTAATCCTAATATAACCACTTCAATGATTGTGTAGTTAAAAATCTGACTACTAGAAGTATCCACACTGTAATATAAATATTAAACTCTTAAGGCCCATTTGGACACAACGATTATTGCTCAAAAGTTGTCTTTTGAGCTATAATCGTTGTCATTTGAGCACAAGATGATCACTCAAATGTTGAGCGATCGCGTTGCGCTCCCAGCAGAGGATGCAGAGAAGAAGCGGGGAGGTGCTTGTCCTCTGCATCCAGCTCATCCTCCAGGAGCGCCTGGCTAACAGCTGAGCGCTCTCAGCGGAGGATGCAGAGGACAAGTGGGGTGGCCCTGCTTGTCTTGTGCATTCAGCTGTTTTCTGCACAGAGCGCCCGGCTGTTATACAGCCGAGCGCTCCGTGCTGGGTATGGAGAACACAGCTGGACCGCTCTGTTCCTCATACCCAGTCTGTCATCCGGCAACGGGATACAGCTGAAACAATAGTATCAGCTGTATCCCGCTGTGAATCTCTGATAAGGCTCATCATTGTCTTTCCGCCCTTATACAATGGCACCATCTGCTGGCTAGAGCCAGTACTGCGGTATGGAACATGCTGGAGAGGCCCCCGACAGCAGAGAGGCCAATAATGTACAGTAAGAATACCTTGCCAGATGTCTTCCAACATCGGAGCTGTACAACCTTCAATCAGAATATCTTTAGACATCAGACAGTGGATTGGAAAGGCTAAAGGACTTCTTCACATGAGCATATTTGCATATTTGTCACAGCTAGACTGTTATCGTCTGTGTAGCATAGATGTAGAGCAGTACAGTCCATGTAGTACAGATCAAGAGCAGTACTGTCCATATGATGCAACAATTCCAGTGGAATGCACCACCATTCAAGGTGGAACACATAATGATGTCACTTCCATTTTTCTGGTGACGCAACAACTCCTCTCTCCCTGCGAGAACACTGGGTTCTCTGGCATATCGGTGCCATTTTTAAGCTTAAATACAAGCCTTCACAGCATATACCTCCACACAGGAACCGAGAGAACCATGGTAGCATCCCCAACACACTTAATTTATTTGGACACATGTCTAAATAGCCTCTAGGATATGATTGGTCAGACATCTTACTTATGTATGTTTTTTTTATTCTGTAATTTATTTGCTGTGTATTCTTACCTATTTAAAGCGATGATTTTATATGCCACCCCTCGCCCCCCCCCCCCCCCTCCCACTCTGGGTTAATTGATTAACACCCTTTGCAGGAGAACTGGTGCTCTCAAAGGAGATGCAGCACCTGAATAGGGAGCTGTCCAGTGCTGATCCTTGTACTGAGATATGGCTGAATAGGATCGCAACTAAAGGGAGCTGTCCAGTGCTGATCCTTGTACTGAGATATGGCTGAATAGGATCGCAACTAAAGGGAGCTGTCCAGTGCTGAATAAGCTATCAGCAGACGCTGACAGGCAGGATATATTGTGAGAGCAGAAGGGCTGCATAAATACCAAACAGGATTTGGAATTGGTCAAAGGGGAAAGCGGGAAGGAGGGACTTGTCATATATAAGCACTGCTAGAACCAGGCGCGCGGCACTCACTATCGGGTAGCCACCAGCTATCACGGCTGCTCCCTTCTTTATCCTTTATTTCAAAATCCTCCTGATGAAGCAGTCAGATTCTAACGGACTGTGGAAACGCGTAGATGAATTAAACGAGTGAGATATATTACTGTCAGTTTGCGCAGTGTCAGCCGGCTGACAGATGCCATCTGTCGGGCAGCTACAACGATGCCGATATAGTTAGTCCAAGTATCACGGTGATTAGCATCGTGACAGTTAGCAGGGATTATCACCTAGCTCACTGTTACATACTTTAACTTTAAACCGTGAGGGAGAAGCATTCCAAATGGGGATTTGAGGAACTAATGTCAGCAGTGTGCCGGATGCATAAGCACCCGGGGATTATTAACCCTTGATGTGCTGGCTTTAAGAAACTGACAATGTACAACAGTTAAAACACTGGACTTGAATATAGATCCCTGACTGCGCTATGCATATACCTATTATAGAGGTCCTATTTGTGAATTAACCCTTTCACTCAGTTTGGGTCTCCTAAAAACCGGAGGCTTGCATAGTTATCTGAGATTGGTGGAATATAGGTGTGCATAGTAATGTTTGCCCATTCGTATTCATTGGACCATACCTATTGAGCAGCTGTAGGTGACCATCCCATGTACCACATTAAAATCAATTTAGTGGTGGATTAGTCAGGACCAGGCAGTAGGTACGGTCACGAAACTATGGGCACCGCTTGGAACTAGGGGACATCTGATAATTCTATATCCAAACCCCTATCTCCCCTATCTCATCTTATATATGGTGGTCTGTCCGTTTTTTTTTTATTTTAATGATTTCTAATAAAGTTAGTAGATTTTAATTACATTTCTTAACCAGTGAATAGATTTATTACCTGATGCATTCCCAGGAGCTCAGGACCTTGGCACTTAGATTACATATCATCAGTTTAGAACAAGGGGCTGCCCGTTCTTATGCTCATGATAATTCTGCCACTGTGGGTCCTGAGCTCCCATGAGTGTTGCAGGTAATAAATCTAACTGTACATAGAGAGGTTGCTTGTGACTATAAACAATGATGAAATCAAGTTGACTGCCGCCCCCTTGCCTTCCCTTCTAATTGCACCCAGGGCACATGCTCCACCTACCTCTCCAGTTAGACCATTGATAATAAGGTACAGATAGCAAATTGGCTTGTGCAGTTAGAGAACAGTTTAGTACATGTACTATAGTACAGATAGGCAGCAGTACAGTATTTGTAATACAGGTAGATAGCGGTGTAGTGTGTTAGTGGTAGTATGCAAGGGCTCAAAATACAACAGAAAAACCAGAGACCTAATTAGTAGTATTTCTTTCTTAGTGATACAGAAAAAAGAGATTTTGACAGAGTATAACTTGTGTGCTTTAACATTGGGTAATCAAACCTGATGGTTGTCACAATCAAAATACTGTATGTCCTAAATGTGGACACATGCTACCCTCTGGTAATTATAATACCCAAACAGTACACTGCTCCATCAGGACAATATAATCTTTCTTTAATGAGTCTGCTTGGCATGATCAGCAATACCAACAAATCTGAGTCCCTCAATATTTAAAATCTAATAATGCAAAGTCTTTTAGTGACTCAGGTACCCCGCATGGCTTGGGGAGCACTCTCCAGTACACAGCAGACCAAATGAAGGCATTAACGGTTCCAAGCTTAAAAATAGTGGTGGTCGACCACATGGAAGTTGTAGGTCCACCTTAGTTGTTTAAAAAGGTTTTATCATTACTACAAAGACATTTCCAGCAGCTGGGCCCCATTATAAACTAAAAATATAGATAATCCTCACTTTTCTCCTTAAACCCCCAAACTGGAGCTGAGTGGCTCACACTGCTTAAGAGCCAGCTTCCGGGTAGACGGCCAGGCAGAAACACGTAACCACTTGGCCAATCACAGGTTGCAGTGTAAGCATTGGCACTTCTGGTATCTGCGTTTATATCCTGGATGCCATGCTGCTAGGAGTTTTGGGACATGAAAGCTATCAAATGCTTCCGACTGATCATCTTCCCGGAAGCCATCGCTGGGGCAATGTGAGTCTCTCCGCTTCGCTTTGGGGGTCTGAGGAAAGGTATTATCTTATCTATTTATTTTATAGTGAGCCCAGCTGGAAAAAGTTTATAGTAATAATTAAAGTGTGCATGCTATAGTCCTTACCCAGAGACTGGTCTCTACTTACACTTGTTGATTAAGTTCAGCCACTGCATAGCCACCATATGTGTTTTCCATGGTGTTTGTAGGTTTCTGAAAGTAAAATATAGTGTCACTGCTTTTCTCTTCAGCAGCACTGACCCAACCTCTCCAAAAACACTGGAGACCTACTGCTCTAAGTTTCCTTACTAAACATTTCTTCCCTACTCATAGCAGCTTGCTCTCAGCTCAGATAGCTGTCTCCTTCTACCAGCAAGGTGGAAATGGGGAACCTGCTGTGCTCACTCCTCCTGAGCTTCTCCAAAACTAATTGCATCATCCATTCTCTCAAAGCATGCTCAAAAGTCCCATTTCCTTTACAATCAGGTGACCACCAATAACAAATTGTCACTAGATGCCACTGTAACATCAAGTTTTACATGAACATTTATAAATTTACTAGCTATTGCTATTATCTTGAATTTCTCAAACATCCCAATAGGGTTGTCTACCTACAGCAGTACAGTACATGTAGTATATGGAGACTATGAAGAGAGTAACAGTCCATGCAAAACATGTAGAAAATGGTACTGTACACAACTGTGTACTGTAGCAGAGAGACTATTAGACTGTACATCATCTTCATACTTTGTTTTTAAGTATTCTTCAGCATTTGCCATTACAGTAGTCTGACCAAGTGGCCAGTTTCATAAGGTTACTGCCTTGTTGGTTTCTAAAAAAAAAATACTTGGTTGACTTGTATTAGTTGTCTATCAGGGTGATGTTTCTGAGGATGTAGAAGTGATTAAACTCTCTTACTGTTAATACTGTGGTTATAATGATCATCTAAGCCATATAATGTGTTTTAATTTACACATACTTATCATTTTTACTGCCATAAACTACTGGGATGGTTCAGTACAAGTAGATTTATTAAAGTCTGATAGATGGATCATAGGGAATGACTATTACCATTTAATGTGATGATCTTAACAAACCAGAAGTGATTTTTCAAGTAAATGTATGCTTTGTATAGATCAATTCCTTTTGACAGACACGGTCCTATTAATGAGTCATAAAGGGTCTTGAAAACAGTTGCCACCTGTGTCATTTAATTGAGAAGTTGCGTAATGGCACAAGTTAAAGGGGCATTGGTGCACACTTTTTATTTGAGCTGCATCAAATTAAATGTGTGAAGCAATATTCACACTTCATCCAACAATTAAATTCATTGTGGTCGTTAACCTCCTGAGAATGAATTATCTTGATGCCTAGAAGAATATGGAGAATGGCACATTAGTCATAGATATAAAACCAAGTGACCGTAACGATCCCTTGCTCTCCTCCTGGCTCTACTAACAAAGTACTTAAATAATGCTAGTCTAGAATTGATCACAATAATGTGAGAAGCTATTATTATAATAATTAGAGATTTGTGAGCGACACTTGCAATACAGTACTTTAAAAAATACTCAAAAAATAAAAACACGGGTACTTTAATGTGGGACTTTAAGCAAATCTACTATACTGTTTTTATTTGTCTGAACACATACTGTTTGTACACATAAGCAGATATATCTCTTTAGGCTGGGTTCACACGGGGCGGATTTGCTGTGGTTTTTCCATTGCGGTTTTGCCACAGAAGAAATGCTTCTGCGGCAAAACTGCTTCAAAGGTTAATTTTGGCTTGCGGATTTTCTTGGTTTTTTCCGCAGCGTTTTTTACTTTGCCGCGTATTTTGGTGCGGATTTTGCTGCGTCCATAGAGGTCTATGGACAAAAAAGCGCTGCGGAAAAGACAGAAGACTGGACATGCTGCATCTTTGAAAACCGCGCCGCAGTTGCATTTCCACACTGCGGCTGTGCGGGAAAAAATCCGTCCTGTGAGAACAGCTTTTTGCCAAATCTCATTTGTGCTGCATTGTACTGCAAACGCAGCAGTTTTGCCGCAGTGCGGATATGCAACGGCAATCCGCGGCAAAACCACAGCAAATCCGCCCTGTGTGAACCCATAGGCTTAGTGAGCCCCTATATTGTGTTTACCAATTAAAACCAGATAGTGTAAAATATTCAATTTTTCTAATGTTTTTATTTTCTGATTTTTTTTCATTGCATTGTCCGTACATGCCTATAGAGGCTGCCAACTTGCCAGAACTGCAGTTAATGTTTAGAAATATAATTTACAACAATTTCATAGGCCTTTTCCATAATGGACAACAGGGGACCCATTAACTTCTATGGGAGACTGGTCTAGGCATGCTCTGTGACTTATCAGATTTTTCTGCCGGGGAGGGGAGTAGATAAATTGTGACCATCAGTTATGAATCGTGGATCAATTCTGGCTGCCTGTGGATTTTGATGTGGAATTGAAAATGTCCTGAAATCTGCCTGCAATTCTGCATCAAAATCCCAAGTTAAACGTGTGGTGTCTTTTCTTTTTGGGGGGGGGGGATTACACAGCTGCAAATTTGGCAGTGTCCTGTGACGGAATTCTGTCTCGTGTGAAAGGACCTTAAAGGAATTTTCCCACCATTTAGGCCAGTTGGTGAAGGTGCGTACAGCGCTTGTCTATATTGCAGATGACTGCGGAGGCTTGCAGGCGGTCATGCGCAGTATAGTTTTTTTGTTAGCATTTTCCACACCATTGCTTAGTAAGGACGCAAGTACCTGCAGGCCATATGCAATGTTGCATATCGGCTGCGGTTCAGAAGCCTCCATTGACATCTGTGGTAAAATACAGCATGCTGCAATTTTTGTTCTTCTCATGGAATATCCAATTTATATTCTTAAGTGTGATGTGAAAATCAAAAATACATGTTTTAAAATGCCCTTGTTTTAACGCGGAAATACGGCGCGGATGCCAATCGCGAAATAAGCAATTCAAATCAGATTGTGAGAGACCGGCCTTCCTCCATCACCACTTTGTCCATCCCGGTCGCTCTTGACCAGGACCCGTGACTGCCTCAGCCAATTACTGGTTAGAGTAGTGTCCTTCCAAAGATAGTGATTGGCTACAGCAGTCATTGGATAGCAGCAACCAGGAGGGACAGAGTGGCTTGGAAGCTATTTTAAATTGTGGGAAAACCTCTTTTTACATTGGCTTGTGTTTACCAGACAGCCAACATGTGAGTCTTGAATGAAATCAGCTGAAGCATCATCTCTGCTCGGTGAGCCATCCATTAACACTACTGAGATGTTGGAGAGCAGATTTGCTGCCTTTCAATCTGCATTTGCTACATTTTATGTATTTGCCTTGAGTTCTCTTTAGTAGAAATAACAAATCTTCATGCAGATTTTTACCTAGAAGCCTAGTGAAAAATCACTGCTGCTTGCATGATTACCCATCGTTTTCTCATCAAGGAACATTGAACAAAAAGGAACATTTATAAATCAGCCTTGAATTGCTCGCTTGCATCTTCACATATGAACATGATGCTGATAACATCTCTAAGAGCAATACTTTAAGGACACGTAACATATTGGCAGGTCTTCGCCAAGGCTTTAGGTATATAAAGTATACCTGTTTTTTTTTTTGTTTTTTTTTTAGGTAGTTTGCTTTGCCTTTATGGCATCGACATACCATGTTGTGTAGCTCTGATCAGAGACAAGTCCCTAAGGATGGCTTTACTCGGGACAACTATCCTCTGTACAGTCGGTCGATAGTGACTGTAAGCAAGTTATTCCATGTAAACACCAGTAGCCACCAACCAGATGCCAAGCAATAATTCATCCACTAGCTTTTTCATTTCAGTTGACCTGAAAATAGTTTATGGTGTTTTGGATGCTAATTTCTCTAGCAGGTTCTGGGGTATTCTGTAGCTTCCTAATTATGTAGTATGGCATGCGCACGCCTTGCAATAACCAGTCAGACACAAGCTATAGGTCTTGGCTCTAAAACTGGATCTGGGCGTACAATGCTCAGAGCCTCAGGTTTATTGAAACACAATACCTGCCCTTTATGGGTGTATAACATATTACATCAATAACATATTGTATTTTCATTTGTTGGGCCATATAGAATCCCCCGCCCCTCTCCCCACACCCTTCTCAGGAGCAGTGTACAAGTCAGCCTTTGTCTCCTCAGCATGTGGTCAGGTAAAAACTAGCTTCTTTGTCTCAGAAGTTGAGAGTGGGGGAAGGGGACTGAGGAAATACTCAAGATTCCCTTTCAGTATAGCAATGTGATTTTAACACTTAAAGGGGTTGTCCCGCACCAAAACGGGTTTTTTTTTTTTTAACCCCTCCCCCCGTTCGGCGCGAGACAACCCCGATGCAGGGGTTAAAAAAACAACCCGCACAGCGCTTACCTGAATCCCGGCGGTCCGGCGTCTTCATACTTACCTGCTGAAGATGGCCGCCGGGATCCTCTGTCTCCGTGGACCGCAGGGCTTCTGTGCGGTCCATTGCCGATTCCAGCCTCCTGATTGGCTGGAATCGGCACGTGACGGGGCGGAGCTACACGGAGCCGGCATTCTACACGAGCGGCCCCATAGAAGACTGCAGAAGACCCGGACTGCGCAAGCGCGGCTAATTTGGCCATCGGAGGCCGAAAATTAGTCGGCACCATGGGAACGAGGACGCCAGCAACGGAGCAGGTAAGTAAAAAACTTTTTATAACTTCTGTATGGCTCATAATTAATGCACGATGTACATTACAAAGTGCATTATTATGGCCATACAGAAGTGTATAGACCCACTTGCTGCCGTGGGACAACCCCTTTAAGAGGCTGCAAAGGAGCTTTACATTAGGCTAAAGTTGTCCAGCAATTACCATAATAAAAGTATGCGGCCATTAGCCTCTACAGAGTTAAATCACTACAGCTGCTTAATACATCTAGTTTATACAAATTAATAGACATTTTATGCTAACTAATCATCATGTCTACTACAATGGTTGATTAATTATTTGGCATTAACAGGTAATTATCTGTCAGCGACAGGTCAACAACTTTGTAGGAAAGTATGTAATTGTTTAATGTGTATTTCCCACCAAACACTGATTCGTTCCTGTATTTCTTGAACATTTTGGCCTCCCACTTAACACTCATTAGTTCCTGAAAACGCATAAGTATGAGTGATTCTGAATTCAACAGTTCTTGCTCTTTGGAAGAACACTCACTGCTACGGTCTCTGGCTGGTTTTGGTCTTCAAAGATTCACATAGTGTTGTGGTCTCTTACTGGTATGCACTTTGACAGAACACTCGGTGCTGCAGCCTTTCACAGCAGGTGTTCACTCGAAGATTGCTCACACATATTTATGGTTTTAGTGTACTCAACAACAAATGAGTAAGAGTTTAGGAGGGGTCGAAATTTCAAATACACATCCGTTAAATCTCACACCACGACTATACTCAAACTATTAATTCAATAATTACAAAACAACAAGTGAACAATCGTTTTGTGTAAAAGCAGTCGTTCATATTTCAAGCAACTATTTAGACAATAGTCCAGTGTAGAGCCAATATAACCCTTATGAGGCGCACAGTCTAGTTTCCAACTCTCAAGCATTCCCTAATATCTACCAGAACAATTTTTAATAGGAAACTATTTAATCTATCAGTGTGCTTTTACAGTATGAGGGCTCTTTCACACAAACGTGTTTTTTACGCTCCCCCACCGGCTGTGTAATAAGCGTGAACGGGCGCACTAAAGTGTGTGCACTTGTTCAGATGGCATGGGCCCGGCGCATATATACCGAGCCCACAATGCCATCAGGCAGGGGAGACAGTTCATCTCTGTTAGGCTGTCTCTCCCTTCCATCTTTCTCACTGGCTCTCAGCAAGGGGAGGAGGCAGGATGGGGTGGGAGCTAGTGTGTGAAGCTTCCGCTTCTTGTTGGCAGCTAGCAATGGGAGGGGATGGGTCGGAGCTTAGCAACTAAAGCCACCGCCGTCCTACCCCTTTGCATTGTAAACAGACGGCAAGGGGTCGAGAGGGGGGAGAGAAAAGGGAGGAAGTTTAACAGTCATGCTGCTAAACTCTCACCATCCTTCTCTATCAGCTGTCATTGGCTCTCATAGGAGTCTATGGCAGTGGCCATGTCCCGGCCGGGAAAAATAGTTCCATGACTATCTTTCCTGCCTAGCATAAAAGCGCCCGATGCTATTGGCCTGATGCATTGGAATACAATTGGAGTCCAATGCATCAGATGGTAGCATATATTGGCTGGCTGTGTTAACGGCAGCCAATATACGCTCATATGAATAAGCTTTAAGAGAAAACTGGAGAATCTGAAGGAAACTCTGGAAAACATGGGAAGAATAAACACCGTGCTGATGCTTTCCTTGGTCAGATTTGAGACTAGGACCCCAGTGTATAGTGTTCCCTAGATGACTGCAAGAATCATGTAGAACACAGGTCTATACTAGCTATATAATCTAATGGGGATATCCTCTAAAGGTTGCTTTTCTTTTCTTCTAGTCCACCTTCTGTCAAATAGAATTCAGTAAAAATAAACTGAACTTGACAAGTGAAGGCGTAATCTAGGGAAGGAGGTTTTGAAAATAATGTCCATATCACTCAACTCTATGCACAGTATAATAAAGGCATATTTAAATTTGTTGCTAAGGGGGCGTACACCTATCAATAGGCTTCTGCGAAGGAATATGAGAAGTGGCAGGAGGGAGACATACTTATTTAAATAAGAAACACAGACAACAGGAAAGAAATTCATAGAAATGTTTCTCCTCCGTAACGTTTCCATATATTGGATTCTTTCCTTACATACAATCAATGCTCACTCCATAATTTTGATAACATTGACATTGGTGCAGGATCAGTCCCTACTAGTTCTAATTTAAAAAGCACCTATTGTTTTAACAAAAATGCTAACTCCTTAGGCGGTTAATGATGTAGTACTGTAGATGCACCGGTTGTAGCACAAGCAGAAATGTGCTCCCTGCATAATTTTTGACCCTTTCCTTCTCTTGGATGGTTTCTGTATGTGTACATGATAACTTTATAACGGAATGTCTCTTCCTAATGACATGTCAGAGCTTTGCTGCGTTCTGAGTCAATGTGACATAATGCATTGATGCCCTCTTCTTACAGTACGTCAAACATAAGGACTGAGGCGGAGGGACAGCAATACAATTCTCCATCCTTCCCTCTCGCAACATGCATCTTGCACAGACAGTGGGAGAAAGACACTGTTGTAGCTTTCCCTTCCCATTTCCTTATCCCTGTCAATTACATACAGTTTTACATCAGATGACTTTTTTTGGTGAATGCGGAACTTTTTGAATATTTACAAAGAGCCTTCAGGCAGGAAAAGGCTGCCGATAACTGAGAAAGACGTCCCTTTAACCTAAATAGTTCTAAAGTAAAGGTTGTATATTCATATGTAAAACCGTTTTAAGTTAAGTGATAGGAACACTTCTACCTTTCAATTGTTACACCTCTACCTTCCGTCAAACCTCATAGCTCTTATTAGACATAACGTTAAAATGGGTAAGTCAGATTAAGAAATTCATGGCTAAAATTCCGAGAATTACAAAATACACACTGCTGAAAATAGAACATCAAAGGAGTTTAACCTTTAGTTTGAACTGTATATTGTACATTTCCCAAGGTGTCCAGATTAAAAGAAATGCATCAACTGTGTTATACTTTCCAGCTGTTAAGTGTTCCATTAAAATGATGTGAAACGGTTTTATATTAATGAAAATCTGGTATATAGAACATGGAGAAATAAGGTATATGCTGCGTATAATATGTATTTGGCCACTCCATATGCCATTCTAGAACTACTGTTACGTAATGTAACACAGCAAGGCACTTATTTAAGTCTTTACAATACTGATTATAAGTAGGACTTATTTACTTATACATGCCAAAGTGGCTGCACATTTGTTGATCTCTATGTATATATCATGAGTCATGGCCATTCCATCTGCTTTGTATACATCGGTAAAAATGGCCAACACTTTAGAGAGCAATCAGCTGAATGCTTGTTTAGGCAACAGTTTCTACTTTTACCCCATATACATGCACGCTTGGTCGAATGTGTATATGTTCTCAAAAGGGTTAGTTAGGCACCTCCAGTTGCAACTTGGCTGCCCTGAGAACAAAAGAATGAGATATGGTGATATTGAGCATACCCAACCCTTTGAGCATACCCAACCCTTTTCACCCAACATCTGACATTGCAGGCAGGTTGGCACACTCATATACACATTAGATGGTTTATCGAAATTGGTGCACTCTGTTATGTATCTCAAAATCTGTAGCTTTTATTGCACTATAGGCTCAGGAACAGTCCAACAAAAAACATAGTAGGTAAGGCTGAAAAAAGACATGTCCATCAAATTCAGCCTATTACCCCTTCCTACCCCCTCCACCCACAATGTTGATCCAGAGGATGCAAAAAACAAACTGTGAGGTTGAAGCCAACTCTCCTCATTTAGGGGGAAAAAAATTCTTAACTCCAATTGGGCAATCAGAATAATCCCTGGATCAACAAGCCTTTTGAAGTTATTCATGGTTAGAACATAGAATATTGTATCACTCAAGAAAGGCACCCTGGCCGCTCTTGAACTTTTATCAAATTTGCCATTACCACATCCTCAGGCAGAGAGTTCCATAGTTAACTGCTCTTACAGTAAAAGAACCCCCTTCTATGTCGGTGTAGAAACCTTCTTTCCTCTAGACTTAGAGAGCGGCCCCTTCTTACAGTCCTGGGTATAAACAGATGATGGGAGAGATCTCTGAATTGTTCCCTGATATATTTATACATGGTTATTAGGTCGACCCTCAGCTGGCTTTTCTAAACTAAATGATTCCAATTTTGAAAACTAGTTTGGGTATTGTAGTCCACCCATTCTGTTTATTACTTTAGTTGCCTGCCTTTTTACCCGCTCAAGCTCTGATAAGTCCTTCTAAAGTACATTCTTAAGTAATATATAGTGTTGATATAGCTACAGAATTAAAGCTGGATGTTTCAGTCCATTAAGAACTTCCTCGGTTTACAAAATAAAGAAACTTGGGCTAATAAAGTTAGTAAAATTAGTGTAGCCAGTTAGACACAATTAAAAGGGAAAAGATATGAAAGATGCAAACATACAACCCATATGTAAGCTTATTTGGTCTTCAAAACAGAAATTCATTGCTGAATATATTCCATAAGGTTTTGAAATTGTTCTACAAGAATATTGTGTACAAGATAGCTTCTTGTTAAATCAATCCAGACTATAGGACCCTATGATCTATATACTCATGAAAGACCGTTTTTCTGGAAGCTGAAGTGTATAGTCAGCATTATGGGCTTTTCAAGGGTGGCCTCTCTAGAGAACTAAATTTTCAAAAGCCAGAGTGCACTTAATTATGCTGGCCTAGCCAAAATGGCATGACTAGATATATGGTCCCAGCAAGAAAACTTTGGGGAGCTCAATTTCTGGTACATTCTGCCTAAGTATCCGCAACTATCATATGGTCATCCACAGGTATGGATAAACCTGTGTTCCTCTGACCTGGCTATGTTTTTCCACTCAGGGATCCAATTTTTGTACATTTTTTTGCCCCCTAGAGTCTTGAATTTCCTTTCTTTCTTAGACAGCAGTAACACTCAAACTAATTGCCTATTGTTAGTCTATCCATGCAAAATAACAATGAGTTGTGCAATCAGACATGTTAATTGGAGCGCCAGCATTTTATTTGGCAGTGCTTTGCTTGACTGTGTACCACCTGTTCAGAGAGATTCTTGCTCCTCTAACACCTTTCGTTGATGAGTTGTTTACATCCACAGGATCCACATTTGCTGGATATCTTTACTCGATTACACTATTCTTGGCATATTTTCAACACTGTTACATGAGGAAACCCCACAAGATTGTCAGTAGAGATGAGCGAACGCGTTCGTCCGAGCTTGATATTCGTGCGAATATTAGGGTGTTCGGGATGTTCGTTATTCGTGACGAACACCATGCGGTGTTCTGGTTACTTTCACTTCCTTCCCTGAGACGTTAGCGCGCTTTTCTGGCCAATTGAAAGACAGGGAAGGCATTACAACTTCCCCCTGCAACGTTTAAGCCCTATACCACCCCCCTGCTGTGAGTGGCTGGCGAGATCAGGTGTTCGCCTAATATAAAAGTCGGCCCCTCCCGCGGCTCGCCTCAGATGCGGTGTGAGTTAGATGAGGGACAGTGCTGTTTGTACCGGAGCTGCTGTAGGGAAAGAATTGGTAGTTAGTGTAGGCTTCAAGACCCCCAAAGGTCCTTATTAGGGCCACTGATAGCTGTGTGTTGGCTGCTGTTAGCAGTGGGATTTTTTTTTCTTCTCAAAATCGGCTCTGCAGAGCGTTGCACCTGGCATTAGGGACAGAAGTGCTGCATAGGCAGGGAGAGTGTTAGGAGTGAGTGTAGCCTTCAAGAACCTCAACGGTCCTTTCTAGGGCCATATTTATCCGTGTGCAGTACTGTCCAGGCTGCTGTTAGCTGTGCTGCATTTTTTTTGGGCTTCTCAAAATCGCCTCTGCAGAGCATTCCACCCTCCATTGATACTGCAGGGAAAGAATTGTATAGGCAGGGCCACAACACAGTTATTATTCATAGAATATACGCAGTGCTGCCTGTTGGTGGGAAAAAACTGAAAACAAATCTATTTGTCCAGCCTCTGTCCGTCCTTACGCCTGTGGACACGTGTGAGCTGCGTGAAAAACATTGCTAAATCATACGCAGCCAGCTACGCTTTACTGCTGGGTTCGCCATTTGCTTTCCTTAATTGGGAAAAAAAATACCTGCTCTCCAAGAGTTATAATAACTCTGCTACCCTCACGTTCTGTGACACATAAGCAGGGACACAGCACAGTTATTAAACTTCTCAGGTTCATTGAATATACGCAGTGCTGCCTGTTGGTGGGAAAAAACTGAAAACAAATCTATTTGTCCAGCCTGTGTCCGTCCTTACGCCTGTGGAGACGTGTGAGCTGCGTGAAAAACATTGCTAAATCATACGCACCCAGCTACGCTTTACTGCTGGGTTCGCCATTTGCTTTCCTTAATTGGGAAAAAAAATACCTGCTCTCCAAGAGTTATAATAACTCTGCTACCCTCACGTTCTGTGACACATAAGCAGGGACACAGCACAGTTATTAAACTTCTCAGGTTCATTGAATATACGCAGTGCTGCCTGTTGGTGGGAAAAAACTGAAAACAAATCTATTTGTCCAGCCTCTGTCCGTCCTTACGCCTGTGGAGACGTGTGAGCTGCGTGAAAAACATTGCTAAATCATACGCACCCAGCTACGCTTTACTGCTGGGTTCGCCATTTGCTTTCCTTAATTGGGAAAAAAAATACCTGCTCTCCAAGAGTTATAATAACTCTGCTACCCTCACGTTCTGTGACACATAAGCAGGGACACAGCACAGTTATTAAACTTCTCAGGTTCATTGAATATACGCAGTGCTGCCTGTTGGTGGGAAAAAACTGAAAACAAATCTATTTGTCCAGCCTCTGTCCGTCCTTACGCCTGTGGAGACGTGTGAGCTGCGTGAAAAACATTGCTAAATCATACGCACCCAGCTACGCTTTACTGCTGGGTTCGCCATTTGCTTTCCTTAATTGGGAAAAAAAATACCTGCTCTCCAAGAGTTATAATAACTCTGCTACCCTCACGTTCTGTGACACATAAGCAGGGACACAGCACAGTTATTAAACTTAGATAATTCATTCACTAGAGGCAGTGGGGCCTTTCGTTTTCCAAAAAGGGCAAAAATTATATTTGGCCTGCAGTCTTGCGCCAATTTATTTCCTGCCTGTGAAATCAAATCACTGGTAATACAGCATGCTGAGGGGTAGGGGTAGGCCTAGAGGACGTGGACGCGGCCGAGGACGCGGAGGGCCAAGTCAGGGTGTGGGCACAGGCCAAGCTCCTGATCCAGGTGTGTCGCAGCCGACTGCTGCGCGATTAGGAGAGAGGCACGTTTCTGGCGTCCCCACATTCATCGCCCAATTAATGGGTCCACGCGGGAGACGGTTATTAGAAAATGAGCAGTGTGAGCAGGTCCTGTCCTGGATGGCAGAAAGTGCTTCGAGCAACCTATCGTCTACCCGCAGTTCTGCGCCGTCCACTGCTGCCAATCCGAATCCTCTGTCTGCTGCTCCTCCTTCCTCCCAGCCTCCTCACTCCACTACAATGACACCTGCTCAGGAGCGGGAACACTCCCAGGAACTGTTCTCGGGCCCCTGCTTAGATTGGGCAGCAGCGGTTCCTCTCCCACCAGAGGAGTTTATCGTCACTGATGCCCAACCATTCGAAAGTTCCCGGGGTCCGGGGGAAGAGGCTGGGGACTTCCGCCAACTGTCTCAACAACTTTCTGTGGGTGAGGAGGACGATGACGATCAGACACAGTTGTCTTGCAGTGAGGTAGTAGTAAGGGCAGTAAGTCCCAGGGAGCAGCGCACAGAGGATTCGGAGGAAGAGCAGCAGGACGATGAGGTGACTGACCCCACCTGGTGTGCAACGCTTACTCAGGAGGACAGGTCTTCAGAGGGGGAGTCAAGGGCATCAGCAGGGCAGGTTGCAAGAGGCAGTGCAGTGGCCAGGGGTAGAGGCAGGGCCAGACCGAATAATCCACCAAGTGTTTCCCAAAGCGCCCCCTCGCACCATGCCACCCTGCGGAGGCCGAGGTGCTCTAAGGTCTGGCAGTTTTTCACAGAGACGCCTGACGACCGACGAACAGTGGTGTGCAACCTTTGTCGCGCAAAGCTCAGCCGGGGAGCCAACACCAACAGCCTCACCACCACCACCATGCGCAGACATATGATGGCCAAGCACCCCGCAAGGTGGGACAAAGGCCGTTCACCGCCTCCGGTTTGCACCCCTGCCTCTCCCCCTGTGCCCCAACCTGCCACTGAGATGCAACCCCCCTCTCAGGACACAGGCACTACCGCCTCATGGCCTGCACCCACACCCTCATCTCCGCTGTCCTCGGCCCCATCCAGCAGTGTAGTTCAGCGCACCGTTCAGCCGTCGCTTGCGCAAGTGTTCGAGCGCAAGCGCAAGTACGCCGCCACGCACCCGCACGCTCAAACGTTAACCGTCCGCATAGCAAAATTCATCAGCCTTGAGATGCTGCCGTATAGGGTTGTGGAAACTGAGTCCTTCAAAAGTATCATGGAGGCGGCGGCCCCGCGCTACTCAGTTCCCAGTCGCCACTACTTTTCCCGATGTGCCGTCCCAGCCCTGCACGACCACGTCTCCCGCAACATTGTGCGCGCCCTCACCAACGCGGTTACTGCCACGGTCCACTTAACTACGGACACGTGGACAAGCACAGGCGGGCAGGGCCACTACATCTCCCTGACGGCACATTGGGTGAATTTAGTGGAGGCTGGGACAGAGTCAGAGCCTGGGACCGCTCACGTCCTACCCACCCCCAGAATTGCGGGCCCCAGCTCGGTGGTGGTATCTGCGGAGGTGTATGCTTCCTCCACTAAAGCACCCTCCTCCTCCTCCTCCTCCTCTGTCTCACAATCAAGATGTGTTAGCAGCAGCATGTCGCCAGCAGTCGGTGTTGCGCGGTGTGGCAGCACAGCGGTGGGCAAGCGTCAGCAGGCCGTGCTGAAACTACTCAGCTTAGGCGATAAGAGGCACACGGCCCACGAACTGCTGCAGGGTCTGACACAGCAGACCGACCGCTGGCTTGCGCCGCTGAGCCTCCAACCGGGCATGGTCGTGTGTGACAACGGCCGTAACCTGGTGGCGGCTCTGCAGCTCGGCAGCCTCACGCACGTGCCATGCCTGGCCCACGTCTTTAATTTGGTGGTTCAGCGCTTTCTGAAAAGCTACCCACGCTTGTCAGACCTGCTCGTAAAGGCGCGCCGGCTCTGCGCACATTTCCGCAAGTCCCACACGGACGCTGCCACCCTGCGCACCCTGCAACATCACTTTAAGCTGCCAGTGCACCGACTGCTGTGCGACGTGCCCACACGGTGGAACTCTACGCTCCACATGTTGGCCAGGCTCTATGAACAGCGTAGAGCTATAGTCGAATACCAACTCCAACATGGGCGGCGCAGTGGGAGTCAGCCTCCTCAATTCCTTTCAGAAGAGTGGGCCTGGTTGGCAGACATCTGCCATGTCCTTGGTAATTTTGAGGAGTCTACCCAGGTGGTGAGCGGCGATGCTACAATCATTAGCGTCACCATTCCTCTGCTATGCATCTTGAGAAATTCCCTGCAAACCATAAAGGCAGCTGCTTTGCGCTCGGAAACGGGGGCGGGGGAAGACAGTATGCCGCTGGATAGTCAGGGCACCCTCCTGTCTATTTCTCAGCGCGTACAGGAGGAGGAGGAGGAGCATGAGGAGGATGAGGAGGAGGGGGAAGAGACAGCTTGGCCCGCTGCTGACGGTACACCGGCTGATTGCCTGTCATCCTTTCAGCGTGTATGGCCTGAGGAGGAGGAGGAGGAGGAGGATCCTGAAAGTGATCTTCCTAGTGAAGACAGCCATGTGTTGCGTACAGGTACCCTGGCACACATGGCTGACTTCATGTTAGGATGCCTTTCTCGTGACCCTCGCGTTGCACGCATTCTGGCCACTACGGATTACTGGGTGTACACACTGCTCGATCCACGGTATAAGGAGAACCTGCCCACTCTGATTCCCGAAGAGGAAAGGGGTTCGAGAGTGTTGCTATACCACAGGACCCTTGCGGACAAGCTGATGGTAAAATTCCCAGCCGACAGCGCTAGTGGCAGAAGGCGCAGTTCCGAGGGCCATGTTGCAGGGGATGTGCGTAGATCGAGCAGCATGTACATCCCAGGCAGTGCAACAGTCTTTAAGGGCCTGGCCAGCTTTATGGCTCCCCACCAAGACTGTGTCACCGCTCCCCAGTCACGGCTGAGTCGGCGGGAGCACTGCAAAAGGATGGTGAGGGAGTACGTAGCGGATCGCACGACCATCCTTGGTGACGCCTCTGCCCCCTACAACTACTGGGTGTCGAAGCTGGACACGTGGCCTGAACTAGCCCTGTATGCCCTTGAGGTGCTTGCTTGTCCTGCGGCTAGCGTGTTGTCGGAGAGGGTGTTTAGTGCGGCTGGGGGAATCATCACAGATAAGCGTAGCCGCTTGTCAACCGACAGTGCCGACAGGCTAACACTCATCAAGATGAACAAAGGCTGGATTTCGCCAGACTTCTGTTCTCCACCAGCGGACAGCAGCGATACGTAAGCAATACGTAGGCTGCACCCGCGGATGGAAGCTACGTTCTCTCTCACCATCCAAAACGGGGACATTTCTGCTTCATCAATCTGTGTCTAATATTCCTCCTCCTCCTCCTCCTGCTCCTCCTCCTGAAACCTCACGTAATCACGCTGAACGGGCAATTTTTCTTAGGGCCACAAGGCTCACTCAAATAATTTTTCTGAACAATTTTTATAAGTTTCAATGCGCTTAAAAGCGTTGGAACTTTAACTTGAACCAATTTTTCGTTACACTGGGCTGCCTCCAGGCCTAGTTACCACTTAAGCCACATTAACCAAAGCGATTAATGGGTTTCACCTGCCCTCTTGGCTGGCCATGGCCAATTTTTGGGATGTACATTAGTACTGTTGATACAGCAATTTTTGTGGGCCCTCGCCTACAGTGTAATCAAATTAATTTTTAGCCCACCTGCATTACAGCTGACGTTACCTCAGCTGTGTTGGGCAATGCAATGGGATATTTTTGTGTACCGCCGGTGGGTTCCAGGGAGCCACCCATGCTGTAGGTGCACACTGAGTTTTTAATACTTCTGTACACTTCTAAAGAACCCGTCTGACTGGGGCATGCAGTGTGGGCCGAAGCCCACCTGTATTACGCACGACATTACTACCTCAGCTGTGTTGGGCAATGCAATGGGATATTTTTGTGTACCGCCGGTGGGTTCCAGGGAGCCACCCATGCTGTAGGTGCACACTGAGTTTTTAATACTTCTGTACACTTCTAAAGAACCCGTCTGACTGGGGCATGCAGTGTGGGCCGAAGCCCACCTGTATTACGCACGACATTACTACCTCAGCTGTGTTGGGCAATGCAATGGGATATTTCTATGTACCGCCGGTGGCTTCCTGGCACCCACCCAGGCAGTGGGTCCACAGGGAGTTAAACCTACATGTGTCCACTTGTAAAGAACCCCAGTCTGACTGGGGCATGCAGTGTGGGCCGAAGCCCACCTGCATTAACCCTTTCCAGTCCACTGTGTGACCTGTGAAGACATTAGGGTTTAAGGCTGTACAGCTCCGTTGTTGGTAGACGTCCGTCGGGGTTCTCTTACTGTATATTGCCAGCCTCTCTGCTGTCGGAGCCTATCCTACGTGTCAGCTCATGCAGTACTGGCTTTAGCCAGCATATAGCGCCGTTGTATAACAGCAGAAAAAGAGTAAGCCCCCTAGGAAAACCATATACAAATTGGATTGGAAAGGGTTAAGCACAACATTACTACCTCAGCTGTGTTGGGCAATGCAATGGGATATTTCTATGTACCGCCGGTGGCTTCCTGGCACCCACCCATGCTGTAGGTGCACACGGAGTTTTTACTACATCTGTACACTTATAAAGAACCCCAGTCAGACTGGGGCATGCAGTGTGGGCCGAAGCCCACCTGCATTAAGCACGACATTACTACCTCAGCTGTGTTGGGCAATGCAATGGGATATTTCTGTGTACCGCCGGTGGGTTCCAGGGAGCCACCCATGCTGTGGGTCGACAGGGACTTCACAATAGGGAGTTGTACCTGCCTGTGTCTATGAATTAAAAAGCCCGGTCTGACTGGGGCATGCAGACACCTTGACAGAATGAATAGTGTGTGGCACATAGGTTCCCCATTGCTATGCCCACGTGTGCAGCTCCTGATGGCGGTGGCACAGGATTCTATTTCTCATTGCTTCTGTACAGCATTGTGGGCTATCGCTCCGCCACTTTTAAAGAGGGTCGCTGCCTAGCCGTGCCAACCTCTGCAGTGTGTGCCTGCGGTCCCTCGTCATGGCAGACGCAATTCTAAATAGACATGAGCGTGGTGTGGCATGAGGGCAGCTGAAGGCTGCGCAGGGACACTTTGGTGTGCGCTGTGGGGGGGAGGGGGGGCGGTTGGGCAGCATGTAACCCAGGAGAAGTGTCAGTGGAGTGTCATGCAGGCAGTGATTGTGCTTTGTTGGAGGTAGTGTGGTGCTTAGCAAAGGTATGCCATGCTAATGAGGGCTTTTCAGAAGTAAAAGTTGTTGGGAGGGGGGGGGGCCCACTCTTGCCGGTATTGTGGCTTAATAGTGGGACCTGGGAACTTGAGATGCAGCCCAACATGTAGCCCCTCGCCTGCCCTATCCGTCACTGTGTCATTCCCATCACTTTCCTGAATTGCCCAGATTTTCACACATGAAAACCTTAGCGAGCATCGGCGAAATACAAAAATGTTCTGGTCGCCCATTGACTTCAATGGGGTTCGTTGTTCGAAACGAACCCTCGAGCATCACGGGAAGTTCGTTACGAATAACGAACACCCGAACATTTTGGTGTTCGCTCATCTCTAATTGTCAGTTTTTGAAATTCTGTCCCCAACTAGTCTAGCAGCTAAGACCAAGCATCAGTTGAAGTCACTCAGATCCTTTGATTTTCCCATTTTTATTTGGATCTACACTAAAAATAATCCATAGAATACTTGCTCACTTCATTTTACTCTCCACTCTAAGGTCACGTGTGTTTCTATACAAGGAAGCTTAAGCCTGGAAGGATAGGTATCTCTAATGAAGTAGTAATTCAGTGTGTAATTGACAGAAGTTTTACCTTTGGCTAGATGTAAGAACTGTCTGTAGCATGTCTGGACAATGAAGTGTTCTGCTTTTAGAAAGGTGTAAGGACTGTACATATAAGTAAGTTTGTTTTGAAGAAAGATGTTTTCTTAGTGCCACCTATTAGATAGCAACACTTAAAGTCAATGCCCGACTCTTCAACAGGCCTGACAACATAACCAGATATGTAAGCTATGCCAGAGTCTTCTGCATACGGAAAAGATAGACATTTAAAGTCAGCTGTTTTGGGGTTTCTGCCCATTGTCCATGCAGATCGGGGTACTGGTTTGCTGGATTGGATGGGTATGAAGAAACAGCTGTCTGCTGAAGGGTGTCTTCTCCTTATGGAGATGACTCTAGTTTGGCTTATACTGTATACTTGGTCAGTTCACAAAGTCAAACATTGACTTATTGGGTTGCTATGCAATAGGATGCACTAGATAAACCACTTTCCTTCTCCAGAATGAAAGCTTATTTATATACCCTTTTTCCCAAGGAGCATTGCCTGGCCTAATACCTACTTTGTGGTCTCCACAAGTAAAAAACAATTCTTAAAAGAAGGCTTGTGCATGTCACATCAAGGAATATCTGACACTACCATCCACAACAAGGTGACTATGATTAGTAGCATGCTGGACGTGGCAAAGGGAAGGCTGCTGACAAAATCCTGCTGTCAGTGTTCTGGGCACAGCTGCCGTAATTGTGATATCAGCATTGTTGCCAAAGCTGCCCTTGGGAAACATCTGGCTTTGTGTGGCTGTACTAGCATGACATGTGTTATGCTTGGTGGTTTTTTGGATTTATCTATCAATATAAACCATTGGATGTTAAACTGTATATTTTGGAGTGTGTCGTGGAATGTAAGCCGGGTCGCGTTATGCATGTGGATTTTCGCAGTGGAAGAGCTGCAATGATTTTTGGCAAATAATTGCGAATGATTGTGGAAGACCGCTGTGCACAGCATATTGTCCGTGCGGAAGAAAATTCTCTTCCTCGTGGATGATGCACTCCAGCCAACATTCCAGCTTTTCTATTAAAGTTGCGAGAATTTCTGCTGCTCATATGCAATAATTGCGTATGGGCAATGGAACACTCACATCCATTGACTTAAATGGGGGGTGGTCCATGCAGAATCAATGCAAAAAGAGAACCTGCTGCAATGTTTGTTCAACTCATTGGAGCCACTATCTCTATCCGCACATCTAAGCGAAGCTGCGAATGTTTATACCTTTTAATGGGCGCATATTACCGCATATCGACTCCATGGGTGCCGATTATGGATTCCACAATTCAAATCCACCCATGTGAGCCCAGCCTTATTCTTATTCAGTGACTGTAATAAGTCCTCCACTGGCACCTCATCTCTTCGTACATGATGGAGTGCAGAGAATCTCTATCTTAGAGAGAGAAATTGCATACTTTTTTTAAAAAGAAACTGTGTTGTGCATAAAATGTGTACAAAATGTTGTACGTGCAAAAATAAATAACCCCTCTATATATAATCAAATATTTGGTTAATTGTCTGATGGACGAGCGACGTTTTATTTTAAGTCTGTTAACGCATTTTGTTAAATTGCCACCTATAGTGACATATATAGTATTTATAATCCGACAGAAGTTTGCCATAATTTGCAATACATTGTGAGATTTGAAAGCCTGCAATTACCAGATGGCTTGCTTTTTAATGTACTTGCTGAGTTTCTTTAAAAAAAAAACAACTTATTTTAAGCTTACACGTGAAGTAAGTTCTTGTTTTCATAATGATGTAATTTTTTACTGACCTAATCATTTCCCCTAACACTTGGGACTAACAACACAGATGGTTGACTACAACTACTGTATATCAGCACTAAAAGTTACCAGAGATGAGCTGTTGAGATCAGTTAGACCAGAAGAGTTTAGTTTTACTAAGCTAAAACTTTTTAAATTGACACTATACACAAAAAAGTTAGTTTTCAGCAGATCAGGAACTCAACAGTGAAAGAGGGCTCCAGCTAGCTTCTTCCAATGCTTCCGGTATGTGTATTCACCCCAAGCCAAGACGTAACAATAGGACAAAAGTAGCGGTAGAATATCAAACACTCCTAAAAGTCCACATAAACACTCTATATTTGGAAAAGTTAAAATGAGAAATCACAGATTCAACCATAATCGGAGTGATAATGCACAACCGAAACCGATGTGTTTCAAACATACGTTTCTCATTTATGACATATAGTGGCTTAGAACATATTGTCAAATAAATAACAGCTTGACCAATAGAATACACTAGCGTCATAGTAAACAATTGTCAAGTGTGTGGATAATCCACAACTTCACATGGTGCATATCTATTGAAATCTAATATACCATATATACTCAAGTATTAGCCGAACAGAGTATAAGCCGAGTCAGTAAGTTTCACCACAAAAAACTGGTAGAACTTATTGACTCGAGTATAAGCCTATCTATACTCTAGTATATACTAGGTTAAAAAATAAAAACACAATACTCCCCTCCCATCCGGCGTCTGTGTCCCTGGCGCGATGGTCTCCTCAGCTGTGCGGCACGCTCTTTGCGAATTCTCCCCGCTGTCATCTCCCCGCTTGGCTTTGAATTCCCCTACCGTCAGTGCTGTGTAAGGAAGCGCTGTGATTGGATCGAGCAATCACAGCCGTAACTCGATAAACCAATCACAGCCATTCAGTGATGTCATTCACTGAATAGCTGTGAATGATTGAGCACCGGATGTGATTGGCTGGCGCTCGATCTAGTCACAGCGCTTACTTAAACAGCGTTGACGTCGGGGAAATTCAAAGCCAAGCGGGGAGATGGCAGAGGGGAGAAGTCTCAAGCAGCTTGCCGCACCGCCGGGGACACAGACGCCGGCTAGGAGGTGAATATTGCGTTTTTTTTACCTCACTCAAATATAAGCTGAGGGGGGCTTTTTCAGCATAAAAAATGTACTGAAAAACTAGGCTTATACTCGAGTACATACAGTATTTTAGAACGAAATCAAATATACTTGTTAATGAAATGGCAACAAAAAACTAGCAAAATCACATATGGAGAATAAGTCCGGATATGCAGTTGTATGGCAGCAAACTATTCAATAGCATAACATAGTCTCACGTCTCAAATTTAAAGCATATGGTACACATACATGTTTGCAATTAAAAAATCCAATATGCCTCACTGGTAAAAAGGATTTTTTGTAAATTACTGCCACATTTGGGTCTTTTAATTGTTCTATTGCTATTACCTTTTAAATGTAACACAAAACCAACATGAAGATCTATAAAATGGCATTCATGGTTTTTAAATATAAAGACCTTTATGAACTGTAATTCAGAATGTTATATACTAGATTAAATGTGTGGCATGTAATTTATTATATATAGGATGTACCGGTAAAATTAAAACTAGAATTTTTGAGCATTTGAACAATACAAATAAAGCACAAAATAGGAATATTTCTAATGCAGCTCACTATTATATATATTTTTGCACGTGTGATAGGTAAGAATGTCCTTAGAGATAAGATTACTTGATAGTAAAGAGAAACTTGTGATCAGAGAGGAGTTTGCTAAATCAGAAGTAGAACAAAGATTGAGGAAAACCAAATTAAGCGTATTGCATTCTTTATGTGTGGAGGAAGCTGTGAGAAGTCAAGGGAGGAAGTCAGTAATAGGATTGAGAGGTGGACAGGGGGATTGGGTCATCAATAGGGATGTTAAAGTCACCCAGGATGAGAATAAAAAGTAGGGTAGTCAGGCGGCAAAATGATCCAGAAATGGGCTGGAAGGACGATGTCGTACCACCGCTTACATGGGCAGTAGATGGAAGAGTCTAAGGGTGCGGACGTCAAAGGAGGGGAATATGAGCGAGTGTATTGGAGGGATGATTTGGAAGGTACATTGTAGAGAGAGAAGTATGCTTCGTCCTCAACCATGCCTTTTTTTTGTCTAGGGGTATGGGAGAAGTGTAGGCCACCTTAAGATAGAGCAGTGAGGGAAGCTGTGTTAGACTGTTGAATGCATGTTTAGAGATTTTGAAATGAAGTCTTCATGAATGGTGGGAAGTTTGCTGCAAGCTAACTGATTAGTTCCAGAATGCACATTTAAAGGAGACCGGAGAGGGTTACAGCAAATGTGAACTGTATTTGGCAGGTTTCTTAGTATGGCAGATAAGAAGTTAAAGCTGGAGGGGAATGGAAGATTGGCTGAGGTATAGAGATGCCCCTTGCAGCTGCTAGGAGGAGGATATAAAGGGTGAGTAGATGGTTGAGAGATTTTCAGTAGCAACTGTTATGTTTAGCCCTGGAGTCTAATAGTTTGAGATGGTTTTAGGGAAGTGCATGTGAATTGTGCATAGGTGAGGGAAGGAGACTGGGATGCACTGAAGGCGGACATTGGATCTAGTTGTGAGGCAGAGAGTTAACAGGTAAGCAGAAGCTATAATTATAGTAAGTGTGGAAATGCAATTATCTAAAGAAGTGTAAGTAGCATACCTGTCTCCTTCCCGGTCTACCTGTCTCCTGCCCTGTCTAACTGCCATAGCATAACTGCCCAGACACTCAGCTGAAAATGATTCTTTGCCAGATATGACTTGTACCCGGCCACTTACATGAGTGCCACCCTAAGACTGACTCTACATTTATAGAGGCTATGTGATTTAGATCTAGGGCTCATTACTCTAAGCAATTAACACTTAAAGTAAAAACTCTAAGCACAGGTTGAAAAACAAACAGTCATCCAGGCTGTGTGTATCTGAAGCAGTTTTAGGCACTAGGATGTAGCCACAGGTCTGTAGAGTAGTCAGGAGGAACCCTGAGGTTAACAGGTAGTCACGGTCTGCAGTACAAATGGAGGAGGTAGCGTAGTAAGTAGGAATTCTAGAAGTCAGCAACCGGAGATCTTTGTTTGCAGTAAAGATTGATGAGGCGGGTAGCGTAGTTAGAATAGAAGCCAGAAGTCTGTATCAGGAGGTCTTGTAGAAATAGCGGAAGAACACGCAAGTGGTGCTTGATCAAATGGTGCTGTGGAGCAGAATACTCGCACAAGAAAGGGAGGATCAGGGACAGGTTTATATAGCAAGCCTAATCTGAGGCAGGTACTGGATAACCTGGATCATGGAACAAGGCTCATGTAGGGAAACTGTCCACAAGCTGGATAGCTCAACAGGGAGAGCCACTGGCTAGAATACAGAAGGTCCCTGGTTTGATTCCTGACAGTATCATACATCTAATAGGGATCAAGAGTTAGATGTGGTTTTACAGATGGCATCAGATCTGAAAGGAAACATCAAGTAGACATAAGAATGGATGATAACATTTAAGTTTGTAGCAATGAAAGTGAAGATGAAGCATGGAAACAGTTAATGTAGTGCGCAAGGAAATCTGGAGTGGGCATATGACATCTAGGTCTTTTAGTATTCCTACTGTGCTGCTCTTCTGGTAGCTAGTTTTACTTTAAACAAAACATACTCATCCTGTAATTTAGCTGTAATTCCTTTCCTATCCTTTTTTGATTAAGTCATGTAACAAAAGCTGTCATCTTACACAAGCTACGCCATAAATATTTATGACCCTTGACTTTATTAGAACCCTTTTTGACAGATGTTTCAATTGTTGACAGAATATTATTTATACCCGTTAACAACACCTGCTTTTATACCGGAGAGTGATTTTGAGGCTTGTCTCGAAAGATGAAATGTTTTCTGCATACATTCTTTACGACACCTCTTCCTCAATTTTCATTTAACACTTTATGAACACAAACCTATTCCCCTAGGATATTCTATTTCCGCAAGACTAGATCTTGGTCTGTGGAACTCAGGAAGCAGTTAAATGTCACCATGAACCTCTGGTGACAAATGCGTATTGCAATTCTTCAGCCTATAGAATTAACAAGGACATATAACTATTAAAAGGGAATGTTAAAGGAGATGTCCCGAGGCAGCAAGTGGGTCTATACACTTCTGTATGGCCATAATAATGCACTTTGTAATGTACATTGTGCATTAATTATGAGCCATACAGAAGTTATAAAAAGTTTTATACTTACCTGCTCCGTTGCTGGCGTCCTCGTCTCCATGGTGCCGACTAATTTTCGCCCTCCGATGGCTAAATTAGCCGCGCTTGCGCAGTCCGGGTCTTCTCCTCTTCTCTATGGGGCTCCGTGTAGCTCCGTGTAGCTCCGCCCCGTCACGTGCCGATTCCAGCCAATCAGGAGGCTGGAATCGGCAATGGACCGCACAGAAGCCCTGCGGTCCATGAAGACAGAGGATCCCGGCGGCCATCTTCAGCAGGTGAGTATGAAGACGCCGGACCGCCGGGATTCAGGTAAGCGCTGTGCTGTTTGTTTTTTTAACCCCTGCATCGGGGTTGTCTCGCGCCGAACGGGGGGGGGGGGTTTAAAAAAAAAAAAACCCGTTTCGGCGCGGGACATCTCCTTTAATTTAGTATTTGAGGTTCAAGATTGTTCAATCTTTTTTTTTTGTTTTTCCTCTGGTCCGTCAGATCTTCCATGACACCACCATACTGCTATGCCTTTTTCTTCTTTTATCTGCTATTTCCATTTTATCAAAGCTATACATTTAAGTGAAAGGATGGTTTGAGTATAGCATAGTTCACTGAACTAAACCAAACATGTATTTTCATTTATAGTAAAAATATACTTTCTTCCCTTAAGCTTTTATTTATGGTTTACCATTTTCCATAGGCCCAGATTTATTTTGCATTCAAAGAGTTTTCTCCTTTTAGGAAACATGGACGCCAAAGATAATCCCCATTCTTCGAGTTAGATCGTCTCACTCTATTGCACTCAGCCTATCCATGTTTATTCCTTTGAATGGACGATGTCTTATAAATTAATTTCCACATCAGCAATTACTGCAGGGCAAGCGTATGGACAGCCACAGCTTTCCCTAAAACTAGCAGCTGATTG
Organism: Eleutherodactylus coqui; assembly: GCF_035609145.1. NCBI lineage: Eukaryota > Metazoa > Chordata > Amphibia > Anura > Eleutherodactylidae > Eleutherodactylus > Eleutherodactylus coqui. The sequence goes on from NC_089841.1 coordinate 227,754,560, forward strand.
CCGGGGATTTCTGGCAATCAAACACTTTCAACCGTAAAACTGATGATCTATGTTAAGGGGATCTTGATACAAGTGTATTAGAGAACCATATCTGGATAGCAGCAAATTCTCAATGGCCCTTTCAAAGTGGGAATCGGGATGTAAATCCTTACAAATTGCTACAACTGTTCTCTGAAGAGGCCGTAAAAACGGGGTACTTTTTTCCAATGTCTGGTAAAAAAAAAAACAAAAAAAAAAAAACATCCATGATTTTTTTTGAGGCTGGTGGTACTTGAACCGGGTAAGACTGTAATTATCATTTTATAGCTTACAATAAATAGTGGGAATAGGTTCACATCACTATCTGACTTCTAAACATGTATAATCTTTAACATTCAGTATGGTTTTCCAATGTATCCGTAAAATAGGTTGGCTGTCCATAATTTTCAACTAAGTTTTCAGGAACAATTCAGATTGCAGAAAGTCTAGACAATATAGAAGCCCTTCGCAGACTACTTTTTTTTTTTCCTATGGGAAGACCGGGTGCAATATAAGTTATCTATCAACTCAATGAATGTTGTGCACTGTTGTACAGGTTTGGTAGCTTTTGACAAATTTTAGCATCTCTTGAAATGCTCATACCTTGTTTTACTGGGACTCGAAGTCCAATTTTCCTCTCTGATTTTCACCCCAGTGGTCTAGCCCTTGTGTGTACATTTTTAGGCCTTATTCTAATAAAGATAATTATCAAATATTTTAAAGCGTGTAGTCTGCAAAGAACTTTTCAGAAAAAAAGAAAAATCACATTGGCAATCCTGCTCTCGACCATTTAGCTGATGGAAAAATGGCGCATGACAAAGGACATAACTCGTGAGGGGTTGGGTACTGGGGAGTGGCACAAACAAGCCACTATACCTTATTAATGGTATTTAAATACAAAGCTAGAATTGTTTCTATTAGCAAATGAAAATCTAGCTACAACTAGAAGGGGGTTCTTTACTGTAAAAGCAGTGAGACTGTGTAACTCTCTGCCTGAGAATGTGGTGATGGCAAAATCGATAGAGCGGTTTAAGCGGGGACTAGATGCCTATCTAGAGCGCTATATTTACAGGATATAGACATTAAATAACCAGTGGTGTGGTGGTTCTGGGTTTTTGATGTACTTCAAAACGTTGATCCAGGCATTATTCTACCTGTCATTGTAGAGTTAGGAAGGAATTTTTTCCACTAGGGGGGCTAGTTGGCTTTGCCTCATTGGGCTTTTTTGCCTTCCTCTGGATCAGCAAGAGTGGATGGAAACAGGCTGAACTAGATGCACATGGTCTCCCTTCAGCCTAACATACTATGTAACTCTACCAATGACTGAAGGTACTTTTGGACATAACGATTATCACTCAAAACATTGTTCAAAAGAGTGAAAGTGAAGAATGATCGTTTGGTCTAAACGCAAGCCAAGGACTGAACGACTAACAAAAATCATTCACTCTTCGTTCCTCATATGCAGCATAAAAACCATTGTTGTCTCGTTCACTTATCGTTCAGATTAAACAGCAATCAGTCATTTTCATTCACTTATACAGTGAACGTTTCTCGTTGAACCAGCCAATAATGCACCAGCTGCACAAGAACGAATGAGCGAGTGATGACATCACTCGCTCATTCAAATGAGAATCAGCTCGTCTTAAAGAGCCCTTACTTTCCTGCAGTTCTGCTTCTACTAAAATGAAGGAGAGGTCTCTTCAGCCATCTGACAGATACTTTGCAACCATTTAATGGGCACAATTAAACAATGTAAAGATCAAAAAATAAATGGCCTACCTTCTCCAATTTTTTTTTATGGTTGCTAGCATTAAATTTTTTAATTCAGTTACAATTCATTAGAAGCACTCATTTTTTTGCTTCTGGAGCAATAAACTATATTCTATTGCTTATTATACAGCATGCAGAAAAAAACAAGTATGGGAAGTCCTGTGAAACACACTTTACATTTTGTGACTCCATCACTTGAGCTGAAGTGTTTTGCCCGAGGTTATGAGAAGAGCTGACAGTGCTTCAGTGAAAGATCAGCTGCTTCAGTTGTCACACATCTCCTGCGCTATTCCACAGCAGCTGTGCAGCTGCACAATTCCATAATTTATCATTTTATCGTAAAATGGTGATTTCCTTGTTTAATTAGCACTTGTTAACCTCTGATGGTTTTTTTTTTAAGTCATGTACAGAGGCTTCACATTTATGTTGGTTCATTCGTACCAATATTTATACATTGCAGCATCTCTTAGGTTATTTTTAATGTGTCCTTTACTTGGAGTAAAAAGCTTTGATTCGTGATGTGTGAGAACATGCTCATCATTAACACCAACAGACAGATGTTGTGTGGGTCCCGTGCTTTAAAAAGGGCAGCCATGACTAAAAGCTGGTGATATGACTTCAAGACAGTGGAAACATCAGAGCATGAATAATACAATATAATAAAGTCTATATAATAAACTGCAATATCCAAACAGAGGAAAGGTTTAAAGACAATGCATCCGATTACCATCTAATATTTATACAGCTTTATGGATGCCTTTTTTAAAAAGCTGTGTTTTTTAAAAACACATATTACAGATAAAAGCAAAACTTTTAAAAACTATACGACCAGTCAAACACCTCATACAGGTGGCAGTGATGTCTATCAACAAGAAGTGTCAAATGTTCAAATCTTCATAGATACAATTTATATAAGGCCTTAATCATATGAGGATTTTTACGTGGCTAATTAAACCTTAAAAAAAAATCGTGACCAAGTAAAGCATTGGATTCCGATGCATTCATTCGCATGGCTGATTATTACCGAGTGAAAATGTCTGGCCGGACATCGACTCTTCTCTCTTCCATGATTGCTGAACTGCTCCTTTTGCTACCCAGTGCACAGTGTGAATCAGCAGTCTGAGGCTTTCACACGATCGCTTTATTGTGGCTATTTTGCCGTGATAAAACGCCCGCTGAAAATTGCGACCATCTGAAACATTGGATTTTTCCTATCTTTTGCAGGAATATGTGCAGCCGTTCCCATAGACTCCTATGGGAGCCGCCAAAAAAGGGAAGTGGGAGGGAGTATAGTACCAGCTTGTGTTGTTAAAGTTCCTCCCCCTACCCTTGCCAGCAGCTCCCATAGGCTGGGGCAGAGGGAGAGGGAGTTAAGAGCAATAGCTCTGCTAAGCTTCCACCCTCTAGCTTTGCCGGCAAGGGGCGGAGAAGGGGACGGGGTTTAACAGAGCTGAACTCTTCCCCCCCCCCCCCAGCCCAACAGTATTATGGGCTGTGGTCAGGGGCGTAACTATAGAGGATGCAGGGATGCGGTTGCACCCGGGCCCAGGAGCCTTAGGGGGCCCATAAGGTCTCTTTTCTCCATATAGGCAACCCAGTACTATGAGTAAAGCATTAAAGTTGGGGGCCCTGTTACAAGTTTTGCATCGGGGCCCGGGAGCTTCAAGTTACGCCTCTGGCTGTGGTGTCTATAGATGCCGCAGCCTGGAATGGGCAAAAAAAAAACGGGAAATGCAGTCGCAATTTGGTTGTGGCTGCCTCTTTGATGAGATTTTTGGCCATTATGCAGGTGGACAAAAATCACAGCACCCACGTGAAAAAGCCCTGAGGCAAAGCATGCGGTTTTCAATTTTACCAGCGCTATTCACATGAGCAATTTTGCCAATCGGCGAGCATGTGTAGAGCATAGGTAACTAACACGAGCAATCCGCAATGTGCCTTGGTAGCTAGAGAGTCTGTGCTGCTCTCGTAGAAAACCAAGAACAGGGCTGGGAACCATTGGATCTTGGGGACAACTGCAAGAAAAGAGTGGCAGGTAATATTACTTGTCCCTTTCAGGACTAGAGTGTTGCTTTAATCTTTTTATTCTCTTTTTGTTCAATGCCATTCTTTGCTGAAACAATCCAGATGTAATGTACAGTACACATTAGAATTACAAGCAGGTAATGGTTTTCTCTTTTTTAGGTTTTTTTTCCCTAATTTAAGAAGATCCTTTATCTTTTTGCATTAGTGGTATTCTCTCAGTAAATAGATTTTACAAACAAAATATATATTTTTAAGGACACTATGAACTCAAACAAATAAAATGGGTTCTGACAAGTCTTAAAAAACTGGAAAAAAAAGAATTAATGTAAACTAATTAACTTTGACGTGAGTTTCATTACTATAGAAATGATGAATTAACAATATTATACTGCAAAAAACACAAATTTACCTTTCTCATTAGATGAATCCGATGTCTAACACTTTTAACCTTTATAGTTATCTATTACTTCATCTCCAAGTAGAATCCAATGTTGAACAACATTAAGTGAATGGTAGTTGTAGATTTTTCTTTGCTGACAGCTTCAGTCACAAAATCACTTACATACGTTGGTTGCATTGCTATACGAGTGTGATATATCACCATTGCAAGATGTACATCATTTTAAACAGGCTATGCACTTGGATAGGAATACTATTAATCTTTTTCAGTGAAATCCAGTTTCTTTTGGTTTGGATATTATACATTTTCTAAACTAGCTGATATACCCGGCCTCGCCCGAGTTGATTTGATACAGGTGTTACCATGTTTGCATGGAAAATTTTATGAAATAAAGGTTACTTTAGAGGAACCGAGGAATAAAAAAAGTATACATAAAGAGGAACGTTAGATTCTCCTCAGGCTGCATGTACCAATGTCCCTCTGCACAATGTGCCTCCCCTCCCACTCTCATTACATTACAAAGGGGTGCACCTACTTTTGCAATTAGCATTGAATAATCGAGTTCTGACCCCTTTACTTTTCCTATTTAGGACCTAAAGAATGCTCCTGCCAAATTTCATACTTGTACGACGTCAGATAGTTAGCGAATTAGTAGTCAGTCAGTGAATAAGGGCTTTCATATCTATATATCTATCTCCGTATCTCCTTTTTTTTACATTTTGCATGCAGCCCACTTGTCCTAATTCATATTCAGGTTTTGTATAGTGACTAAACCTTCCGGTAAGAAGCCTATAAAATTCTCTAAACATAAGCAAGTTGCAAATACTTTTCCCTGTATTTCATTAACAGGACACTTCCCACCCCATGAGAATTACCGGTGGTCAAGTTAGAGTTATCTTGAAAGAAATGAGGAGTGACTTTCAGATTCCATGAGCTCTCAGGCATGAATGTGACCATATCCTCCCATCAGACCCACATATAATTGTTCATTAATTTTAACAGAGCAATGATAAATTAGATGCCTGTCTACACAATACTGTAGGTTTAGTTCTGTAACTACAGCTACAGAAAAAGTTTCAAGAAAAAAAAACCCTGAATGTATGACCACAGTAAATTGGTTTAGTAAATGTGTCACTTTAATCTATTAGTTAATTAAAAAGACATCATTCACACAACTGCATCTAAAGTGGTTTTTGGGATTTAAAAAAAAACATTAATAGCAGGGAATGTAAAGAAACAGAAAAATGCACCGTACTCTCCTCCTCAGCAGGGGCATGGTTAAGAGAAGATGGGGCATATGCCCTGGGCACAATAAAAAAGTAACACAGGGAGGCAATGAGATGACTGACAGCCCAAGGGTGCACTAAGCCGAATTTTTCAACAGTCTCTTCACACAGAGGATGCTTGTCATTAAAAAAACAGCTGATTGCTGATTTACAGAGGCACCTGTGTGCTTTTAAGAAGCCTTTTTTTTTTTAGTTTTTTTAGAAATCCTCACAATATCACTGACCTCTACTGTGAAAGAATCCAGTCCTGTAGCTCAGTTACTGTGTATTCTGCACTTTTCTCTTCTGGTGTTGTAGGTCAAATAACCAAACTTCTGACAGCGCTCTGTGTTCTGCAGTTAATGGGACAGATTTATGACAGTTATCATTAAGACAAATTGTCCTATTCAGCCATAGAAACCCATCAAAGCATAGCTTTCATTTCACATTCTGCTCTTGAAAATGAAAGCTGCACTGTGATTGGATGCTATGGGCAAAAAACATCGTTTTTCTTTATGGAAGTTGGCAGAAATCTACCCAATTAACTGCAGGACAGAGTGTTATCAGAGTGCTGGACATGTGACCTGGAGGGTGGAGGAAAAGTACAGAATACACAGCCTATATGGAATGAGCTACAGAACTAGAGTCTTCACAGCAGAGATCAGTGATATGGGGATGCAGATCTCAAAGAAAAAAAACTGAACTAATCTTATGCTACCTTGTGGGCTGAAGGCGTTTTGATGTCCTGAACATGTGACCAGTTATATGTATGGGAATAGTCAGATGCTTTCATGCAATATTTTCTTAAGCTCATGTAGACCTTTTCTTTTCCTGTACCAGAGTGTGAGGGCTAAAAGATGTTTATCACTTTATGGGACACTATCAGAGTATCACAGAAGGGCACTATTACTGTGTGGGGGTGCAGAAAGGGCACTATTACTGTGGGAGGCACAAATGAAATGAGGGTTGTTACTGTGTGGGAGAACAGAGGGATTATTATTACTAAATGAGAGAATGGGAGAACATATGCCTTGGGATTGTGTGCCTTGTAAAACACTAGTAATGCCCCTGGCTGCTAGTGCTGCATTGATGGGTCACTTCAGTAACCAAGCAATGCAACAAAGTTGCAGATGGAAATGGCTAGCAGCCATGAAAAAAAAAAGTTATGTAGAGGAGTTCCCAGTCTGGGAATTGGGACCAGGGTCCTTTTAAGTTTTAAGCGTCACCCCTTAGCTTAAAGTAAAGAAAAGTGAAAACAATGCTGAGATACAGTTCAGAGATGCCTGGTTTCAAATCGATTGTTAAATGGCTGTGCAATTCTGAAGGTAAACAGCACCTCTACCTGCCAAACCGTGCTTCCAGGAGCAATCCATTTATAAACTGTACAAACCTGCTGCTCAGCTCATTTTCCAGCTGCATCATGGCTGCCCAGAAGTTACTCTGTACGGCCTTATGCTCAAATGTCAACATCATGACGTTGCAGGTACCTAGGTACACCTCTGTCCTCAGTCTATTGTTCATTGTGCACTTAAAGGGGTTGTCTCGCGCCGAAACCGGTTTTTTTTTTCCATAGGCCCCCCGTTCAGTTCAGGACAACCCCAAGGGATGTGTTAAAAAAAAAAAAAAAATTTTTATTACTTACCCGAATCCCCGCTCTGCAACGTCTTCCTTCACCAAGATGGCCACCGCGATCTTCACCCACGATGCACCGCGGGTCTTCTCCCATGGTGCACCGTGGGCTCTGTGCGGTCCATTGCCGATTCCAGCCTCCTGATTGGCTGGAATCGGCACATGTGACAGGACGGAGCTATGCCATGACGCGTAGAAGGGGCGGAGCCAGAACGCTGCTCGTGCCTGGACCGAGCAAAGGGGAGAAGACCGCACAGCGCAAGCGCGTCTAAAAAAGCAAGAAGACATCAGAATTAGACGGATCCATGGAGACGGGGACGCCAGCAACGGAGCAGGTAAGTGAATAACTTCTCTATGGCTCATATTTAATGCACGATGTACATTACAAAGTGCATTAATATGGCCATACAGAAGTGTATAACCCCACTTGCTGCCGCGAGACAACCCCTTTAACTATTCATACACTCAGATTCCAGTCGTGATACTGCCATAAATGTAGTCATTGGCTGAGTGGTTATGTACAAAATAGCATGTAATGCTGCATCTTCTTCTGGAATCTGATTGCCAGGGACTGGGACTCCTGGGAAATCTTTTAAGGTGGGGATTATGTCTTATTTTATTGCATTCCCTGCCCATTTATATTTTTTGTGTCTGAGAAAACCCATTAAATATAGTTTAAAAAAAACATTCCCAAGATGGACAGGAAATGTGGACCTATTTATCTGTATTTTTAACCGTACCTACTTTGCATTACTTTATTACTGATTTTTAAATATTTGGCTGTATTTTTCTGCCTGCAAGGCTTCTCAACTGTCACTTACCATTATGACCTACTCCTTGAGGTCACATAGCTGACCAAGGAGCACTGCTTGTTTTCTACAGCAGTGTTTAGATTAACAAAAAGTTTTGGCAGTTTTTGAGTGTCATTGATACCTTTTGGGATATTGTGCTTATTGTATGTCCCATAAGAAAAAATAGAAATAGGCAACTAAGATATTGGTCGGGTCTGTCCAGAGAAGATCTATTCCTCAAGAAGCACCTAGAGAAATTTGAAAGAAGGAGAGATTGAACAACTGTTAATATAAAATCACTTTTTCGGTTGTTCTAACCCTGAGTCATGGCTTACACACCCTAAGAAATTCACTCAATTGTGCATGATGGATTTCCAGACCTTTGACAAGCTGCCTGATCTGACTCGACAACTCACCAATCTAAGGTGAAATGTGTCTGAGGAGCAGTTGTTTGTTACAGATTAAAGACATATCTGTTGTTTCAGCTGGCTTTTCAGAATAAGCTGTCATATGTGTACATGAAGAATAGCAGTATTTATGACCATTACATGGCATATATGAATATTTCACCAGTTCCCCCTCTGCATGTTCCATCACAAATTAGTTAGTTTTTCTTGAGCCAGTAAGCAGAAAAATGATGGTTTTCCATTCAAAGCACACAGTGAGGAGATCCTTCTCTTTTATCTCCATTCATCACACACAAAGAGGCAGCAAGGAAGACCTTATACAGCAGTAATGATCTGAGTAGCTGTAAATCCAGTACTGAGGTGAATTTAAAAAAAACTCACTAAGTCCTGCAGCACAGAATCCCTTTGTTTCTTTGCCAATTTTTAACTCAACTGCTTCCTCCTCCATCATCTCTCAATATAATTCTATGGGTGGCATGTAACCTGATCCCTAAGTGAGCTCATAACACTGGGAAACAATTTTTACCATTTTAAGATTTTTTTTATTTGGTAATTTCATTTTATTTTTTCTTAGGACTAATGTATGAAAACTAGAGATGAGCGAACGTACTCGTCCGAGCTTGATATTCATGCGAATATTAGGGTGTTCGGGATGCTCGTTACTCGTAACGAGCACCACGCGATGTTCGGGTTACTTTCACTTTCATCTCTGAGACGTTAGCGCGCTTTTCTGGCCAATTGAAAGACAGGGAAGGCATTACAACTTCCCCCTGTGACGTTCAAGCCCTATACCACCTCCCTGCTGTGAGTGGCTGGGGAGATCAGATGTCACCCGAGTATAAAAGTCGGCCCCTCCCGCGGCTCGCCTCAGATGCCTTGTGAGTTAGCTGAGGGACAGTGCTGCTGGTGCCGGAGCTGCTGTAGGGAGAGTGTTAGTAGTGAGTGTAGGCTTCAAGAACCCCAACGGTCCTTCTTAGGGCCACATCTACCTGTGTGCAGGCTGCTGTTAGCAGTGGATATTTTTTTTTCTTCTCAAAATCGGCTGTGCAGAGCATTGCACCCTGCATTAGGGACAGAAGTGGTGGTTAGGCAGGGAGAGTGTTAGGAGTGAGTATAGGCTTCAAGAACCCCAACGGTCCTTTCTAGGGCCACATTTAACCATGTGGAGTACTGTGCAGGCTGCTGTTAGCTGTGTTGCATATTTTTTTTTTCTCAAAATCGGCTGTGCAGAGCATTGCGCCCTGCATTGATACTACAGGGACAGAATTGTGTAGACAGGGCCAGAAGACATATATTATTGATTAAATATAGTCAGTGGGCCTTTTCTTTAAAAAAAAAAAAGGGAAAAAAGTATATTTGGCCTGCCCTCTGTCAGTCCTCAGGGCTCTGGGTACGTGTGTGCTGCGCGGAGAACGTAAAAAAATCAGACGCAGCCAGCTACGTTTTACAGCAGGCTTGCGCCACTTTCTTTCCTGCCTGTGAAATTCCTTGCTCTGCTCTAGTTAATAACTCTGCAACACTAAAGTTCTGTGACACATTTGCAGGGGCACAACACAGTTATTATTCATTGAATAGACGCAGTGGGCCTTTCCTTTTAAAAAAAGTGAAAAAATTATATTTGGCCTGCCTCTGTCAGTCCTAAGGGCTCTGGGTACGTGTGTGCTGCGTGGAGAACGTAAAAATAATCAGACGCAGCCAGCTACGGTTGACTCCAGGCTTGCGCCAATTTCTTTCCTGCCTGGGAAATACCTGCTCTGCCATAGTTAATAACTCTGCAACACTAAAGTTCTGTGACACATTTGCAGGGGCACAACACAGTTATTATTCATTGAATAGACGCAGTGGGCCTTTCCTTTTAAAAAAAAAAAGTGAAAAAAGTATATTTGGCCTGCCTCTGACACTCCTCAGGGCTCTGGGTACGTGTGTGCTGCGCGGAGAACGTAAAAAAATCAGACGCAGCCAGCTACGTTTTACAGCAGGCTTGCACCACTTTCTTTCCTGCCTGAGAAATTCCTTGCTCTGCTGTAGTTAATAACTCTGCAACCCTGCAGTTCTGTGACACATTTGCAGGGCCACAAGACATATATTATTGATTGAATATACGCAGTGGGCCTTTTCTTTACCAAAAAAAGGGAAACATTCTATTTGGCCTGCCTCTGACAGTCCTCAGCGTTCTGGGTACGTGTGTGGTGGGTGCAGAACGTAAACAGAAATCATACGCAGCCAGCTACATTTAGCAGCAGACTTGCGCCAATTTCTTTCCTGCGTGGGAAATCAAATCACTGGTAATACACCATGCTGAGGGGTAGGGGTAGGCCTATAGGACGTGGACGCGGGCGAGAACGCGGAGGCCCAAGTCAGGGTGTGGGCACAGGCCGAGCCAGTGCGGTGGCCAGGGGTAGAGGCAGGGGCAGACCGAATAATCCACCAACTGTTTCCCAAAGCGCCCCCTTGCGTCATGCCACCCTGCAGAGGTCAAGGTGCTCTACGGTGTGGCAGTTTTTCACAGAGACGCCTGACGACCGACGAACAGTGGTGTGCAACCTTTGTCGCGCCAAGATCAGCTGGGGAGGCACCACCAACAGCATGCGCAGGCATATGATGGCCAAGCACCCCACAAGGTGAGACGATGCCCGTCCACCGCCTCCGGTTTGCACCACTGCCTCTCCCCCTGTGCCCCAACCTGCCACTGAGATCCAACCCCCCTCTGAGGACACAGGCACTACCGTCTCCTGGCCTGCACCCACACCCTCACCTCCGCTGTCCTCGGCCCCATCCAGCAATGTCTCTCAGCGTAGCGTCCAGACGTCGCTAGCGCCACAGTTTGAGCGCAAGCGCAAGCACGACGCCACGCACCCGCACGCTCAAGCGTTAAACGTGCACATTGCAAAATTGATCAGCCTAGAGATGCTGCCGTATAGGCTTGTGGAAACGGAGGCTTTCAAAAGCATGATGGCGGCGGCGGCCCCGCGCTACTCGGTTCCCAGTCGCCACTACTTTTCCTGATGTGCCGTCCCAGGCCTGCACGACCACGTCTCCCGCAACATTGTACGCGCCCTCACAAACGTGGTTACTGCCAAGTTCCACTTAACAACAGACACGTGGACAAGCACAGGCGGGCAGGGCCACTATATCTCCCTGACGGCACATTGGGTGAATTTAGTGGAGGCTGGGACAGAGTCAGAGCCTGGGACCGCTCACGTCCTACCCACCCCCCGAATTGCGTGCCCCAGCTCGGTGGTGGTATCTGCGGGGGTGTATGCTTCCTCCACTAAACCACCCTCCTCCTCCTCCTCCTACGCAACCTCTGTCTCGCAATCAAGATGTGTCAGCAGCAGCACGTCGCCAGCAGTCGGTGTCACGCGGCGTGGCAGCACAGCGGTGGGCAAGCGTCAGCAGGCCGTGCTGAAACTACTCAGCTTAGGAGATAAGACGCACACGGCCCACGAACTGCTGCAGGGTCTGACACAGCAGACCGACCGCTGGCTTGCGCCGCTGAGCCTCCAACCGGGCATGGTCATGTGTGACAACGACCGTAAGCTGGTGGCAGCTCTGCAGCTCGGCAGCCTCACGCACGTGCCATGCCTGGCCCATGTCTTTAATTTGGTGGTTCAGTGCTTTCTGAAAAGCTACCCCCCACTTGTCATACCTGCTCGGAAAGGTGCGCCAGCTCTGCGCACATTTTCGCAAATCACACACGCACGCTGCCACCCTGCGGACCCTGCAACATCGGTTTAATCTGCCAGTGCACCGACTGCTGTGCGACGTGCCCACACAGTGGAACTCTACGCTCCACATGTTGGCCAGACTCTATGAGCAGCGTAGAGCTATAGTGGAATTCCAACTTGCGCGGCGCAGTGGGAGTCAGCCTCCTCAATTATTTACAGAAGAGTGGGCCTGGTTGGCAGCCATCTGCCAGGTCCTTGGAAAATTTGAGCAGTCTACCCAGATGGTGAGCGGCGATGCTGCAATCATTAGCGTCACCATTCCTCTGCTATGCATCTTGAGAAGTTCCCTGCAAAGCATAAAGGCAGACGCTTTGCGCTCGGAAACAGCCGGGGGAAGACAGTATGTCGCTGGATAGTCAGAGCACCCTCCTGTCTATATCTCAGCACGTTCAGGAGGAGGAGGAGGAGCATGAGGAGGAGGATGAGGAGGAGGGGGAAGAGACAGCTTGGCCCACTGCTGACGGTACCCATGCTGCTTGCCTGTCATCCTTTCAGCGTGTATGGCCTGAGGAGGAGGAGGAAGAGGAGGAGGAGGATCCTGAAAGTGATCTTCCTAGTGAAGACAGCCATGTGTTGCGTACAGGTACCCTGGCACACATGGCTGACTTCATGTTAGGATGCCTTTCTCGTGACCCTCGCGTTACACGCATTCTGGCCACTACGGATTACTGGGTGTACACACTGCTCGATCCACGGTATAAGGAGAGCCTTTGCACTCTCATTCCCGAAGAGGAAAGGGGTTCGAGAATGATGCTATACCACAGGGCGCTGGTGGACAAACTGATGGTAAACTTCCCATCCGACAGCGCTAGTGGCAGAAGGCGCAGTTCCGAGGGCCAGGTAGCAGGGGAGGCGCAGAGATCAGGCAGCATGTACAGCGCAGGCAGGGGAACATTCTCCAAGGCCTTTGCCAGCTTTATGGCTCCCCAGCAAGACTGTGTCACCGGTCCCCAGTCAAGGCTGAGTTGGCGGGAGCACTGTAAAAGGATGGTGAGGGAGTACGTAGCCGATTGCAGCACCGTCCTCGGTGACGCCTCTGTCCCCTACAACTACTGGGTGTTGAAGCTGGACACGTGGCCTGAACTCGCGCTGTATGCCCTGGAGGTGCTTGCTTGTCCTGCGGCTAGCGTCTTGTCAGAGAGTGTGTTTAGTGTGGCTGGGGGAATCATCACGGATAAGCGTACCCACCTGTCAACCGACAGTGCCGACAGGCTTACACTCATCAAGATGAACAAAGCCCGGATTTCCCCAGACTTCTCTTCTCCACCAGCGGACAGCAGCGATACCTAAGCAATACGTAGGCTGCACCCGCGGATGGAAGCATCGTTCTCTCTCACCATCCAAAACGGGGACATTTCTGCTTCATCAATCTGTGTATAATATTCCTCCTCCTCCTCCTCCTCCTCCTGAAACCTCATGTAATGACGCCGAACGGGCAATTTTTCTTAGGGCCACAAGGCTCACTCAAATAATTTTTCTTAAAAATTTTTATACGTTTCAATGCTCTTAAAAGCGTTGAAACTTTAACTTGAACCAATTTTTCGTTAAACTGGGCTGCCTCCTGGCCTAGTTACCACTTAAGCCACATTAACCAAAGCGATTAATGGGTTTCACCTGCCCTCTTGGTTGGCCATTGCCAATTTTTCTGATGTACATTAGTACTGTTGATACAGCAATTTTTGTGGGCCCTCGCCTACAGTGTAATCAAATGAATTTTTAGCCCACCTGCATTACAGCTGACGTTACATCCGCTGTGTTGGGCAATGCAATGGGATATTTTTATGTACCGCCGGTGGGTTCCAGGGAGCCACCCATGCTGTAGGTGCACACGGAGTTTAACCTACATCTGTCCACTTGTAAAGAACCCCAGTCTGACTGGGGCATGCAGTGTGGGCCGAAGCCCACCTGTATTAAGCACAACATTACTACCTCAGCTGTGTTGGGCAATGCAATGGGATATTTTTATGTACCGCCGGTGGGTTCCAGGGAGCCACCCATGCTGTCAGTCCACAGGGACTTCACAATAGGGAGTTGTACCTGCCTGTGTCTATGAATTAAAAACCGCGGTCTGACTGGGGCATGCAGACACCTTGACCGAATGAATAGTGTGTGGCACATAGGTTCCCCATTGCTATGCCCACGTGTGCAGCTCCTGATGGCGGTGGCACAGGATTATATTTCTCATTGCTTCTGTACAGCATTGTGGGCTATCGCCCCGCCCCTTTTAAAGAGGGTCGCTGCCTAGCCATGCCAACCCTCTGCAGTGTGTGCCTGCGGTTCCTCCTCATGGCAGACGCACTTCTAAATAGACATGAGTGTGGCGTGGCATGAGGGCAGCTGAAGGCTGCGCAGGGACACTTTGGTGTGCGCTGTGGACACTGCGTCGTGCGGGGGGGTTGGGCAGCATGTAACCCAGGAGAAGTGTCAGTGGAGTGTCATGCAGGCAGTGATTGTGCTTTGTTGGAGGTAGTGTGGTGCTTAGCTAAGGTATGCATTGCTAATGAGGGCTTTTCAGAAGTAAAAGTTGTTGGGAGGGGGGGGGGGGGCACTCTTGCCGGTATTGTGGCTTAATAGTGGGACCTGTGAACTTGAGATGCAGCCCAACATGTAGCCCCTCGCCTGCCCTATCCGTTGCTGTGTCGTTCCCATCACTTTCTTGAATTGCCCAGATTTTCACACATGAAAACCTTAGCGAGCATCAGCGAAATACAAAAATGCTCTGGTCGCCCATTGACTTCAATGGGGTTCGTTACTCGAAACGAACCCTCGAGCATCGCGATAATTTCGTCCCGAGCATTTTGGTGCTCGCTCATCTCTAATGAAAACCTATTTCCATCAAGTTAGGAGTTGAAAGAATTACAGGAACTCCAAAAATATATATTTTGTTTCAATGTTAGTAAAATCCCATCCATTATACACTTAAAGTTTAGAAGGCTTTTCTTGATGCCTTTTCATTTGCTGTGGTTTCTCAAAACAGTGTCTAGCAACTAACAGCCAATGTTTCCTTGCTCCACTAGCCCTCGTAACATTTCTCAATACAACATATATCTTGGTAGATGCATTCTAATGTTCATCACTGACGTCATCAATATTTCAGAGAAAGTTTAGATGTAAATCTGGAAGATGTACTTTTAGACTTTTGTTACAGCCCATTGCTTGATAGGAGTTGAGATCGCCATTCACTAGTTCTCTGTAGTTTTTGGATTTTTTTTATTTCCCTGAAAATTTACTCAAAACGCTCATAAAGCACATTTTAAACATATTTAAGCTAAGATGTATATTAAGAGTAGTTTTCAAATTTTTCACAAATGTGACATTTAAAAAAATTTTAAAATCATGTTTTTCATGAGGAAGAGAAAAAGCATCCAATGCACCTAATGAAATATACGAGAAAGGTATTGTTGACCAATGGTGAAAGATGCATTTTTAAGACTCATTACAAAGTTTCTTATTGTTTGTACAAATGTTGATACTTCTAGGATTTCATGGGTTGAAATTAGGACTTTTCATTAAAAATAAATTTCTTCCTCTGACAACCCACTGGTTGAATGTGATATTCAGAAAGTTGGAATATTTTTTTACAACCTAACACCTTGATTCCAGTCTACATTGAGTGCTAGCATTATGATGCTAATATTATGGACCTTCAACTATGAACCAGAACCATGCACTTGGCACCAAGAGAGACCCAGAAAAATTCCTTTCTGTATGAATAGTTGGATTGCTCATCACTTCATCCACTTCTGTGCTTTTATTGCTTTTTAGCTGTTTTTGTTACCTGGTGTTAATTTAATTAGGGTTACATATAACGCTGGAAATATGTACTCGTCATTGTCCTACCTGTCTCTAAACAAAGGGTTCTCATACTCTGCGTTTTTAGGATTACTTTTGACACCAGCCTCTGTTCTTCAGTTCCAAATTATTACTAGACATCATAACACCTGGTGCAAATATTACCAACCGTTTTGTTTTGTACATACTCAAATGGGAACTGTAGACCAATGAGTTAGATAACCAAAATGCCAATCATTTTCGTGGGCTTGCTATTAACACTTATAATGCATTAACTGCTCAAATTTAGTTTATAGCCTCAAACAATATGCTTTAATCATGTTTCATTTCTGCAAATCATCAAACAGACTGTGCAATAAAACTTATGTCCACAAAGTCCTCAAACATGCTTGGTGTATCTAGTTCTATTGGTACTGTGCTTAATGCTCATTTTTTCCAGGTGACTTCTACTGAACATGCACACTGTGTCTCTTTGAATTACTTTCTGTTCTAAGTCTCTGAGCATGCTCAGTTGTTCTCTATTGGTATTCTTTACACAAAGTTCATGAGGATGTTCAGTTTATTCAGCTCATTTCTACTGAGCATGCTCACTATAGCTTGCTGAGGCCACCTGCATACAAACATGTCGGATTCTGCATACGGGAACCCACAGTAGAATCCAACCTGGCCGATGTCCACGCATACCTGTATTACGGATGGATAATCTGTACTGCGGATGAACCCAGTGGCTTGCCGTTGGACAGATCTTTTCAATTTTTTTCCCACGATATCACTGGACAATGATGGGGAATACGCAATCTTTCTGCAATGTCAATCGCGGAAGAGCCACGAGTCAGGCGGTTTCCATTGACTTCAATGAAAGCCGTCCGTTCGAAATCTGGAAGAAAATGGAGCATGCTGCTTTTTTTTTTCTCCTCTGCTTGCGGAAATCACACTTTTTCTTCCAGTGTGCAGAAAGAATCTCTTTTACATATCATGTAACCAGCACCATTGGCTGTGGATCCACGATGTGGACACCGACCACGGATTCTGCAATGCAAATCCATTTGTGTGCAGCCAGCTGGAGTTGTTCACACCTTGACTGCAAATTGTGTCAAAGTATTCACTGCTCATGGCTCTTCTTTAAAGCCTTAATCTGTCAATTAAGGCCCATTTAGAAACAATGGTTTTCGTTCAAAAGATGTCTATTGAGTGGGAATTGTCATTTACAGCGCAAGATGATCGATGAAACGTTGAGCGATCACCTTGCGCTCCGAGCGGAGGATGCAGAAGACAAGCGGGGGCGCTTGTCTTCTGCATCCAGCTATTCCCCAGTCGGAGTGCTCGGTTGTTATATAGCCGAGTGCTCCGAACAGGGTATGGAGAACACAGGGAGCGGCATACAGCTGAAACAATATCAGCTGTGTCCCACTGTGAATCCGTCATAAAGGATTGTACATTGTTTTTGTTTTTAGCTAATGAGTACATTTTGAATGATCTCTACTTCTGTCTTGCTTTGTACGTTTTAAAAAGTTGATATTACTTGCTAGATCTTAAGTCTCTTTCAAACAACTTTTTTTTGTCAGTATTTCTATCAGTGTTTTTAAGGTAAATCTGGGAGTGGGTCCAATAAATAGAAAAAATACAAATCTTTTTTCTGGATGTTGCATTCTCTCTAAGTTCAAAACCCAGGATGATATTTTACTTGATGAATGAACTCAACCTCTCTCTGACCTGCCTCTCCCTCCCTATATCAGTGATGATTCACCCTTTTCAGGGCAGTTGCTCACCTAGATATTATAGTTTAGGACATTATAGGGTATAGTTAGATGTTTTTAATATAATACTACTAAAATTAAAATTTTAACTAAAGGATGCAGTGCACTTTTCTGTGAATGCCTGGTAATGAAGGGATGTAATATTTCTGGCCAAAATTCCTCAGGAATGCTGTCACCAGTTGGTGTCTGGCTATGCTTCCCGTTTGCAGCAGGTCATAACAGCAAAAGGGTTCATAGAATGGTAGAGTTGGAAGGGACCTCCAGGGTCATCGGGTCCAACCCCTGCTCAATGAAGAATTCACTAAATCATCCCAGACAGATTCTTGTCCAGCCTTTGCTTAAACATGTTCTTTGAAGGAGAACTCGCCACCTCCCGTGGCAACCTGTTCCACTCATTGATCACCCTCACTGTCAAAAGATTTTTTAAATATCTATTTTGTGTTCTCTACCAAGTACTAAAGATGTTTGTCATAAAGGACTATAATGAAACTGCAGTAGTCCTTAAAAGTCACATTTTGTTATTAGTTTGGTTGAACTATTTAAATTGTTCTGATTCTTTTTTTGCAAACAGATGGAAGTCTGTATATTTGGCGGCTAAACCTTATTTGCAATTGGGGTTGAACAAGTTTGATATATATACATACATACATAGAACGTCAATGACAAGTGTGAAAAAGTAGCGCGGTAGCACTGAAAGATCAAGCTGCAAACTAAAATGAAGTATTGATTCACACACCATGAGAGCAAACTCATTCTGTCATATTTTGATTAAGAAATATCATCCGGTGGAGAAGACGTTTCGTAGGTAGAAGATCACTGGGGGAAGATTCACATGGCACAAAGCGAAACCACTGTCACCAACTGTGACTGCAAGATGCTTATCTCTGATAAGAATACAACAATTTTAGATCCTGTGTCGCCAAATATGGCATTTATAGATTTACTTTTCTGTGATTGCCATAGATGCAATTAATGTTTTTCATAAACTTGTTAGTACTAGTAATTGTTTTTTTTTTGTTTATGTCCATAACTAATTAGCAAATTTGAGAATTTTTAGTTATAATTACCAATTGATACATACACCATGACAATTAGGAGAACTTGTCTTTAGACATTAACTAATGTGATATGCCATAATGTGTTGTACTATAATCTATTAATGTGCAAGAACCTGTTAATTTAGTTGCCCCACAGCATTTCCACCACAGCTACAATACACTAGCGTAGTACTGTGATTGTATGTGGCCCAATAAACAGGATCCATATTGGACATTGCAGTCATTGACATGACATGGCATCAATTCAATGAGCATTCAAATGCTGTCCTGGGTTAGTGTTGACCATGTGATAGTGACTTTAGTCCACAGTTCATCTTCATTCTGAGGCTGTGGGAGAACATTCACGTTTAATCATGCAATCATACAAGAATGTCACACAGATTCTTGATTGGAGAGACATATGGGGATCGTGCTGGCCAAGGACTCACCTGGACACTTTGAAAAGCATGTCTCCTGATGTTTGCTGTGTGGGGCTTCACAATATCCTGCTGATTTTCAGCCAATCATGAACAAAACTAATAAAGTTAATATTTTGGTCCCTACTAATAGAATTCTTCCAAATGTTGGTCAAACTACTCATTTGCAGCATTAGTTGCCTCTAAAACACTCCCAAATAGTTGTCCCTTTTGGTGTTTTTTGAGATTGAGGGATAGTAGCCAGATGGAGTCACATCAGGCGAATAGGGTGGATGGAGCATCAGTTGAACACCTAAGGAGGTCACTTCTGCAATACTGGCACCTGCAGTGTGTAACAGGACATTGTCATGTAACAGGATGACATCTTTGGAGAGATTTCCTCAACGTTTTTCCTTAATATTTTCCCTCAGCTTTGTTAAAGGGGTTGTCCCGCGCCGAAACGGGTTTTTTTTTTCAATAGCCCCCCCGGTCGGCGCAAGACAAACCCGATGCAGGGGTTTAAAAAAAAAACGGATAGTACTTACCCGAATCCCCGCGCTCCGGTGACTTCTTACTTACCTTGCGAAGATGGCCGCCGGGATCTTCACCCTCGGTGGACCGCAGGTCTTCTGTGCGGTCCATTGCCGATTCCAGCCTCCTGATTGGCTGGAATCGGCACACGTGACGGGGCGGAGCTACGAGGAGCCGCTCTCTGGCACGAGCGGCCCCATTCGGAAGGGAGAAGACCGGACTGCGCAAGCGCGTCTAATCGGGCGATTAGACGCTGAAAATTAGACGGCACCATGGAGACGAGGACGCTAGCAACGGAACAGGTAAGTGAATAACTTCTGTATGGCTCATAATTAATGCACAATGTACATTACAAAGTGCATTAATATGGCCATACAGAAGTGTATACCCCAACTTTGTTTCGCGGGACAACCCCTTTAATAATAAACAGTAATGGAGGTATTCCACGAGCAGAACTCCCTTCCTACCCCCAAAAAATCTTGCCACTTGATTCAGTGCTGACCTTCTTTGGCCTGGGGAAACCACTGCGCTGCCATTCCTTAGACTCTCCCTTTCTCTTGATCATAACAGTAGATCCATGTTTCATCACCAGTTACCAGTTTGTCCAGGAAATCTGACTCATTTCTTGCAAAATACTCCCAAACAGCCACCGTTGTCTTCACACGTCTCTGCTTTTGTTCGATTGTGAAAAGTTTTAGGAAAGCTGTAAGCTTTCATATTCCCAAGTCTTTATGGATAATGGCACCAACTCACTCCCGTGATATCCTCAGATATGTAGCAATATTTTGGGCTAATATTAGCAGGCCTCCATGATGTCATGGATGGCTTTCACATTTATGGGCAAGAAGATGGAGACATGCCTTCCACTGGGTTTCCCAATTTCAACATTGAAGGGCCACTGTCGCTCAGTTTTTTTTGTATCTTTCTCTTGGAGAAACAAAAACCTGATTATGGTCCTATGCTCTTCTACACTCAACATCTTTAAAGATGCTGCCATAATCACTTTGGACCAAAAAAAAAAAAGTTAAAGCTACATAGGTAGTTGATTTTTTTTTTGCATCGTTAAATATAGACAAATAGACAAGTATGTCCTGCAATTTACAGCTTCCTAGCTCAATTTTTTCTAGGTTAGGCTCAATACGTATCAGCAACCCTCATATCTGACTCGGGCCTCGTTCAGAGGAACGTAGTTTTCATGCTGCTAGCAGCACACAGAACACGCTACTATAAGAAACTACAAGGTTCTTATAGAAGAGTTCACATGGATAATTTTCAGTGCGTGAAACTGCACACACCTAACAAAGATAGGACATGTGAGTGCAAACTTGCATGTTGGCTCCGCGGTGTGCGCAAAGATAGGGCAGGTACCTTAACACCACCGGAAGCTAAGTGCTGAGTGGGCTTTGGTGGAGTGAATGCCCCCTTTCTGAGCCTAGCTTCTGATAGGCTATTAGTGCGTCAGGGAGAACATTGACAGCGAGGCCAGCTTGTTTCCCATGATACCAAACAACTCATACCTCTCCCTGCCACTATACTGCCATCTCCGCTTCCGTCCCGGCTTCGGCCGTTGCAGGTAGGACCACTGTCACTCAGCTCCTTGGCAGACTGCCACCTGCGGCCGCTCTAAGCAGTGTCACTGGGGTCCGGGGTCCCCAGTCCTCTTTGCCCCACACCCAGATTGTAATCTCTCCTAATGCTCCACGCTGCTCTCCACTGCACACAGCCAAGTGCGTGGTTCATAGCTCTGCAGCTGGGACCACAGCTGTGGCACATGATGGTTGGCTGCCGCCTTGGTGTCACTAAGAGCAGCCGCCGATGGCACGACATGATGGTAGGCTGCCTCGTCAGGGTCATTTATAGCAGCCGCTGGGAACAAGTACAGCACATCAGTAGCACAAAGCCAGAGGGCTGAGTGCAGCCAATCAGGAAGTAGGGACGTCACCTGGCTGTCAAGCAGCCTAAGACTTGTCTACGCAAACCACTTTTGGTGGCGACCGAATAAAACAGTACCAGTGGGACATGTTCTATTTTTGCTGAGTTCTTACCATAGGCTCCTATGGGAACTTTAAAAGCACACAGTTCATACCTAGGATTGTGTGAATAGGCTACTTCAAGTAGCTGAAAGCTCATTCATGCGATCTGTACAGCTCCTATAGCCGCGATACTTTTGTGCTACTAGCAGCGCGACAACTACGTTCGTCTGAATGAGCCCTTATATCTACTATCCATCCAGCCATCATTTCATCACATTAATTGCAAGCATTGTGAAATATGCTTAAAAGTGCAATCTTGAGACAAAATGCTGCAACTGTACATTTCTCAGAATAGCTACCCAGGCGGGTAAAAAGCACTTTAAGCAACATTTTAACACCCTCGAATGGTAGCCTATATGTACTTTTAAAAGCTTTTCTTGAAGGAGTTCTACGTCTTTATAAAACATGTAGCAATTAAAATCTCCACTCTATGGAACATATATTTTACTTTAACTTTATGTATGAAAAGTTTTAGTACATTCTACATTTGTTTTTCTGTTTTAAATATCAATCTAAGAGTTTTTAGACTTTGATGGAAGAGATTTCTGTGCTGAAGATTCTTCTTAGTAGCCAGGTCCAACATGATTCCTTTCTACATTCGGTCTTGGAGGTTTTGTCTTTGGTTATTCTAACATGAAGATCAGGTTATTGTGTCTTATCTTCCTTTTTCTACAGATAGTATTCTTCGGACTGCTGACTAATTCACAATTCAATTTCTTTTCCTTGTACAGCTGCTTCTAGTTAGATGTTGGTTGTGTTTACAGATTTAATGGTAACCATTCCCTATAGAGTACTATTAAAATAGGGATTGTTGTATAGAAGTCTGCCGCTGAGTGATTAAGAGGTTTCCACTGGGGAAACCACCATGAGATCAGTCACTCCTTTTGAACAGTCACTGAGGATGGCGCATCTGATATTCAAGTTGCTTCTTGCACAAAAAACTTTACCTGCTAATTAATACAGCTAAGTATAATGGCTTACAGACAAACCGTATTAGTAGGAAATAGTCACACTGCAGTTTGGAATTTGGGTAACATACTTATTATGAATACTTGGGAACATTTTTTTTTTTATTAAAGGGGCACAATTCAGAGCTTTGAGGATACACTGATAATTTTATATAAATGTCCGTCTACTTACTAAATCACAAAAATATTCCAAATTGCCTAAAATGACCTACACTGCAAGTGCTAATTAAAAAAAAAAACCTAGAGAACAGAATAAGTAGAGAAGTTGTAGCAACAAAGTAAACTGCAGTTTTCATTCTCCAATTTTTTTTTTCTTTTTTCTGATTTCTTTTTATTGAAAGAATTTTTAGGATCTAGTCATTGAAGCCTGCAAACCAATAGAAAAACAATTCACAGTATTAAAAAAAAAAAAGCAAAAAAACTAGTATGTTATAATCAGATGTAGGGGGAATGTGGTGGTATGTTCCTGGAGTAAGAAAGGAAGGATTATATTATGCCAAATGTGTATGTATGCTAGTACGCAGTGCCTGCCTTATGGATGTGTGACCTATGTGGCCGGACAGGGTGCAACACTCTAAGTGCAGAGGGTGCTATCATAGCACCCCTACCATCCAGTTGTCCAACTGATGATCTTTATGCATAGCAGCCGTAGATTCTGTGTGGCTCCACACCGTTCCCATACTGTACAACAGGTGGACGGAGCCTGTCGGTGACTGAATAGAAGAGCTGTGTAGAGCCAAAGGGATGGAGGATCTGTGGTGTGGGAGGAGGAAAGGGAGCCCACCAAGGCAAGTTCTGTCGCAGCATGGGAAGAAATAGAGTTCATGGCTGTGGGGAAGATGGCGTACTGTCGAAGAGGGGGGAAACCATATTGTGAGGGAGCTAAACACACTATGGAGAGATATGTGTGTATATGCGTGTACATAAATATATATTCATGCATGCTATGGAGTATATATACTGTGGAGGGCGTGGTATACTGTTTGTGAAGATACACTATATGGACTATATACACTATATGGATACACAATATGTTGTATTTGGACACTGCAGAAAATGAGCAAATATGCAAATACTGAGTTTGCCGAACGGTATGCTGGAAAGGGCAAGGGTAAAATAAAAGGCTGCTCATTTTGTAATAACTATTAATCCGTCCAATCAAGTACTTGTGGGACGAACTGGAGCGATGGGTACGACCCTGCCACCCATGCCCATCTCCACAACATTCTCTTCTCACAGCCTTACATGAAGAATGGCGAGCTTTTCCTACCGAGACTTAGAGAACTTGCGGAAAGTATGCCTCGACGTGTTGCCAATGTAATACAAGCAATAGGAGGGCCAACACGTTAATGTATAAAATAATGCACTTTTTCTCAAAAACAAGGTGTCCAAATACTTTCGTCCATGTAGAGTGTAATTTTTTAGACCGAAGGATAAAGATTTCTTATTACACTGTTTACTCCAAAAATGTTGATAGAGCCTCAGAACTGGTTTTGTCCCTTAAATTAGGATCTCTGACTGTCAAGGCTTGAAGCTTAGCAAATATTGGTTAGAATTTACATGAAATAACAAGCTAGAGATATTACCATCAAACCAACCTTGTGAGAGACTAAGGAGGGATGGAAAGCAACATTTATGCAATTACAAGTCAAACGTGTGTAGGACCAGTACAATGAGAAAAAGTATCTATCAGACATATCTATAAAAACACTGGCTTAATATGATCGGTTTATAGCTAAAAGGCTTTCTTCTTACTCACATTAACAACATTTTCATGGCATTGCCTTTTCTTGAAAAACACCCCAGAAAAAATATATAATTTTTTTTTTTAGTATTTTTCTTGACCCTGTGGGACCTTGTACAATTAATTCATGTTATCTGTTCCTTTTGGTTCAGTCATCAGTATTGAATGAATAAAGTGTGCAATCACAAAATATTTATAACAGTTGACTGGAGGTGTATGCGTCTTACGACCATTCCTTTCTAGATTTGGAGCTAAGAGTGTCAGTCAATAACTGCCGGAAGGTAACTTTTTGTAGCTGGGATACTTATTGTTCGGTTGGTTTCATTTGTCTTGCCTATGACAAGTTAAATTTCAGCTTAGGGAACTATAGTTTGTGTATCTCCGTCAGCTCTTCAATGTACGAAAAGGAATCTTCTTGTAAAGGAAATAATTCACAAACCTCAACGCAACTCCAAGAAGTGCCAAGAGCCAGAGAAAAAGACTCATGGACAGAATTCATGTCACAGTCCATCAACGTTGCCTATTCCTCCGGTCTGTCCTCACTTGCCTACCTAACCAGAAAATATGATTTTCCTCTAAAAAGTGCTGTCTTTGATAGAAGAGAAATCTCTCTCTTTCCCCTTGAAGGTCTGTGCTTTTTCATTCCATGAATACAATTTATTGCTAATTAAGCTTATTATTCGTCTGCTTCATCCTGGAAAATAGCGCTTTGCGAAAGGATCTATTCACTGAAATGTAAAAAAACAGACAAGATGTATCTAAAAATGACAAGACAGTTGCTATTTAAAATATTGATTAACCAATGTAGCATCTGTGGCGTACTTCAACATTCATGCTCTTTTTTTTTTTTTTTACCTTAAATACTCCTATGAAAATGAAATCTGCTGACCTAAAATACCTTTTTAGTTATACATACATGGATTTTTATTTTTAGATTTCTGGAATCAATTTAAATGACAGAGAAAAGAAAATAGGATATTAGTTTAAAATAAAATATTTAATAATTCTGTAACTTTGGAACAAATAGAACAACCAAACAGAACATTTCTGTGATGTTGCAATATCAATAATGTTGTGAGAACATTTTACCAGAGCAGAATACAAAAAAAGAAAGCTGCTCAATGATTGGTTGCTAGGGGCAACTAAGACAGTTTTTCTTTTAGACCGTTTCATAAAAAAGCAAGATATCTAAACTGAAGCCAACTGTGGCAGATGTCTCATAATTACGCATTCGACATGATACATTTGTTGCAACTTACAACATACTAGAGACACTAAGACCACCTATTGTCTCTCTCACGCTGTGTTTAGACCTTTCTCCATTTTCTATGAAATTACATTTGGTGAACATTTCTAGTGCTGCATACACCACCCATTAACTCCTATTGTTAAAAACTGTATACTGCACAGTACATATTTTTTCTTTCTTTTGCAGGATCTCTTTTATTGATAATACTAGTCTGCTTTTAAATACTGGGGGAAATAATGGTCAATGCCTTCTTGATGTATGCTGAAGGGTAACGTTATGGCTAGAGATGAGCGAGCACCAAAATGCTCGAGTGCTCGTTACTCGAGTCGAACTTTCAGTGATGCTCGAGAGTTCGTTTTGAGTAACGAACCCCATTGAAGTCAATGGGCGACTCGAGCATTTTTGTATATGACTGGTGCTCCGCTAAGGTTTTCATTTGTGAAAATCTTAGCAAATCACAAAAGTCATGTAAAAAACACAGAAATGGATAGGGCAGGCGAGGAGCAACATGCAGGGCTGCATTTCGGGCTCCAAGGTCTCACTATTAAGCCACAAGAGTGGCAAGAGTGAGACCCCCCCCCCCCCGCACTGTCAGCATAAAGATCGTCCTCCGCTGCCATAGCTGTAACAGCTGTGTCAGAGAAGAACGATGTTAGCCCATTGAATTCAATGGAGCCGGCAATACAGCCGGCTCCATTGAAAGCAATGGGCTGCCGGCGAGCGCGGGATGAATTTTCGGGAAGGGCTTAAAAATATAAGCCCTTCCCTGAAAATCATCCTAAAATGTGTAAAAATTACACAAAAAAATGTATACTCACGTTTCCGCTGCAGCCGGAGTTCAGCCGCGTCTGGCCGGCAGTTCTCCTGAACTGCTTTCTGTAGTATTCAGCAGGTGGGGATTTAAAATCCCCGCCTACTGAATGAGCTGCCCCTGATTGGTCCCTGCGCTGAGCCAATCAGAGGCAGCCCTCACTCACCCATTCATGAATTTATGAATGGGTGAGTGAGAGCTGCCTCTGATTGGTGAGGCTGTGACCAATCAGAGGCAGCTCATTCAGCAGGCGGGGATTTTAAATCCCCACCTGCTGAAATACTACAGAAAGCAGTTAAGAAAAAATGCCGGCCAGATGCGGCTGAACTCTGGCTGCAGCGGAAAGGTGAGACTGAGTACATTTTTTTTATTTTTTTTTTTTACACATTTTAGGATGATTTTCAGGGAAGGGCTTATATTTTTAAGCCCTTCCCGAAAATTCATCCCGCGCTCGCTGGCAGCCCATTGCTTTCAATGGAGCCGGATGTATTGCCGGCTCCATTGAATTCAATGGTCAGTGCTCGTTTAATCGAGACGAGTACCCGCGTGGTGCTTGTCTCGAGTAACGAGCATCAAGCTCGGACGAGTACGCTCGTTCATCTCTAGTTATGGCATATTTAGCTACACTCTTTTATGCCTCTTTAGAATTGGTCATCCATGATGCAGAAGCAGATTGAAAATGGGGTTGTGTATAATTCTTTAAATCCTCATTAGGCGTCTTTTCTAATTTGATACTTTGTAGCATACAGTCCAATGTAAGATGCTGACTGTAAGGTGAAATGTTTATATGATCCTGAGTGATATTGTTCTTAGCGTGGTATCAAATGCAAGCCATTGCATAGAATAGTAGAGTTGGAAGGTATTACGTTTGTGTACGTAAGTTATCATCGGGTTCACACGAACGTCACCCAGAAGGATAGAGAAAACCAGGTGAACTACCACAGATTCACAGATTAGCACCTCTCCCTATCTTCTACTGAGTTAGTGACACAAACCTACCTGAGCTGGGACATTGCTCCAATAAAGGGCGGCCCGGCGGTCTTAGGCTCTGGGCCCTAGCTGCTCCTAGGAACCCAGGCTAGGACACATAAACGTGCCACCACTGACAAAGAAAACTGGTCAGGATAAAAAGACACACAGAGCCATAATCACACCATACAGCCGCCAAAACGCAAACACTAGTAGCAGATGTAAATGTTATAAATGCTAGGCATTAGTTGACATTTTGATCAAAAAAATGGAAGCTAACAGGCTATCTCATGGCTCCTGGCTGTACCGCTAGTCCCTACACTAACCAGGAGTACAGCAACACAACCAAACACAAACCTTTTGTTGCAGCCCCCACACACAGCACCTGCTCACACCACAAACAGAATGAGAACAGAGAAGGCTGAACACACCCACATCTGGGAAGACAGCTTTATGTGTACTGACCCACAGTGATTTACTGGCTGACACACGCCTGACCAGCACAATCCCCCACACCTGAGCAGGAGAACTCCAGAGCACTTGAACCACAGATCCAAGGAGACAGACGTGACAGAAGGGACCTCCAGGGTCATCGGGTCCAGCCCACTGTTCCATACAGGATCACTAAATCATCCCAGACAGATGTCTGTCCAGCCTCTGTTTTGAATACTTTAATTGAAGTAGAACTGTCCACCTTCTGTGGCAACCTGTTCCCCTCATTGATCACCCTCAGTCAATTTTTTCTCATATCTAATTTGTGTCTCTTCCCTTTCAGTTTCATCCCATTGCTTCTAGTCTTTCCTTGTGCAAATGAGAATAGGGCTGATCCCTCTGCACTGTGACAACCCTTCAGATATTTGTAGACCGCTATTAAGTCTCCTTTTCAGCTTTCTTTTTTGCAAGCTAAGTTGTATTTTTCAAGCCCTGTAGCTCAATGATGGCTATCGTCCGACTAAGTCTCCATGATTCATATGACTTAATATTTCTCTTCCTATTTTAGGATTTCCAATTCTTCTTATTTGTTTCCCATGCTCTGTACATTTGTAGAAACATTTTTTCCACTTCTAATAGTGAGGTTCTCAATAGTCTACATTAGCTGTATATTTTTGCCGGGCCTTTCACTTCCCTTCCCATATTCTAGTTTAAAGCACTCTTGATGAGTGTAGCAAAGCACCTGTGACGGTCCTTCAGACATTTTTTTGCAAGCTAAAGATTCCCATCCGGTGAGAGTAAAAAAAAAAAAAGAGGGGGAAATTACATATCAGTACAAACTATACCAGTCCATGAGCAATACACTAATCCAAAATACAGATGCCAATCTTTACTGCCTATACCCAAATCCATTCAATTACATATATCAGTTATTTAAAACTTTATTACTGTAAGGAACACCTAAATTTTCCACTCCTGTGAAATCTCTACTACCATTTCTACTTTCAATGGGAGTTGTACCTGCAATGCCAAATCAGGGTCTCTACAATGTAGACCTAGTTATGTTAACAAATGTAAGGTTATGCACATGGGCAGGAGAAACGGATGTCACCAATATGCACTAAATGGGGTACCACTAGGGAAAAGTGAGATGGAAAAAGACCTGGGGGTACCAGTGGATTGTAGACTAAACTGGAGTAACCAATGCCAGTCAGCTGCTGCAAAAGCTAATAAAGTCTTGGGATGCATTAAGAGGTATAGGGGCGAAGGACGAGAACATTATCCTTCCATTATATAAGGCACTAGTCAGGCCTCACATGGAATACTGTGTACAGTTCCTGTCACCGGTGCTTAGGAAAGATGTTACGGTACTGGAGGGGGTTCAAAGAACAGCGACTAAACTAATACATGGAATGAGAGGACTGGAATCCCCAGAGAGGCTATCCAAATTGGGATTATTTACTCTAGAAAAAAGAAGGTTAAGGGGAGATCAAATCACTATGTATAAGTACATGAGGGGACAATACAAGGATCTCTCCCATGATCTGTTTATACCCAGGACTGCGACGGTAACAAGAGGGCATCCGCTACGTTTAGAGGAAAGCAGGTTTCATCACCAACATAGAAAAGGGTTCTTTACGGTAAGAGCAGTTAGACTGTGGAACTCTCTGCGTGAGGATGTGGTGATGGCAAAATCCATAGAGGAGTTTAAAAGGGGACTGGATGTCTTTCTGGAGAGGAAGGATATTATAGGCTATAAATCTAAGGTTAATTGTTAATCCGGGTATACGGGCTGGTAGGAACTATTAGGGGTTGATCCAGGGAACAGTCTGATTGCCATTAGGGAGTCGGGAAGGAATATTTTCCCCAAAAGGGCTAATTGGCTTCTGCTCTTGGGTTTTTTTTTTTGCCTTCCTCTGGATCAACAACACAGGAGAATAGACAGGCTGGACTAGATGGACATTGTCTTCATTCGGCCTTACAAACTATGTTACTATGTCTGCTTTTTGCTCTACACACAATGATGGCCAGCCCAGTAAACAGACGATTGCTGGCATCCTGGTCGGTGGACCGCTGCCAATCAACTATTCGGGACCCACCCTGAGGTTAGGTCATCAATAGTCATGTCCTAGAACACCCCTTAAAACTACAGGATGGGCAACGGAAAAGCAGCACCACTCTTATGAAAGCTGTCTAAAACAGTGGTCCAGATTGGCATTGCAGGTACAACTTTGCTATGGACAGCAAAGACAGTTCTTTTAGACAACTTTCATAAGTGTAGCGCCAGGCTACTTTTCCGTAGCCCACCCTGTATTTTGCCGAGCATATTTGAGCAAGTTATGCAGTTTGTCATTTCTGCTGTCACTAACCTGCCTTCCCGAAATGTTATCAGCTTACATATAGTACTGAGTCAAAATGTCATACAGCATGCAGTAATCTAAAGGTCCAATATAACTAATCAAAAAAAAATGATGGGTAATACCTATATATGTCAGAAGCCATTAAGGTTTTGGAAGCCAAGCCTAAACACATGTTAACCTACTAAAGCAAACCATTAACAACATTAGATACTAAAGAGCAAAGATCAAATGCTATCCACACATAGACACATAAATTACTCTACAGCTACATTAGCAATTTATGGTATATCAATAAATGATGTGCACTTAGTTTGTTGACATATGCAGCGTTCTCACACAGAGAATTATTGAAGATCTAGCCTTGCATATTTGTGTTATTCGGTATTATTAGGGAGAAAGGAACGTTTTCATTGCTAGAACATCCAGGCTGGTTGGTTTTATGTTCTGTTTTCATTTTTTTCTCATGGCCATGCATGAATAATGCATAGATACCAGCAGTTGTATAATTATATGTGCAGGCTTTTTTAGAGAATGATCAATGTGCTTCATCCTTATCTTGGGAAATGCCAAATATGTTCTTTTTTTTTTATATTCGGGGATGTTCACATTTGCATCCTTGTAACCAAATTGATAATTAGAAATTTGCGAGAATTCTTCCAGCCTTTTTTTGTATGTTTTTACATACTTAGATAAAACTGATAAGTTCTTAAATTCCATGTACAGAATGTTCTTTATCAAAGTCCATGTGTTAAAAACAAACGCCATTTGCTAAAATATAAACTTTGGTGTCTTTTAGAAAGATTAAGGCCCAATGCACTCGGATGGATTGTTGCTGCGGAATTCACGGCCAGACGCCTGCCGCGAATTTCGCAGCAATGTCCGTCCATAGAATAAAATGTAAAATGATTCTTCCACACACAGAAGCGGAAATCACTTGCGATTTCTGCTTGCGGAGGAACAATCGCAGCATGCTCTATTTTTCTACAAGATTCGAACGGATGGCTTCCACTGCAGTCAATGCAAGCCGTCAGTCCTGCGGCGATTCCAAAATGTCAATTTTGAAATTGCTACGGATCTGCGTCATCGCTGGCATGTCATTCTCTGCACTATGCATGTGTCCCGGCTCGCCAGCTGGCACATCCGCAGTACATCCGAGACAGGTACACGGGGGTCACTGGGCGGCAGCGGGTTGGATTTCGCTGCAAGATCTCGTGTGCATGCGGCCTAATGAAGAGATTTATAACAATTTGTTTAGACAAACCAGCTTTCATTGAATGGTTGGAAAACTGTTATCTGGAAATGGACCTTAATACTCCTTAACAATACACACCCTTCATAGATAGCAGCAAGCTGAAATCTCTTAAATACTGTGAATAGCAAATATGTTTAATACAAAGCTGTATATACCATAGGGACAGCTCATTTGGCTTTTATTGGGCCCCTGGATGGAGGGGCTTGCCCACAGTGGCTTCATCACTTAGTCTAAGAGGTGCTGAGCACCTGATCCATGACCCCCTTTCCATAAACCCTAAAGCATAAGTCCTCCTGTTTCTGGATGTTGTTGGTTGATTGTGCTAAGCAATACCCAAATAGGGACATAATTTTAACCTTATGGGGCCCCTTATCTTTATGTATCAATTTTTAGTGAAATGAACACTAAAGGGGGATTTATCATTCACTTTAAACTTATAAAAGTTGCAAAATTTGGCTCACGCAACCATTTTACGATTCGTTGACAGCTACACTGCTCTTTGGTACTTTTCTGAAAAGGACGTGTTGCTTGTCAGTAGTGGGCATAGCTGCCACGAACCAGCATGTTTATGCTAAAAACTGACATTTTTGTTTTTAGCCTGCATAGGAGCCAGGACATGTCTTCATGTATCAGGCGCATCATGTTCTGATGCAGATAATATGAAGACCAACTTATAAAATGTTGGTCTTAACCCTTTCCAATCCACTGTCTGACGTCTGAAGACATTATGATTTAAGGCTGTACAGCTCTGATGTTTGAAGACATCCGTCTGGGTTCTCTTACTGTATATTTCCAGCCTCTCTGCTGTCAAAGCCTATCCAAAGTGTCACTACATGCAGTACTGGCTTTAGCCAGCAGATAGCGCCATAGTATAACGGCAGAAAGAGTAAGCCCTCTAGAAAAACTAGGATACAAATTGGATTGGAAAGGGTTAATCTACCCCTTAGTATTCCAAGTACATAAGTCCTTTAATTCTCCATTTCTTATTGCTTCTATAGGCCTGTGCAAAGTTACTTAGTTGCATAACTGAATCGTCTTAACACAAATCTTGTCTGTGTATCTATGGTTTTCTATAGGACTACAAGGTAATTTACTAAGAGGCATTCTCTACACTTAATGATTATTTTACAAACAGCTGACAATGGTAAAAAATAACAGGAGGAGGAATATTCACCTTACCAATGCACTGCCACTCCCATGACACTTCCTTGGTGCCCACCAATCTTTTTTTTACTGGGCTCTACTCATGATGTGGCATGCTGAACTGACTGCTGCAGTTAACCGTCGGCTGTAGCAGTGATAGATCAACACCACTAATATCATTTCTGCAGACAGAGATTTGTTAACATTTCGAGATGACACAACATTGGAGCCGGGAAAACACTGACAGTAGAGAAGGGAAGCATAGGCACATAAGTGGCAAGGTTTTGATAAGGTGTTGGTATTACTCGTCATGTTTTTTTTCTACCATTGCCACATGTTTGCTGAAGATTCTATGGGGTTAAAAAGCACCCTTTAACCACAAATGATGGTGAAAAGAAGTCTGTTATCCATTAAATTTGGCAGCCCATAAATTTACTGATCATGTCATTGATCTTCTCTTGATCTGCCATAATCTATTTAGAAATATGTATGACAAAACCTTTTATTAGTTGTGTTTTTTTGCCTCCTTCACTTCAAAATTCCATAGTGAAGTTTATTCCAATGTCTACATTAATCATTGGCTAAAGTTTGTAGGACTGCATCGGAACAGAGCTCGACAAGTCATAAGCCAATGTATGTAAGCTGCCTTTCCTCATAGTACAAGCTAAAGTTATTTGTCAGACACTTAGGAAACAATAGCAGTCATCCAGTTGGGTAAAATCATCAAGCGCCACTGAAGTAATTCCATTCAATAGCTTTGCCTGTAGACTGGCATGACTCCAGGATACGTAAATTGCTTTTGTGCGTAAAATACTCCAATGGGTTCTTCTTACCAGCAGAGAGACGAAGAGCAAAAGGCTTTAAAAAACAGCTTTATCATATTTCCTCTCTGTATATGTATAGATGCATAGATGTGAATACAAATAGATGGGTTATATTTTATGAATTTTTTCTTCTTTTTTTAAATTACCTTATAACAAGGCGTGATCTCCTCCATGTACATACAGAATTGAGAATTCCCTTTTGCCTATATGTAGTTCACAGTAGGGAAAGCAGAACCAATCTTTTGCAGAGAAACAGTTTTTTTTATAAATTGTATGTTTACCCCATACTGCAGCAATCAAACAGTTCTAAGAAACATCAGAAAGGTGTTATCTTCGGATGGCGTTCAAAGATTGCAACTCTTTATGAACCTGATTTACACTCCCAAGGATAAACTGCTAGGCGAAGATGAATTGGTTTCTCTTCCTGGCAGGACCCTCATTCCAATTAGCTTTGCAGACAGAACCAAC
Organism: Eleutherodactylus coqui; assembly: GCF_035609145.1. Lineage (NCBI taxonomy): Eukaryota > Metazoa > Chordata > Amphibia > Anura > Eleutherodactylidae > Eleutherodactylus > Eleutherodactylus coqui. The sequence goes on from NC_089841.1 coordinate 227,788,379, forward strand.
AGTCACCATTTTCTTAACACCTTGAGAGCATGAGAGCCTGGCAAATTACTTTCTTGGATTGTGGTGTTTTGAAATGCCCTCTGCATTTGATGGATTAAAAGGTTTTGCAAAATTTAGGTAAAATAGAACTTAAATGACTTGCGATATTTAAATGGAATGACTGGAAATCGGTGGTTTAATGGAATGATTTTCCAAAACATGGACGTGACCAAAATGACCACTACAAATGTTTCTAATTGGGTTTATGTTGGTAACTCAGTTGTAATGTTAGATAGAATTCTACAACACACGGTTCTGGAATATATGAGACACAAGATGAAACCTACAGAAGTTCCAAGGTGGAATAGTTTTCATCCACTATTTATGCCAGTTTCAGGATTAAAGTTAAGGAAATATAATCATGGCAGCCAAATCCTTAATCCCTCTCCTATGGCTTCAACCCAACACTCCCACCATTAGCCAGTGGATAGCCAAGGTTAATAAAATAAGTAGATTTGAAGAATTAACAAGATGGGCTTCCAGAACATGCGATAAATTTAGATCTATCTGGCAACCATGTTAGACTGGGTCTTGATTCGTGGATGTTTGCTAAGTTCGATTTGCTAAGTTCTTCGAATTGAATATTACCTTAAGTATGTGGCTCCTCCTATTCTCACATTCTGCCGATATTGTTTGAGGTATAAGCTCGTGACTGGAGGTGTCACCTCTTACGATTTGTGGAATTGGATTAAAAGCGGTCTCCCCCTTCACCTCTTCCTGCCCCCTTCCCTCTGCTTTCTTTGTACCATACTCTTACCACCCTGCCTTCTTCCCTATATGTGAAAAAGTAAAAACAATTTAAAGCTATTTTATTTTTTTTTTTAAATCTATATGCAATCTTGCTTTTATACTGATTGTAACAGTATCTGATTGTCATTGCATGGTCCCGCGATCTTCAGGTTGTGAGTGAGAGCTTAGGACTGCATTCTGCTGCCTTAATACTCTGTGTCACACAAGACCCAAAATGGTATAGACTGTTCAACTTCTATGGTGCATGGTGGAACCAAGTTCCCAACTGTCACCCTTCATCAAGGTTTGTCTCCAATAGGTAATGCCACAAAACAAGGACTTGTGGTCTCCTTCAAAACATGTTTATTCATAGACAGCCATAGTACAGCAACAAGGATAGGATACTGCTATGCATATCGGAGGTCAGCATCAAAAACAAAGTTCTATCCTGTCTCAAGGGGATGTGTCTAGACTCCAGTGTTAGATATATGTGTGTGTGTGTATATATATGTATGTGTATGTGTATATATGTATATATGTATATAAAATATCTCAATTAGGACCTTAGAAGGGGGAATGGAGAGAGGGGGCACCCAGGATGCCGCAGGAGCTCTGCAATGGTGTGCTGATTAAACTGCCTGGATATCCGGTTTCATTCTAAAAAGTGGATCTATGTATCAAAACCTGTAGGAAGGCACAGAATTTTGCTCAGATTACTGAATCATTAAGTCGCTATTGCATTTGTTTAAAAGATCATCTAAAAGATTGTACCTGGGGTCTTCGGCACCAGTGTAGTGCTGTAAAACAAGTTGCATGAAGAAAATGCAAATGGCTTAAAAGAATTTAACCCTTTCCAATCCAATTTGTATCCTGGTTTTCCTAGGGGGCTTACTCTTTTTCTGCCGCTATACAACAACGCTATCTGCTGGCTAAAGCGAGTACTGCATGAGGTGACACATTGGATAGGCTCTGACAGCAGAGAGGCTGGCAATATACAGTAAGAGAACTCCTGATGGGCGTCTTCCAACAGCAGAGCTGTACAGCCCTAAATCATAATGTCTTCAGACGTCAGACAGTGGGTTGGAAAGGGTTAAAATACATAAGAGGATCAACAAATGATTAAAAAATATAAAAACTCTTGTATATAGAAATTAAACTTAAATGTTCTTTATACTATTTGCCTGGATGCTGTGTCCCTGTGTTTCTAGCAGCTGTATAACTAATTCTTACAGAGTTCTACATTAATATTTATTTTTTGTGGTTCTATATTACCAGGCTTAAAAGGTACAGTGCCCGGGTCTCTAACTGCCCTGCTTAGTAGCTACAACGGGTTAGAAGAAAGATTGGACCTTGGAAGTGTTGGCACAGGAGCAGCAGGGGATTGATAAGGTGAGTTTATGCATTTTGCTATTTTATAGTATTGCGTGTATTTTATATTATTGAACGCCATTTGTGAAATACATAGGCCTGGACAATCCTTTAACCCTGTGACCACTAGTATGAGCACCTTTCCAAACAAATCCTCATATTAACCTCCTCGACACCTAAGTGTATAAAGGCAATGCAGTGTAAGATTTTCATCACTAATTTCACACCTTGGCAGGATGAAATCCAGGACACCTCTGACAATATCCACATGTAACTTGGCAACATCAAGGGTGGAAGCTACCCTACTAAGAGCTCCTGCCTACGGCCGGTTATCTGCTGCGGAATCCGCAGCACATAGCACCCATAGCATGCTATGGGAAATCTATTCTTCCTTCACACTAGCGGAAACCAATTGCGGTTTCCGCAAGTGCAGGAAAAATCGCAGCATGTTTTAGTTTTCCCCGGATTCCGCACGGATGACTTCCAATAAAGTCAATGGAAGCTGTCTGATCTGACGCCCTTCTGAAATTACAGCGGGAAAGGCAGTTGTGTTTATTAAAAAAAAACAAACTGTACTGCGCATGTCTGATGGCTTGCCATCCGCGGCCCATCCGCAGTACAGATAAAAACGAAAGTGACAAGGCAGATGCGGACGCAGCTCCTCGGGCAGGATTCCGCATGCAGAATCCGTCTCGGATGTGTGCAGGAACAATAGCCCTTAGAATGACTTGGGTAGTAAGATATTTACACTTTAAATACCAGATTGAGTTGAAATATGTTTTCGTATCAGTATGGGCCGCTTAGTGAAGATATTTTTTATGAGTAATAAATTATGCGATAAGTGTACACACATTTTTAGCATACATATATTAGACTTTTTTTAATGTAATCTACTGTGAGGTATAGTTTGCTTGGTTTATTCACATGCAATGCTCACATAAAATATAAGGCTCATAGACCATAGATTCAAGGAACTAGTACTGCTATTAACAGTCGTTAGATTTTTTAAAGGGAACCTGTCATGTACTTCAGGCCTTCTTTACATGGGTGACACTGAATCACTGCGAGAAAATTGCAGTGATATCACATTGCTGATCCGTTCAATATCGCTGCGTCTTCTCGTGGCAATAAGAGAAAAATGATTTTGTAGCGCTCCAAAGTCACGTGACTAACACCCCAAACGCGAGGATTTTTGGGAGAGAGCTCGAAATATAAGCTCACCCTGAAAATAAGCCCTAACCTCAGAAATATATCTATCTCTATCCCTAGAAGCGCTGCCCTGGGCTCTCCTGCAGCTTCTTCCTGGTCCCCGTACTGGCCGTCTTCATCACTTCTGGCTGGGGATTGAAAAATCCCCACCTCCTGGAAACACTGGCTGTGATTGACTTATGCTTAGCCAATCAGGGCCAGAGTTTGATGAATGGCTGTGATTGGTTCATCAAGCACTGGCTGTGATTGGCTAAGCGTCAGCCAATCAGAGGCATTGATTCCAGGAGGCGGGGATTTTTAATTTATCAGCCAGAAGAGATGACAGATCAGTGCCGGGGACCCGGGGAGAAGATGCAGCTAGGCTGGCACTGCTTCTAAGGTGATGTATACTGTTTTTTTGTTTATTTTTTTTCTGCAGCTAGGGCTTAGATTATGGCTTTGACAATAGGATTTTCTACTGTCAAAGTTGCACCGCACGAAAGCACCATAGGGGAACATGGGCTACAAAACCTTGCAGGTCGCGTGCATATTGTGGGACCTGCAAGGTTTTTGTCAGGATTTTGCAAGCTACATAACTTTGCATGTGTGAAGAAACTATAGGAAAGCATAGGCTCTACATACATGCGATTTGTAGCAACGCGCGACCTTGTCGCCCGTGTGAAGGAGGCCTTATGCTACGCTCACTAACGGCAGAATAAAGTAGTCTGAGGCACACTGATTTCAGCAATCTGTCACTTATAGGGTAATGCAGTGCAAGAGACGACTCCAGTTTATTCATAAGACAGCTTTAGCGCTACCCTTATACCCTGATTGGCAGTTCTCTCAATGTAAATATAAAACTTAACAGTCAATCATGGTGGATGAGTGGGGCTAACATCCCCTCATGAATAAATGGGCTCTGGAGCAGAGTACGCGTCATACCTGACAGCTATTTCTTACAGCTGACCATCTGCAACAACCCCAGTCAAAGCTAGTTATCAGGGTCAGAATGTGGTGAAAAAAATGTAAAAAAATTTAAGTTATTTTTTTTTAATTGGAAAACACAATAAAAACAATATAAATTTGGTGTTGCTGTAATATGGTCTATAATTAAAATGATCATATTTTTATTGCACTTTGAACGCTAAAAATGCAAGATCCTTCCCTTAAAAAAAACAAAAAAAACACAATTGTATTTTTTTTTATTTCACCCAACCTCATACATTGTATGGCACCTTAATGCTACTATTGAAAATAAACTTGTCTCACAAAAACAAGCCCTCATACGACTCTGTTACAGAAATAGTTATAGCTCTTGGAACGTGGAGATGAAAAAACAAAGTAGCTAGTCATTAAGGGGTCAAAGAAAGTTAAAAATCCGGAAATATACTTAATAAGAAACCAAATACAAGAACAAGGAGACGGAATTATCAGAAGCAATGTCAGGGAACATAATTTTACTTAAAGAGTAGTAGATGCTCGGAGCCAACTTCCAGCAGACATGGTTGGAAAACAGCAACAATGAATGCACTTAAGCTGCCTGGATAAGCATATATTTATCCTAAGAGAAGAATAAAAATTAGAAGGGCAGACTAGGTGGACCGGGTCATCTTTTTAGAGGTCAATCTTGTAGTTTTCGGGAAAAAAAAAATCTTAAGTGGCTTGTCTGGTTTAGAACACCTATCAATGGGAATGTTGAGCCAATTAACTTGGGGTCTGTCGTTCATATTTGCCATAAGAAATCTACAAAGATCTGCTACTTAATGTGCAGCGTGGTGGCACTACAGAGAAAGGGAACACTTGGAGACTACAGTTTATCACTGAAGGTCCCAGCAGAGAGTCATCATGGTCACTTTATCATCCTGGGACTCTTCTAATAAAAAAAGGATTTCCTAAAGCAGACAACCCCTTCTGCTTATTTCCCATCCATGCTTTCTTAATATATATGTCTGCTGAACACCAGAATGGCAACATTTATCTCAAAGTAATCATACCTGATGTAAGTCAAGGCAACTTCACATTTCACCAGCTCAGCACTAGCAATGAATGTAGCCCATTGAACTGATGAAGGTGCCCTTCACACTTTTACTGTCTCTGTATAATGCAGAAGTAGACAATTTAAGTCAAAACTTCACCGAAATAACAAGGCCTTGACGAAATGCTGCATATGGACAGACTGTGTCAATAAAAATGCCACTGCCTGTTTACAGCACTAACTTCTTTTTACTTGTTATCCGGCTTGTTGTGTTGCGCTAACTTGTTTTTATTGCATGTATAAAGTATGCTTGGCCTTTTTGGCTCTACTTTCTTTTGTTCTTGGTCTATCTCTATTTTATGAACCTGGGATTTCTATGGGCAAATTATTAATAATATTTCAAAGAGTATTGCAAAGGCCGAAATATAAAAAAAAGTCGAATCCTTCGCATATTACCAAGGATGCCAAGCAGCTAATTGTATTCTTCAGGGTTTCAATAAGAGCAGCGTAGTACAGCCTCTTTATCATGTTCCATTTTCCTTGCAGTTTTACGCTCCAGTCCTTATGATTACTACCAACTCCTCCATCACCTTTATTACTCCTCTTTTCTTTTTACTTTATCAGTTCTTGCACACAAAACACCTCATTACTGAGTTCAGTACACTTCCTAAATTTCTTAAGGTCACAAAACCTTTCCCAAAGTGTTCTTCTGTTCTGTTATAGTTCAGGTGCTTGAACATAATTTCCTTTTGCATTTTAAGGGTTTTTCATTAATAACTTGAAATATTACAGTTTTTAACAGTATCTTCTCTTAGGTCTAGCATATAGAAAAGGCCAAAACAAGTGTGTTCACCATTTCAAAAGATTTAGGGATCAATGTGATCATAAATCAAGTGCTTGAACATCATTTCCTTTGTGCTTCAAGTTTTTTATTTCATAAGTAACTTGAAAAAGTGCAGTTTTTGGCCGCGGTCAGACGGGTGTTTTCTCACGCGATTTGCGCATGCGATCTGCACATATTTAGAACCATTGCTTCACAATGGGATCGGTCACATGGCCGCTTTTTATGCGGATGTCCAATAAATTATAGGACACGAGGAATCGCAGATCGCGCCGATCTGCGATTCCTTGTGTTCTATATATGCGCTCAACGGGGCCAGTGGCAGCAGCGCCGACCCCATTGAGAACATATACTACAAAGATCATTTGTTACGGCACTCTGCCCCCCGAGCGCCAGTTGGGGTGCCCTGATCTCCTGCACCCCACTGTCCCTGCCTACTTGCCTCGGCCCTGGCTAACCCCAGGCGGACAACTGGGCGGCAGTCCCTGCACTGGCTAGGGACCTGGCGACTGCCTAGATGGAACTACTAACAGGGGACAGAGTGCCGACAGAAGAGGCAGGTGTAACAGACCAACAAAACTACTAGGTGAATCAAGGCTGGAGGTGTAGCTCTCAGGCAAACGAAAAGATACTGACAAGCAACTAGGACAGACTAGAATAGACCTGACTAGAGGCTAGCAGAACCAATAACTGGCAGTGAGTTCAGGTCACTGCCAGCCTTTTAACTAAAAGCCTCCGCCCCGGGGCGGAGAGTGGGAGGAGCCGACTCTCCCACTGTTGCATAAGGGAGGTGGATGAGAGCGGGCGGCACCCTACGGGCGGACACGCCCACGCCGCAGCACGCTGGCTGCTCCATGCTGCTGCACGCTGGCTGCTCCACGCCGCCGAGAGATCCCTGACAGCACCGCTCCGGGACGCCGAAGCCGACCTCGGAGTGGCGCGCGTCGGCCGCGGGACCCAGCGCCGCCCTGCATGGTAACATTACCCCCCCTCTGACGGGGGACCTCCGGGCCCCCGGAAACTCGACCAGGCTTATCTGGAAAACGACGGTGGAACCGCCGTACCAACACGGGAGCATGAACATCACATGTGGCCACCCAGGAATGATCTTCTGGTGGAAAACCCTTCCAGGCCACCAAGTCTTGTAGGATTACTCGACACCGACGAGAGTCCAGTATCTCCTGGACCTCGTATTCGACTTCATCCCGGACCAGGGTGGGCGGAGGGGGACCGGAGGTGGGTATCACCGAAGGGACAAAAGGTTTCAGCAGCGACTTATGGAATACCCTGTGAACCCTCCATGTGGCTGGCAACCCCAGCTCGTAGGCGAGTGGGTTCACCACACGTGTGATGGCAAACGGCCCCACGTAACGTGGCGCCAGCTTCAAGGACGGGACCCGCAATTTGAGATTTTTCGAAGACAGGTATACCTTCTGTCCCACCCTGTAAGGTTCAGACACAGACAAACTCTTCCCACTGCGCAACTGCATACGGGCCCCCGCTGCCTCCAAGTTTCTCTGCATCTCTTTCCATACTCCCCGAAGCGTATCTGTGGCGTCATCAGCTGCCGGACAGAGCGACGGAGTAGGGATTGCTGTAAGGAAGCGAGGATGCTGACCGTATACACTAAAAAATGGAGACACCCCAGTAGAAGAACAAAGGCGGTTGTTTAGTGCAAACTCTGCCAACGGCAGGAACTCTGCCCACTGGTAAGCCTTTTCGCTAGCAAACAACCGTAAATATTGCACTAAGTCTTGGTTCTTCCGCTCAGTCTGACCATTAGTCTGCGGGTGGAACGCTGACGAGAAGGAAAGCGACGTTCCCAGGTTTCTGCAGAAGGCACGCCAAAACTGCGACACAAACTGAACCCCGCGATCAGATACAATATTTTGGGGAACCCCATGTAGGCGAATTATTTCCTTTACAAAAATCGTGGCGAATTCTTTTGCCGAGGGTAGCTTTTTTAACGCCACAAAATGTGCCATCTTTGAGAACCGGTCGACCACCACTAAGATAGTGGTGCACTTCTGGGATTCTGGTAGGTCAGTGATGAAATCTACTGATAAGTGAGACCAGGGACTGGAAGGAACCGGTAGTGGTCTCAGAGGACCCTCCGGAGGACGCCGCCGAGTCTTATTGAGAGCACAGACCGAGCAACCCCTCACAAAGTTGCGGATCTCCTGAGACATGCCTGGCCACCAGAAGTATCGGGAGCAAAGCTCCAGGGTCCCCTGGAACCCTGGATGCCCGGCGAGAGCCGACGAGTGGGACTCATCCATGACTCTAGGGCGTAGGGTCTCTGGCACAAACCATCTGCCCTCCGGCACCCCTGACGGAGCGTCCTGCTGAGCATCCTGTAGTTGAGGGACGAAGTTAGACTCTAACGCTGCCACCACCACGCCGGGGGCTAAGATATTCTCGGGAGTCATGGTCCCACTGTCTGGTACCCCAAAACTCCGTGACAGGGCGTCCGCCTTCACGTTCTTCTCTCCGGGGATATATGTCACGACGAAGTTAAACCTGGCGAAGAACAACGCCCACCTGGCTTGACGAGCAGTGAGTCTTTTCGCATTGGCGAGATATACCAGATTCTTGTGATCAGTATATACGGTAATTGGGTGTCTAGCACCCTCAAGATGGTGTCGCCACTCTTCCAGAGCCCATTTGATAGCCAACAATTCACGGTTACCCACGTCGTAGTTGCGCTCTGCTGAATGGAACTTTCGCGAAAAGAACGCACATGGGCTATAGCCAGACCTCCCACTGACTTCCTGCGACAATACTGCTCCTGTCCCCACTTCCGACGCGTCTACCTCAATAAAAAAGGGTAGTCGTGCGTCCGGCTGTATTAGCATCGGGGCAGTCGTGAATGCCTTTTTTAGACGGCTAAAGGCCTCAAGGGCTGCAGGCGACCATTTACCCAAGTCAGCCCCCTTCTTAGTCAGGTCGGTCAGAGGTTGAGCAATAACTGAGTAATTTCTAATGAATTTGCGGTAGAAATTTGCAAAACCTAAGAACCGCTGGAGAGCCTTGAGGTTGTCGGGTCTGACCCATTGGGAGATTGCTGCTACTTTATCAGACTCCATCTGAATCTCTGTGGGTGAGATTACATAACCCAGGAAGGATACTTGTTTAGAGCCAAATGTACATTTCTCTAATTTGACAAAAAGTTGATACTCGCGCAAACGGATCAGGACCAACCTCAGGTGCCGCACATGTGAGTCCCAGTCAGGTGAGTACACCAGGATGTCGTCCAGATAGATGACCAGAAATACCCCCAGGAAGTCGTGGAAGACCGCGTTCATAAAACCCTGAAACACAGCGGGGGCATTACAGAGTCCAAAAGGCATGACCAGACATTCAAAATGTCCTAACGGGGTGTTGAACGCTGTCTTCCATTCATCTCCCTCTCTGATGCGAATTAAATTGTAAGCCCCCCTTAAGTCCAGTTTGGAGAACCAGTGAGCCCCTACCACCTGATTCAGCAAGTCAGGAATTAGGGGCAAGGAGCACTGGTTCTTCACAGTGATTTTATTCAAGGCCCGATAATCCACACAAGGCCTTAGTGTCCCGTCCTTCTTCTCTACAAAGAAGAGACCTGCCCCGGCAGGGGACCTGGACGGCCGGATATGTCGGTTGGCCAGAGCTTCCGAGACATAGGACTTGAGGGCTTCATGCTCACGACCTGACAGATTGAAAATGGCTCCCTTAGGGATGGGACCGTCGGGAATCAGGTCGATACCACAGTCCCACTCCCTATGAGGAGGCAGGGCCTTAGACAGTTGTTTGGAGAATACATCCTGAAAGTCTGACAAATACTCCGGAATGAGCACCGAATCTGCGGAGCACACAGCTATGGTAGACAGGTGATTGTGACACGATGACCCCCAATGAGTCAATTCCCGGGTGGACCAATCAAATTGGGGGTTGTGCAGTGCCAACCAGGGCATACCAAGCACCACATCAACCGACATTTTTTCCATAACCAAGAAAGACAGTTCTTCCGAGTGGAGGACCCCCACCGTGAACTGTAACCTTGGGGTCCTCCATCGTACCAAGCCTGTAGAGAGAGGGGTAGCATCAATGCTGGTAAAATGAATTGGCGTCTTCAACGCCACAAATTCCGCCATCAGAGAACGGACAAAACCCAGACTTATCAAGTTAGCGGCTGCTCCGGAATCAATAAACGCCCGCCCTGATCGGGAAAAATCCCAGAATCTTACATGACACGGTACCAAAAGTTTAGGAAGTACCTGAAGTCCTAGGCGATCCTCCCTGCAATCGCCTAGGACTCGGAGTTTTCCGCCGGTTCCGGCTGCGGGCGTTGAGACCTCAGTGGGCAGGTTATCACCCGATGTCCAGCTTTCCCGCAGCAGAGGCAGAGGCGATGCAACAAACGGATCCGGCGTCGCTCTTTGGGGTCCAGCGGGTCCACCTCCATCGGCTCGGGCGCAGAGACTGGTAAGGAGGAGGAGGGACCAGGGCCACTGACCTCCCTGACTCTACGGGTCTGCCTGTCCTGCTTCCTAGACCTGAGCCTCCTATCTGCTCTCACCGCTAGCTCCATAGCCTCCCTTAAGGACCCGGGAACGGGATGGGAAATTAACTGGTCTTTAACTGCGTCCGAGAGGCCCTGCAGAAAAACGTCCTTCAGCGCGCTATCGTTCCATGTCGTATCCCCCGCATAGCGTCTGAAGTTGGAGCAATAATCCTCCACACACGACGACCCCTGCCGCAGCGCCAACAACCGTGAAACCGCCAACCCCGCTCGGTCCGGTTCGTCGAAGATACCCGCGAGTTCCTGAAAAAAGGAGTCCACGGACTGCAGGCAGGAGGAACCCTCGGGGATGGAGAAAGCCCATGTCTGGGCCGAGCCCCGCAGCAGGGACATTATCAGCCCGACCCTCTGAGCCTCCGACCCGGAAGAACGGGGACGCATGCGAAAAAACAGGCGACACACCTGTCGGAAGACAAAAAACTTGTTCCTCTCCCCAGAAAACACCTCGGGAAGAGGGCACTTGGGTTCGGGGCTGGTGGAGGCGTCCGACCCCTGCGACACCCCCCGCTGCTCCTGGGCCACCATGCGGGCGGATAAATCCTGGATCACAGGCACCAGGGCCTGCAGCTGGTTCGTGAGGGAACTGATCGCCTCCATGACAAACGGTTTTAAAGGGCCAGTTGTTATGTTACGGCACTCTGCCCCCCGAGCGCCAGTTGGGGTGCCCTGATCTCCTGCACCCCACTGTCCCTGCCTACTTGCCTCGGCCCTGGCTAACCCCAGGCGGACAACTGGGCGGCAGTCCCTGCACTGGCTAGGGACCTGGCGACTGCCTAGATGGAACTACTAACAGGGGACAGAGTGCCGACAGAAGAGGCAGGTGTAACAGACCAACAAAACTACTAGGTGAATCAAGGCTGGAGGTGTAGCTCTCAGGCAAACGAAAAGATACTGACAAGCAACTAGGACAGACTAGAATAGACCTGACTAGAGGCTAGCAGAACCAATAACTGGCAGTGAGTTCAGGTCACTGCCAGCCTTTTAACTAAAAGCCTCCGCCCCGGGGCGGAGAGTGGGAGGAGCCGACTCTCCCACTGTTGCATAAGGGAGGTGGATGAGAGCGGGCGGCACCCTACGGGCGGACACGCCCACGCCGCAGCACGCTGGCTGCTCCACGCTGCTGCACGCTGGCTGCTCCACGCCGCCGAGAGATCCCTGACAGCACCGCTCCGGGACGCCGAAGCCGACCTCGGAGTGGCGCGCGCCGGCCGCGGGACCCAGCGCCGCCCTGCATGGTAACATCATTCTCCTCTGCCACAGCTGTAACAGCTGTGGCAGAGAAGAATGATGTTTGCCCATTGAATTTAATGGAGCCGGCAATACAGCCGGCTCCATTGAAAGCAATGCGCTGCCGGAGAGCGCGGGATGCATTTTCGGGAAGGGCTTAAAAATATAAGCCCTTTCCTGAAAATCATCCTAAAATGTGTAAAAATAAAAAAAATAGATATACTCACCTTGTCCCTGCAGCCGGAGTTCAGCCGTGGCCGCCGGCAGTTCTCCTGAACTGCTCTGTGTAGTATTCAGCAGCCGGGGATTTAAAATCCCCGCCTGCTGAATGGGCTGCCTCTAATTGGTCACAGCCCTCACCAATCAGAGGCAGCTCTCACTCACCCATTCATGAATTCATGAATGGGTGAGTGAGTGCTGCCTCTGATTGGCTCAGCGCAAGGACCAATCAGGGGCAGCTCTCAGCTATTGAATGACATTGAATAATTCAATGTTGGAATAGTAATGAGTATCATAATGTCAATATTGCATATATATTTCTGTCAAAATGCTTTTATTTTTTTTAATTCAACTTCTAAGGGGAAGGGAATCGGGGGAAGGTAGAAGGGGGTACAGAGGAATGGGGGTAGGCATTGAGATTCTAGGTTAGACTCTTACTCAAGGAAAGGGGATTTGGCTAGACACACTATTAGGTTGCTAGCGATTTCCAGTTTAAGAGGCCTAGAGATTAGTCCTAACAATAAAGGTGGATGTTGAATTATTTCTATTGACCACAGCCTATGGGTCGAGAACAAATCTGCCAAGGTTTCCTAATGGTATTGAATATCCCATGTGTTCTTGAAGCCCAGTTTCATAGTTTTTCAAATCTACAGATTTCATTCACCTTGGCTATCCATTGGGTGGTGGTGGGTACAGTGGATTGAAGCCCAAAAAGGGGAATGAAAGATTTAGCTGCCATTATGTTTTCACCATTTTAAAACAATTTGGGGATTAATGCCATCTAAGTTCAGGAGCTTGAATGTCATTTTCTTTGCATTTGAAGTTTTTTTTTAACTAACTTTAAATAGTGCTGTTTTTAACAGTATCTTCTCCAATGTCTGGCATATAGAAAAGGCCAAAACAAGTGTTTTCACCATTTTAAAGGATTCGGGGATCAATGCCATCTTAGGTCACATTATTGCTTAAGGAAACCTGGATCATTATTGTTATTTAAATGAAGATTTTTTTCCTTGGCTTCTTATATGCTGCACTGCTGTGCGGTAGTAAAATCCGTCTAATGCTACGGGGTGTTTATGGCACAGAAAAAACAAGCTTAGGCATGTCTTCTAGTTAATTCTATTTAGTTAATCTACAGTGTGCTGTGCTTTTTGCCTGAAAGCTTCAGGGTGCTTGAAACTTCATATGAAATAAACTAAAATTTAATTCTACAAATTATGACAAAAGCTTCTATTTTGCTCTTTTTTAAGAAAAAACTTTAAGCAAAATTCAAGCTAGCGCTTCATCTCTCAGCATGTTTCTTCTCTAGTCCTGACACCTTCTGCAAATCATATGAAACAGTTGGCTTCTATTCACAGAAATGCAGAAGAGACCAAAAGAGGTACAGTATTGCTTTCCTTTTTTCTTTCTTTGAGCATGATTTTTTTTCTACCTTTTCATTTAGCTTGCCAAAATAATAACATTTGAATCTTCTTTTTATTAATCTTCGAATGGAATTTGTTAATATTTTGTTGCTACCTAGACGGAAAATGTAGTGAAACTACATCTTCCTGTGTAAATTCAGCCCGTAACCATGTCTGCTGCTACGAATGCTCTTTATGTATTTCAAAGTAACAAAATATCTCCATATCATATTAGCAACAATATTGGAATGAACTAGGAGACCGCTACAAATCTTTGTAGTCCTGGCTGTTCTGTTTATATCACTTCAAGGGGTTTTCTGATATACATGCATTGGGGGAAGAAATGGGTATTAAAAAAAAACCCCAAACCTCCTCTACTGTTGTGCCGCTCGCCCACCGCCAGCTCCATTCCTCCAGTGCTTTGTTTGGTTGATGTTCAGCAGTGACCACTGCAGCCAATAGGAGGGATGGCATGAGTGATGCCCCATAAACCTCCTGGGACTTCTACATTAGGAGTACACATAATAGGTTTACGGGACATCACCAGGCCAGAAGACCTGGTGACATTACCTGTCAGAGGCACAGGGGCCCAAAAATATATAAAAAATTAAGTCACACACACCCTTGAATCTTCCTGTTGATGACATAAAGCTACTGCCAACCCATTATCTCTTCCACTCCCTCAATGGGCTGGAGATTGTGCAAACCCCGAGACATGACTATTACTGTATAGTAGGCACAATCTCCAGACTCTCCTGTGTCTTTATCCTGGCCTTAGACCTGCATTTGTGGCTCTTTACAATCTCACTTAAATTTTGGAATAATCTAACTAAAACATCTGGTAGACGTCATCTGGCCATCTGGTTATCTCCCTCTGTGATGCCTCAGCAAGACATTAGGAGACATATTTTTCCCAAAGGTGCTGCCTAAAGACATTAATGTCTACAGCCAACATGGCAGACAGAATTAAGATTATTTTTTTCTAAAAACAAGTTACAGGTAACATGATGGAGAACGGAGGAACACTTTATATAATGAGTCAAGTTACTTGTCAGTGGTAATGATGCTGTATGTCTGCTGGAGAGTTAAAGTGGGTTGTCTCATTATAGACAATGCCTTTCAGTACGCAATGCTCGAAGCTAACAGCTGATCATCCCAAGTCATGCTTTCGACTTCTCCGGCAAACGCTTTATTTTGCCAGAGGATGCCTTGGCCAGCCAGGTATTTACCCTTCAGGTGAATGACTATTCTGTAATACAAAAGTGGTTCAAAGTTTCCCGTAATGGAAGCCACTTTTACACAGTAGCTCCTGTTTTGGCTTATAGAGGGTGTTCCCAAGGAAGGTATCCTCTCTCAGATGTTCATATGCCAAAATATGACATACAAAGTCATTCCTGTGCTTTTATACAGGAACAAGCATTGCTGACTGAATGTAGCCGTAGGGGCCGGGGATCATTCTGGACTGCTTGCCTCCATTCACAGTAAGCGGGCAGTTCATAAGTGAAGGATTGCCTGTTTACACGAAACGATATGTTGTTTAGGTCTCTGCATGCAGAAACCAAATGACGAATGAGAAGCGAATGAGTTCTTGTTCATCGTTTAGTCGCAGCTAGCATTCACACTGAGCTATAATCATTCAGATTCTCCCTGGCTCACGGAAATCCAAATAACCGATCCACATAGAAGCAGCTTTAGAATACTTTTTAGCTAAGGTATCTTTTGGGTGAAAATCCTCTTTAATGGATTCCCCCTGCTGCTATTATATTCAATTGTCTAAGGCCGACTTCATATGGGCATGAGCGTATTTATATGCGTATATACACTGCGTATTAGTGCAATGGGTGTTGTGTTTCTGAGCGTGTGCGTGCCCTACATATTTGCGCATGCGAAAAAAAACACAAGCATGCTGCCATTGATTTCAATGGGCAATCACGTTTAATTAGTTTAATATGAGCTATTCTCGTGCACAATACTCACAAAAGTAGAACATGCTGTTTGATTTTTTTTTGGGGGGGGGGGGTTGAGCAAACAAAAGGCGAGCGCAAAATACTCATGTGACGAACCCATTGAAACCAATAGGTTCCATTGATTGCGTGTAACGCGCAAATTTTGTAGTGAAAATTCGTTACTGTAAATAAGCTTTAAGACACTTTATTAGTTCAAATACAGGTTTATTAAAAAAAAAAAAAGCAAGTATGATATTGTCTCTAGCTCGCCAGTGAAACAATGCTGTTTTGTGCTGTAAACTGATTTCCTCTTCTGCTGTCAGCTTCGACCATTTCCAGGCAGAGAAAACGGCTTTAAAACAGAATTTTAAAAAAAGTGAAAAAAGTAAACATTGTTACTCCGGAAAATGATATTATGTCCTTTGTTGTCCCAAAGGCAATAGACAAGTGCAATACAAGTGAGATGAGAAAATGACAAAATGGTTGATAAAAGAAAGCTGTTTGTCATTGCCATCATCTGACAATGTGGAAATGTGCGCACAAATTGGTTAAAGACATGGAATGTTTTGCAGATGTCTCTCAATACTCTTCAATTCCATTTTGCTGAGTAGACATCTTCAGCATAGAAATATTGAGTCATACCTACTAAATGTGATTGCATGTTCAAAGAAAGATCCACCTGGTATATATACTGCATCAAGCCATATGTTACCATTCGGACAGTCCTCCAAGGGGTTTTAAAGACTTAAAGGGAGGTAGGGATATATATCCAACTGCCGCCAACGTAGTTTTACCTCCCTTTAAGTTACTAAAACCCCTTGGAGGACTGTCGGAACAGTAGCATATGGCTTGATTAAATATATATACTAGGTGGATCTTTTACTACTCTGGTCTTCCTGGTTCAGGCCAGCTTCTACTTGGAAGCCCACATGACCTCTTTACAGCAGGATGTCATCAGGACAGAAGACCTGGTGATGTCACGGGTCAAATGCCTTGGCACCACTGTAAGTGTAGGACTTAAATATAATTTAGGGCAGGGGACCTAAATCTGCAATAAGTCAGACAACCATTCAACCGTCTACTATCCAATAAACGTATCACACCTGCCTATTCAAATCCCAATTACATGACCAGTCCTCTGTTCCCTGCCATTAATGTATCAGCTTTATGTCAATTGTCATAAAACAGTTTTTCTTGCTCATAGCCAATCACAGCACAGTTGTCATTTGAGGAGCAGAATATGAAATAAAAGCTGCTCTATGATTGCTTGCTTTGGGCAAAAAAGACAGTTCCTTATGGCAGTTGACATAAATCTTCCCCATTAACTGCAGGACACAGAGCATTGTCAGAATAATTGACATGTGACCTGGAGACAAGAAGAAAAGTGCAACAAGAAAAACTGGAGAGCTTCCTTAAAGGGGTTGTCCCGCACCGAAACGTTTTTTTTTTTTTTCAATAGCCCCCCCGTTCGGCGCGAGACAAACCCGATGCATGTGTTGGAAAAAAAAAACCGGATAGTACTTACCCGAATCCCCGCGCTTCGGTGACTTCTTACTTACCTTGCGAAGATGGCCGCCGGGATCTTCACCCTCGGTGGACCGCAGGTCTTCTGTGCGGTCCATTGCCGATTCCAGCCTCCTGATTGGCTGGAATCGGCACACGTGACGGGGCGGAGCTATGAGGAGCAGCTCTCCAGCACAAGCGGCCCCATTCAGAAGGGAGAAGACCGGACTGCGCAAGCGCGTCTAATCGGGCGATTAGACGCTGAAAATTAGACGGCACCATGGAGACAGGGACGCCAGCAACGGAGCAGGTAAGTGAATAACTTCTGTATGGCTCATAATTAATGCACGATGTATATTACAAAGTGCATTAATATGGCCATACAGAAGTGTATACCCCCACAATGTTTCGCGGGACAACCCCTTTAAGTCCCAGGCATGGAACCCACACTAAAATGGAGAATGCTACAATTTTCTTTCCGCTTGCGGAAGCTGCAATTCAAATCCACATCTGTGCACGGAGCTGCGGAAGCCCATGTTTTGTATGGGCGTGTTTTACAGTGAATCATCCGCGCAGGTGCCGATCACGCATTCCGCAATTCCGCAGGTGGCCAAAGACTAGCTGATTCTCGTCTGTATGAATGGGTGATGTCATCACTGGCTCTTTAGTTCTCATGCAGCCTGTTTAGATAGGCAGACTTATCGTTGACTCGTTTAACGAGAATCTTTCAGTATTTTTTAGTCTTTCACATTAGCGGATGTGAAAGACTGAACAAGTGCTCTTTAAACGCAACGGGAAGTGAATGAGCCAACGATGGTTTTTATGCGTACATAAAATGAACGACCAGTGAGAAGCTGAGATGTGTGCATCACAGTCCAACATAGAGACTAAGACCCCATTTACACTGATAGATGATTGCTCAAAAATGGCTCAAACGACAGTTTGAGTGACAGTTTTGAGCGATCATCTTTGCATAGTCTATAGTAGTAAAGGTAGCTACTAAAGAGCTATGCAGGCGGAGCCGGACACTGCCGCTATCACTCGGCAAACAATACAGCTGTTTTGCATAAGCAAACAGCTGCATTGTTCTCTGCTCTTACAGCTGTGAACTACCAGTGGGACACGAGCTGAAAGAATCTTAATAGCGCTGCCGACTGTGATGATGACCTGCACCGCTGATGAGAGTTCATCGCTCAATTCTAGAAAACTAGAACAGAGCGAGGAACGAATCGTGCATGAAAACTGTGCGATGTCTGTGCATTTAGACCCAACGGTTATCGCTCCAAAGATGGCTTTGAGCGAATTGTTCATGGACAACTATGCTCCGTACCGGACAGCATAGTTGCGCATGCAGCAGTCTGAAACCGCCCTAACACTCGGAATTGTGTTATGAAAGGGAGGACTTAATGACTGCTTGATTTCTGAGGCCAGCGGCATTATTATATTGTGTGCAAAATGTGAACACCCCAACGCATCCACTGTAGAAGGGCGGCTTCAGACGGGTTCAATGGGTTCATTCTCATTTCTGTATTTTGCACACAAATGCAAAAATATCGGACCTGCTCTATTTTTGGCAGTATGTGCGCACCAAGGGCCCCATAGAAGTCTATAGAAGGTGCACTAATGCACACTCACTCCATTGGCTTATGTGCAGATGTGAAGATACAAATCGTATTAGTATGTAAAAACAGAAATGATCACAACTTCTTATATATTGTGTGAAAGGAAAGCACTAGAAATGAGTGTGTTTTTATATAAAACCCCTATAAGCCCCTCATCTATAGGAGAGTAATTGTAAAGAATGTAACCACCAAGGTCCATAGACTTCCACTCCACATGTTTTTTTCATGATACTCTTAATACATTATATACTTCATAGTTTGTGCAATGTTATATACAAACTACGTCATAAAACATTAAAACCTGCCCAGAATTTTGCTGAACTACTGTGTATGCAGTACAAACGGCAAAGTTAACTTCATCTACTGCCAAAGTGATCAGAATAACAGTAATGGAGATTTAAGATGCATGAATCCTACGAGACAAGAGGAAATAACACAAAAATGTGCCAAAGTTATTAAAATGCGCTATTTTTTTGACACTTCATTGAGAAAATGACACATCTTCCTTCTGCGTTTCATTGATGCATTTTGCAACTTCCCTTAGCGAAGCCCTTTTACCAGACACTTCTCCAAACTATCGGGAGAGGTGTAAAAAGTGTCAAAAACACTGAATTGTTTTGCATCAGAATTGTGGTGGGTTTTACTTGTTACATGGAGTTAGACCTGCACAGAGCGCGGTCTAATGAATCTGCCAGGCGTTCGTCGCAGTGTGTCCGTACGGCTGGGTTGACACTGGGCGGAATTGTCGCATTATCCTGGGATAAAGCAGCAGAGAGGACGAGATTTGCGAAACTCTGGTCCCCCGCTGCGGCCAAGCCGCTCTGATACGGATGTGCTGCGCGGAATTCAAAGCCGTGGCATGTCAATTATATCACCATTTCTGCTGCGGCCACTTCTCCTTTCTATGGCGAAGAGCTGGTCGTGGTGGAATTAGCCGCTTGAAAACCTGCGCCAAAACCCGTGAAAATTTTGCAGAATTTCCGTGCGGTCCCGCTGCAGACATTACGTCGTATTTCCGCCCTGTGTGACCGCAGCCTAAGGCCTCATGTCCACGCGGAAAATCAGGCCCGCTACGGATTCTCCATGGAGAATCCGCAGCGGGTCCCTCCTGCCCCGCGGACATGAGCGCTGAAATCAGAATATACTCACTTGCTGCGGGCTGTGCGTCTTCCCTTCTTCCCAACCGGATTTTCTTTTTGGTCCGGCGGATGTGCTCGGCACGCCGGCTGCATGCCCCGCGCATGCGCCGGGCCGAAGCAAGAAGATCCGGCCGGGAAGAAGGGAAGACGCACAGCCCGCAGCAAGTGAGTATATTCTGATTTTAGGTCTCCCGTGGATCCGGACGGCTTTCATAGGCTTCAATAGAAGCCTGCGCGGGAGACCCGCACCAAATGGAGCATGGTCCGGATTTTTTCCTGCACGTGGATCCGCGTCTGCAGGGAAAAATGACATCCGCAGGTATTTAACTACCTGCGGGTGTCTAATGCATCCCTATCCGCGTGCAGAAAAAACGCTGTGGATTTTAAATCCCAATTTGTAAGTGGACATGAGGCCTACATGGGCGCGTTCGCATGCAGGGTCAGTTCACACTCTTTCCGTGGAATTGAATGGCTATTAAATCTTACCAAGGGCCAGCTGTCGTCTTCTGCGTTTTGCGCAGTGTCACACCCTTCCCCTTGCGTATTTGCGCACCTCAAATTAAGCTTCAATGGGACTCAGAAAACACAAAAGATAAAGCAGATCCTATATATATATATTTTTTTTGCACACACACTAGATGAGCGCCAAATGCGCAAATACGGTTTTCTGAAGCCGCCCTTATACAGTAGATGCGTTGGGGTGTTCACATTTTGCAAACTACGACAAATGTAACGATGTAATAATCCCGCTAGCCTGGGAGATCAAGCAGTCGATGGCCTCATTAAGTCCTCCCTTTCATACGAACACAATTACGAGTGTTAGGTGGAAGTCGCTCCGCGTTGCACTGTGAACTTTAATGCATACATCTCCGCTTGCTATATGTAAATGACAAGGAAATCAAACAACCATAATCAAAGGGAGCAGCAAGGAAAATGTGATGTACTTAGGCAGGATGGGAGCGTTATGAGCCAGATCTCCGAATAAACGGATAACCCTTCCTTCTTGCGCCGCACTTATTATTGGGCTCGCTACGTTGAAGTACTCGGCTCATTTTCTTATCTCCCTTTACATCAGAACTCGACTTGCAGATTGTCGTCCCTATTTGATCTTGTGGAAGGATTTGATGTGGGAATGATAATTGCCTGGGTTTGCTGGGAAAGGCTTCTTACGGTATATTCACCCGGTCACATCAGAGGAGGAAGAGAATATGGGGAGAGAGGAGTAGAAGCTCGAACTCATCTGTCTCAGTTTATGAGAAGGGAATCGAAGTACCTCTGTCACAAATTAAGTACCGTGATCCTCTGTACGAAGAGGACTGTATGTAGTGTCCGTACCGCCATCAACATGACATGGCAGAGAAAATACAGGCTCTGTAAAAACCACTGACAAGGGTAGACAGAGTGACTACTTGGATACTGTGTCCAGTTCTGGCACCCCAATGTAGACCAACTGGAGCAAGTTCAGAGAAGAGTTACCAAGATGGTGAGCGGTCTGCAAATCATGTCCTATGAGGAACGGTTAAAGGATCTGGGAAGGTTGCAAAAAAGAAGTCTGAGAGGAGACTTAATAGCTGTCTACAAATATCTGGAGGGCTGTCACAGCACAGAGGGATCAGCCCTATTCTCATCTGTACAAGGAAAGACTAGAAGCAATGGGATGAAACTGAAAGAGAGGAACACAGATTAGATATTAGACAGTGAGGGTGATCAATGAGTGGAACAGATTACCACGGGAGGTGGTGAGTTCTCCTTCAATGGAAGTGTTCAAACAAAGGTTGGACAAATCTGGGATGATTTAGTGATTCTGCATTGTACAGGGGGTTGGACCCGATGACCCTGGAGGTCCCTTCCAACTCTACCATTCTATAATTCGAAGACACAGGAGGACTTTAAAGCTCCTACCTTGACGGCTTCAGACGAGCGGAAGCGCAAGAACGTTGTTGCGCACATTTCAGCACATTTTACTGTACTTTCTGCACTGCGGGGCCCGTTCACATCAGCGCTGTGATTTAAAAGGCTGTGCAGCCTCATTAGTCCTCGGTGTTATTGATTTTCTTTATTGCGCAGTTCATTGAGCAACCTTGCCAGAATTGGGTGCACCCCCATTGACTCCCATAGTGCCTCAGGTGCGCAAATGAGGACAAATATAGAACATGTCTGGGTTTTTTTGGCGTGCGTGAAAGGCGTGCGCAAAAGTGAAGGTGTAAAGGAACTGATTGAAAACAATGGGTTCTATTCTAGGGCTTCTGTAAGCTAACTTAGGCATAGACACAATAGCGTGACGTAATAGCGCTGTGAAAGACAATTACATGGCGTATCCGCAGATTTTACTGTGCTGTTCTGTACTGCCAGGCCCGTTTGCATCGGCACAGGACACACGCCATGATTGAACTGGCTGTGCACTGTAATTAGTCCCGGTGTTATTGGTTAATGCAGCAAAATCACGTTGTTAAGTGCGCAATTTTGTGAGCATAGGCACATCTGCATAGACTCCCATGCTGCCCTGGGTGTGCAAATGTACACAAAAATAGAGCGTCGCGTATATTTTTGTACGAAAAGGAAGCACTAACATGCAGAATGCGAGGGAACCTATTGAAATTAATGGGCTCTATTCTCTGTGTGTTGTGCAAGCAAGTTTGTACATGCGCCAAAGAGCAAAACCGCTCATCTGCAGAAGCCCTCAGGGCGGTTTCACAGGAGCCTATGCTCAAAAATGTTCGCTGCAGCATACTTGTTCATGAACGCAATTTAAAGAGGTAGATTTGCGAGCGAGAATGCGCATAGTACTTTGCGCACGCAGGGCCAGTTTACACGCGCGTGACACACTTTTCCGTGGAATAAAAGGCTAATTAGCCTAATAAGGTCCAAATACGTTTTTTTTCCCCTGCATTTTGTGCGGTGTTTTACACTTCGCATTACGTATTCGTGCAGCTCTTATAGACCTTTATGGGACCTTTACTGATCAAGTCCTAATTTTTACCGCACGCGTGAAACACACATGAGAGTGAGGCCATTGAAATCAATGGGTTCTATTCTGTGTTTAGCGCACAAATATTTTACACACGCAAATACGCCCGTGTGAAGAAGCACTAAAGCACCTCTGTTGCCCTCCCATATTAGTCATTTTTAGATTACTCCAAAAAGATATGAAATGTAGCCCTTCTGCCTCCTTCACACAACTACATGCGCCGTATAATCACATGAAGGAATCCGCGATCGAGTCCTGAACTTTAGCCATGCATTTTCAGCCATTCACACAGGCGGCTGCTGCGTATCAACAAAAAAAATACGCAGAAGCGCTGAAAACCATCGGTCGCTGTAAAATGCTCAGAATGACCAATGATGCTTAAATCGGTACAGCTGCCTTCTTTTCCCAGTGTTGTACGCCGGGTAACTCCCTCCCTTCTCTTTTTTTCAGCTTCTTTCGAAGTTTATGGGAGCTTCCTGCGCATTTCAGCAAAAGGTTTTGCCCTATCTCTTCACACGGGGTATAAAACCGGTTGTGTGTGTTTTTTTTTCTGACACAATTTTTTTATGCACCCAAAAATCTTTAATCTGAATGAATATATTGGAATCCGATGCTTAAGATGGTCGCGATTTTTGCGCAATTTTTATTTTTGCCTACATAGCTAAATAGCTGCGTAAATACGGCTGCGTGATAAGGCCGAAGCGCCTTATTTATAAGGATGTGCAGCCCAATTAGTCCCTGGTGTGATCAATTTCCTGAGCAGTTCATTGCGCAATTTTGCAGACATCGGGTATACATTTTCGGTTTTGTTTTGCACGCGAAAGTGAGACTGAACCCATGGAAAACAACTTCGGGCTTCTTGATTACAATGGGCTCATTCTCATAAGCGTATTTTGTGAGGACATTTCGTGCTCGCGGAAATAAGTAGGGCCTGCTCTATTTTCCTGCATTTTTTGCAGCACAGGCTCCCAAAGAAGTCTATGGGAGGTGTACAAATATGCAACGGGATGCCTGAAACACTGCGCAAAATCACAAAAAACCTACAAACCTGACCTCATTAGGCTAATCTCGGAATGGCTGTGTCATGCATGCGTGTGAATTGGCTCAAAGTACGTGCGGACACGTGCGCAAATGTATCTCATCCACACTCGTCCATGCACATATAAGTATGTGCGTTCGGTCGTGGGAAGAAGCTCTTATTTTCACGTAATTGCGCTTTAAATTTTTCTGTAAAACATCCTGATCATCAAGAATATTTAGCGTTTCCTGCACATTGTTGGGTTTTCGGTTTCAGCTTGGAGTACATCTGTGATATTATTTTTATAGAATGCAAAATCAGCGCACTCTCCATTATTGATTTTTTTTCCTGTTTAGATGCACAGTGGAGATCAAATAGTTACCTTTTAGATGAAAAGCGAGTTTTTATGTTGAAATTCAGCATTTCGGCAATCAATATGCATTTGTATATGAAACATGTATATGCACAGAAGGCCTTATGTAGGAACAGGACTTTGTTCTTGCACAGCAGCCAAACCAGTTGATCCGCCAGAGAGCCTGGCGGGGTTTGTTTGGAGGTGATGTATATTTTAATGATGCTCTTATCTGGGATCTCTCATTGAATAAATGCAAGTCCTGTGATCCCAGAGGTCAGTAATGGAGAACGGACAATACCGCAGAGAACTTACACTCTCTGTAATTAGGAAGAAGTGAATAACATCATTTTTCTGGTCATCTGGAGACATATTTGGGAAATGTCACGTTCTCATGAGACTGATGTGTATTCAAGGTGCTTCCCGTTAAATACAGGGACTATAGAACTCGTATAGATCAATACTTCCTATCGCCTATAACTGCTCATTCATCATGTGCTCGGCCCCGTCTGCAATAAAACAGATATATAGTGTAGATAAAAGATCTTGCAGTGCTCCTGAAAAGTAATTGCCCCCTTTTCCAGGTGCCCCTTACTATTATGTATTCTTAGGCCGCCTGCACACGAGCGTTCCGGATTCCACTTGCGGATTTTCACGCGCGTATGGTACCTAAATGTGCTTGCGGATAGGTGCGGATGCGTGAAAAATCACGCGCGGATATACGCGGATGTGTTGCGGAAAAAAATGCGCAGAAAAATCCGGAAGACACCCTTATTGTAAACCCAACCCCTAGAGAACTGCCCATTCCCTGGAAAACAGCTTAAAAACCAACACCCAGATTCTGTTTTGTGCGAGCACCGTTAAATTATTCTGGCAACATGCTTTCACCCGGTGAGCAGATGTCTTTGTGGGCATGGTTGATCCATGTCACTTTTTTCGGACGTACTGCGGTAACGGAGGAGGAAGAGACCCCAGGAAAAAAAGGAGGTACTGGGTGCACCCTGGCTGGTGTCTGCTGGCTGCTCTCTGGTAGATAAGGGGACTGAAAGGACAGATCTGCAGTTGAAATGTGCCTGTGAAGCTCTGCTTGGTGCTGGGACGCCTCCTACCATGCCTACTTCCTGTAGTCATAGCAACCAGTGACTCCATCCGCAGCTGCACTCCGGATGTACTGCGTGAAAAAACGCACCCATTCACTTGTATTGGAGGCTTCACGCGCATGATCCGACCAAAATTAGAACAGGTCGCAGATTTTTTCACTCGCGTGAAAAAACGCGATACACATCCGTCCGTCTGGGGACAACTGCGGATCCTCATAGGAGTATATTGGCTGCGGTCTGGGGCGGATTATGTGCCTAAAATCACGCGCTTGAAATTCTGCTCGTGTGCAGGCACCCTAAGTGTCAAGAAAGAAAAAATCAAAAGTCTAGAAGGAGTTGTCAGAGTGGAATGAAACTTTCTCTGTGTGATATAAGTGAGGGATTACAATATCAGGGAAATGTTTTTGCTGAAAACAGAACACTTGAATGGGGGCTTTAGTACCCTGTTGTACCACCTCTAGCTTGGATACAAGATGTGATACAGGCAGGCATAGCAGCTCTAGTACCCTGGTATACCATGTCTAGCTTGGATACAAGATGTGATATGAGCGGGCATGGAGGCTCTGGTATCCTGTTGTACTGCCTCTAGCTTGGATACAAGATGTGATACAGGTAGGCATGGAGGCTCTACTATCCTGTTGTGCCACCTTTAACTTGGATACAAGATGTGATACAGGCGGGCATGGAGGCTCAAGAACCTTGTTGTACCACCTCTAGCTTGGATACAAGCTGCAATACAGGTGGGCATGGAGGCTCTAGTACCCTGTTGTACTACCTCTAGCTTCAATAGAAAATGTGATATGAGCGGGCATGGAGGCATACAAGTTCCATATAGTGTCCTGAGGCATATAAGTCCACATTTGCTGTAATGGAGCCTCTAGATCATGCAAACCCGTAGTCTGTCGAAGATGGTCCCATACATGTTCTATTGGTGATAAATTTGGCCACCAAGAAGGCCACAGAAGTGTGGCAAGGTCGTGGAGACATTGCTGTGACACTCTTGCTGTGTGCAGGCGGGCATTGTACTGCTTGAAAATGCCTCTTGGAAGCCACCATGAGAGGAACACATGTGGCTGCAGGGTGATCTGAACATATCCTCGCTGACCTGTTTTACCCTCCCTCATACCACTTCTATAGGTGTCTGACTTTCGTATGCAGTTCCCCCAGACCATCACACCAGCAATGGGGACAATGTGCCACTCAACAGCAAAGGCAGGATTGAGGAGCTTACCCCTAGGTTTCCAGACATCAACACAGCTGTCATCAGCGCCAAATCTAAAAAAGGATTTGTCACTGAAAACAACCCGATTCCACTCTATAGCAGTCCAGTTTTGTTCATGAAACTTCTGCAAAAGGAGTCGACAGTGGGTGGGTATCAAAGGCTGTACAAATAATGGGGGCCGTGACAACAATGTGCCTAAAAATAATTCTGACAGAAAAAGGAACCTATAACAATAGTGCTACCTGTCTCTGGATGAAGGATAACTAAATATTTGTAGCTGCTAGCACTTGTGGGATGATCCGATGGCCTTCTCTACTGCTGGCCTGTCAAGCACATCGTGCGCCCGGTCAGCTTGTGTGCATGCCCTGATGCATGAACTGGTCCCAACATCTCCTAACATTCAGATCAGAATGGCCCACGTGGTGGGCACTTTATCAATAAGACCATCCAGCTTCTTGCATTCCAATAATGCGCCCCCTTTAAAGCTCTTAACTGGGCGAAATCTAAACTATTGCATCATAGAGGTGTCTTGTGGTCAACAAGCTCTGCACAAGTGGAACAAGAGGTTACTACACACAAGGAGCCCCTAAGAGCCTTTTTATAGGCTAAGGCCTCATGTCCACGGGGACAGATCCGCAGCGGATCTCCCGCACGCATGATCCGCACCCTTTAGGGATGCATTGGACACTCGCAGGTAATTTAATGCCTGCGGATGTCATTTTCCCCCGAGGCGCTGATTGTATGTGTGGGGAAAACACCGCAGCAAGCTCCATTTTAGTGCGGGTCTTCTGCAGGCTTCTATTGAAGCCTACGGAAGCCGTCCAGATATGCTGCACACCCACAGCTGAATTCTTGCCCTCCGGCAGGGGAGAGCGGGAGTTCAAAAAAAAGAAAATGCCGGGCAAATGTGCGCGGCACGCTGCCGGTGTGCCGAGCACATCCACCAGGCCGAAGAAAAAAGATCCGGCTGCGACGGAGGGCAGATCCGCAGCGTCCGGACAGGTGAGTAATTATTTTTAGGCCTCATGTCGACGGGAAAGGAGGGACTCGCTGCAGGATTCTGCATGAAGAATCCGCGGCGGGCCTGATTTTCCCCGTGGACATGAGTCCTTAGAGTGGAAACACTTTTAGGGCCTAAGGTAGCAAGACCGTTTATCTAATTACACCACAACTCTATTTTTTATATCTGCAATGCCGAGTTTTGCGGTAAAACGAGAACTTCTCCTAGGTGCTAGTCTTTTTGTGTAAAAAAAAAAAGTGTATTTTCATCTTTAATAGTTTTTGATCTTTAAAGGGTGCCACCAGCAGTTTAGATAGTGGGTGATGCAGAGACGTACAATGCCTATGCAAGAGAAGCTTTGGGTGTTAATACAGTTGCATCAGCAACAGTTTGACTAGCTCTCTGCTGCCAGCAACACTGGAGGAAAACTTTGGAAAAATATAATGTTAGAGAAAGGAAAACTTACTAATACTTAACAGGTTTTTTTTTTTTTTTTTTTAATAAAGTAGGGAACATAGTTATCCAGAGACCACAAAAAGCACCATTTGTTACTGAAAGAGGTTATCATGGGTTATTTACAGTAGACAATATCTTGTCATATGCCCTAATCTTGACTCTCCACTGTTGGTTGAAGCTCAAAGCTGCATCCATCATAGTTCCTTCCCTGGGTACTGAAGTCAATCAATATTCTGGCCATCAATATTACATAGAAGTTGAAAAACAATCATCCCTCAAACCTTTCATACTAATAAACCCCAGTTCATCCATAGAAAAGCCAAAAATAAACTTGAACAGCCTAGATCAATTGGCCATATAGTGGTGAAATGTCTTCTTGATTCCCTATTGGCAGCCAGATCGATCGCTGGATTGACTTTCTACACTTCTGATAACAGTAACTCTGCAGAATGTGTTCTGATAGCTAAACTATAGTCTTAAAAAAACATACCTGCACTACCATCTGCCTTTTCAGAATAAGTTCCCGCGTGTACATGAGATAAAACACTATTATATCACTTGCATCCTGTATTTATCACTAGTTTATCCCATCTGCATGCTCTAACTCTAATTTCAAGTTTCCGTGAGCAGTTGGGTGGAGACTAGCTGCTATGATGTCCCCTATACGCTGCACACATCGAGAAGAGAAGATATTGGTCCTCTATCACTCTCATATACAGAGATACAGCAGTACTGAGCAGTGTAGATGTAATTTCAGAAGCTGTAAGACAGTAAAACACTTATTAGCTGCAGACACTAGTGAGTCTCTCCTTAACATTACAATTAACACATGAGTGCGCATTTACCGTGTGTGAGTTGCTCCTGAGAGGCATAAATGAGGAATTGTTCCACAATAGTTTTCTCAGAAAAATCCAGTGTTCCTTAATTTCTGTTTGCATATTTATGTACGTTGTCAGCGAAGGATGACAAATTAATATTTCTTAAGGTTTTCATAAACCATTCATGACTTTGATAGATTATGAAAAATTACGCACAAATAGAATTTCTCAAATTTGACAAATTATGGATGCATACAACTTTTTGTTTCCTATATCCGTCAATCATTTCTCAAAGGCCCCAGGTAATTTACTGTATGTAGACAAGGAGCTTTTCGAGTAAAAAGACCCATCATTTAGCCATATGTTCCACACTTATATTCTGTAGTACTGATTACGAACTGCAGACTCTGGCACAGGAAGAGATGGCATCTGGCTACTTGCATAGTAACTGTTAGAGTATCTGACTCGCATGTCGTCATGACCATAGTAGGGAGGAACAGCTCCAAAGGGATGTGTGGTCCTGCTGTGCACGTTGCTTTTCGAAATAATGGACGTGCCACTAGTTTTCATTTAAAGAATGGCGACCTATAAATACATAGAAACATACTAGTAGGCTAGGCTGTAGAAAGACAAATGTCCATCCAGTTCAGCCCATCCCCCCCCCCTTCCTTGTTGATCCAAAGGAAGGCAAAAATGTCTATTTTTACAGTATTGCTACGGGTTCCGTTCTCCTGCTCCATTTGGGAAGCAGGAAAGAGGAATTCCCTGGCCAAATGGGTTTGTCTTATGATGGAACCAAACAGAGCTGGACAGACCCCATTGACTATAATGGGGTCAATTCGGCTTCCACTTAGCTGCCCGGGATTTTGACGGAAGGAAACAAGCTACATGCAGCACTTTTTCTTTTAGTTTTTTGTGCCAGAAAATCCAACTGGAGTTTCCAGCGCAGATATGAAACGATCCTAACAATAGCTGTGGTAAATGGATGTTACTATATTCCTGCCGGAGAGACTAGATATTGGAGGGCTTTATACTGGAAGCAGAGTCCATCCTTCATAAGGAATGGATGTAAAGTAATACATAAAAAGGTACTAGAGACCCTCATCCATGATGTGTATGCCCTATAACCATATGGAAAGTTGTTGTGATTGGATAGTCTCTTTCAGGTTTACCACTAGCGTTTAAGCCCCATTTGCCCTCAATTCTTGTTGTTTGAGCGAACGAGTCAACGACTTTTTTGCTTTCGAATGCTGAGCGTTTACACGTAAAGATAATCATTTGAAATCCTCGCATTTTCATCATTAGCTATTTAAACCTTGTATATGTTTGCTTAGGTAGGCATGTGTTTATGCAAAGAGTCTGTAGCCAGGAGGTTTTTAATTAGTGCAAAGAAAAAGCCATGATGGTCTTCCACATGAGTCATTGTGATTAGCTGGGCAAACCCTCCCCTCAAGTCATTTGAAAGACTGAACTATTGAGGAATTCAGTTTAAACCTAACGACAAGCGAATGAACCAACTGTTACTTTTATGCAGGCTGAAACTCGGCAATAAACGACAAGTGAACTAAAAGTACATGATGGTTTTTACATAAACACTCACGATTATCACTTACTGTTGCTTGTTTGAACTAATTTTGAGTGATTGTTGCGTGTAAATGTGTTTCTTAACCACATATTGCACTTGCTTATGTGAATGTAGCCAAACTATGATAGGAGTGTCTGTGTCCCCTCTGAAGAACATGTTTGTATATTCCCCTCACTTAGGGATTATGCTGACTGAGAAACTGACTAATTTGAGAATACATGAGCCCAAGTAAATGAGCTGGTAAGAGTTGTGATTACATGATCGCTTGAGTAGGAGGAGGCCAGGGGTTTTAGATAGAAAGGAATAACTCTCCAAGATAATACTGGCTGAATTATGTATGCTGTGTGGTTAGGTACATAATGAAAAAAACTAATTACCAGAGTAGCCCTTTTTGAAAAGGCTTCAGATTGAGCTGAAATGTTTTAAAGTGAAGTCTATGTACCGTTGTCTTATATGCAATTCCTGCATTGTGTACAAAGGAGTGATCTGCCCTGATGGTGATAGATATGTGTATGTAGATAGATTTATATTATGGTAACGTCCCCTGGTGCAAGCACCGAGTTATGACCGACTCCTGGGGTGATATAGTAGTATCACAAGCAGCGCACCACGGTCCTAATATGGGTAAGAACTTGTCATATGATGCAGCAGCCACCTGGGTTGGGACCAAGTTCCAAAATTCAGCGGACAATGAAAAAGGTGGCAGCATCAAAAAGGTGCAGATATTTCAAAGTGTTATCTTCCCATTGAAATATCTGCACCTTTTTGATGCTGCCACCTTTTTCATTGACTCATAGGGTGATATCATATCATGACTTTTTCTTGGCAGACTGTTTTTGCAGGATAGTTTGCCATTGCCTTTCCCAGTCATATTTTACCCCCCAGCAAGCTGGGTACTCATTTTACCAACCTCAGAAGGATGGAAGGCTTGAGCCAGGTACCTGAACTAAACAGGGATTGAACCTGCAACCTTCAGACAACCATATTTGTATGGGTTTTTGCACATGTAAAATATACGTGTGCAATTCGCAGAGAATAGAACCCATTGATGTCAATGTTTTTTTTTCACATGAACAATTTTTTTTTTTGGCATGTGTTTCATGCATGCACATAAAATAAAACCTGCTCTTCGTATTTGCATAGCAAAGTTCCAATAGAGGTCTATGGGAGGTATGCAAATGCACACGCAAATCCACAATATACTGCGCAATCCCATGAAAATTAGATCCCATCTAGACCTCACTAGGCTGTTAAATCAGGGCGGAGGGAGTGTTGCGCTCGCAAGTCAGTAACGAGTAATGCGAATGAACCCCTTGAGTTTGGAAATTACTTTTTGTAATACGCATTTCATTCACTGTACGTGCCTTATACAAGGCATTCTTCGGAATATGTGCACTATGATAAATAATTATTTCATATTGCACTCATCCTCCGCTGTTTGGCACAGCTGGCAAGAAGGAGACAAAGGGAATCCTAACATAAATGGTTTTCCGCTTGAGATATTGATTGTGAAGGGTATTTTATGGCTGAATAAGAGGCTGAATAAGAGATACGTCATACTGAACTGATTGCTTTTCAAACAGTACAGTAGGTACGAGCGCTGATTGCTTTTTTTTTTCCTGAAGCCCCAGTAGCTTTATATGTGTTAACAGGCCAACATGTGCAGTTATTGTACTGTCAGGGCATTTTACTGCAGATACCCTTCCATATAATACTGCAGCGTTGGTTCGCTTTTGTCTCTTCGCTATCTCTGTAAACATTTTCCTCTTTGATTATGCAGAAAATTAATTTTATGGGCAATAGTTTCATTAAACAGTTACAAAGCTGAGAGTACAGGGCTGCAGAACAGTAAAGCCGTGCACTCTGCAGTATGTATGTGATAGAACGAAGAGAATGCGCTATATTATGATATAACACATGCACAGTGAATATTCAGACCCTGATCCAGTGATTCCCAACTCAGGTGCCATGGCTCCCAGGCTGAGAATCACTCAGTCAACATTAAATGGGTTTTCCAGGCAGCACCAGCCAGGATGCACCAGGGCTATAGCCTTCAGGTTGATGTATGGTATACAGCGGGAAAAGCTCCCAATATATACATCGGAACAGGGGCATAGCTACAGGAGTAGGGACTCTGATGCAAACATTCGGCTTAGGTGGCAGTAGGAAGGTCCTATCTTCGCAACCCCCCCCCCCCCAACCCCACACATATACAGCTATTTTGCATGGCTACTGGCCATGGTTCACTATAAAATATGCATAAACACATATGTAATCAGATAGCATATCTATAAGACAACCTCAATAACATGACTACTTGCATAGATACAGCAGTTGAGCTCTAGTAACATCTGTAAAATACAGTCGCCATACAATAGTCTGGTACCAGTTCAACACAGGCATAGTGATTACAGTGCAGTTACCTTCAGTGACCACAAGTAACATCTTCTTGGATTGGTGTCGTCCACCTTGTCTTTTCTTCTCCATCTGACCATAAAGATTTCTTAAACATGTTCTCCCCATCCTTTCACTACGCCCAATGCAGGGTACAGTGTCTCCCAAATACCCTAAAAAGTAATACTGCTCAGGTAAGGTAGTAATTCCCCCATAGCGATGACCACAAGAAATAGTGCCAGCGTTGTGCTCCTATATAGTAACAACTCCCCTCTGTGCTACCCACAGAGTAATAATGCCCACTTTGCACCCCAGAAAGGTACTAATACCCCCAATGCTCACAATGTGATAGTGGTCTTAAGTTATTTATTTTTTAATTGCCGCTCTGTTGACACTCTGTAGTCAACCTACCTATGGGATGTTGCCGAGTGCTGTAGCCAATCACAGATGTCAGCTTTTGAACTCTGGGATTTGTTATTGGCTGCAGCAGCCTTTGGTGTCCTATACATAGTCTGCTGCAGGATGTCAATACAGTATCATAGTGGAGACCTGAGGATTTGGCGCTGGAGCTGCAGGGCAGTCAAAGAGGTGGGTTTATGATTATTTTTACACAAGGGGAGCACATTTTTTTTTCAAATTTCACTCTTTCTCCTTTATAGTCAAAGCCCCCTGTGTCCTTATGTAGTAATAAAGCTCCCCATGCCCCTATACATTAATACAGCCCCCTTGTTTACCTATATAGTTAGTCTCCCATGTGCCCAAATACACTAATAGAGCCCTCTTAGCACCAATAAACTAATAGATCCCCCTTCTAGCCGTGCGCTATGAATACTGGTGGTTAATTCCTGTTAACGGAACAGAGCTGCACACTTGCTGCCTGTTGTGCTGTCAATGCAGAGAACAGCTCCTTCCAATTCTCCTGATCATTAGGTGCTCCTAAGAATCTGACATTAGGAAAAGGAGGAGGGGCCATTTCCTGCTCTGACAGCATAACCGGCAGTGTGATGCAACGCTGCTCTGTGAACAGGAAGGAAATGTCAGTATTCATAGCGCTCAGCCAGGCGGGTACACAAGGTGGATATGTCTACTAATGTTAGTGGCAAGGGGAGCATCTGGGACCCCTAGCTTAGGGGGCGGGTCACAACTGTGACCCCTATTGCTATGCCACTGCTTCTGAAGGAAGGTTCAGACCTATCCCTAAACATAGAGTATGTCATGCATAGGTTTTCTCTGTAAAAAAAAAAAAGCATAGTAATATTACAGACACATGAGGGCTTTTTTTAAATTTAAATTTAAATTTAGAAAAATATACAAATTTTGGTGGGCGGTGTATCCTGGCCTATTATGGTGATATTTAAGTGATATGGTTATTTTGTACTACCAGTGTGGTACCACTTTGCTTTCGGTCACAATTTTCTAACCCTCATAACTTGATCTTTCCATCATCAAAGCTGCATGAGGGCCTGTGTTTTGTGGAGTGTGATGCCGTTTCTATTGGCAGCATTTTGGGCTAAATATGACTGGCTTGGCTAGCAAGAGGCCTGTGATGTAGGTCAGGAACACTATCTTAGGGAGATCACCTAAAAGGTGAGTGAAGAGACTTATAGGACCATTCATGCTTGTGGTATTTGCCCCTCAATAAACAGGTACCTGCCTGCAAATTATTTGTATCGCCCAGACTCACAACTTTGACCCGTCTGAGGATGCAAACACACTATATCATACTGTTGTTTTCCTGTTTGGGTTTTGAACAATGTCTGAGGTCACAAACAGAAAACTGCAATATTTATCACGCCAAAGTGTAATTTGTCTTTCTGCTCTGCTGCTATATATAAAGACAGCATCAGATATATATGCTGTGCAGACTACCTGTCCCGAAGTCCCAGA
This sequence comes from Eleutherodactylus coqui, assembly GCF_035609145.1. Taxonomy (NCBI): domain Eukaryota; kingdom Metazoa; phylum Chordata; class Amphibia; order Anura; family Eleutherodactylidae; genus Eleutherodactylus; species Eleutherodactylus coqui. The sequence continues at coordinate 227,822,933 of NC_089841.1, forward strand.
ATTCCACATGTAGATTTTGCCCATAGGACTAAGCCAATAACTGCAGCAGAAAGACATAAAATTTGACGTGGACTTTTGAGGCGGAATTCGCCGTGGAAAATTCTGCCACAATTCCGCCATGTGAGCATATACCAAGGTTACCATTGCTGAGTTTCTGAATTGGTACTTCAATAGCCAATTTTTTGTGTGGTCCTCCAATACTAGAAGCAGCCTTGATAAATATTTCAATAATTATCCTGAGAGATGGAGAGAAGTATTATTATTTTTGTTCCATTTTCACTTTTTTTTGCATCCTTTATAGCTACTAGTATTTAGAATTGTACTACTATGGTGAAATGGGAAGGTTGGGGAAAGAAAGGCATTTCGGTTTAACTTTGATTATACCAAAAACCAAAATCCTATAAATTACAGAATATTGAAGGTTTATGTAACTGGAGTTTATTACCGTACTCAGGCAACTCGTCTGGATGGCAAACATGAAGTATGCTTGTACAAGTGTCATTGGTAAATACATTCCTGCTGTCTGGAGAAATTACAGATGATCAGTCTTGAGGAAATAAAGAAGACCGTTCTTCAAAGCATTTGTAAACGAAGATCATTCATGGTCAAACCAGGCCAAATGCAGAAGAAATCTACAGGTTAATCACTTTTTCCTGATGATAGGCCAGGTTCTACCTACAATGTAGCACTAGAAAATTCCACTACATTGATAAAGAGAAACTCCACTGAATTAAAAAGCTTCCCATTCGTTGTAATAAGGACTTACATTACATTTTAGCGGCTTCCTCTTGCATTTGGACCAGAGTTCAGGAAGCGGGCAGAGCAGGATGTCTGTGAAGTACATCTTCAGAAATCACAGAGCTGATAATGCAGTCAGATTACTAATATATACTTAATGGAGGTCCAAAAATACAACTAGATCACAGAAGAGACTTACCATTAAAACATAACCTTTAATATTCATAAATTCAATAAAACATACATAGACTATAGATATAAAATGCTCTTGTAATACCAGTGATGCAAGCATCACGAAGAAACAAGGGAGACAGACTGATACTATTCTTAAATGTCCCTGTATGCTAATGGCCTGCTTATCCAAAGAATGACCTCTTTAAACTGGGTCTATTATTTTAGGTCTTTAGGTATAGACACGCCAACAAAATTCCAAGCCACATGTGTAATGGCTATTAACAATAATACAAATCAAGAGGAATCTCCAAATTATACGCCAAAAATGATCACCATTCGACTTGTTTCCCCGAACCACAAATTTCCTGGTTCATCAGGGAGATATCAATTGAGTCCAATGATATTGTGGTCATATTAAAACATAAGGCCCAGACCACAGGTGAATTATTACTACTTGTTTTGATCTATCAGGTATATTACAGTGAGGGATTTAGTTTACATCTTGTTGGTCTACTTATTGTCTATCTCTAAAGGCCTATAACAGTAGACTTGATTTATCTGAATGGTGCATTAGAGCCTGCTAATAGGTTCCTGGTCAGGCTCTCCCTTATCAGGGCAGGGGATCAACTTTTTATAGGCAGACCATCAGCAAACGGGGTCATATTAGGGATGGCTCTCTTCTTGGATGGTAATTATTTGCCTGAATACCTTGTTTGTTCTGAATGCTTGCATCATAAGAATTAATACAAGAGCATTTTTATATCTACAGTCTGTCAGTGTTTTATTAAATGAATATTAACACCTTAGTGCCAGAGCTTTTTTTCCATTTTTCCATTTTCGTTTTTTCCTCACCTCTCTAATAAGATTGTAAGTCCTTTATTTATCCATCGATGTAGCTGTATGAGGGCTTGTTCTTTGCGGGACAAGTTGTATATTTCAATGGTATGATTTAATGTACCATATAATGTACTGAAGAACTTTTTAAAAGTTCTAAGTGAGGAGAAATAGAAAATTCCGGCATATTTTGGTGCGTCTTGTTTCTACGGCGCACCAACTGCAACAAATATGACATAATTGTGTTCTATAGGTCAGTACGATTAATATGCTACCATTGTACTATTTGTGTTTTTTTTCAAAGATCTTTAATTACTTTTAAGTTATTTGCTGCCACCTACTTCTGCAAGCAATATCTTTTTTTATTTTTTCACTGATCTAGTTGTGCGAGGACACCTTTTTTGCAGGACGTTATGTCGTTTGCATTGGTACCATTTTGAAATACGTACGGCATTTTAATAACTTTTTATTGCATTTTTTTTATTGAAGACGGTAACAAGAAAAGGATTTTTGGCGGTCTTTATTTTTTTTACAACGTTGCGCTTGTGAGGTAAATGTGTTACTTTGATAGAAGGCCATAGCATTACATCATACTGCTATCGAGCAGGCAGTGTATCAAACCACCCTGCAGGGATGGCTTGATAGACATTCTGCCATGACAGACCTGGAGCCTTTCCGAAGGCCCCTGGCTGCCCTGACACTGGCATGGCTCCCTGCGATCTAATCGCAGGGGGCCGGCCAGGACCCCGAACATCGTTTGAGGGATTTAAATGCTGCTGTCAAAATTAACTGCGGCATTTAAAAGGTTAATAGCTCTGATGAGCCACGTGGCTCATTGCAGCTGTTGCTGCCGGGTGTCTGCTCTAAGAAACTGCCATAACTCAGGATATATTCTGATTCACATATGTGAGGGGTCTTTACCTGGGCTTGAAAGCAGGTGTGATATTCAAAGAGAGAGAACCAGCTACTGTAGGCACTGCTCCCTTCTCCCTGAGGAAGACCCCAATTTAGCACTGAAAAAAGGAAGTATATGCCACATTTTGCTTTTTGTTTGTAAATAAAAATTAATTTTCATTGGAGGTAGTCTGGCACTGCTTCTTCAGGTTTTGGGAAGCAGTGCCCACATTAGCTAATTTTCTCTCCCTGAGTAGCACAATCAGATTTGGCACGGGCCACTCTGGCCAGCAACACCTTGAACTCACAGGTTTTCACCCTTTAACCCATCTAATGTGGTCTTTAGTTGCTATGAATATTTATAGTGCGTCATCACATTAGCTGCTGTGCCATTCAATTGCCGTAGCAGCTGAGGCCTTCTGAAAACCTCCAGTGCTGCCATATCAGATTGACTACCAAGCTTGTGGTGTGGCATGGCTCCCTGCACTGCCTGTCAGATCATGGTATTATGGATTGGTACTATGGATTGGTATTAAAGGTACCTGTTAATGAATATCTGCCCCCTTCCTGATTAAAAGCTTCAAGGCCTGAGGCCTGTGCATGCATAGGAATTACAGTGATACGTGGTTCAGCTGAATGAAACTTATTTAGTCTAATCAAGCTGCATGGGGTTTTATAGATAGTGTGCATAGTTAAAACGTCATGAAGTACGAATCTGTAGCTCATTGGTTTTTGCATTGTATGGGTCTCTTCCTCCAAGAGCTGACATCCTTATCTTGGAATACCTGGACAAGGGATGTGCCATCTTGGGTAAACTATTAGGAACATGGTAGGGGGGAGCGAGTAGTTAGTCAGCACTTTCAGACAACTGTGTTAGTAGTGTAGAAAAGAAGCACATAATTGCAATAGACATTTTGCACAGTTTATTGCAATCCATTACAGTATAATGTAATACTATGGTATTATATTATACTGTGTGAGCGATCGAAGCATTACAATTTCTTGTCGCCCATGGGGACAATGTAGAAATTTAGTTTTAAAAAGTTTTATTAATCATTAATAAAAAGGTAATAAAAGTTTTTAGTTTTGCTTTAAAAAAAAAACAACTTTTCCCATATTTTTAATTTTAAAAAAACTCTAGATTTCTAAAAAAAATACTCAAAACCTTTTAAGTATTGCTGCGCCCATTAAAGTCTGATCTGTCAATTATTTACCTCGTACGGTGTGTCGGCAGAAAAATTGGTACAAATAGACACTAGAGGACGCTATCGCACAACTATGTAGACAGAAAAATAAAGTTATGGTGGCAGAAACTATATATTTTTCCAAAGAGATTGTATTTTTTAAAGTAGTACAGCAAAGAAAAACTGCATAAGTTTGGTATCCTAGTAGAGATGAGCGAGCACCAAAATGCTCGGGTGCTCGTTACTCGGGACGAAAATTTCGCGATGCTCGAGGGTTCGTTTCGCGTAATGAACCCCATTGAAGTAAATGGGCGACCCGAGCATTTTTGTATATCGCCGATGCTCGCTAAGGTTTCCATTTGTGAAAATCGGGGCAATTCAAGAAAGTGATGGGAACGACACAGCAACGGATAGGGCAGGCGAGGGGCTGCATGTTGGGCTGCATCTCAAGTTCCCAGGTCCCACTATTAAGCCACAATAGCGGCAAGAGTGCCCCCCCCCCCCTCCCAACAATTTTTACTTCTGAAAAGCCCTCATTAGCAATGCATACCTTAGCTAAGCACCACACTACCTCCAACAAAGCACAATCACTGCCTGCATGACACTCCGCTGCCACTTCTCCTGGGTTACATGCTGCCCAACCCCCCCCGCATGACCCAGTGTCCACAGCACGCACCAAAGTGTCCCTGCGCAGCCTTCAGCTGCCCTCATGCCACACCACCCTCATGTCTATTTATAAGTGCGTCTGCCATGAGGAGGAACCGCAGGCACACAGTGCAGAGGGTTGGCACGGCAAGGCAGCGACCCTCTTTAAAAGGGGCGGGGCGATAGCCCACAATGCTGTACAGAAGCAATGAGAAATCCAATCCTGTGCCACCTCCATCAGGAGCTGCACACGTGGGCATAGCAATGGGGAACCTATGTGCCACACACTATTCATTCTGTCAAGGTGTCTGCATGCCCCAGTCAGACCGCGTTTTTTTATAAATAGTCACAGCCAGGTACAACTCCGCAATGGGAATTCCGTGTGCACCCATAGCATGGGTGGCTTCCTGGAACCCACCGGCGGTAAATAAATATATCCCATTGCATTGCCCATCACAGCTGAGGTAATGTCGTGCTTACTGCAGGTGGGCTTCGGCCCACACTGCATGCCCCAGTCAGACTGGGGTTCTTTAGAAGTGGACACATGCAGTTACAACTCCCTGTGGACCCACGGCATGGGTGGCTCCCTGGAATCCACCGGCTGTACATAAATGTATCCCATTGCAGTGCCCAACACAGCTGATGTAACATCAGCTTTAATGCAGGTGGGCAAAAAATTAATTGGATTACACTGTAGGCGAGGGCCCCAAAAAATTGGTGTACCAACAGTACTAATGTACCTCAGAAAAATTGCCCATGCCCAACCATGAGGGCAGGTGAAACCCATTAATCGCTTTGGTTAATGTGGCTTAATTTGTAACTAGGCCTGGAGGCAGCCCAGTTAAAATAAAAATTGGTTGAGGTGAAAGTTTCAACGCTTTAATGAGCATTGAAACGTTTAAAAATTGTTTACAAAAATTATATGACTGAGCCTTGTGGGCCTAAGAAAAATTGCCCGTTTGGCGTGATTACGTCAGGTTTCAGGAGGAGGAGCAGGAGGAGGAGGATGAATGTAATACACAGATTGATGAAGCTAAAAGGTCCACGTTTTTGATGGTGATAGAGAACGATGCTTCCATCTGCGGGTGCAGCCTACGTATTCTTTAGGTATCGCTGCTGTCCGCTGGTGGAGAGGACAAGTCTGGTGAAATCCAGGCTTTGTTCATCTTGATGAGTGTAAGCCTGTCGGCACTGTCGGTTGACAGGCGGGTACGCTTATCTGTGATGATTCCCCTAGCCGCACTAAACACCCTCTCTGACAAGACGCTAGCCGCAGGACAAGCAAGCACCTCCAGGGCATACAGCGCGAGTTCAGGCCACGTGTCCAGCTTCGACACCCAGTAGTTGTAGGGGGCAGAGGCGTCACGGAGGACGGTCGTGCGATCGGCTACGTACTCCCTCACCATCCTTTTACAGTGCTCCCGCCGACTCAGCCTTGACTGGGGAGCGGTGACACAGTCTTGCTGGGGAGCCAGAAAGCTGTCAAAGGCCTTAGAGAGTGTTCCCCTGCCTGTGCTGTACATGCTGCCTGATCTCTGCGCCTCCCCTGCTACCTGGCCCTCGGAACTGCGCCTTCGGCCACTAGTGCTGTCGGATGGGAATTTTACCATCAGTTTGTCCGCCAGGGTCCTGTGGTATAGCATCACTCTCGAACCCCTTTCCTCTTCGGGTATGAGAGTGGAAAGGTTCTCCTTATACCGTGGGTCGAGCAATGTGTACACCCAGTAATCAGTAGTGGCCAGAATGCGTGTAATGCGAGGGTCCCGAGAAAGGCATCCGAACATGAAGTCAGCCATGTGTGCCAGGGTACCTGTACGCAACACATGGCTGTCCTCACTAGGAAGATCACTTTCAGGATCCTCCTCCTCCTCCTCCTCCTCAGGTCATACACGCTGAAAGGATGACAGGCAAGCAGCATGTCTCTTCCCCCTCCTCCTCATCCTCCTCATGCTCCTCCTCCTCCTCAACGTGCTGAGATATAGACATGAGGGTGCCCTGACTATCCAGCGACATACTGTCTTCCCCCGGCTCTGTTTCCAAGCGCAAAGCATCTGCCTTTATGCTTTGCAGGGAACTTCTCAAGATGCATAGCAGAGGAATGGTGACGCTAATGATTGCAGCATCGCCGCTCACCATCTGGGTAGACTCCTCAAACTTTCCAAGGACCTGGCAGATGTCTGCCAACCAGGCCCACTCTTTTGTAAAGAATTGAGGAGGCTGACTCCCACTGCGCCGCCCATGTTGGAGTTGGTATTCCACTATAGCTTTATGCTGCTCATAGAGCCTGGCCAACATGTGGAGCGTAGAGTTCCACCGTGTGGGCAAGTCGCATAGCAGTCGGTGCACTGGCAGATTAAACCGATGTTGCAGGGTGCGCAGGGTGGCAGCGTCCGTGTGGGACTTGCGGAAATGTGCGCAGAGCCGGCGCACCTTTACGAGCAGGTCTGACAAGCGTGGGTAGCTTTTCAGAAAGCGCTGAACCACCAAATTAAAGACGTGGGCCAGGCATGGCACGTGTGTGAGGCTGCCGAGCTGCAGAGCCGCCACCAGGTTACGGCCGTTGTCACACACGACCATGCCCGGTTGGAGGCTCAGCGGCGCAAGCCAGCGGTCGGTCTGCTCTGTCAGACTCTGCAGCAGTTCGTGGGCCATGTGCCTCTTCTCTCCTAAGCTGAGTAGTTTCAGCACGGCCTGCTGACGCTTGCCCACCGCTGTGCTGCCATGCCGCACGACACCGACTGCTGGCAACATGCTGCTGCTGCTGCTGACACATCTTGATTGCGAGACAGAGGTTGCGTAGGAGGAGGAGTAGGGTGGTTTAGTGGAGGAAGCATACACCGCCGCAGATACCACCACCAAGCTGTGGCCCGCAATTCTGGGTGTGGGTAGGACGTGAGCAGTCCCAGGCTCTGACTCTGTCCCAGCCTCCACTAAATTCACCCAATGTGAATTCAGGCCCTGCCCGCCTGTGCTTGTCCACGTGTCCGTTGTTAAGTGGACCTTGCCAGTAACCGCGTTGGTGAGGGCACGTACAATGTTGCGGGAGACGTGGTCGTGCAGGGCTGGGACAGCACATCGGGAAAAGTAGTGGCGACTGGGAACTGAGTAGCGCCGGGCCGCCGCCGCCATCATACTTTTGAAAGACTCCGTTTCCACAACCCTATATGGCAGCATCTCCAGGCTGATGAATTTGGCTATGTGCACGTTTAACGCTTGAGCGTGCGGGTGCGTGGCGGCGTACTTTCGCTTCCGCTCCAACACTTGCGCTAGCGACGGCTGGACGGTGCGCTGACAGACATTGGTGGATGGGGCTGCCAGACCTTTGAGCACCTCGGCCTCTGCAGGGTAGCATGGCGCGAGGGGGCGCTTTGGGAAACAGTTGGTGGATTATTCGGTCTGGCCCTGCCTCTACCCCTGGACACCGCACTGCCTCTTGCAACCTGCCCTGCTGCTGCCCTTGCCTCCCCCTCTGAAGACCTGTCCTCAGTAGGCGTAGCAAACCAGGTGGGGTCAGTCACCTCATCGTCCTGCTGCTCTTCCTCCGAATCCTCTGTGCGCTCCTTCCTCGGACTTACTGCCCTTACTACTACCTCACTGATAGACAACTGTGTCTCATCGTCATCGTCCTCCTCACCCACTGAAAGGTCTTGAGACAGTTGCCGGAAGTCCCCAGCCTCATCCCCGGACCCCGGGAACTTTGCAATGGTTGTGTATCAGTCACGATAAACTCCTCTGGTGGGAGAGGAACCATTGCTGCCCAATCTGAGCAGGGGCCCGAGAACAGTTCCTGGGAGTCTGGCCGCTCCTCAGAATGTGTCATTGTAATGGAGTGAGGAGGCTGGGAGGAAGGAGGAGCAGCAGCCAGAGGATTCAGAGTTGCAGCAATGGACGGCGCAGAACTCTGGGTGGACGATAGATTGCTGGATGCACTTTCTGCCATCCAGGACAGGACCTGCTCACACTGCTCATTTTCTAATAAAGGTCTACCGCGTGGACCCATTAATTGTGAGATGAATGTGGGGATGCCAGAAACGTGCCTCTCTCCTAATCCCGCAGCAGTCGGCTGCGATACACCTGGATCAGTAGCTCGGCCTGTGCCCACACCCTGACTTGGGCCTCCACGTCCTCGCCCGCGTCCATGTCCTCTAGGCCTACCCCTACCCCTCAGCATGCTGTATTACCAGTAATGCAGAAACAGAACGCTGTAATTAAATGTGCCGCTTATTGGCCTGTGGTTGGAGGCAGACTTTGCTTACGGAACGCCAGGAAATAATTTTGCGCAAGCCTGCTGTAAGACTTAGCTGGCTGCGTATGAATTAGGAGGACAACTACCCCCAGCACAGACCCAGTACACTGAGGACAGTCACAGGCAGCCCAAATAGATTTTTTTCCCCAAATGTTTTTGGAAAGGCCCACTGCCTATATACACTGTATATGTCTTCTCTCTCTGCGTCACCACTACTGGCCCTGGAGTATGTCAAATAACTGTACTCTGTTGCACTGTGGACTGGAATACAGCGGTGATTTAACAGCCAACACAGAGCCAGGAAATAATTTTGCGCAAGCCTGCTGTAACACTTAGCTGGCTGCGTATGAATTAGGAGGACAACTACACCCAGCACAGACCCAGTACACTGAGGACAGTCACAGGCAGCCCAAATAGATTTTTTTTCCACAAATGTTTTTGGAAAGCCCCACTGCCTATATTCAATAAATATGTCTTGTGTCCCTGCCTAACCACCACTTCTGGCCCTGGAGTATGTATAATTACTGCAGGGCGCAATGCTCTGCACAGCCGATATACAAAAAAAAAATGTGCAACACTGCTAAAAGCAGCCTCCACAGTACTGCACACGGTTAGATGTGGCCCTAAGAAGGACCTTTGGGGTTCTTGAAGCCTAAAATACTCCTAACACACTCCCTATAGCAGCTCCGGCATCAGCAGCACTTTCCCTCCTCTATGTCAGAACGCATTTGTGGCGAGCCGCGGGAGGGGCCGATTTATATACTCGGGTGACACCTGATCTCGCCAGCCACTCACTGCAGGGGGGTGGTATAGGGCTTGAACGTCGCAGGGGGAAGTTGTAATACCTTCCCTGTCTTTCTATTGGCCAGAAAAGCGCGCTAACATCTCAGAGATGAAAGTGAAAGTAACTCGAACATAGCGTGGTACATGTCTCGAGTAACGAGCATCTCGAACACGCTAATACTCGAACGAGTATCAAGCTCAGACGAGTACGTTCACTCATCTCTATATCCTAGTAATCGTGCTGACCCATAGAATAAAGTTGTCATTTTTGCTGCACTGTTTACACTGTATAAGGAAAATCCAGCCAAAGATAGTTGAATTTTGTTTTACCATTTCACTCCACTTAGAGTTTTTAAAAAGTTTTTCAGTACATTATATGGTACATAAAATAGTGCCAATGAAAAACACAACTTGTCCTGCAAAAAACAAGCCCTCATACAGCGACGGTGATGGTTATATAAAAGTTATGATTTTTTTTAAAGTGGGAAGGAACAAATGAAAATGAAAAAAAGCCTCATGGAGCGCAGAGTGCTAAGGCAGCAGAAATGCAGTCGTAAGATCTCGCTCAACACCTGAAGGTTGCGAGTTCAATCCCCACTTGGTTCACATAGCCGGCTCAAGGTCAACTCAGCCTGCCATCCTTCCGGGGTCGGTAAAATGGGTGGGGGTAGTAAATAAATGACTTAAAAGCGCTGAGGAATAAGCTGGTGCTTTACAAAAAACAAGAATTTTATTAGTCGTTTAAAAAAAAAAAAGTGTCCTTAAGGCCTCATGTCCACGGGGACAGATCCACGTGTGATCTGCGCCCCATAGGGATGCATTGGACACCAGTAGGTAATTAAATACCTGTGGATGTCATTTTCCCCTGAAGCGCGGATTGCATGTGTGGGAAAACACCCACGGCATGCTCCATTTTAGTGCTGATCTCCCGCAGGCTTCTATTGAAGCCTACGGAAGCCGTCCGGATCCACTGCACACCCACAGCTGAATTCCCGCTCTCCGGCGCGGGAGAGCAGGGGTTAAAAAAAAAAGAGTGCACGGCGCATGCGCGCAGCTTGCTGCCAGCGTGCCGAGCACATCAGCCGGGCCGAAGAAAGAAGATCCGGCCACGACGGAGGGCAGATCCGCAGCGTCCGGACAGGTAAGTAATCATTTTTAGGCCTCATGTCCGCGGGAAAGGAGGGACCCGCTGCAGGATTCTGCATGAAAAATCCGCCACGGGCCTGATTTTCCCCGTGGACATAAGGCCTAAGGGGTTAAAGTGCAGATAAGAAACACACAAACTATCACGGGGCCAATTTTTCATCTTTGACGGGACATTCTTTCTTTAATATACTAGTATACAAAATACTCCCAAGATCTCCCATAAATAATATGCCTTCCGTTTGTCACATCACACGGCGTATGACGCACGCTAACATATTAAGACTTCCACTGGTAATATTATGTTACACATCCATACATTTTAAGGCCTATTTTCTATCATCGCAGAAAATAGAACTTTACAAATCAGTTCCTTTGACTTCACTAAAAACTGATTTACAAAGATTCTTCCTGCACATTCATCCATCAAAACAAATTTGGTAGTAATCATAAAAATGTCATGAACATATGAGAACCTGACATTGTTGTTTCGCTGTCGCACTGAATCATTGCTTAGAATTCATTTCTGTAGCTTTACATAAAACAAGGATTTGGTTTCATTTGGAATTTATATTTAGAATACATTTGTCCGCAGCAATGTGGTTGCTTCGTCTTCATTACGCTTCTATTTCAGTATGTTTACGCATATGCTGTAGGGTGAAATGCATCCCCACCCAACCCTTTTCTTCATCAAGTGTCTCCATTTCATTACACTGTTTGATACGTTCCTTAAAATAATGCCTGGAATAGAAAATACATAATAACATCCATAAAAGTGGATGAAAAGGACACCGTCATTGTAACCCTCTCTATCAGGGTGTAGCACAAGCCTAATGAAACTGTCAGGCATAATTGGTAAGCCGGATGTATCAGAAGTATTCAACATCAATATATGCCGCTGATGCCATTATCCGGGGAAAAAATCAGTTGTTTTGTGTTTTTTTTTTAGCATTGAGCGTTGGATTTCATTATCTTTCTTCTTTACTCACTCCCTATGTATCTATTTCAGGGTTGTTTTATCACATATTATACAGCTGCAGGTTGCATGTGAATGTGAGGCGTTATTGAATAACTTCCATTATTTTGCATGCCAATCTGAATCCTGGATGTAAGAGAGTTCATGGCGATACGTTTTTTAAACGTAGATTGCTTAATTAAAATGTCTAGTGCATCTTCACATATTGAAATTTGTAGGTTATTGTATTGCTACAGACAAGTGTTGTTGCTTGTTGTACTTTTGACCTTAGGAGAAAAATGGCATGTTGGTTGTATTGTGGATTTGTGGAAAACAGGCTAGGTGCACAATCTCCTCTCATCAGTTAGAAGTGATATTAGTATCTGGTTTTGTTGGCTGGCATTTTGAATGTACAGCTGGTATGACTTCAGATCTGCTCATATCAAAGAAGGGAAGCGGATAATTCTCGGTTTAAAAAAAAATCGCCTATTCACACAGAAAACCCCGAGTTTTGTATGTTAATTATGTACTACTAGATATTAATTTATTTACCTCAATACACGAAATAGTGAGCCAACATAATAAAAGGTCCCTCTATTTGAGGTAATTCAACTCCTATAATTGGGAATAACATTATATGCAATTCCTTAAAGGGATTGTCCTAACCAAGAAGTAATCCCTACTGAGGGCATTGTTATTTATTGGAACTAGAGGTGTAAGTTGAGGCTTTTGGGCTCTAATTCAAAACCTGTAACAGGGCCCCCAACTATAATGCTTTATTTATAGTACTGGGCTTTCTGTATGGAGAAGAGAGGCCTTATGGGCCCCCTAAGGCTCTCGGGCCCGGGTAGAGCTGCATCCTCTGTATTCCCTATTGTTACACCCCTGATTGGGGCCACTACTGGGGTCAATTCTGGGGACACTATTATTATTCGGGGAAGTGTTATAACTGGGGCCATTTCTGGTGGCACTATTACTACTGCTGGCAATGTTATTATGTGGGAAACTTCCGAGGTCACTATTACTACTGTGGGTGCTGTTACTATTGCAGAAACTTCTAGGAGCACTATTACTACTGTAGGCACTGTTATTATTAAGGGCACTAATACTATTGAAGCCACTACTGGGTGCAATTTTACTATTGGGGACATTTCTGCGGCACTATTACTACTTCGGGCATCGCAATGTGCGTATTTTAGATAGTTTGGGGCATATGGGACCCAAAATAATATAAAATAAATAACTGACAACTCTTAAGGCCCAATGTCCACGGGCAAAATAAAATTAGCAAAACCGCACAGGTCTCCCGCATGCGTGATCCACGCCCATAGGAAATCATTGGACACCTGCCGGTAAATACCTTCGATTGTCATTTTTTTTCCCTGATCTCACGCGCAGGAAACCACCCGCAGTACGCTCCATTTTGTGCAGTTTTCCCGCACGGACGGCTTCCATTGAAGCCTATGGGAGCCGTCCAGTCCCGCGGCACAGACACAGCTGTCAGTGCATCTGTGCCGTGGGAAAGCAGGAGTTCAAAAAAAGAAAAGTGTGCATGGTGTATGAGCGCAGTATGCTGCCGGCATGCTGAGTACATCCACTGGCCGAAGAAAACATCTGGCCGTGACTAAGGGAAGATCCGCAGCGTCCGGACAGTTAAGTATAATCTATTTATTGGCCTCATGTCTGCGGGCCTGGAGGGACCCATTGTGGGAATCTGTACCGGGAATTTCCTTGTGGACATGAGACCTAAGGGCTTACGCACACTTGTGCATAGAGACTATATGGCAGTACATAGAGACTGTACTGCTCCTTAATATGAGCCACACGGCCTTACAGACTCCATCAGACTCTATGTACAGAGGGAAGAATACTTCCTTGCATACTGTGTCCATTAGAGGCAAACAGTACCTTGTATGCCTTCATACTCAACTGAATGCACATTGAGATACATTAGAGCACTTCCATAGCAGCTTTATACAAAACCGAGCCATAATGCAACCATGTGCATGAGCCATTATACAGCTATAATGCATCAAAGACGGCATGAGACTGTACTATGTGAATATGATCTTACTCCGCGATACCCGATATATTACTGCATAACCCGGCATGTTATATTCCAAAGACTCACAGAACAAAAGGGTTTTACAGTGAAATGCAAAGTTATGATTCTATGCCATAAAATGAAGATGGATTTTGACTTTTTGCTCCGGTGGCTTATGTAGTCATTGGTGAACAGTTCTTCTAGTAGAAGGGCGATATTTTAAAGGTTGACGTGTTAGAAGCTTGCCGTTGCTCACAGTAGCCAGCGTGAGTTTGACTTTGATTTAAAGTCTTTTTTTTTTAGCTGAACTTCCCTCCCTTGGGAATTTGACAGTATTATTGCTGCCTTTACTTTGAATAGTCACAACAAAACATTAATAACATGACTGAAAGCACCAATCTCTCCCTGCAGGTGAAAAGGAATATTATAACAAATCAACAAATGCCATAGTAATAAAACAGGGGTTTACAATCCTGCTGGAAACTGATAACCCGGGGACCTTCCGTTGGTGCTAGATTCCGTCTGTGATGACTTTTCTGCTTGTTTTCAACCGCATTTCATTTCCAGTTTCATTCAAGGACTATCCACTGACAATTCACTCCTTGAGATGGGTGAAAATTGTTAGAAAACATAAAAAGTATCATTTCTGTCCTACTTTTCCTACACTCAAAAACAACCTATGCTTAATTGGTTTCCTATGAAATTGGCCCTGGAGTGTGTGTGCACAAAGCGGGGAAATTACAGCAGTTTGCAAGCCTCATGGGGAAGAGCTAGATGTGCGTTTGCTGGAGACGAAGTGGTGAAATACCTTGTGATAGATTATATTTAAAACCCCAATGAAATATCATAGAATCTGCTTTGTCTAATGCAGAATTTCATGTTCAGTATTGTCTGGCAATGTTTTCATTGCAACAATGTGCTTTGTCCCAAAAGACATATTCATTGCTAGGAGGTAAAAGGTTTACCAAATTGGAAACCCCTGTTACAGGGTCCCCATGCCTTGAAATAAAAAAATCAGCAATTACTCGCCTTTCCCCGTTTCCCCTTTGTTCCAGTCTCTGCTAGGATATTCCAAAAACCTATGTTAGCAGCCAATGACAACACTCAGCCATGATGGCTGAGTCCTGTCATTGGCTGCTGCAGCTTGTTTGCAGATGGGCTCTGCATGCAGAGTGACATCACAGGGAGACTGGAGCCGGTGGCGGAGGATAAACTGGGTAGCAGGGAGAGGTGAGCAACTGGTGATTGTTATTTTAAGGCAGGGGGGACCCGGTGACAGGGGTTTCCCTTAACTCAGAGAAGCCCTTTAACTCTGAACACAACCCTAAGGCCATGACCAGAACCATAACTTGAAGCTGCTGGGCCCTAATAGAAAATCAGGGCCCCCAACTATAATGCTTTACTATGCACAAAAGACAGTGAGCTGCAGCTGTCATATGCAATACAACCAAATATTGTACAAGGGGTCGCCAGCTGGACTCATAGCCTGAATCTAGTGCACCCGTGTGAGTCTATCTTTGCGTGTAAAAGGCCCTTTAAGACGATCTTTCGAACGACTGAAAGATTTAAAGATTTAGCGATCTATTTGCATGAAGTGTTAGTGGCCATTAACACTTTATCATCTTCATTTGCATGAAAAAGGACCTGTAGGAGGAGTTTGCAGAGCCCAGCAAGTGTTTAAACACACACCCAGCTGTGTAAACAGCTGCCACTACATTCCATTGTTCTTCTCTTGGCTGCTGGCAGATTGCTTTGTTCTCCTCCCAGCTAGATAAAGATAAATGTGTTTTTGTTTTATCTCTCAGTAGCTGAATAATGGATTTTAAGTTGACCTTAAAATCATCATTCAAACGAACAGTGCCAAATGCCCGTGTTTACATGTAACGATTACCGCTCATTTTTGGTTTTTGAACTAATTTTAAGCAACAATCATTGCGTGTAAATGGGCCTTTACTTCCTTAAAACCAAAAGCCTGTCTCTGTTGTATTTAATTACTTTGTTATACAGTTCGTGTCACTATTCTTACCCTAGGGAATTTCCTTTAATTGTAACATATGGTATTGTCATTTCTACCCAGTGGATTACTATTACTCCTTTGGCCTCTAGACAGAATGTTATTGTACTTAGTGTAAGCATGCTGTGTCAGGTCTTATAGGATACAATTATATTAATGTTCATTTCCTTCTTTCCCTCTTCCCCTTTTTCTTTTTCCTGCTTTCCCTTTACTCCCACTCATTTCCACTACTGTACTTTTTATTATTCTCTGAATAATGGTAATACAAATGAGAGTGTTTTTTTATTTGAAATGTAACAAGCTGCAATTTTCATTCTAGCTATGAAGCCTAATAGGCTGAGACTTCTTGTTCTGTAGCCACATGGAGCATTGTGATCCTAAATCTGAAGATGACTCACTGACCTACATGGGAGAGTGTTGTGAGCATGCTCCGTGGCCTGTGCAGGGAGGAGGTGACCTGTGACCATCACCCATTGTTAGCAGTGGATCCTGTGTTACCTTTCATGGCAATCCTTGTAAGGCTACCTGTGATAATCAGATTACTGCTATGGGAAGAGTCAGACAATTTTTAGGAATAGTAACCAAAGCGAAAACTCAAAAATATTATTTTTTTTAAATATACTGTATTTGGATGATAGAATGGACCAGGCCATAAGACACATCAATAATTAAAAGCATAAAAGGGAAAAAAAATGCCTACTATATGTGTCCTATGGGTAATAATATACTAATGTGATAGACACAGTTATGTATAAAAACCAGAATAAATAATCACCATACCTGCCGCTGTGCCTGATATTGGCGACAGGTGTAGAATGACCTGGCAGGGCACACATCAAACACGTGTACTGTGTTGTGTACGCAAGTGTTTGTAATTTTCTCACTGAACAGTACGATTTTAGAGAACTCTGACAGAGCGTGTCACGCAATATGCTCACTTCTGCGCAATTTTTGTGTCTGTGCCTGTGCAAATGCTGAATGTTTTTGTGCAGGCACTGCTCATTAACATGGGCCGGGGAATCATCCCACCCCAATTTAAATAATTAGCCTAACACAGTGAAGGTGATCATGGGTATGCATGTGCTGCATTTGGCTCATACCCGCATGGGAGGATGTGCATGGTTGCGCCCCTGCCATAGATTTCTATGAGGCTTTTTGTTGCGCAAACACACTCAAGATAGAGCAGATACTACTTTTTTGGGGCCACGAAAATAAGGAGTGAGAATGAACCCATTGAAATGGTCACTCAAAAGCAAGGAGTGTGAGTATTCCCAGTAAGAAAAAACAAGTAATCTTGTAGACATGATATCTTTTTAATGGCTAACAAAAATACATGGAGTAAGGGTCCATTTACATGGGACAAATGTCAGAAAAACAATGCCTGATGCTCGTCCCTGTGTCCTCGCTAGTAACGTTAGTAACGTTGGCTCACTCACAGAGCCACCAGCAGGAGGGCTGCAGGAGATTTCAATCCCTGCGTTCTCCCACCCCTGTCCAATGACTTAACATAGTGGCTGTTCAGTTCTGAACAGCTGCTATTTACACTGAGCGATCAGCTCATCGTCCATCATTTCTGCTGCATAAATGATGGACGATGAGCTGATCGCTCATTGTTCAGTGTAAATAGCGTCCGTTCAATATTGAACGGCCGCAATGTTATGTGAATGGAGAGGGGCTGGGGAGTGTGAAGAGAGAAACTTCCGGCGGCAACACCGCTGTGATCCAGCGATACTAGCTCTCGTACAGCAGCGAGTATATGTGGGGATGCGTGTCGGGCATCATTTGTCTGACACTTGTCCCGTCCAAAAGTGCCTCGACACATTTGTCTATTCAAGCCCTAAGATGCGACTGTACAGTAAGCAAACTACACAAACATACAGCACAATACCTGCTGCCCCTACACACGGCCCTGCAGCCAGCTCTGGCTGTTGCGCGCGGCCCTGCGGCCGGCTCTGGCTGTTGCGCGCGGCCCTGCGGCCGGCTCTGGCTGTTGCGCGCGGCCCTGCGGCCGGCTCTGGCTGTTGCGCGCGGCCCCGCGGCCGGCTCTGGCTGTTGCGCACGGCCCTGCCAGGACCTTCTGACTATTCCGGAGTCCAGTATCTGCTTCCTCCTGTTGCCGGCCTTTGGTCTATTATATGCACCAGTAGATGGCTGCATTGTTTTTAGAATTAATATAGCACCCAATAGCCCAAAAATATGGTACGTAGTGACATGAAAAAAGAGCAAATCACTAGAATAAAAAAAAAAATTCACATAAAAACTGGATTGAAACATTGTGACATTTTCTAACTAGATTTCCTTTTAAAGCTCCTTTACATGGGCATATTTACTCACACAATACACAGAGAATGAAATCCATTGATGGCAAAGGGTTACTTCACATTTCCGTACTTTTCATGTGCATTTTAGTCATGCAAAAAAAAAAACATGCTTTAGTTTTCTACACATTTGCACACTAAAGGTCCCCATAGAAATCAAATCGGGGTTACACATATGCACTTGTAATCCGCAAGGAGATGTGTGATACGCTGCATAATTATGCTGAAAAAAGAACACATCTGGAACTAATTAGCCATTCCAAGTTGTGCGCCTCATTTGCCATGTGCATTGAACATGCCGCTTTGGTGGTAAAGGTACAGTGAAATACGCCGATACGTCCACAAAACGCAGTGCTCAGGTGCGCATAAATACACATTAACCCCTTGTGAACGAGCTCTTAGGGTTTGTTCACACTGAGTTTTTTTGCTGCAGGTTTGATGCAGAACCCATTCAGATTCCACATCAAATTTGCATTTCATGGCTTTTAACAGGAATCCATGGTGTAGTCTATATGGTGCAGATTTTTCGGCACATGAATTTGAAATCAGCGTGCAGAAAAAAATGAGCCATATAACTGAATCCATGAGGGATCCAGGTTGGTATATTCACGTGTGGATTGTCTGTTGGAAATGGTTAGAGCCATGTTCAGGTCCAAGGAATACTAAAGTGTAGCTCTCTGCCAAAATATCTGCCATGGGTCCTGCTGTCTGAACATAGGCTGCC
Source organism: Eleutherodactylus coqui (assembly GCF_035609145.1). Lineage (NCBI taxonomy): Eukaryota > Metazoa > Chordata > Amphibia > Anura > Eleutherodactylidae > Eleutherodactylus > Eleutherodactylus coqui. Next base: position 227,841,629 of record NC_089841.1, read on the forward strand.
TTCACACTAGCGTGAAAATCAAGCGACATTTGTGCATTTCGAGACACATGAATGATGTTTTTCCTGCGTGGCACCGCGATTGCATGCAGAAAAAAAATCGCAGCATATTCTATCTTTCTGGCAAATTTCACATCACAGCCCCACTGTCATAACGGGGTCGTCGGCAGCAGCGCCAGCCCCATCGGAACTCCATGATCCTCTGCCTTGGCTGTCACAGGGGATTCCCTTCATCCTTGAGGTAATGCAGGCTGTTATCACATGAAAACACCTGGCATCCTCTGTGCACTCATTTGGTGCCGAGCGCAATATGGGGGCAATATACCCGGCCCTATATTGTGCTCGCCAGTGTGAAGGCAGCCTAAGACTTCTTCCTTCAGCTGCTTCCCATCTTCATTTTCTTTTTCGTAGTCAATCCCCATTCTTCTACTAACAAAGTTACTACTCTGGAGTGTAGATATATGTTCAGTTCATCTTATAAGAGAATTATTATACTTACACCAGAATCCATTGCAAGTCTCTAGGTTAAAATACAACACAGCAACCTCTGCCGTAATATCATATTTCTAGATTGTATTCAATAAGGGGGAAAAAAGTTCTCCTGAGCCAACTTGGAAAGTTTCCTGTTCCTCTGCCATATATCTGCCAGCCGATTCATTTCAGGAACATTTAGATGCCCCTACAAGAGTTATCTTGTCTACATTGGCAACACATCTTGCGTGACAGTGCCTCCTGGCAGTCATTAAACTTGTACGGGTACTCAATCACCTTTCCGCAAATCTCAAAAAGCACATAAATCTACAGTGGCATAAAGAATTACGTTCCCACTTTCAAGAGTTCCCATTGCTCTGCCTGTGTAAGTGAACACTGTACGGAATATTATTAATGGCGTTCTATTAATGTACTAGAAGGCTTAGGGTCATGGGACCTGTCCAGATGGCAGTTGCTGAAGTAGTAGAACTTATATGGCTCTGCAGCTATAGTCTACGGAGGTTGCTAGAATATCTTGTTAAAGAGGACTCCTGTTGTTCCCACATTCCTACTACACGGATTATTTTTCCTTTAGGCTGTAGCACTCTTCTAGGTTGCCTGATACTTTTGGGCGGTTACGTTGACCTCTAGACAAAGGGGTTTAGTCTATAGTACCATAACACTATCGAAATGGCACTAGATAGTGTTGGGGGTGCCTTCTTACAGCCACTCATGCTGTGATATGAGGCTTGGCTTATGGTCTTGTGAGGGAATGCTTTAAATCTTTTATATGTGCACTTAAAGTATTCATTTCAGATTTTTTAGTAGTCATCGGTAAACACAGAGCAGAGCATAAAAGACAAGCAGGCATAATACTAGACTATTCAGGCTTCTGTATAAATTAGATGAACCCCTTCAGTGAAAAATTCTCCAATCTCGTAAGGCTACGGAGGCAAACCTTCTGCTTGTATCTTGTAGGTATCCTTTATATTCACTTGTATATCTAAACAACCACCTGTACACTCCAAGGAAGTCTTCTCGGAACAGTTCCCTTGAGCCGTACCTGTGTAAAAATAATCCGTAGGTCACCGCGGATGAGTAGCAGACATCATACATTTTCATGAGCCTTGGTTCTTCTACTTTACGCAAATGAAGGTGACAATGATTCCAAGTCTTTCTCATTAACTCTCTGTGATCTAGAACATTCTTTTCCGAGAAAGCATTGGATCTTCTGAGAAACGTAAAGGTAAACAGTATCTCTAATCGGCGTCTAATATTTACCTGAAAGAACCCATTAACATTAAACTCATGCAAACCAAAAGCCACTTTGGGGATCGAGTAACCAAAGTTACCATGTCGGAATAATAAATGAATAGTTGAGGAACCAAAGATCGAGAAGATGTTAAATGTCACCATGTGGTTTGATGCAATTTCCGACAGGTAACAACAATAAAATAAAAAGAGTAAATTCTGGTGACATATGATTATAGCTACAGCAGATGGTAATCTCCAGCAAGATTTTAAGGCAAGGAATATGTTAATTTCGAAGGCAAGCAAGCAAAGTGACCTAGAACAGATGGGACTTCTCCAGGCAGGCAAAAGAGATGAAAGGCATCATTTTCTTCTGCCACATCGCAATTCAACACCAAGTTGTCATCTGGCTTTATATGTTCAGCAGGGAGTAATTAAATCAAGCAGTGGTATCTCTACAAAGTTGTGTAATTTCCCATAAAGATCCTATAAAGGGGCTCATTTGGCCCTATTTGACAATTAATGCAATCGACACGAATCCAAAGCACACTGTATGATCTATGTGGAGAAGGAATCAGCATGTCACTTCAAAAATAAAAGCCTTGTCTAACTACAGCGTGAATGAATTTCCTCTACCGCGTTTTGATGTAACCTTCAAATTGTATGAGAACTGAAAATATATGTCTATGTAAAAAGGGCACCGAAGCAATATAAAACACAAAGTATAATATGAAGCATTGGCATGACTTTTCTAAAGGTAATCTATCGTTTTGATATATCATCATGCCTATACTATCATGGCATAGTCGATGGGAATATTATATTAGGCAAGCAGAAGGTCAACATAAAAAGGATATTATCATGTATGGTTTTAGAAAAAAATGATGTCCCAGCATGTAGAAAACAATCATCCTACAATAATACTCCAGGAACACGGCAAATATTATACCGAGCTTTGACCTTTACATTCAATTATGATAAACTTCATTCATAAAAATAGTGAATGCAAAAGTTCTTAAACAAGTCAGAGATGTCAATATGGACGTTTACATAGGCAAGCATTAGTCATGTACGTTAGGGGTCAGAAATGCTCTTTTCTCCTTAGGGAGAGCAACTATATACTATAAACTAAGTGAGGAGACTCAAATGGCCACGCACGCTCCTCTGGGTAATATGCAAATAAGGGAGATGGAATAAATCCTCCACAGTGCCACCTATTGAAAGGCAGCATTCCTTCGAGTCAAAGTGGGACTTTTTATACAAGTCTTGTTACAATGACTGGGAATCAAAAGCAAAGCCAGACTCCATGTACATACAGCTGTTTCCGGGTTATTGCCCATCATCAGTGTACAGTAGGAGTCTGCCTTTCAATAGGTGGCACTGTGGAGGATTTATTCCATCTCCCTCATGTACGTTAACGCTGCTGCAGCCAATATCCCCCAGACACCGGCATATTTGTGTTTCTAGCTGCCACTCTGCTCTCCGATAAAGGTTTATTGCACACATTGCCTATGGCTGAGTATCCTTGACTATGCAAACCTTACACAGGAAACTCGTCCTGGCCTGAGCAACAAGTTTTCAAGATTTCTGTTAGTGTGAACAAGAGCATGTAATTAGACTTTGCAATATTTGGATTCACCTAAACTGACTGCCCAAAAACTATAAACATCCAAGATGGCCCATGCCTGGTAATGATGGGAGGTAAAACTTCTGGGCAGGAAGTGGTTATACTTTACTTCCTGTTCATTGACCACCATACCAGTACCCGGGTACTTGTACTTTTTGAACTTTGCATGCCATGACTTAGAATTTGAATCATCATGCTTCTGCCAAATGATTTTGTAACTGACATTGGAATACCAACTGTAAGCTATCAAGTTTCTCTACTACTAGGACTCAACTTGGTGATTTCCAATGTAAAGCCCATGCTGCCACCAAGGGTGCTTTTAAATTTTAAAAATTACATTTCTTTAACTTTGATCCCTGAGGTAGCTGTCAGTCAAATCTGATAGCTACACAGTGGATTTCTCTACCGTGCTAAGGGTATTTGTAACATTTACTGTATATTCTACAAGCATTCCATTCCGCTTGATGATGATTGTCGGTTCAGTTGAAGCCAACTTTCGGTCACTTTATGGATCATCGTTGCCTTGTCCAGCTGTGATCCATGTAGTATTTTGGCAAAAATAGTGGAGTAGTTTGCCATTGCTTTCTCTACACCTCTCCATTTATCGAGGCTTGGGACTGGTGTGTAGCTAGCTACACGGCTGGGTTCCATTCCGGTTAGCCATCCTTTATTTATTTACTTTTTAAATGATTGTTATATAAAAAAAGAAAAACTTAGAAAAAAGCGATATTTAGGGGAGTTTTTATTATTGTGTCCTAGTGCAAAGATTGTTCTTTTGCCTGGGGTTCATCTACAGTATAACATAAGAGCAGTAGTGATATGTGGTTGGGGTTATTAGTTTGTTAGACGTTTAGTCATTCATGATCCTCGGCGATCCTAAAGGCTCCCTCCCTCCATGTTTTTCGGTTTTGCTCTGCTTCTTTCAGTTGTGTGATATCTAAGTCAGTATCAGCTCTGACAGTATTGGCCATCGTGTCCTTTGGCATGAGGTCTTCTTTTGCTGCTGATCTGTTCAAGCATTATAGATTTTTCTAGCGACTCTACTCGCATTACATGGCCAAAATACACTGAGTTTAAGTGCTCGTTAATGTATAAACTCTAGATGGATCAACTTCCCAAACCAAAATAATATGGGGTTGTACAGGATTAGGAAAATATGGCTTTTACAAAAAGTGCATTCCGTATCTACAAGTTGCATGTGGTATTGCTGCTCGACCTCATTGACTTCGATGGGGCGGGGCTACAATACTAGACACAATCCATGGTGGAGCTTGTTCTGCAAGGAAGTAGCTATGTATTTCTAATCTTGTACTAGCCCTTTAAAGGTATTTCCAGCTCAAAAACATTTACTTGAAACAATAAAATAACAGTTTAAAACACCAAAAAGCATTGTAAAAATATTAAGAGAGCACCAGGATATTCCTCAATGCCTTACAACTGTACTTATCTTTCAGATCCCATTTTGATTCTACTCCAATGGCTTAATTGTCCCCTTAATCACTAGAGCAGTGGTGATGTCAGTTAAGTCTTCATGTTACCAATGAGGCCAATGATTCACAGCCACATTGATGTTTCTGGACAGCATGCGGTGGATAAAATATTTTTTGAATGTTTAGTTTTCAATTATGGGGCAAGAAAACCTCTTTATATAACTTTTAATAAATAACTTCTTTATACACATAAGTGATATAAAAAATACAGTGAACTCTGTTCAGCCCCACCAGCTTAAGAAATGTTCATACACCCAGCATATCATTCATTCTATTGTCTTTCAGCATGTCTATTTCTTGATGCAGTGGCTCCTGTTAGCCAAATTACACTATTTCTTTTGGCCTTGGTAGAGGACAGACATGTCAACATTAGAGATGAGCGAACGTACTCGGTAAGGGCGATTTCGCAATCGAGCACCGCGATTTTCGAGTACTTAACTACTCGGGTGAAAAGTACTCGGGTGCGCTGTGGGTGAGCGGGGGGTTGCAGCGGGGAGTGGGGGGGAGAGGGAGAGAGAGAGGGCTCCCCCCTGTTCCCCGCTGCTACCCCCCACTCCCCTCTGCAACCCCCCGCCCCACAGCGCACCCGAGTACTTTTCACCCGAGTAGTGAAGTACTCGAAAATCGCGGTGCTCGATTGCGAAATCGCCCTTACCGAGTACGTTCGCTCATCTCTAGTCAACATACTAAACAAAGGCAGCAGAATGTGATGATGGATCCAGTTTAACCCCTTCCCAGTTTTGGCCTGCATATCCAGGTCCCATTTTTTTTTTTCAAATCTGACACGTCCCTTTAAGTGGTAACAACTTTGGAATGTTTTTACTTATGCAAATAATTCTGAGCTTATTTTTCCCTATCACATTGTACATTATGTTAGAGGTTAATTTTGGTTGATAGGTTTTGCTTTTATTTATAAAAAAAAAAAAACTAAACTAAATTTTACAGAAATGTTGAAAAATGTGCCCTTTTCAAACGTTGATTTTTTTTTCTACTCTTAGTACAGGTATTCATACCATGGAAAATATTTTTAAAAATTCAATGTATGTACTTTGAATGTCAGAAGGCATGTAAGTATAGGGGCAGTTTTTCAAATTTAAATGAAAATATCTAAAATCTCTTTTTAAGGGACTAATTTGGTGACATTGAGAGGCCTACATATTAGAAATCTCCATAAATCACCCCATTTTATAAAGTGCACCCTTCAGAGATCTCAATACAGCATTTCTAAAATCTGGTAAATCTTTAGGCGTTTTATAGGAACTAAAGAAAATGGAGGATAAATTTTGAAAGATGTAGTTTTTCCACAAGACAATCACCAGTGCGAAGGAGCCCTGAGGGTAGTTTTACATGGGCGATTGCGATATCGCCTCGATAAAATCATGGCAAAATCACATTTTCGTTCCCATGATTGTTGTGCATCAGCACTGCTTTTTCTCGCAAAAACATGGCTGTCGCTTACGATTTTCCCATGCATTTTTTTCCACGCAATTTTGCTGTGATTTTCTCACGAGAAAGACTGACTTTCTAATGTTAAAAACGCGTCGCATGAAGATCTTGAGTTCCCTGCTTTGCGATGCGATAAAAATGAGGCAGAACGATGGGACATGCGTGAAAAAAAAATTGCGGCAACATCGCATGATTGAAAACATTGCAAATGTGAAGGAAACCATTGAAAAGCATGGGTTTTATAATTCTGCGTTCTCACGTACTCTCGCATCATGCAAAAATGCGCTATTTTATCGCCTGTTTGAAGTCTGCCTTAGACCTAAAATATCATCAAAAGGAAAAAAAGCAAAACCTGCTCACCACCTCAGTCCTCAGTGTCAAAGTTTTCGATTGTTCGTAACTGTATATTGGCTGATCGCTCACGGATTGTAACTTTACGGGGCGAGTTTTGCTGCTGGGGTGTTAAAGTTTTGAACTCTAAAGAATAGTTTAGTAAGTGTCCATCACTGGAGGTTTGAAGTACAAAGAGTAAAACTCCAGATTAGCCGTTTCAATAATTTGTATGTAGAAAAGGTCGAAAAAATATTACGCTCTATTTGTAGATCCTTATGTATCTTGATATTCATCTGATCCTGGAATGTCATACGGAGAGGAAGTGAATCATTATGATTAAGAAGGTCTGATTAAGGTTACTTTTTTTTGAATGGCATTTATGCCCCTTTTTTCAAAAACATGGAACTTTACAGTCAGAAAATGTAAACTGATTTATACCTTTGAAGGTCCGATATAGGTCAAATTCTGATGCAGGCGCAAAACTTTGATACTTGGCAAGGACCCTGAGCTGATAGTGTACGAGGCAGGTGGCAGACAAATGTATAACATTAAAGCTAGTTTCACACGGACAGTCGGGATTTTGGCGCAAAAAAAATCACGTCTGTGTTCACTGTGATTTTTAAGCATCAGCGATGCTAATTTTAGAGAATAATCTTGCATTGCATTGATGCCACCCACGAAAAAAATAAAAACTTTTTTATTGCAAAACTCAATGGGACGTTCTAATGTTAAAATCCCATCACAAAGAGTTTGTTGCGTTGCGATATGACAAAACGCAGGCTCTATAGGGATATATGGAAGATAAAAAAAAAACATTGCATGAGTGAAAACATCGCAGATGGGAAGAAAACCATTGTAAATCGGTTTCTGAAACTGCTTTTTTTTAAACTGACTAACGCATCAGGCAAAAATTTTTGCGCTGTTCTTACTTGTGTGAAACCGCCCTAAGGCCTCGGTCACACAACCTTTTTTTGGTCCGATCTGCAGACGTGCTTGCGATCTGCAGATCTATAGACCAAATGCATCCCAATGGGATCGGTCACATGTCCGCTTTTTATGCGGATTTGCGATCAATTATAGGACACAACGATTCACAGAGCGCGCCTATCTGCGTTCTGCGCATCGCTGTGTTCTATATATGCGCTCAATGGGGCCGGCAGCAGCAGCGCCGACCCCATTGAGAACATATACAAAGATCGTTCTCCTCTGCCACAGCTGAATTCAATGGAGCCGGTAATACAACCAGCTCCGTTGAAAGCAATGGGCTGCCGGCGAGCGCTGGATGAATTTTCGGGAAGGGCTTAAAAATATAAGCCCTTCCCTGAAAAGCATCCTGAAATGTGTGTAAAAAAAAAAAAAAAAATTATACTCCCCTTTTCCCTGCAGCCAGAGTTCAGCCGTGGCCGGCCGGCAGTTCTCCTGAAGTGCTCTGTGTAGTATTCAGCAGGCGGGGATTTAAAATCCCCGCCTGCTGAATGGGCTGCCTCTGATTGGTCACAGCCCTCACCAATCAGAGGCAGCTCTTACTCACCCATTCATGAATGGGTGAGTGAGTGCTGCCTCTGATTGGCTGAGTGCAGGGACCAATCAGGGGCAGCTATCAGCTGTCATTCAATAGCGATTTGCGATTATTTTGGTAGCCCATGTTTCCCTACTTTTCTTCTGCACGGCAGATGCGCTCCGCATGCTGGCCCATGTGCTGCGCACATGTCCAGTGTTTTATTTTATTTTTTTTAAGTCCCCTGCTTTCCCGTGGATCTGCTGCATGGACTGCTTCCATTGACTTAAATGTAAGCAGGCCATGCGGAAAACCACAGAAAATGGAGCATGCTGCAGGTATTTTCTCGTGCGTGCTATCCACCCGAGTAACATGACCTCTCCTGGTATTTAATTACCTGCAGATGCCTAATGAATGTCTACGGGTACGGGCATATTGAACTGCAAATCATCTGTGCGTATTCCACAATTCAGTTTTCCCCGTGTACACGAGGCCTTAAGTCCTGTTTGGACACATCAATTACTTGTGCTTTCTGGTGGCATACATTTTCAGTCTTTTGTGTTTTTATCCAGCTCCGTGTTTTTCTGGTCTGCCATTTGGATACATTATCATCATGTCGTCACTACGTATAAACCATATTGATTTTATTTTCTCAGAGATCCCCGTTACATTTCGAATGTTTCATCTACATGATTGATACCGCTGTTTTAGTCAAATTAGTTTAGACTTTTTGATTGAAGGCGACATATTCGGCATGGATTGAATATGCTTTCACAGATGCTTGAATAGAAATATTTTTTAGAATTATATATTTTAGGTTCTGTTAATCATATTGCATTACTTTTCATAGAACAATCAGACAAAGTATCATTCCAAGTAATAACAAACCGATCATCATAAATAGTCATGCAGATTAAGGACACCATGTACAGTGTTTGAAACGTGTAGGATATTTTCTCCATGTCCGCAGTCATGAGTTTTTAATCCAGTTCTAAATAAAGATTTTTTTTAACCCAGTAAAAAAAAATTTGGTAATAGATCTACTTTTTTCTATGTGGCATCTCAAACTAGTATGTGTTTTAAAAAGTTAAGCTGTACCGTAAGAATTTTTTAATTGCTAAAAAAAAAATCAGTTTGAAAAAGATGATTATTTTTTTCTCTCTTCACACAATAAAAGATCAGCATTTCTAAAAACAAAAAAAAATTGTTTGGTTTAAAAGGGTGAAAAGTTAAAGCCCTTTTTGTCACTTGAATAGCCTTAAAGAAATTCTGTCATTAAAAAAAAAAAAATTCTATACTTTCCTATGCCTCCCTTATCAGTCTACTTACCAGATCTTAACCTTGGCCATCTTCTCCTGGCTCCTGCAATCCCGGGGGTTCACTTCACCTGCAGCTGGCTGATTCTTTTGCTTCCTGTGACGTTGTATACATTCACAGGCAGCTGCCTTCCTGCCTGGCAATGTATGCTACATTACAGCTCAGCATGGAGTGCCGAGCTATTGCAGAGACTGCTTATGTGCAGGGTTTCTGCAATAGATTAGCATTCTTTACAAGCCAGTTAAGGCTGTGTCACAGGGACATGACCTTCACTGACCACAGGAAGAGAATGCGAGGAATGCTGGCTGCATAACAGGCCGGCTGTCTAGAGGTGACCCGGGGCACTGCAGAAGCTCAGGGAGGAGAAGATGCTATAAGAAGACTGACTGTGGAGGAATAGGAGAGTATAGATTTTTTTTTTTTAATTTAAAGGACAAAACCCCTTTAAGAAACTAAAATAATAAAGTTTACAGCCCTTTGACCAGCACATGTGTAAAAAAGTATTTGTTAAAAAAGACCCAAAGTAGTGTCAAAAGGAAAAAAAAAAAAAAAATAGCTCCCCACTTTAGTACTTAATGTCTAAATATTTGGATTGTTTCATAACTGCATATTGGCTGAGCGTTCACAGTTTGGCGAATAACAGAAGTCCATTTTTTTTCTTGGCTCTTCTATCTGTTATATGCTATTCTTTAGTTCTGGGGTTGAAAAGTGAAAATAGCTGGTTGTCCATTGCCGAGGTCTACCGGATTATTCTTCCATTTTCAAGGCTCATAACTCGTATGACTCCACTTTATAAAGTTTGTGCGTACACTGTACATGAATGATTATTTAGCCGAGTATATTATCTTGCTTTCCCCAGAACGGCGGAGTACAAAGTTCCAGACAAGACGAGATATAATTTAATTCTTTTCTTTTTTATTTCAGTGAGAATTTTCAATCAAATAAGTAACTTTGAAAATTGTAGCCAGTTCTACACAGCCGGCAGAATGCAAATACACCATTTAAATCAGGAAGGGATATTAAATTGCTTGCCCTCCTACATTACCCTCTACTAATCCCTTAGATCGCTGAAAGGAGATGAGACTGCAAAAGCCCAGTTATTGCTTCTTTTGTAGATCAATTCAATTGCATTTTCACGGTCTAACTTATGGTGTCATTTGTGTAGACAGCAAAGGTTTTGCAAAATAAGTAAAAATGTAGTTTCCAGATTAACTGGCAAAATGTTACAATTTACTTGAGTTGAATCTAAACTACTTTATTTTTTTCCATTTGAAGTACATGATCTTATTGTACACAAAAGCCCGTACTTAAGCAAACTGTATACAAAGTCATTTCCAAATCTGAAATGTGATACTATAAAATAAGGCAATAAAGAGGGAGCCGGCTCATAAATGAACTGTTAATACATCTGACTGGAATGTTAGCCGCCTGTAGAGTTTTCCTTTTAGATGTAAGACCCTCTTCAGAGTAGTGTAAGACCACTTTTATGCAGTCCTTTGCTCTTTTTTTTTTACTTTATGACCAAATTGGAAACTTTTTACTCTATTCTTCAAATCAGAGACTTTTTGGAGTCAGAATCCATATAGATATACTATATTTTTGGATCATTCGGACTGATGGGCAACTGCATAATACAGGATCTGATTTCCTAATGTAGAGGATGAGGGCTAGGATCTGCACAGATGGAGGAGTGGTGCTTTGTGATACATATTGCAGATGGACCTAGGGTAAAAAAAAAAAAATCTTCATAGTCATGTGTTCACATTTAGGCTTACTGCACATGGGTGAGCGCGATATCGGGACAAGAAACTCGGCCCAATATCGAGCTCATCAATGTGTGATTTACCTGAGAATGCAAGGTAATTTTTAGGCAAAAATGCCTCGCATCGCTTTTGTGAAATTCCGATTCTCTTGTGTGGGTTTCACGTATGATAGAGGATCTGAAGTTGATTTCAATGGGAAACCTTGATAGCACTCGCACAGCATGCAAGAGACATGTGATGTATTTAATTCTTTCCAATTCAATTTGTATTCTGGTTTTCCTAGGGGGCTTACTCTTTTTCTGCTGTTAAACAACAGCGCTATCTGCTGGCTAAAGCCAGTCCTGCATGAGGTGACACATTGGATAGGCTCCGACAGCAGAGAGGCTGGCAATACACAGTAAGAGAATCCCGACGGACGTCTACCAACATCGGAGCTGTACAGCCTTAAATCATAATGTCTTCAGAGGCCACAGTGGATTGGAAAGGGTTAAAGTCCCATTGAATTCAATAGGCAATGCGTTCGGAGCAACGCAAAATAAAACATGCCACTATTTGTTTTCCTCACAGCATCGCTCATGTGTATGACCCCAATCCAAAGGATGGAGTTCATATTCGTGCAAGTTTTTTGAGTCTCAACGCACTAAACTCGAGTGAGATTAGCGCTTGCGTTAAACTGGCCTTATTAAGATGGACTTACTGTAGCAATGGCTAAGTGCATTACAGGAATTAAGGCTCCTTCACACGGGCGCATTTATGCGTGTAAAATTTATGCGTGCAATACGCAGACAACAGAACCTATTGATTTCTCATTTCTGTAATTTGCATTTCAGTCTCACAAAAAAATGCAATATGCTCTACTTTCTATGTATTAGTGCATAAAAGGTCCCCACAGAAGTCAATAGGGGGTGCGCAAATGTGCACGCAATACGTAAGCATATGTGTGGTATACTGCATAATTTTGATGAAATAGCTATTTAGTTCCAGATGTCTTTTTCCAAGTGGTGCATCTTGTTTTAAGATGCAGTTTTTGTGGCAGTTTTTAGAGCCAGAGCTGTAGGTGGATTCAAGAGATATGGGAAATGTAAAGGAAGGACTTAAACTCTATTCAAATTTCCATTCTTTTCTTCCCTAAGGGCTCAGTCAGATGAGCGTGGTTTACCTGCTGCTAAACAATGTCTAAACCACACTGCTGACATACAGGGAATTCTGTGCATGAATGGGGCTGCCACTAGCTCCGTGAAGCAGCCTGTTCACACATCCGTGGGGCTGGCAGCCTGCTTCCTTGCCTCCAATAGGAGCCTATGGTAAGCACCCTGGACAGCGTGCACCACAGAGCTGAGAGGGAAGTCAGCACTCGCTGTCTGTTTATTTTTAGAAGCACAGATTCTGCGCTTCTAAAAAGGGTCCGTATAAGCACTTCTATAGCAACCTATTGGTTGCTATAGAAGAGTGGTTTACACGCTGCAGTAGCAGTGTGCAAACCACGCCCGTCTGACCCAGCCCTTATAGAGCAAAAACAATTAGCATAAAATAGCTGCCTGACCAGTCCAAATGACTTTAAGAGGTTTCATATGATTCTATCCAGGAATTACATCATTTTACGGGAAAAAAATAGTAGCATGCTGCACTCTATTTTTCAGCATTTGTGAAGGAACCCATAGATTGAATTAGCTGACAGAAATTTGAATGGTGCCTTAGGCCACTCGGACATGTGCTTTTTACCGAAATTATTGCACCATTTTAAATGCCTTGGTTATCGTGGTATAACACTCTCATTGTCTTCAACTGGGCATTGCGGACATGCGCTTGATCGCAGCATTTTCTAGCAACTTTCAAACGCTGTCTGTTGTATTTTACTGTATTTAGCTCCCTCATCAATGATAGTGTGCGCTAAGACCTGTCGGAGGCAGGAACCTGCCTCCACAAACAAAAGTAAAATCGTGGCAAAGCGCTGTGATCAAAATCGCAGTGTTTTGCCAATAGCATGTGTGTTAGTGGCCTAAGGCCCAATGTCCACAAGTGAATTTGAATTGCGAAATCTGCGTGGGGCAACCATGCGGATGATCCACAGTTCAAACCACCCATAGGTAAACAGATGTCCGCAACTGAATTAAAGCATGAGGATTTCATTTGTGGACCTTTTGGTCCAAAAAACAATTTGCAGCATGCTCCATTTCAGTGCCGTTCCCGCACGGACTACTTCCATTGAAGTGAATGGAAGCCGTCCAACCCACGGCCCATACGCAAATGACGTCACAGACGGGCCGCGGGTTCCATTGTAAAAACCAGAGATTCAAAAAGAAAAATCTGTCCTGCACATGTCCGATGGCAAGCCTTGTGGACCATCCACAGTACAGATAACACAGAAGAAAAGTCTGGGAAGTTGCCACCTGCACATACAGATAAGCAGTCTTCCCCACCGTGATTGTAGGCCAAATGTTATGTGGGATTATGCACGCAAAATCCGACCCACCCATGGACATGAGGCCTAATACTACCTTCTCATATCGTGGAATCTCTGCGGACATTCCACAATGGAATACCAGCAACAATTTCCCAAGAATTCCATGGTGGCCAAACCTAAATGGTGCGGATTTGGTCATGTTTTCAATTGTGAAATGGCTGCAGAACTCAACCTTTGTATTTCAAGGATGCGTATTTGCGCTTAGACTTGTGTGACTCCGCCCTTCTCTTACTGATGTGTGAAAACCACTCTGGGGCTTCCTTCAGTCATGGTCTTTTTTTAATTTTTTTAATGTTCTGGTGTTGAAGTGGTAAAAAAAAAGTCCAAAAAAATGCCATACCCAGAGCATGATGTAATTTACAGAAAACAATGAAACTCAAGAGTGAGAAAAAAACTACCAGAACAAAAAATGGTGTTTGTAGGACATTTCATATTTTACTATTTACCTACAGCAAACATCTGCATGCATACTTTTATTGACCACTACCCCCCTCCCCCCAAAAAGAATATGTATAGCATTTTTCAAAAAGACTGTGGTAAACCAAAGAAGAAATTCCACACCTCCAAAAAAATCATCACTGCATATGGATTAATGAGGTTTCAGTAGTAATGTCAGTAAGTTTGGGAGAGGTATCCTCATTCCTTAAGGAGAGCACCTAGAAGGTGAGTGAGGAGACTTATAAGGCCCTGCATGCTCCTCTGGGAAATTTATGCAAATAGGGAAGATGGAACACTACCTCTGCAGCGCCACCTATTGGATGGCAGCATTCCTGCAAATCAATATCCGACCCTTTATACAGCTCTTTTTCACAATGATTGGGAATTGAAAGGCAAGTAAGTTTGACACATGACTACTATAATTTCGACTTTAGTGAATGCACACATGTACTAGGGAATAGGAAGAACAGTAATTACCTGATAAGGTCTTATTATGGGATTGCATGCCTTACAAAAAGAACTAAAACAATATATCAGGGAAGAAAGGGAAACTCAAAATTCCTATAACCTCCAAGCTCTCCCTCAATACACAAGCTCGAATATACTATACTAATGGTTTACAAAAGTTGGACCAAATATAATGAGCAGGAAACCGCATTAAATAACGGAGGAAAAGAGATTTTTTTTATATTTGGATAATGCTGCAAAACTTGGCATAGTGGCACGAGCACAGACTGCATGGGCATCGCTCATCTAGACACATTTACACAAATGCATGGCATTTATCAAAAGACCAACAGGAATATAAAGATAGGCTCTCTGTATGTTTGGAGGATGAATGTGCTGTACAGCACTGTAATGCAAAACAAATATTTCACATGTAGATTAGGACTTCGTTATACAGTTTGCTTACAGCCATGGACTTTAATGTTGGGAGATTTATATACTAAAAATCTAATTTGCATGCAAATCAAGTCCGCTTTGCACTGGTGCCATTTGCATTGCTTATTTAAAGGTCCGGTTTACATTTTTACTAAGAAGCTCGAAAAGATATGTATGCAAATATGATATTAAAAAATACTTCTTGCTTCATTGTGATAGCGCCTAAATGGCCATAAACCTTTTACTGTGGGTACACGGGTATAAATTAGGCACATATTTTCCCAGGAAAGAGAATCCTACAAACTGAAAAGGAAGCTTTTATCATTCCGAAATGGTGCTTTTGCATAAAATATTTAGAATGGGCCTCGATTCTGTGAGTAGAACTACTAATACTTAGAGCCACATACAGAAGCTGAAAATAAGCTGTTTTGTTAGTAAAAATTTGCATCTGGATGTTCTGTACAATGCGGCAAACACAGCAATTTATTCAATCATCTCTTTTTATGAAGCTAATGGCCTTGACTAATCTAGTATAAGCACATATATTTACATCTAGGGCTGTTAAAGATTTTCAATGCATAGTGCTCATGCAAATTACCGATCTGCAGCAAAATCATTATTTAAGATGCGCCAAATTTATTAAGATGTGATTGTTCCCAGCAAGATAAACAAAGTAATCTCGTAGATATATCATCTTTTAATAGCTAGCACAAATATTTTATAGCGAGCTTTCGAACCTTCTCAGGGTTCTTCCTCAGGCATAATGAAATAGATACGAAGAGGCATGCATATATACACACCTATTTATGGCAAGGCAAAGACATCAATGTGATTAATTTGCACTTAAAAGAATACCACAACAGGATGAGTAGACTATTTAAGTATTTATTTCTCCACTGATAAAGATGTGAAAGGTCTCTAAATTAGTGTTAGGGGGTCACCAGGCCAGCAGTGTTATCTGTGCTATAGATTTCTCATACTTCCCAATCACACATGAATCCTCTTCATTTATGTATTTCTCTAGTCGCCCTGTTGCAGAATTTTTTTAAATGCAAATTCATCACATCCATGTCTGTGCTTTGTTATAAGGATGTGTGTACATATATGCGTACCTCTTTAGATCTACGACCACCCCTGCTGCTGCTACTACCAGGTCTACGCAATCACAACCAGGAAAGAATAATTTGTTTTTCAGTGTTTTTAATTTGTAAAAAAAAAAGCCATTTCTCCTTCACTTAATGAATAATAGGATGCCAATCCTATTGCTACTCCCTAAAATGGGTTAATTTTTGACAGCTTGTAGAAAGTCATTGCTTCATCTTCACTTTCCATGTGCGAAGCATGGCGCTACTCCCAAAAAGGATTATTTTTGGACCACTTGGAAAAAGCCTTTGCCTCTTACATTATCAATGTGTATGTATAAACATAGTCAGGAATCTACCACCCAAAAGAGTTAAAAGTAAAAAAAAGGTCATAAGTTAAGAAGAATTTAAAGAATGTGCTAGTCCAGTGTATTTTAAAAGAAGCTGCTAGTTACCACCCTGTACAATGCATTTACTCATATCATAGCCATACTTTTAGTTTTAAGTTTTCTTTTAACTTTGCGTTAAAAAATCTTAAAATTACTTGGAACACACCTAGAAGACCTAAAAGTGTTATAAAGAGCATTATGGCTTTTAGACAGGAACACTAGTTCCTGGAATATTGGTTAAGTTCGGGTTTGGTTCGGACTGAGCCAAACTTTTTGCTGAAATTCAGCAAACCAGCTGAATCAAACTTTTGTAAACTTTACGCATCACAAACCATTTCCCATCCCAACTCACTTCTGGCACATGCCTAGAGTGAGACAGTTATACCACTCTTCTGTTCCTCCTTGATATCCCAGCAGTCGGCCTTAGCACCCTCTGACAAATAACTGGTAGGACCTATTTCTAATTGTTGGTGGATGTATTTCCTTTCTCCCATCTTAAAAACCCCACAATCCATAGTTAATTTTTCTTCCCCACCACACTTGAACAGCTGCCAATGTTGTATGTTCGTAAGAAAGCCTGTAGAAGCCAAGTGGCACTTCCAGCTGCTGAGACTGTTCATAGACTGGAGTGCCCAGCTCCCTGAAGACACCATTTCTGGCACCATCTGTGCCATTTTACCATAGATAAAGCATACAACAAACACTGCACTATGGAGCATCATTACATAAATCATAACAGAACAGCTACATTTTGTAACCCATTGATTAAGGATTACTAGAACTACACGTGTTTGAACTTTCCCATCTTCATATTGCAGTAGACCGAAAAGGAATGTTCGATAAATAATCATATCGAGTCAAGGGAACTGTAATTGGTAGTGTTGGTGCACAGAACTGCTCCTAGGATTCCTGTTTTTCTTTTCCTTCACTTTTGCCCCATTGTTTTTCTATAGAAATAAGACATATAGAAGTTTGGTCTTCAGGGATGTACAGCCAGAGTAGGGAAGCAAAGCAGCCGGTGCGTTGTATGTCTGCGATTTCACACTTTTAGCAGATAGCAGGATTTGCCATTTTCACCGTGAAGGTCCTCTGACTTTATCATCTTATCAGTTGTGCGTGTTATTTCAGCATGTGAAGTCGAAGTTTTCATGCACCATTTACAACATCATTCAAATGACAATTTTACCATTACAATGTTTATTATAAATGATGGGATAAATACAATCTATCACCAATTAAGTCATTTTAGAAGAGCGTAAAGGTAGACACCAAAATGAGACTGAGAAACAATGGGCCTCCAAGTAGTGATTGATTGTCCTCTCAGAGTACATCAGTCATTTACTAGCGTCATCACTTAGGCTCTGGGACCCAGTGGGTTCTCTGTGTCTGTCTATGAAGAAAGAGGTCACTCAATTCCTTCCTCTGTCTTTACTTTCTTATTTCCCTTGAGTCCAGCGACTGTGCAATTTAAGTGCTCATTAACGCTCTAGAACTTTAGTCATTTTTGCTATGGGCTATTGCTTTAAAAAAGACATCTATCCACCCATTTAGATCCATTTGTTAGGCTTAAATCCAATTTTGGCCTGACAATATTCAGATGCAATCATTCCCCTTGCTATGTTAGTTGCATCTGCTAGGCCCATAGCTAAGCGGCTATTTGTCAATCAAGTTAGAGGTGATCTATTCTGCGCATCTGGAGAGAAAGCAGTGATGTTATTATACAGTCCGGTATACTAGTAACAGTACTGTTTGCATAATGTGATGTTAGTGGAGGATAGAGTAGGTGAAATCATGCAGCACACGACTAGGTACGCGCAGAATAAAGCATGCCGCATCAAAGCGTGCATCAGCTTTCATTACACTGCAAGGCCTACTGCCACGTACGATGTTTATACCTTGTGCATATCGCAAACAGAGAATCCTTTCTTTCCAGCAGCTTCTGAAGTGCGGTTGGCAAAGTGTTCCCCGGTGGCACCTCACCTTTTGTTCTAAGGCAAATCAGGCAGCAAAACGGAAAGAACAGTTTAAATGCAAAATATGCTGACTTAAACACGGCTCCAGAAGGCTCATCTGTTTATGATCATGTCTAGCCATATGCATCTTAAGAATACAAGTGTCTGTCTTGGGAAATATACTTAGTAATGGCAATGCTCCGTCCTTCCTCTTCTATTTGTTTAAATGTATGAAGGAAAGGTTGCTTTCCATATACATTTAGATATGTTTTGGAATAGCAGCTGGGTCATAGTGCAGTTCTACCCGAAACAGCGTTCTACCGGTTTGGTTGACTCAACACTAGTCTTGACCACTGAAGTGTAATGCTGTGTATACCACTCTTTTACCATGTAACCTATAGGGCTTGGATGGATTTTAGACAGCTTTAGGTGTTTTGGAGAACTTCTGAATTGGTTTGAAGTTATTCGGACTGAACTCAACTTTTTGCAAAAGTTGAACAAACTGTCTAAACTGAACTTTTCAAAAGTTTACTCGTCATTAGTTGTGGCTTGTCATAGTATTGGTCTGGTGCACAATATTGATTACTTGCATTTTATGCTAGGGCCATGTACACCACCTTCAGTGCCAAGATTATGTACCAATTTAACATCACTGAGAATTGGGCAAGCCCAATTTCCCCTTATTTTCCCGCATCATGCCTATACTGGGTTGTGAGTAGCTACAGCTTTAGAGCAGGTTCGTAATAGTAAGACTGATGAGCAGGGTATAAGAAGTTATTTGCTATTCTGTTCCTTTTGCAGAGGGCTTTCAGTGACCACGTGGTTGAAAAGAACCCAACTTAGTATACATTTAAGTTTCCAAGATCTCCTAATCGCTCTCTACAGTGACTTTAAACCCAGTCATTGACTAAAGTCATGTGGTGCCATGTTTGCTGGATATTAATATTGCAGTAGAGTTATATCAGAGTCTCCTGTACATGGCTCAGGCTATTACTGGACATAAGTACTAATGCAAGGATGTAAACGCTGAATCATCATTGTGTCATTTCTACCTCGATCATGAATGTGTGCACTGTATGTGTGAGGCTAGCTTCACATGGGCGAATGCGATATTGGGCCATGATTCATGGCCTGATATCACATTTGCCTACATGCAGAGTGTTTCCCATTGTGTGCAATGGAAAACCTGGCATTGCATTGCACTCGCGTGCACCTAGCATCTGGTGTGATGTTGCCACCGTCCCGATTAAAAGCAATGGGTGATGCGATGTGAGGGAACGCCCAAAGATAGGACATGCCGCATTTTTTTCCTGCATTACATCGCGGTGCGATGCAAGAAAACATCGCTCATGTATATGACCCCATTCAGAAGAATGCGCTTATAGTGTGAGATCTGTGCATCTCGCAACACACACATCTTGTGTGAGAATCTCACCTGTGTGAGGCCAGCCTTAGGATCATAAATCATACATTTGTTTAAAATGTGTATATATATGCATCATGTATGTGAATGTATATATATGTGCATCATAAATGCCAATGTGATGCTGCTGGCAGTTCCTTGCTTAAGCTGCAGTGAGCAGTTTTGCCTAATTTGCATTATCCCATTTTTATTTTTTGTAATGTATTATGCCAACATGCTCGGCTTAAGCAAACTTTAATTTTAGAAACATAGCAGGCAAATGTCCTTTATAGAATGTAACTGAGGCTTTATATTTTTGGAATCTGGTATAGATGTAATGACCTACTGTAGTTATAAACTGAGACTGCTGCATGAATTTTTATGGGTACTTTCTTGACACATGTAGACCTGTCATAAAATATATGGTTATATGTATTTCTACGGAGAAGCTGCCCAGTGCTTATTACTGAGTCTGGCATCTAAGGGCAGACTGGGCATTGTGGCTGAAGATAACATTTTGCTGACCCCACCTGCGGTCAGTTTGAACCCACATACAATATGAGACCACTTTTAGATTTTTTCCCAGGGCTGCTTTAAGTTTCCAATCTGGAGAACATATCCATGGTTGCTAAAGATTATGGCTGAACTTTTTCAATATATGATGATGATTATCCATTCAGTCACATCCGACCCTCGGTCACACTATGGATCAATGTTCTCCACTCATTCCTGTCTTTCACCGCTTCTTTCGAGTACCTGCCCACTTGGAAGAAAAGATTCGGGTACCGGCACGGGTGAGCGGTGAGTTGCAGGAGTGAGCAGGGGCGAGCAGTCCGAGGTATCCATAGCATTCTCCTCCAGCACTTTAGTTCAAACACATCAATTTTCCTTCTGTTTTCATGAGCGTCCAACTTTTGCAACCATACATAGTTATGTGAAAGACGATTGCATTAGCCAGTCTGTTTTTTGTTGCAATGCTAATATCCTTGCTTTTCCAGATCGTTTTCATTCCTTGCATTTCATTCCTACAAAGTGTAATCCGTCTCTTGATCTCAGGTCCAGATTGCCCGTTTGAATTGATTTTTTGGATCCAAGGAAGATGAATTCCTGGATTGATTTGACGCTTTTGTAAAGCAACCTTATAAGCTGTTCAATATGTTCTTGCCCATTTGCTTCAGACACTTCCAAAGTTTTAAATATATAGATTAAGACAATTAAGACTCAAATGGCAAAATACAGATCCACATTGTAACCTCCATCTAATTGGAAGGGTATAGAAAACATGTTTGGAAGGTTGGCTGTTGGCAAAATTGTAGGTAAAGTGAATTTTCACAGTTTAAAATTCTTATTGTAATAATAGCGAGTTTGCTAATATAACCAATTAAAATTAATACAATTTATAGATATATTTATCACTCGCATCAATGAAGCTATGCACAGTGCTGTGCTGCCCTATATTTCCTTCCTCATCTGTCTACCACTTTACCGCTCTGCTAATTAGCTCAGTCACATTCTCCATAACCTGAATCTCTCACACCATTAGCTGATGACACAAGTGTACAGTGGGGTTGGTATTCCTGATGGTGTCTTGAACATTGAAGATAATTTAGTGCAACCTGCAACAAGCGGGAAGAGGCCATCGTTTTCAAAGCGGTTTCTGAGGGGTGGTACAGGAGCCGTGTTACTGCGGCTACACAGAAGAAGATATGCAATGGGATTTGTCTGTGAGGTAAAATTAGGAAGTCATGAGACCAGTGCCTGATGTAAAGAAACTTTGTGGATAAATAAGACTAACACACACATTTTAGTAAACTGCAGGCATACCATTTACTGTTGAACGTGGCAGTCTGAAATGTTGAACAGTAGAACATGCATAAACACAATCTAACATTTAATATACGGACAAATAAGCCCTGAGGAGGCAGCACCTGAGATATGGAAAAGCTATAGAGCGACTGACTAGGACTGAAACCCCTTTTATCCCAACTAACAGTAAATTGCCAGCCTGAAACACAAGCTAAAATTCTTCAGTACTCAATTAGACCGTCTGGAGGTTCTATGGTCTCTGCAGTTGGTGTTGTGATGTCTTTTCGGGCTTCTCGGTGAAAGCATGTGGGAAAAGCAAGGTTTGGAAGAACTTCTGGTCTTGAGGACGACTGGGGGGAGATCAGAACCAATGTTTGAAAATATTATCTTAATAAGCCAAACTTAACAAGGGTGAGAGCAATATTGGGCCCAATATCTCCCTCACCATTCATGTAAAAGCCCCTTGGATGTAAGGCGTTTTCATGTAAAAACAGCCTTGCATCACTTAAGGGATGCAGGGATCCTCTGGCATGACTGTCACAGCTGCGGCAGAGGATCGCTGAGTTTTCCCATTGCTTTCAATAAGGCCAGCGCTGCAGCTTGCGGCTCTATTGAAAACAATGGAGCTGCGATGCGAAACCATACAGCTAGAAAGAACATGCCGTGATTTGTTTCTCTCATCGCATTGTGGTGCCATGCAGGAAAACATTGCTCATGTGGTTCATATTTGTTTGAGCTTTGTGTGTCTCACAATGCGCAAATCTCACATGATTTTCTCAGACATGTGAAGCCGTCCTCACAAACTAGTAGATGCTTTGAACAAACTTCCAGCAAATCAACAATAAATGAATTCAAGTTGCCTTGGATGAGCTTATATCTATCCTGAGAGAGTAATAAAAGGAAATATGTGCCAACTAGATGTTCTCTTTTTGTGCCACCAAGGAATGCTGCCCTCCAATAGATGGCGCTGTAGAGGCATTTTTCCATCTTTCTGATTTGCATACATTTCCCAGAGGAGCATTGCCTTATAAGTCTCCATACTTAGCTTTTAGGGTGCTCTTCTGGTGCTCTTCTTGGGGAGAGACTATACCATCCCCTGATCTATTCACCCCCTGGGTGTCCCCACATACTTTTTGGGTGCTCTCCTAAAGGAGACACGGCACCGCTTCGGACCTATGATTACAATGATATGTATAGAGGAGTCTTTTAAAATATTTTTTCTACTTTAGCATATTTCACAAAAAAATAGTTTTTATGTCTCCATATTCCAACAGCCATAAGATTTTTTTTAGAAGCATGTTGGGTTACGTATAAATTAACTTTTATTATTTTGGGGGTTGGGTGTGGAAAACTGTTTCCTGTGCAGTTTAAATAATGTGCTAACTTGTTATCTGTGTTATAAATTTAATGATAGCAGAAATTTGTATTTTTAAAAACTTTTGCAAACCACTTTTTATTGGAAAAGAAAATTTTCTTAAAGGGGTTGTCCCACGCCGAAACGGGTTTTTTTTTTTTTAACCCACCCCCCCCGTTCGGCGCGAGACAACCCCGATGCAGGGGTTAAAAAAACAACCCGCACAGCGCTTACCTGAATCCCGGCGGTCCAGCGTCTTCATACTCACCTGCTGAAGATGGCCGCCGGGATCCTCTGTCTCCATGGACCGCAGGGCTTCTGTGCGGTCCATTGCCGATTCCAGCCTCCTGATTGGCTGGAATCGGCACGTGACGGGGCGGAGCTACACGGAGCTACACGGAGCCCCATTCAGAAAAGAAGAAGACCCGGACTGCGCAAGCGCGGCTAATTTGGCCATCGGAGGGCGAAAATTAGTCGGCTCCATGGGAACGAGGACGCCAGCAACGGAGCAGGTAAGTATAAAACTTTTTATAACTTCTGTATGGCTCATAATTAATGCACAATGTACATTACAAAGTGCATTAATATGGCCATACAGAAGTGTATAGACCCACTTGCTGCCGCGGGACAACCCCTTTAACTGTTTTTGAGCCGCACACTTTTTTAATTAACTTTATTAAACTTATTTTTTTTTTACCCCATCCAGGGACTTCACAGTGTCATCTGCTGAAGCTTATACAATCCTTTGGTGGATAGAGTTTACCAAAACATTATTGCTAATTAGTAAGAAACTGAAAGGAAATCTGTCGGGCCATGGCTTTGGTATCATCTAATAGGCATATAACCATGGCAGGCCTGAAGGCCTTTTGTTAGCCTCCAACTGCCATGGCAATCCTTTGGAATCCGGTAGCCCTCTCCCTCTGTTTAACCATCTAGATGCTATGGACGCTAATGACCACAGCATCTAACGGGTTGTCCTCCAGGTATTCGCTGCTGTGTAGATGTACTTCTTAAGTGAAAGGATATTACAGGATAGACATTAGGTGACCAGCAGGTTTGTAGTTCCGAGTCTTACAGTCAGGTAGGAACTATTAAAAGTTGATCCAGGGATTATTCTGACTGCCATTACGGAGTTGGGAAGGAATTTTCCCCCAAATAGGCTAATTGGCTTCTGCCTCTTGGGGTTTTTGCCTTCCTCTAGATCAACTAGGGGGTGGAAATAGTCTTAACTAGGTTGACATTGTTTTCATGCAGCCTAACATACTATGTTACTATGCTACTATGTATAATTACAGAGCTCAGCAACATTATCAGTTCAGTCACGCTATAATTCAACTGTCATATAGGAATGGCGATGAAAAGACAAGTGCCTTCTACGGTGATGTACATCGTTGTTCAGTGGTAGGCAAGTAGTTAAATAGATATAAGGTGAAATGTATCAAGCTCTGTAAGTGCAATAATTTGCATTATGTTAGAATGTAGCAGGTATGATTTAGAGATTCCAGGATTCTCCAAAGTCATCCCAGGAGACTTGTGGGTAAAGCTGATACTTAATGTGTAGGAAAATGATCTTCATTTCTCATTACAGGCCTATAGTAGGAGAATATGCATGTGACTTTATCATGAATCACACATAATAATAGCAGTACAAAGTGATTTCATGTATAGCTCTGACATCTCTTGGGAGACTGCACTTATAGTTTGTACCAAAGGTTTTAGAATGCTTGATATATACAGTATAATGGTGTGATTGAAAGTCAATGGCATGAGATATGAGCTCATCTACTACAATATTATCCTTCCATTTATTCTCTTATATTGAGAGTAATGATTATCAGAAAATGTATACTATAATCTAAATGTAATATCATTGTGGAGGAATGGCAGCAGTTTAGTTGGCCTCTTGCTATGGAATAGATGTCAATATTCAATTTACTCTTCATCATTAAATGCAAGTTATGTAGAAGAACCTGTGATTATACTATGGTCCCGAGTCACAGCTGTTTAGTTGGATGTCCCCATATTCAGGCAGCCTCCAACTAATTCAGCCTTTTTTTTTTTTGTAGTCTCCAGTGGAAAAGGTACTTTAAGATATGTGCTGCAGAGAAGAAGACGTGGAGGGTCTATTAAGCGAAACTATACACAAGTGATCGATTAAGACGGTGATACGCTTGATTTACATTGGGCCTCTTTCACGCGGCCGTATGCATTTTAACGTTCGCCCAATCATGCTGTAAAATCGCATAAATGAACAATAGCTGATCTAGCCCTAATCCTAATTTGCATATTTTTTGCCGTCTCATACGGGCGGCTGCTGCATATTGGCGAGAAAAAAAAACGCTGCAGCATGGAAATCTCTCAATCCTCGGAATGACTGTTAATGCCTTAAATAGAGGCCACTGTCTTACTTTCCCAGGGTTGGACGCAGGAAAACCTATTCTTAACATGAGCGCTCAGGAACTTCAAACAATAGAACTAGACCAGATTCACCCAGGCATATTTCCACACGCAACGCACAATGACCAGAACCCATTGATTTTAATAGAAGTCAATGGGGAATTGCAATATGCTAGGAAATACGTAAAGCACTGTGTAATTGCGGAGGAGAAGGAACACATCTGGAACTCATTAGACAGATTAACCATTTCAATGGCTGGGAGCATCGGTGCATATTTTTTTGCACGTACAATCGCATATGACTTGGGCAAAAAGTACAGTAAAATACGCTGAGGCACACAAGCAACGTTCATTCCACATAACAGTGCTCATGCACGCACAAATACGCATACGCGCATATGAAGCTGGCCTTAAGCTTGTGTCACTTTGATGAGAAGAAAAATGGTTACAATTAGCTGGAGTAGGTTTAACAGCTTTCAATTCCCAAAAGAAGAAGAAAATATTTCAGCAATTAAGGGCAGCTTCGCACGGGCATATGCGTTTTTGGGTGTGCTGTAGCGTGACACGTTGCACCATGAACAAGAGTCTTTTGCGCACATATCTGCGCATTTTATTGTACTTTTTTACGCATGCAGGGTATGTTTGCATGGACACGGGACACCTCCCTGCTTGGACTTAAAAGGCCATTTAGCCTTATGACCTCCAGATTTGGCGTTTTCCCCCACAGTTTTACGCTGTATTTCATTGTGTATTGCATGCCCATTTGTGCACCCACTTCTATGGGGCCCTTTGGTGCCCACAAAATAGAGCACCAAAGGGAAATGAGAATGACTCCCTTGATATTAATGGGTTCTAGTCTCTGCATTTTGTGCGTGCAAATACATCCGTGTGAAGCCGCCCTAATAAAGGCAAGTGATATTTACTAAACCTAAGGAGGACATATTAATACTGGTGCACCATATGACCGTGCGCTATATTAATCAACAGGGCCAGTGGGCCTTTAAAACCGTGAACTGTATTCTTATATGGGCAGATGTGTTGAAAATAGTGCCTTAATGTACGGTCTGGATGGGGTTAGCCAATGTATTAAGCAAAGAAAATCAGCAGAAATACATTTTTTCCATGTCTTTGAATAAAGAAAATCGCATGAAAATGAAGCCAACGGATCTGTAATTCTGCCATAATCTAATTGTTAAGAAATGGGAGAGTAGGCTCCTTGAGGGTGAGGTCATGTCTAGGGCTTCATCCAACCATAAAAATGCAAGTGTCGCCATTGCTAAAAGGGTTTTTTGACTATTTCCAGTCGGTTACAGAAATTAAACTACAAGTTGCTGTCCCAATGGTGTAGAACATCTGTGAAGTTGCACAGAATATATAAGCAGATCTCATCGCTGTCTTAGAGGTGTTCCCCGGAGCCCAGTATGGCGCCGCACATCTGGTGGGAATGCCCCGCTGTTGAAGCCTTATGGAGAGATGTCATTTTATTGTACAAGTACCGGTGTTGATCATCTGTTCCTTCGTCCCCTGAGTTGGCCTGGTTATCAATCTTTCTTGTAACCAAAAAAGGTCTACCATGCCACTTTATTCAACCCATGAGGTGTGTTATTCCACGGCTGTGGAAATCACAGACTACCCTAGGGCAATGTGGGGGGAAGCTATGGATACTTTGATAAGCTATGATGAGATGACAGCTAGCAAGGACGGCTTTACACAGGCATATGTGCAATTGCGTACACCTCAGTGCAACGTATTTTCGTGTATCTGCCTATCCTACAGCACTCTTTGCCCCCGCAGGGCATGTTCATTTGTGCTCGGCAGACAAACATACCCTGATTCAAATGGCTATTCGAGAGTGATGCTTTTTTCAACATATGTGATTGCATATTGCATTTGCACACCCCTCCACATAGGCTTCTATGGGGGCCATTGGTATGCAAATGTGCATAAAGTAGAGCCTGCTGTCTTTTTTTTTCCCCTTGCATATAATGCATACGCAAAATATGAAAATTTAAGGGAACCCATTGAAATGAATTGGCTTTTTTTCACTTTCTTGCAAGCTTAAAATTTACACATACAAATACACCCATGTGAAGCTGCCCTAAAGATGCTTTTCTGATTATCACTCGGATTCCCACGATCCAGCGAGAATCTTAATGTTTATCATTCAGTCTAAATGCTAGCACCGACTGAATGACGAATGAGAACTTATTTGCTTCTTGCTTGACTTTAACCCTTTCCAATCCACTGACGTCTGAAGACATTCTGATTGGAGCCTGTACAGCTCCCATGTCAGAAGACGTCCGACAGGGTATTCTTACAGTATATTACTGGCCGCTCTGTTGTCAAGTGCCTCTCTAGCATGTCCTATACCGCAGTACTGGCTCCAGCCAGCAGATGGTACCATTGTGAAATGGCAGGAAGAGAAATCACCCTAGGAAACCCTAAATCCAAAATTAGATTGCAAAGGGTTAAGTTTCTGCATGCTGAAAACTGAACGACGGACTGTTCCCTAGTAGCAGGCAGTCATTCACTTATGAATGACTGCCTGCTTACTGTGAATGGAGGTGGGCGGGCCAGAACGATCCCTGGCCTACTCAGCTTTCATTCAGTCTGGCATGCTCATTCCTGTGTAAGAGCATGGGAATGATTATCACTGGGATGACCTGTTGGGCATCTGTGCCCGACAGATCATCTCATGTAAAAGCACCCTTACTCTAATCATTACTCTACTTGGCTGCCATCAGTAATGTTCAATTTAGTACTGTGGCCTTCAGTAATGTTCAATTTAGTACTGTGGCCTTCAGTAATGTTCAATTCAGACTTAACTGTTGACAGTTTTCATCACTACTGTAAGACTGTCTTACTTTGACCCTTTCTCTTTCACCCTTCTGCCCCTGGTTTTTCCATATAAGTTTGGTCCTTCATTATGTCTTGGGTAAGTTCCTACCATTTGGGGAATTTACCTCTAAACTCTGTTGACTGTTGATTACATCGACCTTGTTTTCCAGCTACACTGTTGTATCGGAAAGCCTTTCTAGCTGTTACATCTGTATGGTTTTTTTTCTGTTGGCTTCTCAGTTGTCCAACGAAAAGCTTTCGAACCCAAAATGGTTTTCTGCTTTTAGTAAATACACTTAATCAATTTTAGAATAGAAACGTATGATGTACTTTAATAAAATGTGTGCATCGATTCCTGCTTGTGGTTATTGAAAGATAACCTTCCTTGTCCAGAAGACGTAAATCTGATGAATACACAGGTCCAATGCTCATTCCAGTTATAGCTATTGGAGGCAGGGGTTATGGGAGGGAGTAAAGACCCGGAGCCCCTCCTTCCTACCGGCTCCAGGTTTTTAGGAGGGTTTCTATGACATCCATATGCCCTAATGAGCTCTACGGAAAGGGTTTCATTCTAATGCAGTGAATAGTGGTAAACAATGAAAAAAATGGCTTGTTTGTACAAATAGGCTGAACATGACCACAACATCGACAGTGATATGGCTTGTCTTCTCAGAAAATGACTGGTTTGAATTAAGTTTTGGGGGTAGATTTCTGAAACTGTCTAACAGAACAGTCTTTGTTGCCCACAATAACCAATCACAGCTTTTGAGTCGTATTCTTTTCTTGTAAAATGAAAGCTGTGCTGTGATTGGTTGATATAGGCCACGAAGACAGTTTTTCTTATAGACAGTTTCATAAGTCTTCCCCTTTATGCTTTACATGTTTGAGCATAGGTGATGGTCACAGCTCACCACCTCCTCCTCTCTGCATGGGTCACCAAGCATGCACACAACAATCTGCCATAAATCGAAATGAGTCCTCTCCAGACACTAATTTTCTATGCTCCATGTGGCTGCTGTATAGCAAATCTCTAAGTGTTTCCTGATCGGCAGCTCAATCAAAATAGCTGCCCGATAATCATATACAGAAAAGGAACACAAATGTCTACAATCAGAGAATAAAAGTTGATTAAATAAAAGAAAAGTAAATAATTATCTGATTTTAATTAATAAAACCTATAGGTGATACATTGCCTCAACGTGAAGCGATTATGATGCACAAAGAAATACTAAATGTTTTCCTGCATCTATAGTAAGTGGCGGTGATGTCTTTCTGCTCATGAATGCTCCTCTATACAGTACTTTGTTTTGTAGGTTACCTTGGTAATACCAAAGTTTTCAGATATGCAGACATCATATTTTGTCAGTTGATGTAATAATTGCTGTAAGTAGTGTATAGATGTTTTCCCTGATGTTGCTATGTTACTCCGAGAACTCTTTGTGAGGGAAGACGTACTGATTATTCATTCCATCTAACAGCCACAAGGTAATCATATACATTAATTATGTGTTATTATACATTTATTTTCATTTAAACATAAACATGCATTTTATGATTCAGCAGCACGGCTTTAAGAAAAATAAAATGTTTAATTGAAGGGTCGTCCAACCCAATTTTATATGAGAAGTTTCATTTCTGGCCAAATACAAATGCACACTTAGGCCACAAGCATATTTTAACTCCATATGTGGTCCATGTTCCTGTAATAAGGAGCTAATGTACATTTACATATTTTTCACAGCCGCTTTTAAAAGTACAGTAGGACCTATTTTTCCCTTTTTGCCTCCATATTGGGATTATATTCTATTGGGCAAATACAGATCAGTAAAACCCATTACAGTAAATACGGAAGCAAATATTGATGACGTGGTTGTAATGTTATCTGTAACACATCCGTACTATGGATGCGTCGCAGTACACTCCTCTGAAACTGACCTTTCCATTTGAGATATAAATTGTGGGGCATTATAACTCAGTATGAGAACCCTTCCCAGTACGCAGAAATTTCTGTTTCTCAGTATGAAGCTTAGGAAGGGTATCCTTTCTCCTTATGGAGAGCACCTAAAAGGTGTGAGGAGACTTATAAGGCCGTCTATGCTCCTCCTGGAAATATGCAAATGGGAAGATGGAACAATGCCTTGCATTCACTTGCAGGAATGCTGCCTTCCAATAGATGGCTCTGTAGAGACATTGTTCCATCCTGCCATTTGCATATTTCCCAGAAGAGCTTGGGTGGCCTTCTAAGTCTTATTACACCATATAGATGCTCTCCCTAAGCAGAAACGATACCCTTCTGACATCTATAGTCTGCTTAATAGCTAAGCCAAAGGCCTACTGCATGCTAAAGAGAGGGCAAGCTCCCCAAAACAACTGTCTGTTAATGGTTATCTTCTCCTCTGGTAGAAGAATTTGGCTTTGACTCAGAATTCCCTGTCATTGTTTCAAAGTTTGTTAAAAAGTCTGACATTGACTTGCAGGAATGCTGCCTTCCAATAGATGGTGTTGTAGAGGCATTATTCCATTTTCCCATCAGCATAAAGAGTCTCAGGGGGAAATAAAGACAAGTGAGACGCTATCTAGGGTAATATGTTGAAATCACTTACGTAATAAAGATAAGGCGCTGTTTCACTCACCCGGTAGAGTTGTGCTATGAATAAGCACAACATGGAAGCACTTATATGAAGCCAACCAAATGACTTTCAATGTCTAGGAGAAGGCAAGCCAAATGCGTAGGTCAAAGACTCAGCTCTGTTAGTGATAACTGTCACAGTAGGGTGATGTTTTCTCCTGTAACTGGGGCTCTTATGGATGCCCCAAATACAGTTGAAAAGTGTGAAATTTGAAAAATAAATGTGTATGACCCCCTGAGGGTCTTAAATGATGACAAATCAGACATTGATGTTAAAAAAAAAAATTACAGAATAAAAAAAAAAAATTAATATATATATATATATATATATATATATATATATATATATATATACACACAAAAAAGAAAATTACCCACTACCGATGCCAACCAAAACTGCTGCCCTATGCACGCAAAAGCAATCCAAAACTGAAGAAATGATATATCAAAATGCCCAGAAAGAAATGAGGAACCTATTCCCATACTTTATTAAATAGACAAATTTTAAAAATAAAGAACTATAAATTAAAAAAAAATCATTTAAAAAAACTAAAAAAAAATTAGAAAAAGGTCAATGAAAAAAAATATTAAAAAAACAGTCCTATATGTCACGGAAAAAAAACAAAGCAAAAACAATTTTTGAAGGAAAAAAATTAAACCGTAAAACCACCACATGGGTAAAATCCCTAAAAAAAGTGTCCTTAAGGGGTTAATCAAACGCTCTCAAAAAAAGTTGAATGAATGTTGAGAATGTAATATATGCATGGTTTCCCTCAAAGATTATTGAAATTAAAAAATATACTACCACCAGAAATCTATCACATACAGCTTAAACGCTTTACGTTGGCCTATTTCTTGAACAATACCAGTTTAGTCCTAGCCGATTTTCCTCCATTCTTCCTTATAGCTATAATTGCACTATTGACTTGACACATTGCTTAGAGGCATTCGACATAACCTGACTGTTAGCCCCATTTATAGTGTGTAATGGAAATCGGTGAAGTACTGTGTATACAATATATTTTCTGCAGTATATACAACTCAATAATGGAATAAAAACTCCATGGTTCTATTATTGAAGCTTCAATATGTATTTTTACGTCTAGAGCGTGGAAGTGAATGCACCACATTTATCATAAAATCTACCGTAATTTTAGGTCGGGTCCCTGGAAAAGAGCTGGTTTATAGTGATGATATGTATATTATATAAGATTATAGGGGGTTTCTGAGAAAAAAATTACCAGTTTATTTATACAAGGCAGCGCTAAACTATTTATTGTTAACCTTTATCCATAAATATTTCACCTTGGCAACGAGTATTTGTTCCGGAAATTTCTGTCTGTGGAAATAAGAATTTATTACGCTTGACAGGGCTTTCAGAAAGGCTTATATGACCCCCAATTGTATTACACATGGAAATTCTCTGCAAGTTCTTCCAAGGGAGCTGTAGACTGAGCATGCATAGCTTCTGGATTCGGCGGGTAGGCTATAATGTAGACCAAGATAGGCTGTGGCCCCCTGTAAGAGAGAGAAAGTAAAACCCAATCACAAATTGGAAGAGTAGCATGTTAGAAGCAGAAATCCACTTTGGCATTTCTCTACTCTAGACCCATGGGACTGCTGCTATACGTGAAGTAAGGAAAGAGTACTCGAAGTTGCCTCCTGCTACGATGCATGTATGGAGCCATTGTACAGTGCAGTCCAGGGATGACACTATTATTCCAGGACCATGTTAGTGAATGGTGAAGCGGCAATTCAGTGCAGATGCAATGCAAGTTGGTAGTAAGAGCATGACCCAATGAGAGGACAATGCAAATTTTAATGTTAACATGTGGGTTGGAGTTTGGCACGATCACTTTTTGGACTATGGGCTCTGTGTGATCGGTACCTTAATCTACTGCCGATGACTATGGTTGTCTTTTTGGATGATCTACTTCTATCATAGCAGAAGGAGCTCCTTGGAGTACACTTTCCTTACTTCGCTCATAGCAATGGTCCAACATGACTTAGAGGGACACGAAAAGTGGATTTTTGCTTCTCCCATGCTACTCTTCAACTTTCCAATTGGGTTTTTCTCTACCTCTTACAGGTGCCACAATACAAAATTAAAATCCATGTTTCGGGCCCCTAGTGGCCTATACCATCATATAGTACATCCATGCTTTTCTATTCAAGAACACTACTGTTATTTCGATATTGAGATATAGCACTGGATGGGTCTTCCTGACTAGACCCTATATAAACTAGTAAGCATGTAGACTCCAATGGATCTAAAACCAGAAGATGATTTGAATGCATATATTTCAAAAAATATTATTATATATGTATAATTCATAAATGCATCCATATATAGCCTTAAATAGAAACGCATTTAAAAAGGAAAGCCTGGTAGTTCTAATGACATCATTACAATATTCTGAGGCACATTGTAATGGCTCAGCAACATTTTCACTTGGCTGTACTGTGTGTTGTCAATATGGGGTATATTCTTTTTTTCTGCTGTGTCCTTAGGTCTAAATTAAAATGTTAAACATGCTGTGAGAAGCGACTGTAGGACATGTGCTGTAACA
Organism: Eleutherodactylus coqui; assembly: GCF_035609145.1. Classification (NCBI taxonomy): domain Eukaryota; kingdom Metazoa; phylum Chordata; class Amphibia; order Anura; family Eleutherodactylidae; genus Eleutherodactylus; species Eleutherodactylus coqui. The sequence goes on from NC_089841.1 coordinate 227,875,025, forward strand.
TTGGCGAAAACACAGGCAGCCCGACTCCTAAATCATGATACTGTTTCATCATTTAATGCTGAAAGAAGCCTACAGTAAATGGGCTTTAATTTGGAGAAAAAAGTACAAGCAAGCTGGCTCTAATGAATTGTCAAGCAGGTTCTCATGGATTATTCAAGTAAAGTATGCACTCAGCAATAACAGAGCTTAGACGAAAATAATGAACCTCTTCAGGGAAAAAGTACTAGGTTAGAAAAATAGATTTTGCTTTTGGGTATGTCATTGAAACACATTCAGGATGGCTCTTTGTGAGTGAACTAGAGATCTGGCATTGCGTATATTAGAAAAAGATGGAGGCGATGCTCCTGGCTTTTTTTTGCCCTTCTTAATATTGAAAAAATGTAACTTCCACAACTTTCAGATTTCAGTTTTTGCCTAGCTAATGAAATAGGTATATGTTGTCTCAAAGGTTTAGCATAATGCTAAAGGTGGATTTCAGGTCACAATTGTTAGATGCCATAAACCTGTGACATACTTATCATAGAGAAAGGTTATGCCATTGATATTAGTCCAATCAAGTTGGAAGGCCTAGTAGAAAACGTTCTTCCTACTGGAAAAGCACCATTTAGACGCGACAACACTACAAAGCCTTACTGGATGGATACTCTGAGGATTTTCATTGATGGATTTGATTGCATTGTCCTTAGCGAGTACCTGCCCGTTCGGAAGAAAAGGTTCGGCTGCCGGCGCGGGTGAGAAGTGAGTTGCGGCAGTGAGCAGGGGGAGCGGGGGGGGGGGGGGGGGAGAGAGATCTCCCCTCCGTTCCTCCCTGCTCTCCCCCGCCGCTCCCCGCCGGCAGCTGAACCTTTTCTTCCGAGCGGGCAGGTACTCGCTAAGGGCCTTGCTCGATCGAGTAATTGCCCTTAGCGAGTATGCTCGCTCATCTCTAGATGAGACCCTACCTAAAAATGAAGTATTCGCCCTGATAAGAATGTCAGGAACCTGGGGGTGGTCATGTCTCTTCCTAGGTGGTGAAGGGAAAAGTGACAAAAGAGAGATGAAACTATAAGATGTGACTGATCGCTAGCATCCAGGGTAGCAAGGTGTTAAACAGCTTCACAGGTGTTAAGATAAAGGTGCAGCAAACTTAGCTTGACTGGAGACTTAGGTTGGTTAGGAAACCACAGACTGGACCAGAACACCTTCAGGCAGCAGTCTACAGACAGAAGTCCACAGACTAGTCCACGAAAATTATCAGATGTGTGTCTGATTGAAAGGTTTGACCAAACATATTTACCTGCACCCTCCCAGAGAAGGATCTGAGATAAATGTACAAGGAGTAATGCTAATTGACTGACTGGGCTGTAACACCTCCCAGCCAACCAATCCCCACAGGCAGAGGTGTGCTTCTGTTGGCTACAAAGCTCCAAGTCCCCTGCATAGACGTTTGATAGAACTATACAATTCTGTCAAACTGCAGTCACCACTGGAGTGATCTTAGGAGTTTACTGCATCTTGTTTTATTGAGTTCAATATAGAACCAGTATTCAGTGTGCTCTATCTAGTGGTGGATGAAGCCAAGCAAAATTTTATAATTTAACTTCTTGTTATTAGAAGCTTGGAGCTATGTATCAAAAAAACGGAGGTTTAAGTCTGCCTGTCAACAGGTGACATGTCACAACAAGATTCGTGATGATAAATCGGCCATGGAGTGCAGCCCAATGTCGCCTAGCGGTGAATGATAGCGTTTCTCTCATCACGTGATTTAAAATCGCAGCATGCCACGATTCTCTATGATGAGCCTATCAATTATATAGGCTCATCATGGAGACTTTCAGTGCTCTCCTCTACCCCAGCAGAATATCACAAGCAATATTCCATTGCAGCCATGGACAGGCAGCCTTAGTAGCATAAAGTTTTACACTGAGTGGCCATGTTATTAGCGACACTTGCCTGTTGGTGATTGGAGCTTACCTGTATAGAAATTGGACATGTGACCCCAGGATGCAACATAGAATCAAATTGGCAAGTTTTCTACATACCAGGTTGAGTGTAAATCCACATTAGAATGGGAAAATACAGCAATCTGGGCTACTCTGAATAAGGCATCAACATCAGTGCTAGCATAGCTGATGGCAGCCTTTCATAAATTGTAAACCTTATGGGGTGTTGAGAGTATACGGAGAATAGTGTGATTGAGGGAAAGTATCCAGTTGAAGGGGATCCTGAGGATGTAAACAACTCCTCAACAAAAGGGGTCAAAGAAGATGTCTAAAACCGTTCTAACAAACCGGCATTGTGCAGTCAAGCAAATTGCAGCTGAATACTAACATGTACGAATGCACAACGCTTTGTTCCTGAGCATGAATGGGCTAAAACAGCGGACAACCAGTTTGAGTGCCGTTGCTTTCGAAGAAAGTTAAGACTCCAGTGCGCAAAAATTGGATCACTGAACAGTGGAAAAACATCATCTGGTCAGATGAATATGATTTCTTTTGCACTATGTTCATGAGAGGGTCAGAATTTTGGTGCAAGAAGCATAAACTAATCAGTCTTTCCTGACACATGTCAACAGTTCAGGATGGTGGAAGTAGAGTAAAGGCTTAAATAGATTAATTTGTTTTGGGAACATTTTGGGGGAATATAAAAAAATTTTGATTGCTGAGCTTTGTCATTGGCTGCAGCAGCCTGTCACATTTGGTATAAAGGCTGCTGCAGCCTAGAGCAGCGATGCTGGACACAATGGAGAAGAGGTGAAATAACCCTTTATTATTTGTCCACATAGGCAGCCTGTTTAGATAAAAATTCAAAAAATTGGACAACCCCTTTAGGATTAAAGGAAAATGATGTTCAAAGGGTGAACAATTCACTATAATGAGCCAGATGGTTCAGAATTCTTGTTAACAAGAAACTTGATAAAGTAGCTTTAACAGCAAATTAAGAGGAGGGTGCCTGAGGTCAGAGAAATATTATTTTAGTGCTACAATCGCACTAAAGACAATATGCTATGATGAAATGGTGGAAAATATAAAAATGAAGACATTCGGTGTAGAAAAAGAAACTCACATGTTGACCATGTGGGATTAATAGTTTCAATAAATTGCACTCACAAACAATAATTACCATTCAAAATTCGTTCAAATGATGGCATATGAGTGATAATCATTGTGTGTAAATGCTACCATTGTTTGGTCTTCATCTGAACGATGATTTTAAGGTGAGCCTAAAATCCATGTTTCAGTCAGAGAGTAGATAACAGAGGCCTCATGCTATGTTCGGCAGGGGAGCAGCTGATTACATTGTGTTCAGCTGACAGCCTATGGAAGAGCAAAGGAGCTGATTGCAGAGCTCAGACCACCTGCTGTGTTCTGCAAGCAGCTCCTGGAGTCTTTTACACGCAAATGAAGCTAATAAGGTGCTAATGGGCATTAGTGCCCATTAGCACTTTATGCGAAATGATCCCTAAAACTGTGACTCTTTCAATCCTTTGAAAGATCGTCTTTGCGTGCAAATGAGCCTTTGACAAAAAAATGCACCAAGCAAGTTGTTGGAATTGGATGAAACTTTTTTATGTGTGAATGTAATGCTATATGTAAGTGATTACAATATTAGAGGGAAAGGATAAGTTTACTTGGTAAAACTGTACAATTCAAAGGAAGTTTTAGCAGCTTGTTGGACCACTTCTAGCCCAATATGATATACAGTTCACCATAAAGATAAACAGGCTCCGTATTTTATCCTGCAGCACATTAGCCTGTAGATGTTGCAACTGGGCCTCAAGATCCTGCATGCTTGTAGGCTGCTGAAGCTGGTTGTCCCACCGGTCCCATAAATGCTCAATTGGTGATACATTTGACAACTGGGCAGGTCAAGGAAGCATGGCAACCTGGCAGAGACAATCCTGGGAAACTGCTGTGTGTGTTGGCAAGCAATATCCTCCTGAAAAGTGCCTGCTGGAAGCCCTGCTATGAGAGGCAATTAATGTGGCCGCAGGATTTCCTGCACATGTCACTGAGCTGTTACTGTCCCTTATGTCACTACTAGGGGTAACTGACTGTTGTAAGCAATGGCTCCCCAGATGATCATCACCAGCAGTGGGGGGGGGGGCAGTGTGTCACTCTACAGCAAAGGCAGGATTGATGCGTTTACCACGAGGCCGCCATACTCAAACACAACCGTTGTTGGCTCCCAAACCGAACGTGGATTCGTTGCTAAAGACAGTATGGTTTCATTAAATATCTATCAAGGTTTGTCGTTCACAACATCAATACAAATGAAGGCAACAGTATTGGGGTGTTAATGGCAGGACACGCAGCGGGCACAGTGATGCCAAACTTTCTTCTAAGTGCCTGGAAATGGTTCTGGCAGACACCAGGTTCTGTAGAAAGTGCCACCTGTGTCTGGATGGTAGATAATGAAACTGTTGGAATTGCTAGTGCTTGTCCATGGATCAAATAATCTTCTCTATTAATGGTCTGTCTGGGCCATCTGGAGTCTGTTTGCCATTGGTGTGTTCTCTCACATAGCCACTGCTCATACACTTCCTAACAGCTTGGTCAGTATTGTCTTAACCCTTTCCAATCCAATTTGTATCCTGGTTTTCCTAGGGGGCTTACTCTTTTTCTGCTGTTTTACAACTGCGCTATATGCTGGCTAAAGCCAGTACTGCATGAGGTGACACGTTGGATAGGCTCTGACAGCAGAGAGGCTGGCAATGTACAGTAAGAGAACCCTGACGGACGTCTTCCAACATCGGAGCTATACAGCCTTAAATCATAATGTCTTCAGACGTCAGACAGTGGATTGGAAAGGGTTAATAGCAGGCAAGTCTTCAAAGCAACCATCCTGCTTCTCTCATTCCAATGATGCGCTGCCTCTCAAAGTCTGGTAACTGGGCAAAATGTTTTTGATAGGCATGTCTCTCAGTCAATGATCTCACAACAAAAGGTGCACCACACAAAATTAGCCTCTGAATGGCTTTTTATAGGGCAACAAGGGAAGCACTTTTACGGCCTCTGGTGGCTAGACCCAGTGTCTAATCAGACCACCGCTGCAATCATTTACATACAAGATCATATCTGCCAGACCAAGTTTTGCAGCAATCCAACATTTCTATCTGGATTAGAGATGAGCAAGCATACTCGTCCGAGCTTGATGCTCGTTCGAGTATTAGGGTGCTCGAGATGCTCGTTACTAGAGACGAGCACCACGCGGTACTCGTCTCGATTAAACGAGCACTGGCCATTGAATCCAATGGAGCCGGCAATACAGCCGGCTCCATTGAAAGCAATGGGCTGCCGGCGAGCGCGGGATGAATTTTCGGGAAGGGCTTAAAAATATAAGCCCTTCCCTGAAATTCATCCAGAATGATAGAATGACAGCTGAGAGCTGCCCCTGATTGGTCCCTGCGCTGAGCCAATCAGAGGCAGCACTCACTCACCCATTCATGAATTCTGCTTTCCAATAGGTGGAGCTGCAGAGTAGTTATTCCATCTCTCCTATTTGTACTGTTCAATTTACGCTGAGGCAGCACATTCACATGCATTTGCATCTCCTGTTTCTTGTCCGTGATATGAACAGAACATGCAAAGACTTTTTTCCATTGGTCCATTTGAAAACCCATCAATGCCTTCAGCCTCCTAGGCTATGATAGAATCGTGTGCTGTCAATGTTAATTCAGCATGGTTTCATTACAGCCTATAGATTTATGGCCCGGATCACACAGATCGGAGGGCCATAACTCTATTACTAAATTATCAAACACATTTTTAAGACATAGTAGATGTTGGTGAATTAAAAGTGGATCTCTAATCATGGCTGATGGGAAAAAGCACTTACTCTCTCAACCACTGTTTAGTCGAATCCCCTTTTATAGTGGGAGAACATATACCATTAATTACCTCCCTCATGAGGTCATTATGCTTATAGAGCTGTTATTGCAGGCTAGCCATCCTTCTTAGCAATAGTGCATTAGGCTTTATTAATCTAACATCTTGAAGACATATGTCTTAACAATGGAGGCACTCTGTCTAATCAAACGTGCTAAGAGCATGAGAATTAATGTCTGATTTCAAAATATCGCCTTAAGGACAGCCAGACATTTCATAAAACTTAATACATGGAAAGTGGAAATTAAATATGGGGAAAAAACACGTCTGAAGCTTGCATTTGCATTCACCAGTATTACAGGCACTGCTTTCAGACACTGTACATGTGACAAGCATACTAAACCCATTTCACACAACACCATATCCATATGCAGTGCTTTGATCATCCTCTATAGCTTAGTCACAAAGGCTTTCTAGCTGCGGGCCATAGTCTCAGGAATCGTTCTCTTGTAAGATATATTATAAATACTAGATTCGAAAAATCTGCACATTCATCCAGAGCTTACTCCTAAATGAGCGCTATATGTAAATAGTTATGCAAATGGATCAACTTCAACGACGAGTAGGACGGAGGCGAAGAATTCTGCAATGTTCTACTAAATGCCATTAAAATAGTGTGGATTGATGAGCAAGAAATGATCAACACAGTACAACAGTACCTATTAAACCTGACAAGCACTCAGTAGGTGGGATGGACTGTATGATGTCCTCAACAAGCCCCGGCTTCGGAATAGGTTCCATTGATCCATCGCATAACATATCATCTGTGCTTATAGTATTTTTAGCAGGCACCTGATGGACCGAACAATCAACCACCATCAGACGGCTGCTGAAAATGCAGTGAAGAAATTGAATATATTTATCATACAGATCAGTGATACCTGTCACCACAGGTGGGGGTGAACTCACCCAGAAGTACATACAATTAGCGGGTGATTGACAGCGGCTTTATTTCTAGGCACTGTAAGTGAAGAACACTCTTAAATTATACTTCATTTTTAAGTCAATTGATTTTTGTTTTCAGTGGGAAAAAAATGGTACGGTTGCATATCTACAGCTTTTCGGCTATGAAATCCTGGACACAGATCGATAAATAGAAAATGATGCCTATGGAATTCTGATGAGGGTTTGCATCCTAATGAGTTCAAAGAATCTCCATGTTCTTCATGATTTTGAGATCTTACTGCTGCAGTAATTGGGTATTGCATTGTATGATCATGTCGTCTTTATCATTTCTTTCTTCAGATCGTTTATGTTGGCTGGATCGGTTGATTTACAGAAAGATCTTCACATTTCCCATCGACTAGGTGAGTTATAGTCAATCGTTACTTTTTCTTACATTATGATGTGGATGTAGTCTGTTTTAGATCTTGTGGGAGTCACAAGTGAACCAGAAATTTTTACGATATGCCAATGACATTTGTGTCGGTCTCCTTGAGAAGAGCCGTAAACTAAACTGTTAATATGCACCGCTAATATGCACTTTGCCGGCTAACGGTAAGGTCATTTCATTTTATGGTCTGTGAATATATACTCTATTATACCTATGTATAACAATAACTTCAGGCAGAGAGTGGAACAATTGTCAATAGCAATCATTCTGATCCCATTTTTATTTTTCAGTAGGCATTCCAAAATTAAAGCAGTGGTCTGATTGGTTGTCGCTGGAGGGTTCATGCACGCAGTCCTGTAACAATTTAGTTTTTTATCTGATTGACTCTGTAGGTGTATGATGCATAACAAATCATAGCAATCTTCATTATGTGACACATGTACAGAGACATTCACTAGTAATAGCACCGTGTTAACAAAAGAGTAAGGAGGGACTCACAGGGTCGTAAGCACAAAAACGCACAGGATGGCAAGACTTTTTGCGCAGTGAAGGTCACGCTCTCGCATGCATATTTGTGCATTTTAATCTATTTTTTGCACTGTCGGGGACCTGTGCAGTGATTTAAAAGGCTGTGCAACCTAATTGTGTTTTCGATTCCCCATGAAAAGGCACAGCATATTGAGCAATTAGCGGGTATGGAGTGCCAATTTGTGCACCCCAATAGACTCCTATGGTGCCTGTGCTGCGCAAATGCACACCAAAATAGAGAATGCTGTGGGGTTTTCTTTTTTTGGTGGGGAGGGTTGCGCACCTAAAATATGCGTGCAAAACCAAAGGTGAGAATGAACCCATTGAAAACAAAAGTTTCTATTCTCTGTGCATTGTGTAGCCAGATTTTAAGGATTCAAATGCGCGCGCAAACATGCCTGTGGGAGTTGGCCCTTAGAACTCATTCACACGAGCGTGTGCTGGTGCGTACATAAGTGCACACAAAACCAGCACGCCCACATACGTGCACAAACACTCGTGAATGCAGGTCCATGTAGTATTGCTTTCTATGGGGCCACGGCTGCTGCCGGCGGCCCCAATGAAAGCAATGGTCTGCAGACAACCCCTGCAGTGATTTTCAGGGAAGGTCTTGATTGGCTGAGTGCTGCGACCAATCACAGGCAGCGCTCAGCTGTCATTCAATGATGTCTGAGTGCTGCCTGTGATTGGCTGAGGGCTCAGCCAATCAGATTCAGCCCATTCTGCGAGTGGCAATTTAAAATCCCCGGAAGCTGAAAGAACTACATTACAGTGCCAGGACCCAAGTGGCGCAGAGGTGAGTGTATATATATTTTTCTATTTACACCAGCTAGAGATGATTTTTCAGGGAAGGGCTTATATTTAAAGCTCTTCCCCAAAAATCACTGCGACAGTGCCAGCATCCTATTGCTTTCAATGGGTCTGCCGACAGCAGTGGCGGCCCTATTCAAAGCAATGGCCGAACATCACGATCCTCTGCCACAGCTGTCACAGCTGTGGCAGGGGATTCTTTACTCCCCGTGGGGAGTCCCCTTGTGACTGAATACAGTGACAGTACTGTGACAGTGTTAAGTAACAAAAGGACTCCCCGCGGGAAATATTGGCACGGACCTATGGTGCATGCATGTCCTATGTTCTGCAGGTACGTGCATTTGCACGCCGGTAAAACACAAACATGTGAATACACCACAGGGGACCAATGGTTCTAATAGACGCATGCTCTTGCGCGGATGTATGTACACACATAAACACGCTCCTCTGAATGAGGCCTTAAACTGTATCCACAAGGGCATATTTGCATGCGTATTTGCGCATTAAATTTTTGTGCACTTAATACACAGAAAATGGAACCCATTGATTTCAGTGGGTACATTCCCAAGCTCATGTTCTGCATTTGTATGCTATGATTTCGCCAAAAAAACCCACAGTATGTCATTTTTTCCCTGCGTATTTGTCTTATGGGTGGCGCATTTGTTATCATTTGTTATTAAAACTCAACAAAACAGGGGCGTCTTAGTTAGAGGCAGGACTTCTCTCAGGCCAATTGGAACTATTTCTCATGAGACTTCTGTGAAGTGGCCCTTAAGACAGCTTCGCATTCTTATAAAAGAACAGTAATAAGAGCTAAAGAAAGACCGTAACTAGCTGTGAGAAGAGCAGGTTATATAGACAAGAAATGGAGGACAGGGAATCTTAAGGCTTCCCTCACAATGCCATTGACTGTAGTACTTGAATGGTTAAATAACCAGGTTGTACAGTCAATAAGAAACCTAATTAGGCACAGAAGATGGATTAGACAAGCAACTGCTCATCTAATCACTCTTTTCCTTGAAAATAAAATAATGTGACAATTGGCATGTGTGACAATTAGTATGCTCTTTAATTGATAAATGGGAGTTACAACATTGTCAAAAAGACAAGTTATCTCCTTCCTTGGGTTGACTTGTAGCCTTACAGAGAAGACAGGAGAATGACAGCTCCTTATCCTCTCGGATGTACACAGCTGAAGTTAGAGCCGTCCCCTTAATTACATGCAGCTCCAACTTCAACCTTTTCTACCTGTGTGCAGAATGTGGACAGTAGAGTTTTGTAAGACTTTTGACTTTAAAACAAGGCCTAAATCGCAGCTCTAGCAATGTACTAGGTAGAGATAAAGTCGATAGAAAATAACCCCCCACCCCACCAACACCCCTTGCCTGAACCGTGCTCAGGTTAAATTCTAAGCTTCTTTTCTCTTATCATGAGCGTCCTTCAGGTAAAACTGTGAGGTATTTGAACAGTATTTTCCATACTGCATATCTCCCTAATCTCCATAAAATGTTGAATTTTACCCCTTAGTAAAAATAACTAAGTCTGCGTTGGCCCATTGTAAGGCCAATAGCATTTTTCATTTTATAGGCAACGAAGCTTATGAGAACTTGCTTTTTGCAGGAAGAGTTGTGGGTTTTTTGGCACTATATAGAGGTACATGTGACTTTTGGATTGCTTTTTATTGTGTTTTTTTTGGGAGAGGAACAAAAGAAAAATGGCAATTCAGGCACTGCTTTATAAAATCCTTTTTATGGCATTCACCATATGAGAGAAATGTCAAAATAGTATCATTGTGTGGGTCATTATGAATGCGGTAATACATATTTTGTGTCGCTTTTTTATAATTTTTTTTGTATTGTATCCATTGAAAAATGTGTAATTTTTTTAAACTGCCTTTTTTTTCAGATTGATGCTGCCTTCACACAGGTGCTGCGATTTTCGGCTGCCTGCGACACGGCCACATCTTGGCCTAAGATCGCATGAACGAGAGGCAGACATGACTGAGTCACGGCTGCATTTCCCACTGTAACGCCCATTCAGAGGGCACTGGCTGCATATATACGCGCTGACAAAGGGATGGAACAGGAGATTAGCACACTAGCCGTGCTAGGCTCCTGCACTGTCCTGCGCTCTCTCTGCCCCTAGCCGGCTGCTGGAAAGGAGGGGGCGGGATGGGAGCTTAGCAGAACTAGTGTGCCTATCTCCCACACCCTCCCATTGCTGGCAGCTGGCAAGGGGCAGAGAGGGGGAGGGAGTTGAGCAGAACCACTGCTAAACTCCTTCCCATGTCTCTTTTCTGGCAGCTCTCATAAGCTCTCATAGGAGTTTATGGGACTGGTCAGCGCATTTCGGATAGCTACAGCCCTATCTCTTTCAGACAGGCGTAAAAATGGCCGTCTGGAATGTGCACCGTATGCGTTCTATTTTCCAGCCGCCCATTTTTACGCACCTGAAAATTGCCATCTGAAGAAAGGCATTGCAATCCAATAAATCAGATGGTCGTGATTGTCGGCCAGTGTTCGGCCAACGGTGTCTTGTAAATCCAGCTAAAATTTCATTGAACTTTTTTAAGCTATTGTTTAGTCCCTCAATGGGACTTGTAGATGGGATTCTTCAGATCTTTAGGATACTACACTGTTGTACTTGTGGAATTCATAAAACTTGAGGCCCATTTACACAACGATTATCGTTCAAAACTCGTTCAAATCTTTTCAGTCAGCTTAAACCTCATTAGCGCTCGCTGGCTGGTCATTCCGTATGAATGCTTTAAACTCAACACTTCCTATAGGAGGGAAAGTGTTGAGCGAGAAGCTGACGAGAAGCCCAGGAGCGGTCAGCAAGTCTTTCTGTTGGAATGCTCTGCTTGAGCGGGGACTCATACAAACGACTGTTGGCTCGTGTAAAGGTGCCTTAAGCCTCTGATTGCAACCTCTTAGACTCTGCTAAAAGCACAGCCTAAGAGGCTGAGTTATAGGACACACCTAGAGATATTTGTCAAGCTTCAGGTTGCCACTGCCTGGAGCCCCCTTCCTTTGTCATTTCATACATGCCACAGTTGCTATTGATTACAGCGTACAAGGACCAGGATCTGAGAATTCTCCACTATTGGTGGTTAGGGTACATTCACAGGGGCAAGAGTGAGTCACAACCAACCTTGTGAGGTGCGACTGATCACACAGGACACAGACACTGCGTCCGTGTATTGTGCGATGTGCGAGAGACCGCGCATCTGCATGTTCTATTCTTCTGCAAAACTCACATGAAATATAAGACCTGCTGCAAATTTTCTGTTTCGCAGCATAGAATGGGTTCTGTTTTAGTGCCAGTCTTGTACATTTTTTGCAACGCACAAAACCTGCACAATTTTATCATCCGTGTAAATGCATCCTTAGAGCAGGAGCCTGGCTGTCAGTCAGCCAAGTCACCACCTTAAAAAGATGTATGTGCAAGTGTTTAAGCCCATTAGTGAGGTCAGTAAAAAGACTTAATGGTACTAGTCACTAAGGGGTTAAAATATTTATTGCGTATTTTCTTCTTACCCTGAATATAAGTTTATAGCAGGAGTATTGGATTGATGTCAGGCCTCTTGTGTTCTCTGTGATGTGTATGTTATGTGTTTTTCTAATGAGTTATTAGTTCGGCTTTATACTCCTTTTCTCGTGTCTTGACATTAAGTGCTGGAGTAGCCATATATTGATTACTACTATTATAGGGGGCATTAAGTTATAATACTGAATATGCCTGAGCCCTTTAGGCCTCCTGCAGGCAATTTTGTGCACGGTTTTATGCACAGAAAATCGTCCGCAACCATGAGGGGGGGCTCACACAGGGTGGATTTGCCGCGGAAATTCCGCCTGCGGCCGCTAATCTCAGGGTTAGCCAGCCATGTGGAGGAGATTTCTCAGAAATCTCGTCCGCACGGGACGGCCAATCGGCTGCGGTTAATCCGGCCGAAGCTGCGGCGCGGCTTTTCCGACCGCAGCATGTCCATTCTTTTTTTCTTTCCGTTACGGCCACGCTCTCCTCTATGGGAGCGCCGGCTGCAGTGGAAGAGCGAGCGGCCGGGCCGTTTCAAAGCCACCGCGGGTTTTTCCGCGGCGCTTCTCCCTGCGGAAATCTCGTGGTTTTTTCTGCGGCCAAACCGCGAGATTTCCGCCGGGAACCCAGCGTGTGAACCCAGCCTTAACCCTTTCCAATCCAATTTGTATCCTTGTTTTGCTAGGGGGCTTACTATTTTTCTGCCATTATACAATGGCGCTATATGCTGGCTAAAGCCAGTACTGCATGAGGCGACACGTTGGATAGGTTCCGACAGCAGAGAGGCTGTCAATATACAGTAAGAGAACCCCAACGGATGTCTTTCAACATCTGAGCTGTATAGCCTTAAATCATAATGTCTTCAGAGGTCAGACAGTGGATTGAAAAGGGTTAAAGCTCATTGGTTTTAATGGGTTCCCTCATATGGAGTGTTTTTGCCCCCGCGAGCGGAAGAATATGCAACATTCTCTATGCACACTGAATTGCATTATTTCATGCTGTTACTTGATGACATCAGTGAATTAGGCTGGGCCACCTACTAATTAGACTGACCCACCTGTTCAAACATGGCGAAGTTATCCCATGCCAATGTGAACCGGCCCGGAACCACATAAAAGGACAAGAGGACATGGCAGTGCTCAATTCAGAGCACAATTACGTAACACTGTCGCGAGCACGATTACATCACGCTGGTCTGCAGGAGGCCTCATTAGTAATGGTTTTTGTGTGTTCATCTTATAGCAAGAGCTGAATTTACTATCCTACAGGCTTCAGAGCAGGAATCAGACAGTAATTCCTGCTGGATCGAATGCTTACGCAGAGCTTGATCGTACGATTTGTATTTGGCTCTAATGATTTGACTCTACCGTATTCTAATGTAAAAATATAAAAACCCTATGGATCAGAAAACTTTAGTAACACAAGGTTTTTTTTTTAAAAAAACACACTTTTTTATATAGATGATATCAATATGTAAACCATAATAAGGCAATCGGTTAACATAACCTTTAAACACCACCTTAATGTTGGACCCAGTGCTGCAGAATGAGTTTTTTCTACCTCTTCTTTTGGAATTTGTTTTCCATGTTCTTTCTTTAAGCCCTATAATCTCAGTATAGGATATTGATGGCATTTACATAATTTGGAGACAGCAGACAATGTTTTACTGTCTGTTAATTCATTATTATAGTTTATTTGTTTATCAACATTGTGATTAATCTGAGTTTTTGGAGCATGGAGTTCATTATTTATCTCTAAATGTGTTTGAACAGCTTACTAATGAATTTCTATGTTCTTCCTACTTTGTGAAGATCACAAACATCTTTATGGGAAGCACAATGTGAGGCAAAGTAAACTTTTATCAGCATACAGTCTCTTTAAAGTGCGGTCCAAATGGCTGCATGGTGCTGTCCTACTGTTCTCCGTGATATTAATCACGTCGGAATTCCTGGCATGGAAAGGCACATACTGCAATTAGTGTCACTTTGTATCTCTGAAATTTGGATCTGGTGCTGCTGCATTTGGAACAAGAATAGGTTTCGGATATTATCCAATGCTAGTGTACAAGCGCACATAAGTGTTTCATCTGTTTAACAATCATCGTCCTGGTTCAATCCTCCTGGCTATGCTATTGGCAAGCTTGTTTAAATGTACTATCCAAGCTATTGTGTGCTCGCTGGGATAGGACATCAATTGACTCAATTTAAAAAGCAAAGTAACCACGAAAACTACTAAACTACAACATTTGGTATTCTAGCGGATTGTAAAAGTGTGGCTTCTAAATAAAGAATAAACTCAATTAACATGTTCACTTTTCAATTCCCATTATTTGGTTATTCATTCATTATTTAGCTGGTCCCTCAGTGTATATATAAGCCATCTCGTATTACATTGGTTAGTTATTCCTTTTGATTGTCTTTTTCTCCTCTGATGCTCATGGGATCTCAATTCTCACCAGCTCAGATCTATTTGGGTTTATATATTTCCAAATTAGTCAGTTTCTCAGTCATTTAGACCTACCAACAACCTCTTTGCAGATGTACATAGAAACTCCTATGACCGTTACTACTGATGATTATTACACAGTTATAATAGAGGAGATCACAGCTCAATGTCTTGTTGTAAAATATGGCATACTTGGCTTGTTTAGGTGAATACAGAAGGTAATGGCAGTGTTCCTGCCACAGAGGTGGTACAGTCTCTAGCTACTCATGTAATGCCGTGATGACACAGAATAGGGTTGATGGCACAGACTAGTGAAAGCAGAAATCTCAGCATCAAGATGGTGCCTGATGAGCATTAGATAGGAGGCTAAACTACATAGTGCACTGTACACAGGTGAAGGATGCAGGGATGGAAAAATGTGCTTTTTCCAGAGTGGCCCTTTAGGCTGCCTGTCCACGGGCGGGTTTTCATTGCATTCCCCGCGGCGATAATCTGGCCACAGGGAACGCAGTGAAAGCTCTCCATAGTGTTGCTTTGGAGAGCGCTTCTCCCCTGTCCACGAGCGGAGAAGCATTGCCGGCTCCTGCTTCCGGGTGGCGGTATCCCGTGGCGGAGATCCGCCGCAGGATACCGCTACGCCCGTGGACAGGCAGCCTAAGGCATTGTACAGTTGAGAGAGTTGTACAGGATTAGAAAAACATGGCCATTTCTTCTAAAATCAGCGCCAGACCTGTCCATAAGTTGTTTGGCGTGCAGCCTGAACCCATTCATTTCAATAGAGCTACAATACCAGACTCGCTCTATGAACAGGTGTGCAATTGGTCCTGAAAGAAAAGAGCTATATTTTTCTAATCGTGTTCAACCGATTTAAAATGCAGTTTTCGGATGTACTTTGTATTTCCTTCATATGTATCTGCTTGCTGATATTGAAAAAAATAATTCTTGCTTAAATCCAGAGGCTGAAAAAGCTGCCGAAGACTTCTGAAAGTCCGGAGATTGCTACAATATTATATCCTCTGTAAGCTAAATACATCAGCAGCACAGATTTCTGATGTGTTATGGTATAAAATGCATCAATGCCAGGCTGTTTGCACCCGGGTGAGATTCTCATGCGGCAAGATGCAGAAATATGAACCTCGTTATTTTGAATGGGGTCATACATATGAGCAAGTTTTTTGTCCAGCATTGCACCACACTGCAATGCAGAAAAATAATCGCGGCACATCCCACCTTTGAGCGTGCCGTCGCATCACATCACCCATTGTTTTCAGTAGGGCTGGGGGCAGCCTTACACTGTGTGCTAGATGCAGGCAATGTGATGAGATAATTACCCAATGAAAACAATGGGAGAAACTCTGTGATCCTCCAGAGGATCGCTTCTTCCTCGGAGTGATGCAAGAGGTTATTGAACCAAAAATGCCTCGCATCCGCTGCTAAATCACATGTTGGTAAGGGTGATCTCGGGCCATGATTCATGGCCCCTTTTTTTCATTCGCAAGTTTGAAATTTACCTAAGTCAAATGTATCAACGTCTTAACTAGCAAATCCCTTAGGTGTATAATTTTAGCTTAATACAGCCTCCATGCCTTCTTCTTTGCTGCACATATATTAAAATACATTTTCCACAGGAGACCACAAAAAATGCTGGTATTAGTTGGAGGCTGCCTGAATATGCAGACTTGGAAGTGGATAGCTGTGACTCAGAGTGGGACCATAGTATATTCACATGTTCCTCTAGAGCAGTGGTTTGCAAACCTTTTCAGCAATGGCGCCCTTTTTGAAGCAAGTTTCCAGTTGAGCCCCAAAGTGGGACAAGGAGTGTGGTCAAGGGAGGGGTTAGGGGTGTGGCTTATCATAACATATGATTTTTTTTTAAACTCGTTTTATTGAAAATTAAGTAGCATAAGGAACATACAGTCATAGACAGGTGCAGCACATAAATAGTACATAACCTTGTATAGTTAGATTGGTAGGGAGGTTTAGTCACCCTGATACATCAAAAATAACGATTTAATGCGTTCAAGTCAGATCAGATAAGCAGACCAAATCCCAGAGGCCACAGGTCCCGCTCCAGAACATGTATCCACTAGTGAGCACGTCTGAGCTCCAGAATAGATGAAGTCATTAATTGTGGTGAATATAACGTGAGGGGGGATTCACACCACAGACCCCACACTTTATCAAATTTCCCAGGACACTTGCGTCCCTTGTAGACTATATAATTATATGGCACCACTGAATTGACCAGTTTCCTCCACATTGAGAGTGAGGGGTTCTTACGATCCATCCACCGCAGTGCAATCGTTTTTCTAGCAAGGAACAAAGATTCCCGCAGAAAAATCTTTTTATGGTGTTGCCAGCTTTCTTCATCTAATATTCCAAATAGACAAATCTCTGGGCTCGGTGGAATAGGGACTTCCACAAGTTCAGAGAGGAAACCTGTGACCTCCCCCCAGAAACTTTCAATAACAGGACACTCCCACATCATATGCCAAAAATCGGAATATTCGCAGAAACACCTAATGCAGTTTGTAGACTGTATTCTGCCCATTTTGTACAATCTTGCTGGAGTGAGATAGCACTGATACACTATATACAGCTGGATCATTTTATTATTGGCTGCTGGGGATACATATAGAGGAGATTCCAAAAGCTCTTGGAACGTATCATCTGTAAGAGTCGGTATCAGTGTCCTCCATTTTACTAGGGCAGAGGGTATATCCTGAGAGGCTTGTATTGAGATAAGGTGGGAGTATAGTGTCGATATGAGTCCCTGGGGGCCTTGGGAGCAAAGGATGCCTATTAAGGGGTAATGGGAAATAGCAGGTCTGGGCGGTGGGAACTGCGCCTGCAAAGCGTGTCTGATCTGGAGAAATCTATAGAAATGGGAGCGGGGTAGCTCGTATTTGTTCTGTAATTGCTCAAATGAAGACAGGGTGTTCTGTGGATAGAGGTCTGCCAGGGTCCGGATGCCATATTGTTCCCAAACCTGGGCATCTTCCAATCGGAGCACTTCCGGAAGCCTAGGATTACGCCAAAGGGGAGTGTCAGCTATTATGTCCATGAACTGGCTAATTGACTTGGCCTGCCACCAGACCTGAGAGGCTAACCTGTGAATTGGTAACATTTTGCCTGTTAGAATAGAAGGAGATTCCAGCAAGGGCCACAATCTAGGGATTTTTAGGTAATGTGCTAGATGCGCCTCAGAGTTGGGGAGAGGGTCATAACTCAGCCAGCTTCTCAAGTGAATTAGCTGACTGGCCACATCGTAGAGGAACAGGGCAGCACCCGCATCTTGCTTCGGCCTTTGAAGCGTCGAGATTCGTAATTTGGGGCGGGAGTTTCCCCATATAAAGGAAGATATCAAGGACTGCATGGATTTAAAGAAGCGGGTTGGGATATGTACCAACACACGCTGCATTATGTATAGGCACTTTGGTAATACTATCAGTTTGATAAGGTTAATGCGCCCCGCCACTGAAAGCGGCAAGGAGCCCCATATTTTAAACTTGGACCTCAATAGATCTATGAGGGGGTATACATTTAGCTCTAGAGACCTTCCCACATCATTGTTTATCTGTAGCCCCAGGTATTAAAACTGATTGGAGATCTGGAGGCCGCAGAGTGAGTCGATATCTGCCAAACGACTTCCCCTGGAAACAGGCATCAGGGCTGATTTAGTCCAGTTGATTTGAAGGCCCGAAAAGTCACCAAATATATTAATTAGATTTACTACATGGGGGAGGGTTGACTCAGGGTCCGCCAAGAAAAGCAGGAGATCATCGGCGTATAAAGCCACCCGGTCTTCCCTGTCTCCTACTGCGACACCCCTGTGTAGCTGGGTTTCTCGTAGCAACATAGCTAGCGGTTCAATGGCCAGAGCAAATAGTATGGGGGATAGGGGACACCCCTGTCTAGTTCCTCTATGTAATTGGAAATAGGGAGAGCAGGACCCATTAATGGAAATAGCTGCTAGGGGGGATTTGTACAGAAGAGTGATCCAACGAATGAAGGTCTCACCGAAACCGAATCTCTGTAAAACCTGAAAAAGAAAGGGCCATTCAATTGAATCGAATGCCTTTGCTGCATCTAAGGAGGCCAAGGCCCAGTCTTCTCCTCCTGCCGCCCCCACCTGCGTCACCACTTGGGCCCTCCGTAAGTTGTCTCTGGTGGACTTCCCGGGCATAAACCCCGTTTGATCCGGGTGGATTAAGTCCAGTATTATGGTATTGAGACGATTAGCCAGCATTTTAGTCAGGAGTTCGTTATCAGTATTAAGTAGGGAAATCGGCCTGTAAGAACCACAGTCTAGGGGATCTTTATCTGGCTTTAGAATAAGTGCTATTGTTGCTTCGTGGAAGGATGGAGGGAGGTCTCCATTCTCATAGGCCGCATTATATGTAGCAAGTAATGTAGGGAGCAGTATGTCTTGGTATTTGGCATACACCTCGATTGGGATGCCATCAGGGCCTGGCGATCTGCCACTGGACATACCCGAAAGCGCTTCCGTTAATTCAGTGTGAGTGTCGGGAATGTAGGTTTATTTAGAAAATCGTTCAGGGTGTCCTGAGAGTGGTGGAATCTGGTGTTGTACAACTCAGTGTAACAACATATGATTTTTACCTCTGTCGTTCTAAAAAAAACAGAAGCGGTTAAAGGAAAAAAAGGGCGTAATGCTGGAGCCCTGAATGGGCTATTGATATACACATTATAGTTAAAATTAAAATCCTGCGAAATTAAATTCATGTCAATATTCGCACCGGTTTTGTGCAGATTTTTTCCACAGCGTTTGGATGAGATTTTCAAAATGTCATCTATGTTACTGCAATAGCTACTGTAAATTCTGCAGCAAATCTGCCCCGTGTAGTAGTAGTGACTCCCTATATTGGTGGTCCCAGTAGAAGTAGTGACCCCCTATATTGGTGGTCCCAGTAGTAATTGTGACCCCCTATATTGGTGGTCACAGTAGTAATAGTGTCCCCTATATTAGACCCAGAAGTAATAGCAACCCCCATTGCTGCCTAGTAGTAATAAGCTAACCCACTGCAGCCCAAGTAGTAATAGGCTAACCCACTGCAGCCCAAGTAGTAATAGGTGTTCCCTATTGTGGCACCAGTAGTAATAGGTGTTCCCTATTGTGGGGCCAGTAGTAATAAATGTTCCCTATTGCGGTGCCAGTAGTAATAGGTGTTCCCTATTGCGGCGCCAGTAGTAATAGGTGTTCCCTATTGCGGCGCCAGTAGTAATAGGTGTTCCCTATTGCGGCGCCAGTAGTAATAGGTGTTCCCTATTGCGGCGCCAGTAGTAATAGGTGTTCCCTATTGCGGCGCCAGTAGTAATAGGTGTTCCCTATTGCGGCGCCAGTAGTAATAGGTGTTCCCTATTGCGGCGCCAGTAGTAATAGGTGTTCCCTATTGCGGCGCCAGTAGTAATAGGTGTTCCCTATTGCGGCGCCAGTAGTAATAGGTGTTCCCTATTGCGGCGCCAGTAGTAATAGGTGTTCCCTATTGCGGCGCCAGTAGTAATAGGTGTTCCCTATTGCGGCGCCAGTAGTAATAGGTGTTCCCTATTGCGGCGCCAGTAGTAATAGGTGTTACCTATTGCTGTTTCTGGGAGTAATGGGGCTTTCCCCCCTATTGCTGTCTCCAATAGTAATGGGGCTCTCCCCCCTATTGCTGTCTCCAGAAGTAACGGGGGCTCTCCTCATATATTGCTGTCTCCAGTAGTAACGGGGCTCTCCCCCCTATTGCTGTCTCCAGTAGTAACGGGGCTCTCCCCCCTACAGCTGTGGCAGGGAATTCCTTCATCCCTGCGGGGGAGTCCCCTCACCACTGAACACTGTGACAGTGCTATCACAGTGTTCAGTGATGAGGGCCTTTCCTGTGGGGACGAAAGAATCCCCTACCACAGCTGTGACAGAGGACCGTGATCTTCTCCCCATGTTTTCATTGGGGCCGCGTTGCTGCCACCAGCCCCATTGACAATAAGATGAAACCCTGGATGTGACAGCATTCAGGGGTTTCACATCCAAGGAATCCCCTGCTACAGCTGTCACAGCCACAGCAGGGGATAGCGATCCGCTCCCATTGCTTTCAATGGGGCTGCACTATATGTGCCAGTTTTAGGATCGTGTGACCGCAAAACAAGTGCAAAAATGCGTCTGAGGTTTTAGTGGCGTGTTTTTTATACATGCATTTTGCGTTTCGTTTTCACGGATCTATACATCTGTGAACCAAACGCTCCTCTGACTGAGCCCTAAAGAGTGTTATAAACTTGAAGGTCTTATAAGTTTGGAAAGAGGGTAATTCTTTTACGTCTTTGGAACAGATGTCTAGTAATTTCGGATTTTTTGCTCTAATTCTGAACTATACCAGCAACTAAGATTGACTATAAACAAGGAATAAAGCTAAAAGCCAAAGTTCATTGCCTTTAGGAATTTAGGATCGTTATTTGAGAGCTGAATGAGGAAACATGGGATATGTAAATCTATAAGGTAGTTTCTGGGAATGCTTTAAGGATCTTAAGAGTGTTCAGGAGAAATTACAAGACTGTGGGCTCTTTCAGAATGTTTGTGTCCCTCTCTTTCATATAGAATTTCTCAATCATTTTTAAAATAGAAAGCCTTGTATACTCCTGATTTATTGCATAGATTTAGAGCTACAGACTCTTCAAAACCTCCCAAATGTCTTTCCAGTACAGGTTCTTTATCATATGTTGTAGAATTGCTGAGAATTTACTGGCCAGGATGATTAATACGATCAATGACTTATTTGAGTGTGATCTTGCTCCTGACCCATTGGCATCGGTCTTAGGGAAAATTGGTTTCACAACTTCTATAAAAATGTGGGTATTCTGAGACCTGTATAAACCGCTCATAAGGTCGTCTTATATCTTTGGGTCTCTATAAAATATACCTTCAACTTATAATTGGACCTCGTGTCTTGTTAATGTTGTTAATTGTGAAAGGATCTGTTATTGGCCTGTCAAGTATAACCATATCCGCTGTGTGCAAAGATAACAGGAGATAAGAATGAAGCTCAAAGTGGACCTGCACATGTTCCCTATAGATGGAGAATGGCCCTCATTATAGATTCTCGTGTTGTGTCCAAGTAGCACCAATTCGATGTTGATAGAAAACGTGTATGGACGAATATTGAAAAGTAAATGACACAGAATACTGCTAAAACTTTAGCTTTAATCAAGTCACATATTTTACATTTTGGGTGAAAACCAAAGAAACGCTTTTCTGTAGAAGCTAAACATGCCTGCCATAAAGATCAATGAGGATGCATCTCAATTTGGTTCTGTTATATTACTACTCAGGGATTTGTCATTGGGCCATCCCACGGCTTCTGGTTTAGAGTTGATTGTCCCCGGAATGATAAAACAAGTGTTTTTTCAGGTCCTCTGTTTCTGGTGACCCCTCTCAGAAATGTACTTAGGTGAAGTAAAGCCAGAAGCTGATTGCAATGTAACAGACTGATGGTTGAAAAAATTGTATAAGCCTCTTCCTAATTTTTAAAGGCATTGTCCAGTTTTAGAAAAATAAGTCTGCCTTCATTCAAAAACCTTGACAGGCCTGTACAGAGGTTGTGTCTGGTATTGCCGCTCAGCCTTACTCACTATATTAAAGCTAAACTGCAATGCAAGTCCCAACCTGTGGAAAAGTGGCATTGTTTCTGTTTTTTCATCATTGTTGGTAGCACGTACAATGTTCACACAGGGAGATGTGTTGACGCCAACAATGATTTGGGTTTTTTTTGTGCCACATAAAAGACGTGATCACCTGATGAACTTGCGCCCCCCTCTGTAACCTCACAAAGTAACAGTGCACTTTCTGGGTAACTGTTCTCTTTTTAGTCCCTTCCAAAATGACAGCCGCCCCTTCATACCAACCCAAAAAGTAATATTGCCTTGACTGTGGCCACTCCAAACTAATAGTGCCCCCAATATGGTCTCTCAAAAGAAACAGTGCCTGCTCTGTGGCCCCATAAATTAGCATTGCCCTTCTGTGCCC
The DNA here is from genome assembly GCF_035609145.1 of Eleutherodactylus coqui. Taxonomy (NCBI): domain Eukaryota; kingdom Metazoa; phylum Chordata; class Amphibia; order Anura; family Eleutherodactylidae; genus Eleutherodactylus; species Eleutherodactylus coqui. The sequence continues at coordinate 227,897,562 of NC_089841.1, forward strand.
CTTTACTGTGCTAGTGCATTCTCTGTGGCTCCTCCATAGTAATAGAACCCTACCTGTGCTCCTCCAAAATAATAGTGCCTCCACCAAAAAGAAAATCTCTGGCCAGCAGCACAGAATAACTTTATTCCTCACTCTAATGCTGGATACATAATGGCTCTGGTAAAGCCCAACCCTTCCTCCATCTCCTGCTCTCAGTTTCTAAAGCACTGGAGATGGGGGATGAGTCAGGCTATGCAAAGAACTGCAGAGCCAATTGCTCTTGTGCAGTTAAGAGTGCTGGACAGTCCTGTCTTTCTGATTAGCAAGCATTCCCTAGCACTCCGATTGAGAGGGAGGTCAGTACTAGTAAGTTGTAGGACCCATGAGCTGTGGGCGGAGCTACAGCGCTGGCCTATAAACAAGCTCTATGTATGCTGGAAGTTAGTCAACCATCTGTTGTGTTTACTGCGGAAGTGATGCGCACAAACATAATGGTAGATTGGCGGCTGCACGGGCCAAAGAAAGGGGTGATGTTTAGCTGTACCTCCTAGATTTCAGCAATTCCAGAATTTACATTTTGTGCCTGGAAAACCCTTTTTAAGTAAAAGCAATATAATGATGGAGAATGGCAATGGTGGGGAAATCAAATTCTCTGTGGTGTCCAAACTATTTTAGAACATAAACATTGCAATTCTCTATTATTTGCTCCCACACGGAAAACCTAATTCAAATCATAGAAGGAATTTCTGTATAAGTAATAAAGAGCTACGTAAGTTTTACAGAGCAAAATCCACAAATTAAAGTCTTAAAGTTGTCATAAGGTGTAACGTAATTAGAAATAGACTAAAATAACGAGCCAACTGATGACTCCTCATTTTCTCCGTTTGCTAACTTTACTTTTGGGCCTTTACTCTTCTAGCCTGCTTAATGGTTCTAAAAATACACAAAGTACTATATGTACAAGTACATCTTAATTAGCATAATATTTGCATCTCATTTTCCCAAATGACCACTAATGTCTAATTCTGTGCATTTAAAATGACATTAATGGTACATTATTGTGTGTTTTGAAGATTCTGCTCACTCTTTCTAGTCATAGCTTTTCTTATGTACACTAATTATTATTCAGACAGCAAGGTGATGCGAGTGGGATAAGATCAGAGAATAAATTAGGTGAAATTCGTATCCACATTTACTAAGCTGTGTTATCCACAAGGCACCTTCTGGAGGAAGCTTATATATACAGTACAGCAAACCAGAGTGTAGTATTGTATGCCATGTACTGTGGACTATCATGCTGAGGGAGATAATGCAACGTATCTAAGCAACAGTCTTCTTGTTCCTCAACTTCAGTAACATGAAAGAATCAGAACCACTCAAAAATCATGTGGCATGCAGCTTTTGTTTTCTGTCTAGTCCCTTGGGGAAGGACTCTAACTGGAGTATTAGTCACTGGGTTTTATATAGGATTTTCGTTCTATTATGTACATTGTTCTACTAGTGTTACAACTGATTAGACATCAAATTAAAGGTACCTGACCAATATTGGGCAAATCCCTCTCACGCTTCCGAAAGAGCTCTGACTCGTTGAGATGTGTAGTCCATAATATCTCTGAAGGTGTCCTGTATAGTATCCGACATTAAGATGTTAGCAGCAGATCCTTCTATAAGCTGTGAGATGAGCCTTCCATGGATTGCACTTGCTTTCCAGTACATCCCATAATCTTGATTATGTTGAGATCTGGAGAATTTCGAGACAACAGCTTGGCCTTTTTGCCACATTGCTTGAACCATTCCTGTGGAAATCTTCCGGTGTGGCGGGACACATTATCCAGCTTGGGCCACTGCCATTAGGGAACACTACTGCCATAAAGAGGTATACTTGGTTTGCTATAATATTTAGGTAGGTGGTACGTATCAATGTACCCTCAGCCTGAATGTCAGGACCCAACGTGGATTTCTGGCAGAACCTTGCCCAAGGCATCACAGTATCTATGCCACCTTTTTTCCATGGTGTATCTTGATGGTGTTGCTTCCCCAGGTAAGCAATAAACATGTACCTGGCTGACCACATGATGTAAAATTAAAGGTGATTCATCAGACCTTGCTCCCTTCTACTGCTCCATGGTCTAATTCTGATGTTCATGTGCCCATTGTACGTATTTTCGACTCTTGATAGGAGTCATCAATAGCCCTCTGGGAAAGCTGCAAAGCACTGGGCCTTATGAAACCTTTCTATCCTTGCCAGTCATAAACCTATAAAGGGAAGCTACAATACAAAGGTGAGCAAAGCTTTATTGTCTGCACAATATAGTTCAGCCCGCGTATGCAGTGGCATCAAGATCAAGCACTCATCTTCTTTTTTGTTAAATATAGTGTCCATTGTATTGTTCCATTTTCTACTTGCGTAAGACGGCTTTGAGTAGATCATCAGCGCTCACAAAATTAGAACTTTTGTGGCAATATTAGGCATCAGAAAAAGAGATTCATGCATAAAAAGAGATTTAGTCGGCGCGGCTCTTGTAATGCCCATAGGAAATTTAAATGAACCTGAGTCCTGGAAACGTGATGCCTAGCATAAAGAATAAGTCCATAGTATAGTAGCCGTGAAGGAAAAGCAGCACTCATCAATACTACAAAATAGTTTTTAATGCGTTAAATAAAGTTTTGCTTAGTGGGTGTAGACAAGCGCAAAAGATGGCAACAGTGTGATTACATGTTCCTCAAGCCTTATGTGAAACAGCCGTTGCCATCTTTTTCACTTGTCTATATTCAATCCATCAGGGCAGCTGAATCTATAACTTTAATTTACTTTCCATTGACTTTCATACGATCGCTGGCATTTACCGAATGTGACCAGATAGGGGTCCCATGGCCTGGGATGACAGGTCCAAGTTGTTAGCTACCTCCAGGAGCTGGCAGCATGGAGCTGTCACGTCTTCAGCTTGCAGGGTTTTAATCCCCGCAGGGAGTATGTTTTTACGTCCCTGAGGTTAAAGACCATCTTGGTGCTGGTGTTCCCTTGTTCCCAGTTATTCATTGAACCTTCCTGTGTTTTCTATGTATTTTATTTGTTAGGTCTTTAGGCTCTCTGCCTTTATGTTGGTAAATGCAATATGTTACAATTGTTAACAATTTTATGGGTTTTGCGTGTTTGAGGTTATTTAAGGTTATTTAATACCGTTATTACCGTATTTCTTAATTTTCCTCCCATTGTGCTGTAATCTTGCTGATTATCTGTATGACTGCTCGTTACGGTGCATCAGAAGGCATAGTACGCTTCAGTGTGATTATCGGCAGCGTAGTTTAGAGCAGCGTTCACAAATAGTTCTGTTATTATGAACTGTCAGTTGAGTCAATCATAAATACAAAAAGTGCAGAGAATCAAAGAGCAATGCAGTTACAGTATAGTATCACACTAAACTGCCATCGTAGGCAAATTGTATTATATTATCTATAGCTCCATGCCTGAATTAGACACTTCTCAGGTTGTTCTTATGGCTTCCGTTCTTAACCCCTTAATGACAAGTCTATTTTGTGTCTTAAGGACCAAAGAATTTACATCCTTGTATTACAAGAGCCATAACTCATTCATATGGCTTGTTTTTTGAGGAGAAGTTGACGTTTTTTTAATAGCACCTCTGTGGGGTACTTATGAAGTGTTTTATTACTTTTATTGATTTTTTAACTCTTTTGGCGGGGGGGGGGGCGTGAGATGGAAAAAAAGGGCAGAAATTCCGCTTTTATTTTTGAGTTTTATTTTTATAGCGTCCATCAATCAGCATATGTAACATTGGAACTTTATCTGGATCAACATGATTGCTGCGATTCCAAGTTTATATAGATTCTGTTTTAACTACTTTTTTTTATAATGCAAATACATTTTTAAAGAAAAACAATTGAATCTGCATCGCATATTCTGGGACGGCAGTTTTTATTTGTAGTATTTTGAGGTATATAACTTTTGGATTGCTTTTTATAAAATTTTTTGGGAGACTAACAAAATAAAAATGGTATTTCTGGCATTATTTTTTTTATTTTGCGTGATAAATAATATTTTCATTGTCTGAGTCATTACTAATATGGTAATATCTATTAGTTGTTACTGTTTGCAAAACCTTTTTTGGTATTTTATCCATTTAAAGGGCCTGTTAGGTGGGTAAAATACATAAGTCTTTTTAAAAAAATGTCTTTAAAGTAAACTTTATTGAACTTTTTTTACATTATTTTTAAGTCTCTCAAGGGGACTTGAGAATGTGATTGTTCCATCATTAGGATAGTTCACCACATTACTTATGTAATGCGTTTTTCTGAGCCTATGACAGTAGCGTATTAGACTCTGGCAGAGATACATGGGGGCCTATGTCAGGCCTCTGGCTGTTATGGGAACCAATGGGTAACTTGCTATTACATTGTGGGGTGCTGATGTGTGACAGAAAGAGACCCTTACCTCTGTCATCTGCTTACATGCCCCAGTTGCTATTTATAGTGGCATGTAAGGAGTTAAACTGCCAAGATGTCCGATTTCTCCATTCATGCCTGTTAGAGCAGGAGCCTGGCTGTCAGTAGTCAGCAAGCCACCACGATTAAAAAAATGTACATGCAGGTTTAAAGCCCATTAATGAGGTCAGTAAATAGCTCCTTTGACAGCCAATATGTCTATCTATAGACCAATGTAGAAAACTTCAAAGGATTACAGCACGAAACAAGGTTTAGCCTGAACCATTCAAACCAGACCAGCCATTTTGTGGAGCACCCACCCTAAAAAGGGTAACCCCACCGTGAGAAAGAAGCTAAATCTAAGTTCAAGGTGAACAAGAGATACCAACCACAGAATTCCAATCCACATGGTGCTAGGGACAGAATACAGGGAAGATGAGCAAAACTACTCTAAATACTGAGCACAGGTTCATAGAATGCTGACCAGAACACAAGAAGCACAGCCAGCGTACCCTAAGAGAGAAACTGATAGATTGACCGGGCTGAAAAACAGCCCAGCCATTCTATCAGTGCTGCAATCAAAGGGAGAAGTTAATACCTTGGTATATGGTGCTAAAAAACACTGCACATGCATTACCAGACACCTGGTCTAGGACTGACCTTGTAATATCACCCCGGACCAGCTCTGGCAACCAGCAAGTCAGATAATGAAGTGACATACTGCTTCTTCGAAAGATATATTATCTGCAGAAGGTATATTCTAGGTGTATAAAACATTATGTGAAAATGTCACTTATGAAAATGATTTTTATTTTTCTGTAGTTTTAGGCGACTGTTGGGTGAAATACAGCATGAATAAGAGCTTATTCACATGGGTGTATATAAGCTGGGTTTTCACACCCTGGCCGATATACGCTGCCCCTCTGATGCATTGGTTTACAATGCATCAGTGCACTGGGAAGTACCTCCGCAGCGTAAAAGCACCCAGTCGGGCGCACTCACGTTGGCGGCGGCAGCTGCATTGACTCCTGGGGGAGCCAATGACAGCTGCAGGAGAAGGGAGGTGGGAGGGAGTTTAGCAGCATTACTGCTAAACTTCATCCCATTCTCTTCTCCCCACCGTCCCGTGCCGCTGTTTGCAATGGGAGGGAAGGGGGCAGAGCTAAGCCCCACCCCTCCCATTGCCAACAGAGGCAAGGGGTAGGAGCTCAGCACACTACCTCCTGCCCCATCCCACCACCTCCCCTTGCAGAGAGCTGGGGAGGGAAGGGGAAGACAGCCCAACGGCGTATACGCCACTACATGCATCACACGGTAGCATAAATCATCCGGCTGTTTTCACGGCCAGCCGATATATGTTCGTGTACATAAGCCCTGGGGGTGACTTTAAAATAGGAAATAGGCTAGCTTGTGTTTGCATCACATTGCAATACTATATAGTCACTATATAGCGCATGTCTGCCATTGACTCCCATTGTAAAAATTACTCATTATGGCGGTATCCATGGCGACAGAAGAACGTAATTGACTATGCTTCAATATAGTTGTAATCTAGACTAACCAAACAAAGGCTAAAACGTTCTTGTGGCCTACAAAACATCATAAGCACGGGTAACTTACACGCCAGTAGCTTTTACTGATGGGCTCTAAATGGTGAACTTCTATCCCAAGCGTGATGTGAAGAAAGTCATAGCTCCTGGAGGTTACAATGTTCGTAGGTCGTTATTTGATGGCGTTAATGTGTTTATCGCAGTAACAATCAATGTTGTATATACAGTAGCTGGCAATGACTATGTATAAGCAATGACTCAGAATAGTAATATATGTTCTTCAACAACTCCAAAAAGTTTTGCTGATCATGAAATGTACAGTATGGTGCTTTTTATGACATTTCTAAAGAAACTGTACTACTTCAAATTAGTTAAATTGCCATTTCAAATTTCTTTCTAAAATGTGAAGTTTATTATCCAGATTTTAGTACACAAATTAGGTTTTCCTGCCTTATGGGCTTTTTGTCTCTCATATTTTACAGACCATAAGTGGAGCATCTTCATTTTTATTTTTTTTACAGAAAATGCATTCCTATCATTAATTTTAATTGACTATGTTGTATATTGAAGGCACAGCAACCTGAGATACATAATCAGTCTTATTCAGTGAAGCTGAAGCACAACCAGAAATCCCTCCTTCAGCTTCATCAAGTAAAATATATAAAAGGTAATATTTCGGAAAGCGGGCGAATGCAAACCTTTCGAGATTCAATAATTAATCTTTCCAGCGTTTGGGTGCCTGAAGCTGTGAAAATGAATTGTTGAGTCTGGAGAGGTCCTTTCAGTTCCGGCTGCATGTATGAAATGCAATTCTCATGATCTTCAGGAGCTGTGATAAAGCTGGTTACGGATATTGCGCAGTGTAATGAACATATGTACTGTACTAGAGAAATATATACAGATTAGGAAAAAAAAGCCATGTGACCTAAAGAGACATCAAAGGGCCGAGACTGGATATGAGTGTTAGCTGATTTCATTCCCATTGAAATCTCTTATATCTTAATAACATTTGCTCATCAAAGGATGGGGCATAGTAATCATATTAGATAGGTGCAGGGCAGTATATGGTGATTACTAGCTTGAAATGTTGCTTCGGTTAACCTACACTTGCTTAACTCCTTTGTGACATCCGATGTATATGGATGATGGATGCACAGGCTGGGAAGCAGAGCCCACTTCATACATGGCAGATGTTGAATGTTTTTAAGAGCTGACAACCTGGTGCAGCGTCCCATAGGGAGACCCCGGACACCTGACAAACGTGGGGAGCTGGGAGGGTCAAGTGCTGGCTTGTTATGGCAGCACTTACCATGCTCTATCCTGGAGGGAACACGCAGCCAAGGCCAGAGTAGCACTGCAGTCCACCTTAGACACCCCTAGGATAGGAATGCCCAATAAATGGAGAGAACAGGAAATTATTTGTCACACATGATGCCACCGCTCCTACACACATTAGTGTGACCCTCAGCAGATAAGAAATTCAGCCACAGACACAGGTCTCTAGGGACAGTAAGAGCCCAGCATAAACTTTGCCTGAAATTAGAAACAGATAATACAAGGCAGTTCAATTGTAGACTTCAGAGTTCAGGCAAATGAATAAACTTTAGAACTTAGTACCTCCACACGGCTCTTCCAGACATTTAAGGCACACCTGTGTGAACAGAGATTATTATTTTGTAGTACCTCCACCCAGCCTTGGAGACGCGTGGGTGTGACAAAGGGTGTACCTCTACACAGTGATCCAGACTTCAGACGACCACATAGAAAAAAATCTGAAGAGATGGATAGTACCTCTGCATTGGCCTTGAAGAAGCATGCACTAGAACTCACAGATGCTTTATTTTTGTTCCATATGTTAACTTCTCAAAATAAAAAGAAAGGAAACTTACTTTGAAGCAGGGGGTATAGAATCAATGTACAGAAACACCTCCTAATAGTAGCAACCACAGTTGTAATTTAAAAGTTTGGGAAAGCCAGGTCCTTAATGGTTAATCCTTTTATTATTTTGCCAAAACAATATACAGCAGGCAAAACATAGCAGGCAACGCGTTTCTATGCTCACATGAGCACTTTTTTCAAGCCTAGCAGGAGGGGTTTCTGTACATTGATTCCATACCCCCCTCCTCAAAGTAAGTTTCCTTTATTTTTATTTTGAGAAAGTGAATGTATAGAGAAAAAAAATTCTCTGAGAGCAGGAATTTTCTATCATTTTCTGTTTTTGTTCAAGGGCTGTCATGGTTGTTTACCTATTAAGCTCTGCCTGTGCGTGTAGGATTTAATAGGGTAGCTGTCAAAATTCAATATGCTGAAGTATTGCAGCATATTGTATAAATGATCAAATGATCTATAGTTCAAGTCCACTATGGGGACTAAAAAGAGAAGAATAAAAAAAATGTAATTATTAAAAATATTGACTTAAAAAAAAACTTGCCATTTTTAACAACAAAAATCAAAACAAGAAAAAGTAAAAACATATTACAAATAGAAACTGCAACTCTTCTTGCAAAAAAGCAGGCCCTCACAGAACTCGGCTACCGCCAAAATAAAAATGTTATGGGTCCCAGAATATGCGATGTAGAGTCAATTGTTTGTCTTTAAAAACGTATCTTCATTGTGAAAAACGAGTAAATAAAAAGGCTACTGGGAACACCCCATAAGAACTGCTGTTTTGGAGATGATCTGACCCAGTCATCCAGCCATCACAATATGGCACTTGTTAGAATTGCTCAGATGGAACTTTCACTTAGCCCAGATGGGCGAATCTCAGCAAAAAGTTTGGTCTGAATTAGTTTGAGCCGGACCAGAACTTCACCAATATCCCTTAAACTACTATACTGTTAAACACTGTCTAAAAGCCACAATGCCTCATGCCCATGGCCGTCTCAGATTCCGCCAGCGGAATATTGCAGCGGAGTCCGACATGGCGCCCCCACAGACCTTATACTTGCCTCTCCAGATCTGCCTCGAGAGCCCCATTCGGCAGCCGTCGAGCATGCTCAGTGCAGCATATGACAGGCCAGCACTGGGCAGTGACGCTTATTCCCCCCATACTTCTGCTGTGCTCACAGCTTAAGTATCGCGAGACAGACGGCTTCCATTGACTGCAATGGAAGCCATCCGTGCTTTATTCTGCGCAAAATAGAACAATCTGCAATTCTCCCGTGTGAGCCGGAAATCACAGCTGATTTCCGCTCGTGGACACGGGAGAATCACTTGGTAATGGTAACGCATGTCTATGAAAGGCTATTGCAGCGTAATCCATGGCAGTTTTCTGGCCGCGGATTACGCTGCGATAATCAGTCCGTGGGCTCTAAAACTTCTGTAAAAAAAACTCTTGCACCAAAATTTTGTAACTTTTCAGCCCTCTGCACTAGCTTCGTCACTTTTTTGAAAAGTAGGCAGGATTTGTTAGGGGCGTGGCCACCATGACTGACATACTTATGTATAGTTTACACCAGAATCTAGTGTAAACGATTCCAAAAAATGTACACCTGCTTGAGGCCAGGTGTACATCTCTGTGATATCCTCACGTAGGGAAATCTTACTAATCCAAGTATCTCCCCTGTACTTTTCCTTTTCCTTCTTCTCAATCCCTTCTTTTTTTTTTAAAAGGAGGAAAAAATGAGGAGAAAGTTGAAGAATTATTACTTTAGCAGGTTATGCGGAGTCAAACTATCTGAGGTCTGGATTTGTGCCCAACTGAACTTTTAGCAGGGTTCGACTGGTTCGGTTCACTCTTCAATACTCAAGCCTTTATGCTTGACCATCTTTCTTCAAATATATCAACTTTTGGAACTGAACATTCCCTTGCTACGTTGGATGGTTGCCATTGTAACAAGATAGTCAACTATATTCGCTTCATGTTTAAGTGTTTTTTGTCTTGTGGCTGATCCGTATAGACTGATCTCCTTATAGCTATTTAACATTATCGATATATATTGATATACTAATATATACCAAAAGCGAGCGTGTCCAATCATTTTTCCTCTCCCATTTGTCATCAGGGAAGAATAGAGAGACTACCATACACAATAACTATTCTGCCAATCCCACTAAAATCGGCAGATTCGGTTAACATGTTTCAACTATGCTTGGCAACCTTGACTGTAATTTTGCTTTACACAGTTCTTGAAAGCATCCCAAGGAATATTACGTTGATAAATGTTCTACAGCTTCAGTTAATATGTTCATCTTTAATTAAAATGCCCCTTTTATTTTATTTTCCTACTTCTTTGAGGTCTGTTGTTATATTAAGTGCTTTGCGCATTAAGAAAATCAGCCACTGGGTTGATATTGACAGCTTTGTATCACTTTATTATGACTATTATTTGCTATTACATCCCTGAATCTTTAATCATAAATTGTTTCTCCGGTAGATTTTAATCCTTAGCCTTCAAAATTTGCCACAAGATTTTCTCATTCAAGCATAAGCTTGAGGCATTGGCAATAAAGCGTAATAAACTAGTGAATTAATAGGCTAGAAAGAATATAAGTCAGCAGTGACAGGCCATAAAATTAAGGTAAGTAAAGTACATGCTAATGCTGGCCATAGACATATAATAATTGGCAGCCAAAAAACCTCTTGGATGACTATCAAAATGTCCAATTTTCACATTAACATGCTTGTTATACTCTGCCAAACAAGCGGGTTACTTCTGTGTTGGTTGAGAGAGTTGAGCGGCTGCCAGATACTACCTCTTGGCACAGCTGATACTGGGAAAAGCAAGACAATTTAACAGTCATCTCAACCCAAAAGTTTTCTAACAGTCATATAGACATTATATTGCCTATAGAACCTTCTGAATGATGGGAAATCATCTCATGTTTCTGAGCAAATTTATATTATCTGCAGCCAAAGTCTTCGCCTATATCCAATAGACCCATTAATGTAAACAATTTATAATCAATTAACCTCTTTATACTATCTACTATATATTTACAGTGAAACATGCCAGGTAGTATATGAGAACGTTCAGGAGAGAGCTGCGGCTACTATTGCTGGGATAGAATATAACTGATGCCAGTCATTTAACTCGTAGATGCCACAGTTAAGGCCCCCCATGCCACCCCATCAGCCTTCCTGCGATGTGTTGCCAGTATACTGATAAGTCATCATGGCAGTCAGGAGTCTAATGAAGGCCTGCAGGTCTGCAATCATAGTGTTCGTATTAGACCCTTACTAGACTTACTAGGATAATGCTGTTAAGCTGCAGAAGTATCACGGTGTACAATACAGGTGGGACAAACAAAAAGACTAAAAAAAAGTCTACTAAAATACTCAAAAAAAACTAAAAACAATTGTATGCGTGCCTGTGTTCAAAGAGTTTTATTTACTTTCATAGAAAATTTACAGTCTGAAATGAAATATGAGAAATTGTAAAACATTCTTCTGTTAATGCACACAGTTCAATCATTTATAACATTATGGGTTTGATGTCTTCTTCCGTCACAGTAAATGTTTCACTTTCTTGTATTTGTTTATGTAAAAATAAACTCTAAACACTTCACCGCTTACTTAGGCCATGCCCAATGAGCACCCATCCGGGCAGCCCTCCCGCTACTAGGCCGTGAAGACTCCCCAGACAGCGCCCTGCAGATACAACACTATTGCCTCCCAATTACTTATTCAATCCAAAAGCATACCAAAACTGTAATAGATTAGGTAAGACAGCTGAAGAAAATGAGAGGAGAGAAAAAGAGAAAAAAAAAGTTGGGGGGGGGGGGGGATTTAGATGGGGGGAAAGCACCCTGGGATCATTAACCGTGCTCCGGTATAGAGGTTTCTCCAAATATCCGCATAGAGCCACTTGGTTTATTTCTCATGAGACCGTTCTGTTCCTCAGCCATGAGTGGAGAGAGGGGCAATCTCGGAGCTCCACCCTTATGGCCCAGATAGCATAACATTTTGAGTATTCAGTTTAAAGATCGCTACAGTTGAGCTCTCCCATGAATTTCAAGGAGTCCATGGCCTCCATCCGCACAGTTCTCGGGATTGCGACATTTTGTAACCAATATTTAGGAAAAATCAGTCTCATTGCCATAATAAAATGTCAGAGCAGACCCTGTTTGAGCTGAGAGATTTTACCAGGGGGAATAGACAGGAGCGCCAGTTCCAGCGTGAAATGGAGTGAGGATACACACATAGCTAGATATAGTTAGGATACGCCCTGCCACAGGGGGGCTATGAGGAGATAGTCCCACCGATGCACATGCATGTGTGTGTGTGTGTGTATATATATATGTGTGTGTGTGTGTGTGTGTGTATGTATATGTGTGTATATGTGTGTGTGTATGTATATGTGTGTGTGTGTGTGTGTGTGTGTATATATATATATATATATATATATATATATATATATATATATATATAGATATATTAAGATAGATATAATAAATGCTAAAAAGAGGCTTTTTTATTACATAAGGTAAATGATATAAAGGTAACCATTCAACACCGCACAATGAAGATATGCTGGAAATAAGATTAATTCTCTAATCCTCTGCTGAATTTCATCTAAGATCCTATACCGGTTCTCACGCAGATTGCATTTTACACCGTGCAGTTCTTCAAAAACATCCTGATTCTCAGTAGATCTATGTTCCCGTAGTATGAACTGCGCTCAACTGGCAAATCCAGGCAAGGCGCAGAATGAATTGCTCCAGAAAAGATGCTAGACTTTGTGTCAGATCTTCAGCTAGACCGCGCGTGTTTATATTATTCACTAAATATTCAAAGAGAATATAGGGCAATAACATTTAAAGCAGCAGTGTGTAAAATCAAGTACCCCACGGGCTGGAGCAGGCGGACCCCTGAGCCTCTATTATGTTTTATATGCTGTTTGATTTAATGCTTTTGTGAGTATAATAAAATGACTGGTTTTTACACACTCCGTTGCTTTAAATATTATTGCACTATGTTCTGTTTATCTAAATATTTAGAGAATAAAGGCAAACCCACATGTGGTCTCTCCAAAGATCTGACATGGAATCTGGCTGCTTCTGTGGAGCATGGAGTTGGAAATCAACATCCAGATAGAGAATGAAGTTCTGTACAATCAATTTTAATTTCAAACCATTAATGTCCCCCATGGCCCAAAAACAGAATTATCAGTAAGTGGGATCAGCATGTTGTGCGAAACAGTCACTAACGCGATGTGACATTGATTCAATGAGTGCGCAAATAGTGTGTAATGTTGTCCAGATGGTATTGACAACAGTCCACAGTTCATTTTCATTACAACGCTGTGAGAGAGCATTCATTCAATGTCCAATCATGTTCCACAAATTCTCAATTCGAGAGAGATCTGTGGATCATGTTGGCCAAGGAATCAACTGGAGACCTTGCAATGCATGCCTGCTAACATGACTTGTGATGGGCTACATGTTCTCCTACTGGAGAATGCCGTTGGGTATGCTTTAAAGATATGGTAGAGCAACAGGTTGCTGCACCTCATCAACATAACAGCGGGCTACCAATGTACTCCTGATGGGTACTAGAGGTGATTATCTGTTGATGCTATTGGCACCCTAAACCATGACCATTCAACGATGAACACCACATTTGGAGCAACACTACTGCAAGCGTTCATGATGGTGCAGCATGAAGAGGGGTCTTCACAATGGATGGCTTGACTGCAAATCTGTCCTAGCCAGTCTTTGAGAAACTATTATAGCCACATTTCACAATAGGGCATGCCTAACACAAAAACTAAACAACATATAAGAGCTGATATTATAAGTGTTTGCAATCTTGGTGTATGTACAAAATTGTTGCCAAACCCAAGATATATATTTCCAACAGTGTTGCTAGTATATTACATGAAGTCTCCAGGGTCTGTTGGCACAAAGGCTTAGACTCCTTGGAAAGGGTCTAAGGGGTTTATGATCATGGACAGAGAAAAAACGCCCTCCAGAACTTGCAATCACAGTGGTTGGGCCATCAATATCCTCTATTATGCAACACAAATTCTTTGTCAAGTATGACCTGATGCATGAGGTTTAATAGATGTGATGCTTCAGGATCAAAAAATGCAAAGTGGCATGAGAAGCACAGCCCCTCAGACCTAGTGTTTCTGTTGGAAATCACATCTAAACCCCGTGGGCATTCGGGGTTATAGAGTTATTGCTCTCTGTGTCTTTTATGATACACTTTAGAACTTCTTTTTGCACATTAATGCTTGATCAAAATTAGAACTTCTGTTGAAAATCACATATGCTCCCCGTGGATGTTCGGGTTTATGAGATTGATGCTCTCTATATGTATTTATTATGGTACGCTTTGGAGCTTCTTTTGCATATTGATGCTCAATCAGACTTAGAACTTTGACGCATTTCCCCATGGATAAAGCGGATCATTAAGAAGTACTTGTCTGTAAACCAATGAGGGCCCAATTCGCTGCCCCCAGGTAGAGAATTTCTAAGTAGTGTATCAGCCACAAGCTGCGATAAAGTGGAGGCATATAATTTGGCACAGTCTTGTGCACAATGGGTAATAACGCTGATATACCTAAACAAATAGCGTAAATAACACATTATTTACCCTGTAAAAAAGAAACTTTGTTTTGGTCACCTAAGATTTATGGGTCTTAGGACCTGAAGTAGCTTTTTTTGTAAGTTTTTCCCTTTCTTCAATACACCATATGGTACTATATTAGTACCGCAGCTTTTCTGTTTCCTTTTTTCGTTTTTTTCCCCTACTTTAAAAAAAAAACGTAAATCCTTTATCGATTGACGTCGCTGTATGAGGGCTTGTTTTTTTGTGGGACAAGTTGAATTTTTCAATGGTACTATTTAATATACCATATATGGTGCTGAAAAACTTTTTAAAAATTGTAACTGGAGAGAAATGGGGAAAAAAATGAATTTTCAACATTTTTCGGTGTGTCTTGTTTCTACGGCGCACAAACCAACAAAAATGACACAACTTTATTCTGTGGTCAGTACGATTACTACAATATCAAGCTTATGTTTTTTCTTTTGCTTTACTTGTATTTGTATTTTTTTTTTTACATATTTAATTTTTTTTTCTGCCACTATCTTTGCGCAATAGCTTTTTTATTTTTCTGTCGATATAGTTGTGCAGAGGCCTTATTTTTTGCAGGACGTCCTGTAGTTTGCATTGGTACCATTTTGGAATACATAAGACTTTTTGATCGCTTTTTATTGAATGTTTTCTTGAAAACAGGGTGACAAAAAAAAAAGTGCAGCTCTGTTAGGTTTTTTTTTTTCTGGCGACATTCATCATGCCGGAATTACTTTGATAGATCAAACTTTTACGGACGCAGCGATACCAAATATGTATTTTTGATTTACTATTTAGATTCTTTTATTATAGATAAGGCAAAAAAAAATTTTTTCCAACATATTACTTTTCATTTTTTAATAGCAAAACTTTATTGACCTAATTTACATTTATTTATTTATTTTTTTAGTCCCCAGAGGAGACAACAACTTGTAATGTGATAGCATTACATCATACTGCAATCTGACAGCCACGGGGATGGTTTGATAGGCATTCTGTTATGACCCTTGCATGGCTCCCTGCGATCTCATTTTGTGTGTGTGTGTGGGGGGGGGGGGGGGGGGGGAAGGTATGGATGCTCAGGAGATTTAAATGACAGCGACATTTTAAGTGTTAACAGCCCTGATGAGTGGCATGGTTTATCAGGGCTGTTGTCACGTGCAAAAAAAAAAAAGCCAACACAATGTTTGGAGGGAGATCACTCCGTGATCTCCCTTCATACATGCCTTGTAAAAACATTATAGGACTGTCACTACAGGGTTAAAAGTACAATTTGTCCTGCAAAAAACTAGCTCTAAAATGTGAATGGAAACTTTTAAAAGTCTAATCTGACTGTAGAGTCAAAGGGGTTGTGCCAAGATGACATCCCCTGTTACATAATGGCCATTCATGCAAAGACTGCAGAAAATATGTCTTGCAGGCTGCAGTTTTTCCTGACAAAATCAGCTATTTGCTGGGAGTGTCCGGAGTGGGACCTAGGGCGATGAGTTGACTGAAGGGGGTTGTACATGTTGCCACAAGCCATTTACAGGCTTAAAAATCACCAATTTTTA
This sequence comes from Eleutherodactylus coqui, assembly GCF_035609145.1. Taxonomy (NCBI): domain Eukaryota; kingdom Metazoa; phylum Chordata; class Amphibia; order Anura; family Eleutherodactylidae; genus Eleutherodactylus; species Eleutherodactylus coqui. The sequence goes on from NC_089841.1 coordinate 227,913,605, forward strand.
AAAATAAACCATATGTAATGTGTAGCATACGTTGGCTGTCAATTGTATCCCAATGGCTGTAGGTTCCAACTGCTTTTTTCTAAAAGAATCCTCATATAATGGGTGGATTTTTTATTTTTTTTTGTACAGATCATATTAATTGTAAGCGGTAGAATATGTGCAATGGTCAAAGCCAAATGTATGACATGTGTTAAAACCAATTAGCAGTCTACTTCAAGCCCTATGTATGGATTATAATTTGTTTTTAATTATTTTTAGCAAGCGGAAATTTTTATTCAGCATCAATCTTCCTTGAGTTGCGCTGCTGGGGATAATAAGCAGTGAAAGGCTTTTTTTTTAACAGTCTACATCACAAAAATTGAGCATGAGATGTGCACTAATTTGCTTCCATCTGTTTAACAAACCCCTGAAACTACAGAATCCTTCTAATAGCTCTAAAGGAGAAAAAAAGGGTCAAAAAATCAAATTTCAGCCTTTTAACAATTTTGGCAGTTATCTATATTCCGTTGAAATTAGTTGCAAATACGGCAAATGCCCTCTGAGCAAGTGGTTTTCTTGCTCTTACTTTGCCGCTTGTGACACTTTTACCCATGAACAATGCTTAAGTAGGAAGAAGACGCACAAACACGACTACTGACCTTCTCAACATTTTTCATTTATTGTCAGATTCACTACCTGGTGTTAAGGAATATTAAAGATCAAATGTTTTGGCAGAAAGCAGACAACAGCGTATATCATAATGAAGATAAGAAATGGCATCCCATTCTCTACCTATATAAAGTTCCTTTGTCTATATATCTATGTATCTACAAGCAGATTTGTACTCGTATTGACTCCTCTCCAGCTTTTTTTTATATCCCAGTAACTTTGGCAGGGCTCTCCTATCATCAAGATATTCAGGGACATCTGCCAGCATCTTTCTCAGTCTTCAGAGTTTTGAGTCAATACCTGACATCAACTGATGCACTTTCGCTCTACTAACAAAATGACTACTTATTATCTGGATATAAAGATATATTCAAAATGTATGCAAAAAAATATATAAATTTATCATATTTGCCAAGTTCAGTTTTGGCTTGACTTGCAAAAAACATACTGTAACTCATGATTTATTTTGCAGGCTATGTTACTCTACACTGTAAATCAATCAGTGAATCAATCACAAAGCTTGCCTGTTGGGACACTTTTCGCATGACTTGGGCCATAGAAACCAATGTGTCCTTTTTTACTATTCAAATAAGGGAGATGGAATAATACCTCCCCAGTTCCACCTATTAGAAAACGGCAATCCTTCAAGTCAAAGTTAGACTCTTTATACAAGCCTTGTAACAATGACTGGCAAGTAAAAGCAAAGCCAGACTTCATGCACAGACAGCTGTTTCAGGGTATTTGCCCTTTATGAGTGTACAGTAGGAGTCTGACTTTGCTAGTGAGAGGCCTGATGAGGATCAAAAACATTATTTTCTCCTTAGGGGGAGCAACTAGATTGAGAGGGAGGCCTTTCATGCTCCTCTGGGTAATATGCAAAAAAGGGAGATGGAGCAATACCTCCACAGTGCCCAGAGGAGCATGAATGGCATTGTGAGTCTCCTCACTTACCGTCAAGGTGCTCTCTCTAAGGAGAAAAGATAGCGTTTCTGACTCCCGTTACAGGCCTCTTACTAGCAAAGCCATACTCCTAGTAGGGGGGGGAATATGACTGGGACAGGCAATGGCAAATCATCACGCAAAAACAGCCTACCAAGAAAAAGGTCACGATGTAAATAAATGTATGTACCATATTTATTCAGATGCAAGATTTTTCCCAGTTTTATAGCTTGAACAGCAAAGAATCCTTTTTTAAATGTGAAGAGTCATCCTGCCTATCTTTCCTGATAAAGGAATATCATACTTTACAGGAAACAGCTTTTTACAGAATTATCTCCTTAAAGGTTTTTTTTAGGTAAAATATTTCTTGATAAAACAGCTGGCCATCATAAAAATAATAAAGTTTATACTCGCATGTCCAAGATCCCACAGCTCCAGAACCACATTTGAAATTGTATCCGCTTGGTTTGGTTTGCAGGATGTCAAAGACTGCTGCAGCCAATCACCATACAATGCTGAAGTTTCTACAGGATAGCAACAGACCCAGCAAGGACAATGTCAGATGCAACACTGCAGCTGTGGGGGAATCCAGGACGAGAAAACTGTTTTACTATGTTTCAGCATGACCAGCTGTTTAAAAAAATTAACTCAGAAAACCTCTATAGATTCTTTCAATCCTTTCTAAAATGACCACTAACTTTTCAAACAACTTGTGCTGTTGTGCTAATAATTTGATAACTAGTCAAAGTGTTAATCACTTTATTTACTTAAAATGACATTTTTGTGCTAAAAAATGCTGGTCACTCGGGATTTATTTTCTGTCCACTGCCTGTTGTCAAGTGGTGCCCATTTCTAGTAACTAATATAACAAGACAGAGAACAGGAAGTTGAAGAAGGAATGACTTCCATGTCTATGGAGAGGAGAATAGAGGGAGAGTGAACTGCTAGAGGGAGAGGCGGACTGAGAGACTCACACAGATACTGCCTGTAGTCAATAGTAAGTGATTTACTATTTTATAGCTACTGAAATCACATCTGTACTGCTCAGTGCTTCTCTAGTATCCAACATGATGATGATAATTTTGTGTGTTACAGACAGCAAAATCTACAGTTTTTTCTATGCATAATATATAGGACACAGCATAACAGGAGACTGGTTCAGACAGAACTGGAAACCGTAGATACAGCCTTCAAAGGGGAAAATGAGTAAAAAGGGAAAATGAGTGGAACAGGTTACCCCAGGAGGTGGTAAGTTCTCCTTCAATAGTAGTTTTCAAACAAAGCTGGACAGATATCTATTTAGTGAATCCTGCTTTAGGTAGGTTGGACCCGATAACCCTGCATGTCCTTTCCAACTCTACGATTCTATCATTCTAAATGTGTGATGAATACAGGATACAAGTCATTAAATGGCCAGACTTGGTTCTACTACTCATGTACACACACAGCAGCTTATTCTGAAAAGTCATCTGGAAAGCTAGCTACACTTTAATTTGCAGTTCACTTTGTACATTAAGGACTCATTTGGAAAATACAACTTTTAAACAAGTCATCATTAACAGAGATGATACAATTTATTTCAGTGATTTATAAAAAAAAAAATCAATGAAAAAGAGAATTTTTTAAGAATCGCTCAGTAAGAAGTCATTGTTTTAAGCAAGGTCAATTACCTTACACATGTTTTGCAACTGGAGAGTGCAAAATATTGTATCTTAAGCAAGTAAGACAGGATAAGAAGGTTATTTGAGGTCTTGTATATCCCTTGCGGTGTCACAGACTTCATGTCATGTTATGTTCTCGAACAAATGCTTGTTTTGCATCTGCATTCATTCTTTGTTTTGCAAGCATTTTGTATTGTGCTGAAACTAAAGGTATTGTCACTGTTAGTCATTTACCTGCCTGATTAGAAGGCTGCCTATTGTACAGATGTAAATATTGGATAGCGCATGATGATTTCTACATAATTAAACTGGAACAATTCCAGCTCTTGGCTTCTGGAAGATAGGAAAATAGCAATGTTTTTTTCCTACTCAAACTTTTGAGCGTCTATTGAAAACAATGGACAACGGGGTGCTGAATGTAATCATACATTCACATGTGCATGCAGCTGAATAATGGAGTTATTGTAGGGTTATCAAGAAGAGGACTAATAGAAGATATTTGCTTTAACGGGCACAAGCTCACCTTGGTGATCAGCAATGCACTTCTATGTACCTTTCATAAACGAACACCAATCCTTATAGTATAGATTTTATGTATATACTAAATTATCTGTGAATACTTAAATACTTGTCATACTTCTCACAGCATAGTGATATTGCCCCCTCTATATAATAAAAAACTAACAATGTAGTCCTTAGCTAAATACTAAATATACAGTAACTTCAATGGTAGCTCCATTTTATAGGTTTGTGAATATCCATATATTTCAGATTTTAGGATAGTTTCCTAATTGAACATGCTCATTAGGCCAAATAATGAAGACTGGTCCAACCGCTTTTTGATTGATGGTGATTTTATAAACAGTGGCACATCAACAGAAAATATTGTAAATCCTGTTGGGTGCTATGACTATACAGTAAACATATAGTGATATTGAATTTGTGTCAAAGAGTTGGCACTCTATCAATAACTACTATTAAAGTATACTACAAGGGAAAGAAAAAACTTTCCAATGTATTCAGGTCTGTTTCATATCTTCATTGGAACCTCCTGCCAGAGGTTCCGTCGCAGATCTGGCTCAAAATCCCATAAGAAAACAACTTTCTACTGTCAAAAAGCCGGGCAGCTGGACAGAAAGCAAACGGACCCCATTATAGTCAATATAGTACAGTACCAGAACCAAGCTCAGTACAGAAGTACAGTATCAGAATTAGGTTCATAACATAAATACAGAACCAGAATCAATCTCATAACATAAATACAGCTCATGAGCTAAGCTAATATAAATATTGCACCAGAACTTGTGTATCTTCTCTAAAGGGGCAGTTTCAGATGAGTATAATAGGGCACAGTGGCCAGAGATTTAGTTGTTGCCCTAAAAATTTACTCAGGACCTAGCCTCCCTGGCCCAGCCAGCCCAAGACTATGTGTTAACATAATATTATTGTGCAGATATTGTGTCCTTTAAAGCTGCTGTTATGCTTACACTGTACAAGTGGGCATGGTGGGCTGGTTAGGTCTCTGGTTGTGTGTGCAGACAAAAAAGCATAGTGCCACATGGGCTCTGGGCTACAGTAGCCCTCAAACTACTGGTGAGAAATACAACCAGCTACTTGCAGGACATCATGGACCCACTAAATAAACTGTCAACCATTGGTCCCCTTCCCGATGGCGCCATCTATGCCACCATGGATGTGGAATTATTATACTCCAACATCCCACACAAAGATGGACTGACTGCCTGCCAGGCACACCTTGAAGCCAATGTGGTTGCCTCTGAATCGGTGTTACAACTCACACAAAATTCATCCTCACACACAATTATTTCCTCTTTTGGCAAAGAGATATTTATGCAACTCACCAGCATGGCCATGGGTAGTAAAATGGCACCGCAACACTGGAGAGGGATTTTCTGGCCTTCTACACCAGCAAACCATTGGCCTACTTCAGCTACATTGATGACATCATAATCATCTGGACCAACACCGAACAAGAACTAATAAAGTTCTTTGAGAGTTTCAGCACGTTTCACCCCACCATAAACCTGACATTAAGCTACTCATATACTGAATTCAACTTTTTGGACACCACCATAAAAATTTCAAGCAACTCAATACAGACATCCCTATGCCGAAAACAGATTAATCGGGCCACATACCTCAGATGGGACAGTTCCCATTCTAAGCAGATCAAAACGTCCATTATCTACAGCCAGGCAATCAGATACAACTGGATCTGCTCCAACCCAGCAGACAGAAAGGAACATTTATACTACCTTTAAAAGGACGTTTTTAAATCAGGGCTACCACCCCACCTCAATTGATGACCAAATAACCAGAGCCACCAGGATACCAAGAAAGCAACTACTCCAATATACAGAGAATGAAGAAAATGGTTGCGTACCTCTGGTAGTGACCTACAATCCACAGCTAGAAATACTAAAGAAATACGCAAAGAAACTCCATCATACCGTACACAGGGATGACCGTCTGAAAACCATATTCCTGGACCCTCCCCTTCTGTGTTACAGGCAACCTCCAAACTATGGACAGGATACAAATCCCCAACACACAGTAGGACTATAGGATCCCAGTGACATTCACATGTTCCATGTCCGATGTGATGTACCTGATCCTGTGCATTGAATGTCCTTTTGGGGGCTTTTATGTTGGGGAAACAGGACAAAAACAAAGCCAGGAGGCAATCTCATCATGAGAAAAATCAGTGGGCCTTGAGGAATGATTTCAATGTGTCTATTGAGAGTGTACAGACAGTCTGACTGATAGGGAAAAAATATAGCATATGGGACTAATGTTGCAATTCATCTCTGGAGGAAGTCTATAGAAAAGCATTGGCTGGTAAGTGTTTGCTGCCAAAAAGGTATAGAGTTTGTGAAGCCTGATGATGAGTTGTGGACTATTTTTTTCTACCTTGATTCTGAAACAAATTGCTGTATCACTTGAATCTGTCGAAGAACGTGCTCTATGACCAGCGAATCCAAAGATAGGAGGAGACAGATTCATCCTCACAGTGCGGCAGCAGACTCCTCTGCATACACCTCCTGCTCTTTCATAGCCATTTCTGAAGAAGGGTCTGTCTCCCGAAACGCATTGACGGACTGTTTTAAATAGTAATAAAGAATAATCAGGTAATTCCCTTGTTGTATCATAACTAGACGTGTCTCATACTATGACCAGGCTCTGTGTATCCTCCAAGTGGTTTTGCATCACTTCCAGTATGTTCCTGTACTGAAGTTGGGAGGAATCCTTGTAACCCCTGCCTTAAAGTGTGACCAGAGACTGAGGCAGTGTCAATCCCTCAGGGGCCCCTGCATCCAAATGATGTAAGTTGCCCTGTAAACTTAACAGAAATTGCAACCATCAAGCTTTGTGTCTTTAGAGACTTGAATGCCAAGCTACGTGCCACTATTTGTAACCATTTCACCCCAGCTAGAGTTAAGTCCTGTTCTAGTGAACTGACCTGTGTTTGCCAGCATTACTTAAGTGGGATACAGTGTCAGAGTCTAGGGCCACACACAAAAACTAACTGTCAAGGTTGTGCGTCTGGGACCTGTGGTTTTACAGGTTTGCTTGTGCACACCTTTACAGGTAGGGGTTAATTGAGCTGGCTCGGTGTGTTATTCTCCACCAGCCAATAACCCCCTCGTCTGCAACAGATAAATACCAGCAACTCTTGTGAGAGATTGCTGGTCATTTTATGTATCACGGTTTATGTATGTTTGTGTTAATCTGAGTCATAGGTGGTGTTTGCATGTCTGTCTGTCGTGTGTCTCTCCTTCCCAGAAGACAGTCTGGACACCTGCTGTCCCTCCCCTCCTTGTGGTTTCTGGGGTGTAAGTGCCTGCGGGTTACTGCTTATCCCTTGACCAGCGCAGCCTCCGGACGTCTGATGTCATATGTGTGTCAGGTGGGCGATGCCTGACACTGCTTCCTGTATCCCAGTATGGTGGTAGACTCTTTTCCCATAGTGAGGAAACTTGGACTAGCTATGGTTTTCCATCTTTATGCATGTGAGATATGGGTGGGGTTGGCGTTATATGTTGTATGCACAACCTGGTATGTTGGTGTGAACAGCGAGATGTGCTTTATGTGCAGTCCTGTTATGTGTGGTTGTGTTAATCTGTATGTTGATGTGAACAGCAACGTATGTTATGTCTGCGCAGGTGGCCAGATATGTGCTTTAAGTGCAGTCCTGTTCTGTGTGTGTGAACAGTGTTGTGTCCTATGTGTGTTTTGTGCATCTTCTCCAGGTTTCTAATCAGGGATACCCAGGTCCCAGATGAAGACAGTGGGGCTGACCTTATCGGGATGCATAGGGGTGCCTCACTTTCTCTGATAGGTAAGGGACAGGTGTCCTTCCATTATTGCCTGAAGAGGTGCAATTGGTCCTTGCAATATTATGTGTTATTGCGGTTTTATTTGGACATGTTTTGCATCCGTGCTGAGGCTTGGCGTTTCAGTGTGCCGCATGGATGTAACACTAACATTATTGCAAGCTTACATTACACCTGCCACCTCTATTTCTTTCTTACACTACCCACTGCTAAGTGTATAGGCTGTTGTAACCGCACAACTTAATTTAAGAGGAAGTTTTCACTATAGACAAATATACAGCTGGTTGGTACATGGAGTGACACTCATTCCAAGACTGTTGGATTCAGATTCAAACCTGAGTTTCTACGAGCTTTACTCACAGGGTCCACGACCTAGGATCCTCAAAACCAAAGTACAATGTAAATCTTTAACGTGTAATGCATACTGCTCCCATGGACTTTTTACTTATTTTGCTTTCCCCCAGATTGGAAAGTAATGCTTTATGAGTTATGACGTAATGCTATAGCATTACATCATACTGCAGGAGCGATCAAAGTATCGCATATTGTAGTCCCCCAGGGGGACTTAAAAGTAAAGTGAAAAAAAGAGCAATAAAGTTTTTTTAGTTGTAAAAAAAAAAGTAATAAAAGATTAAATCCCCCCCCTTTTGCCATATCTATAATTAAAAAGTCTAAATATTAAAATAAAAATACATATTTGGTATCGCCGCCTCCATTAAAGTCCGATCTATCAAAGTGGTGCATTATTTACCCCACACGGTGAATGTTGTCCAAGAAAAAAAAAAAAACGCCAGTAATGCACTTTTTCAGTCACCCTGTCTCGCAGAAAAAACGCAATAAAAAGCGATCAAAAAGTTGTACATATTCCAAATTAGTAGTAACAGAAACTACAGGACATACTGCAAAAAAAGAGCCCTCGCTGAACTACGTCGACGGAAAAATAAGTTATTGCGCGCACAAGATGACCGCAGAAAATTGAAAAAAATTGAATGTCTTTGGAAAAAAAAATAGTATAGTAAAAAAAAACAACTTTACAACTTTGGTATTGTAGCAATCGTACTGACCCATAGAATAAAGTTATTATGTAGTTTTTGTTGCAGTTTGTGCGCTGTAGAAACAAGACGCACTGAAAGATGGCGGAATGTCGGTTTTTTTTTTTTTATTTTACTCCACTTAGAATTTTTTCAAAGTTTTTCAGTACATTATACAGTACTTTAAATAGCACCATTGAAAACTACAACTCGTCACGCAAAAAACAAGCCCTCATACAGCGACGTCGATGGATAAATAAAGGAATTATGATTTTTTTTTTAAGAGGGGGCGGGGGACGAAAATGGAAAAAAAAGGGCTGTGTCATGAAGGGGATAAATGCACCCTGAATGCCTGTAATTTGTTGCTCAAGTATCATAAATTTCACTTTGCTGCAATAAATAACTCTGTGTCTCTCAGAATCTCTATATAATCTAAATAATAATCCATTGTATTAATATGTATTAGACATGCAATTTACATGTGATATAAACCAGCAAAAGGTTATTTTAAAAAATGAATAAAAAGAGCTCTTCTATTGAAAAATTCCATACCAGTTAAAAAAAAAGCATTTCTTAAAGTGTAAAATGACTTCAAATACTAGTTTCTAAAATAAAGCTGGGATCATAACTTTGTTTTCGCTTTCAGTTTTCTGTTCTGTCATAGGAGAAAACTGAAAATGACAGAGTGCCTAATTTGGATGCTAGTGGTGCATACAGCTGAAATAAAAAGTTGATACATCTAAAACAAGTCTACTGACACCAGTTGAGTGCTATTTTTACACATTCAATTCCACATCAAAAGTTTGACATTTTACCAACAATTACTATTAAAGCATACCACCGGTGGAAAAAAAATATACAGGACACTTAGATCCTCATGTGCGGTACCTTTTTATTACCCTTCTTTTCAAAGCTCAGCTATTTCGTCTGCACTCCTTCATAATTTGTTAATAGAAAGTTATCACCTGCAATGTTGGGTATACCGTAGAGTTACAGTCCAGTCATTGTCTTTACAAGCCTGCTAGCTGACATCACACTTGCCATTCCTCCCCCTGTCTCACAGCACACATTGCTTGAATCAGTGCAGAGGCTGCTGTAATCACAGAACTTGATGTACTTGAAGTTCTCTCTATAGATACAAAAAACAGCTCTCTCTTAATTCTCTATGCCTGCATAACTGTTTCTATATATCTTATCTACTTAATCATCTAGTTAATTATCATTTTTATTAGATGTTTGGTGTAATATGTTGGGGGACACTACACACAAGTTACAGCTGTAAATAAACCACAGAATGTTACAATAAAAAGTATGGAAATATTCCTAAAAAGGAAACTTTACTTGGAATTATAGTATTTTAAGATTGGGCTGAGATCATATCTGCATTCCTGGAATGAAAGGTAACACTAATGGAGACACTATACGCTCTGAACTGGCGAAGAGCTTTTATTGTAGGATGGACCAAAGGAGAAGCAGGAACCGGAGCTTAGGGGGTTAACTCTTAGAGAAGATATTGTCAAAATTGACACCTAAGCCTAGCTTTTGTAGCCTCAAAAGATAGGCAGAGGAACATCTATTTATCTATTTTGAACTCGGGAGCCATTTTGGGGACAATGAAAAATATAATATTTCTGGGCCTTGCCTTTTATTGTGACTCACTGCCCAGTTATAACCAAGGAATTAGCCTAATGAATTAATGGACAATTCTGAAATTTGAGTCACGGACCGAGCATATTAAAAATATGATCTGAGGAATTGAGAGGCACTTATTTAACCCTTAGTATTGTAATGCCAGTTACACATTATTGTATTTTGTGCTGTGTTTTGCGTTCGTAATACGGGTCTTCTGACTTGAACTTTGAGCATCATACATTCCTATGATGTTTGGAGTTGAGGTCAGGAGAGAGACTGCCAGGCTGAGACACACTTCTGTGTTACAGAGGTGGAGAGGGGTTATGTAGAAGTGCAGTACACAAAGTGCCCTTTAGGGGGACTTAACTGTGTGCTAATAAGTGGAGACAGCTGCATAGCTGTGTATGGAGTAGTTAAAACCTCCAGACACATTGATTTGCCCTGCTGAAGGCTGGAAGCCAGAGCTGTGGAGGATGGCTGTGTGACGGCCACAAGTATAACAGGGAAGGATGCCCTTGGGTACATGTGGATTTTATGGTGGCGTTTAGTGGCACTAGGCCACTGTGTTAGTACTGATTGGGAAACTACTGTTGAGTTAGCACCTTGATGGGCAAGTGTTTGTCATTTTTATAGAACTTAGTGTATGTACTGCCAGTAGCTGATGTGATTCGACTGGATATCCCTGTTACTGCTGAAAAGTCAAGAAAAATAAAGTTATTTGGACTTTTATATGGACTGAGTTAGCCGCTGTCTTCGCTGACCACTCCCCCCATGCAGACTTTGCCTCATAGTATAACTGAAAAATACAAGTAATAAAAAAAGAGAAACCAATAAGTGCTAGTGTGCTAATTATGCAAATCCTGACACTCTAATAGGATGAGAAACAAATCTCCATAAGTGAGTCACAAAAAAAAGTGTAATTGTGCCGATGATGCGAGCAGTGACACCGTAATAGGAGGAGTTAGATGCTTTTGAATGATGGCGCTGGAGAAGAATGCTTCAGCTTCCTAACAAGCAGGTAGTAGATCATGTCAAGCCAAAAACATCCCAAGAGGCGAAGATTTAAAAACCAAAACAATCTCATTATGGACACATCATGCGAGCAAATGGACTGGAGAAGGATATTGTGCTGGGATCTGTCAGTGGTTCATGAAGAAGTAGTCAAAGAACTCGCTGGTTAGACCCAATCATGGCAAACACTGGTAGGACTACTTGCCAGTTAGAAGAAGATTTACTTAATGGACGAAAATGGTGAGAGTTGATCCATAGGGTGACCCAAAGTTGGCAACCACTGAATGGTTAATCATTAGAGATGAGTGAGCATACTCGCTAAGGGCAATTGCTTGAGCGAGCATAGTCCTTAGCGAGTACCTGCCCGCTCGAGAGACAAGGTTCGGGTGCCGGCGCGGGGGAGCGGTGAGTTGCGGCAATCAGCAGGGGGGGGGGGGCGGGGGAAAGAGAGGGAGAGAGAGATCTCCCCTTCTGTTTCTCCCCGCTCTACCCCGCAGCTCCCTGCCCGCCGCCGGCACCTCAACCTTGTCTCTCGAGCGGGCAGGTACTCGCTCGAGCAATTACCCTTAGCGAGTATGGTCGTTCATCACTATTAATCATCATCATCACTAATAGGAGGGAAAAAGAAAAATCTCAATGAAGGTTCCTTCACACCGGCGTTTGAGGGCTGCATATTACCACACTTTTTTTTTACGTGCGCAATATGCAGGTATAAAAGCCACTTGATTACACTGGCCCATCAGACGTGCATAAAAAAATGCAGCATGTCCTATCTTGGTGCGTTTAAGAGCAGACTCCCACTGAAGTACACGCAAAAGCACGCGCGTTAGTGTAACGTATTTGTGCCATGGATGTCGCACATGGATGTGCACATTTTAGGACATTCTACTGTAGTTTTATTGCTGTTGGGACTGTTCGCATGGGTGCAAGACACACCCTTTACTTGATTTGTAGCCTCATTAGTTCCAGATGTCTTCTTTTTCCCTCAAAATTGTGCAGCATAATGCTAAAATATGTGGGTATCTGTGCATTTTACTGTAATTTTGTACATGCTGAACATGCTCACAAGGATGCGGAAAACACTCCTGCCCTCTTCTAAAAGGCTATTTAGCTTAATGAGTTCCAGATGTATTTTCCTGTGGTTTTGGGCATCATTTCGTACATTCCCTTGCGTATTGCACGTGCATTTGCCCAGTCCCGTAGACTTCTATCGGGCCCTTTGGTGCACAAATGCACACACAATAAAGTAGATTCAATTTTATTTTGCACGCATAAGAAATGCATGTGCAAAATGTGTATAAATCCATTGATATCAAAAACGCACTCAAATACTGCCGTGTGATGGAGCCCTAAGGCCTCGGTGACACGACCGTTTTTTGGTCCGATCTGAAGACGCGCTTGCGATCTGCAGATCTATAGACCAAATGCATCCCAATGGGATCTGTCACATGTCCGCTTTTTATGTGGATGTGCGATCAATTATAGGACACAACGATTCGCAGAACGCGCCTATCTGCATTCTGCGCATCGCTGTGTTCTGTATATGCGCTCAATGGGTCCAACGGCAGCAGCGCCGACCCCATTGAGAACATATACTAAAGATCGTTCTCCTCTGCCACAGCTGTAACAGCTGTGGCAGAGGAGAACGATGTTCGCCCATTGAATTCAATGGAGGCGGCAATACAGCCCGCTCCATTGAAAGCAATGGGCTGCCGGCGAGCGCGGGATGAATTTTCGGGAAGGGCTTAAAAATATAAGCCCTTCCCTGAAAATCATCCTAAAATGTGTAAAAAAAAAAAAATAATAAAAAATGTATACTCCCCTTGCCCCTGCAGCTGGAGTTCAGCCGCGTCCGGCCAGCAGTTCTCCTGAACTGCTTTGTGTAGTATTCAGCAGCTGGGGATTTAAATTCCCCGCCTGCTGAATGAGCTGCCTCTGATTGGTCACAGCCCACACCAATCAGAGGCAGCTCTCACTCACCCATTCATGAATTCATGAATGGGTGAGTGAGTGCTGCCTCTGATTGGCTGAGCGCAGGGACCAATCAGAGGCAGCTCTCAGCTATTGAATGACAGCTGAGAGCTGCCTCTGATTGGTCCCTGCGCTCAGCCAATCAGAGGCAGCACTCACTCACCCATTCATGATTTCATGAATGGCTGAGTGAGAGCTGCCTCTGATTGGTGTGGGCTGTGACCAATCAGAGGCAGCTTATTCAGCAGGTGGGGAATTTAAATCCCCAGCTGCTGAATACTACACAGAGCAATTCAGGAGAACTGCTAGCCGGACGCGGCTGAACTCGGGCTGCAGGGGCAAGGTGAGTATACATTTTTTTTTTTACACATTTTAGGATGATTTTCAGGGAAGGGCTTATATTTTTAAGCCTTCCCGAAAATTCATCCCGCACTCGCCGGCAGCCCATTGCTTTCAATGGAGCGGGCTGTATTGCCGGCTCCATTGAATTCAATGGGCGAACATCGTTCTCCTCTTCCACAGCTGTGGTAGAGGATAGCGGGTAGTGCGGGGCGGTCTCACTGAAAACGCTGCTAGGTGCAGCGTTTTCAGTGAATCGTCGTCCCCGGTCACGCTATTTGCGGATGCGCTTTCGTTATGCGATCCGCAAATCGCGGGAAAAAACGCCCGTGTGACCGAGGCCTAACTGTGTACTGCATATTATGTGCATGATAACTAAGTGCGTAATATACCACCCCCATACAACAGTGAGCCCTAAGTGAGTCACAAAATAAAAAAAACAGATTGCAAATATAGATGGAACAACACATCAGGGAGCATGCTACAGGCCAAATGGACAAAACACCCTAAAAGAAAAAAATCAAAAAAGCAGCACATGTAAAAAAACATTATAAACATGGACAAGGAATGCTGTAAAATCACTCCAAAGAGAGGCAAAGCTTAAGGGCTACTGCCCACAGACAGATATTTGCTGTGGAATCCGCTGCAGGCATCCGCACCGTGGATCTGTAGCAAGTGCCACCCATAGCATGCTATGGAATATTGCCTCTTCCTGCTCACTTGCGGAAATCAATTGTGATTTCCACAAGCGGAGGAAAAATCACAGCATGCTCCCCTTTTTTAGTGGATTCCGCTTGGATGGCTGGCATTGATGTTGATGGAAGCCATCCGATCCGTGGCCCTTTCACAATCACATTGCAGAAAGGTCGTGGGAAAGGCAGACGACTAAAAAAAAAATTTGTTCTGTGCATATCTGACGGCTCGCCATGTGGACCATCTGCAGTACAGAAAAAAAAGAAACTAAACCAGGTACGTGTGGACATTGCTGCTGGCAGAGCCGGATTCTGCATGCGGAATCCGGCTCTGCAGTGCTCGTTAAGGCCAACCAGAGCCTTGAAGCCCAACCTAACAATCTATTCACATTCCCTTTGGGACAGCAATCTCCGTTTCTTCTTCTTCCCCCCCCCCCCCCCACCACACTCTCCCCTCCTGATTCCATAGTGCACCTTTTTGTTAGCACTGCACCCTATTTATTAAAGCCAATCACTTTAATAAGCTTGGCCCTAAAAGAATCCATAGCCTTTCTAAGAATGTTTAACTCTTTGACTGCTGGATAGCAATGTATGTACATATGTTGGGGACTCATTGCCTGTTGGATGAGTGATGGCAGCATATATGTGGGTAACTGGGGTCTGTGGACTGTGTTTAAGCATATTTTATGCGCACTTTGCAATCTGAAAAGACGGTGAGTGCAAGCTTCAATAAAACAGATGAACCCCTTGCAACTAGCAGCTACATCAGTGGGGGAAAGTATTTACATGACAGTTCTCATTTCTGATTTTCTGCTCTATCATAGGAGCAGAAAATAGAAAACTACAAAGTATCAGATCTGTTACATGATGGACACTAAAACAACGACAGAATCCTTTGACTTATAATGTGTTCCTTCAGGTTCCATCATGGTGTCCATCATTTTATTGAAAAAAAGAGCATTGCACGCTGCCTCGGACTCAGATGTGAAGCTAGCCGAACACAATATTCACCTCCCTTCCACCTAACAGCTTGAAAACAGAAATCATTTTCCTGAACTATCTAATTCATAACAGCTTGCAGAAAATTTTGCACATTTGGTATTTTTCCAGGGGTCAGTCAGTATATGTTTTGGCGGAACATATTTATGTGTCTTTCTTTTCCTAGCTAATCCCATTAGAGATTCCCAAAACCTTGCTGTACTTTATCATTATGATGTGGTTTGGAACATTGTCAAAGGTAGTAGAAAATGCTGAAAGTCATTTCTTCATAACAAATCAGTACAACAGCAGTGATAGTTGGATTTTACTTATCTTTTATTGTCACTTGAAACTATTTAAGTATTTAAAGGAGTTTTCCCACAACTTTAAATTGCTCTACAACCACTGTCAGTGATTGGCTGCAGCAGTCACATGTCCTGGTCAGCAGCAGCCAGGAAGGACAAAGTGATTGTGGAGCAATTTTAAGATGTAGGAACACCCTTTAAATGGCAAATTTCTTATTTCAATATAAATATTCTGTCTTAGAGGGAACATGTAATAATGTATTTGCTTTGTATATACGCTGCTATACTATATGTATAAACCAATATATGGGGTTTTTATAGGACACCATTCTACCAGGGAAGAATACTAGGTGCTGAGTATATTCTGTTTTTAGCGAGCAGGTATATTATACTTCATCCTGGGCAGTGGTGGAGCTATAAAGGTTGCAGAAGTCAAAATTGCAACTGAACCCCTAAACCATGGGGTACCTATAGGCCCCATCACCAACACAATAACTCTCTCTTTGATGGTTGAGCAGAACACTCCTGAATCACTCTGATAATCAAGAGCACTGTACATATGGTTACAGCTTCAGAGTCCTATGTGTCCACTCCCTGCATTCATCTATATCACGTGTCAAACACAAGGCCCGCGGCCCGAATCCGGCCCGCTGCCTCGTCTTATGTGGCCCGCAGCGTGCCGACACCACTCACCACTGAAGCGATAGCCAGCTGGGGTGCTGCAGCTCCCCGCTGGTAATCGCACTGTTACCGCTGATCCCGGCGCACACTGACGTCAGTGTGCAGCCAGGATCCTCCTCTCCTGAGTCCCCTGCTCATCAGTTCTGCAGGAGAGGACTCGGGGAGGAAGCGTGCTGGGCTACACATTGACGTCAGCGTGCATCCGGGCTCAGCGCGAGCAGAGGGGGAGCGGCGCTGACAGGAAGAGGTAAGTATATGGATTGGGGGAATGCTGCTTATTACTGGGGGGTGGGGGCTGCTTATTACTGGGGGGTGGGGGCTGCTTATTACTGGGGGGTGGGGGCTGCTTATTACTGGAGGGTGGGGGCTTCTTAATACTGGGGGGTGGGGGCTGCTTATTACTGGGGGGTGGGGGCTGCTTATTACTGGGGGGTGGGGGCTGCTTATTACTGAGGGGTGGGGGCTGCTTATTACTGGGGGGGCTGCCTATTACTGAGGGGTAGAGGGCTGCTTATTACTGAGGGGTGGGGGCTGCTTATTACTGGGGAAGGGGTATTATTGGGTGGGGGGCTGCTTATTACTGTGGGGGGCGGTGATTGTTACTGGGGGGGTGCCTATTAATGAGGGGTGCTTATTATTATTACTGAGGTGGGGGCATATTACTGAGGTGGGGGCTTATTACTGAGGGAGCTTATTATTACTGAGGGGGACTTATTACTGAGGGAGGGGGCTCATTACTGGGGGGTGGGCTTATAATTATAATGTTGATATGGGGGTTAATATTACTAATTGGGCCACTGTGGGGGTCATTATTTTTACTGGGGCCACCATCAGGGTCACTATTAGGGCTCGTTCACACGGGTGTAATTGTATTTTGGTCGCACAAATACGCTGTTTGTTTATGCCTGTATATTTGCGTACGTAAAAAAGAACACAGATGGGCCCACTGAAATGGTGCACAAATATGCAGTGACTACACAGGTTTCCTGCGCATTCACCACATATTTGCGCGGCCAATTCACTCCAATGGCCTATCGTGGTGCATAGTACGCAACAAAATAGGTCATGCTGTGTGAAAATATACATCATGTGAATGAACTCACTGAAATCAATGGCTTCTATTCACTGCATATTATGTACGCAAATACGCTTGTGTGAACAGGCCCTTACTGTACTGTCTTAGGCTCCCTGCACACAGGCAGAAATTCCGTGGCGGGATTTCCCGCAGAATTTCCGCCCGTGAAAGCTGCCATAGGATTGCTTTAGAAAACGCAATCCTATGCAGACAGCTGCGATTTGTCTGCGCGAAATCTCTCACAGAAAACAAATGGCGGCATGCTCTATTACTGTGCGGGGCAGCCGACACATCACAGAGCCAGAGCCGCGGGAGCAGGTGAGTGCCGCGCTGGTTCCTGCAGGGGCTCGGGTCGGGTCCCGCTGCGAGAATTCTCACAGCGGGATCCGACCCGACCGTCTGCAGGCGGCCTTACGATTGGCCCTTTGAAGGTCACCATAAGCCTGATGTGGCCCTCGGTGAAAATGAGTTTGACACCCCTGATCTATATGATTAGTACAAAGAGTAAACACTAGTGCCTGGAAAGGTGAGTGACCACTGGACCTCAGGTATGCAGAATAAACCCTTCACCAGGGATTTTAGCATAAGCACTTTCTGTCCCCTAGACCACCAGTGATCCTTACATTAACTCTTTTACTACTATCCTTAAAAGGGTTCTGTCATTGGAAAAAAAAAATTTCATTACTTACCTATTCCTCCCCAGGCCATCTTCTTATCACATCTTCTCCTTACCGATCTTCTCCTGGATCCTGCAGTCCCTGGGTCACCTCACCTCCAGCCGGAGCAATTCTTCGTCTTCCGGTGACGAAGCATCCATTCTTGGCAGTCTGCTTCCTGCAGGGCAATGTACGCTACGTCACTAGTGACTTAGTATTCACAGCCTAGAAGAGAGTGCGAAGCTATTGCCGAGACTGCGTATGCACGCTGTCTCTCTACAATAGTATATTAACACTCTCGACGAGACAGCACACATGCACAGTCTTGGCAATAAATCGGCATTCCTTGCTAGGCAGTGAATATCATGTCACTAGTGACGTAACCTACACTGACCTGTCGGAAGAAGACTGCAGAGAATGAATGCTCTATAACAAGAAAAAGAGGATCCGGCCAGCTTGTGGTGAGGTGACCCGGGGGGCTTGAGAAGATCAGCGTGGAGAAGATGCTGTAAGAAGACTGGGGAGGAATAGGTGAGAATTGCTTTTCTTTTCTAATGAAATGCCAAAACCCCTTTAAATGAATCACCTCATTTCCCTAGATCATCAGGTATACTGACATTAACTTCTTTGCTTCGTTTAACCAATAGAGATCTTTAAATTAACTGATTCACTGCTCAGAACCACCATTGATACTGCACTTAACCTCTATACCATTCAAGACCACTAGGTGCACTAACATTAACCCCTTCACTACCCTAGATCACTAGGAATATTGACATTAGTCGGAGTTATGGAAACCCCTGTCACCAGGTTCTCCATGTATTAAAACAAAAAAAAAAATCAGCGATTACTCACTTCTCCCTGCTTCCCTGTTCATTCCCTGCTGCCGTCTCGGGGACATTTTCCAGCAACATTTTGTAAACTTGCTATAGAAGCCAACAGAACCGGCAGCATAGAACAAATGGGTGGGGGTGGGGGGTGTGTGGGAAGAGGTGAATAACCACTGTTTTCTTATTTTAAGGCTTGCGGGACCCAGTGACCACCTTAAGCCAGACAAACCCTTTAAAATTTTTAACTATCCTAGATCATCAGAGATTGTTGATACTAACACTTTTTCTGCCATATACCACTAGGCTTATAAACATTAACCCTTTCAATACCCTAGACCACCAAAGATACAAACAACCTTCATTGTGGTATACTTGGATGGACTTTAATGGTGTTTGCTGGGATGCTATATGACTCTTGTATATCCGTCTGCTGTATTATGATTTATTAGGGCAGCAAACATTAATATTTATTTTAGACAGTAACATTCTGTATTGCCTGGCTTAGAACAAAGACCCGTTCCCTAACTGCTCTATTCACTAGCTACAAAGGCTTAATGTATAAATGATTTTTGCCAGGAGTGCAGCAGAATGTTATGGGTGGGCTGGGGCTTGCTGTAATGAAAAGCTTGGAGCAAGCTGAACTTTTGAATCCATGCCATATGAGGCTTTAGCTACGCCCCAATGCCAGTTATATAAAAAAAAAGGATAGGAATAGCAGGCTCGGGCCAGGTCCTTCCCGCTGTTCTTCAGAGCCTTGGCACGGTTTCCGCGGTCCTTAGCCTCCCACACAAGATCACTTCCTGGTTACAGGATTCATAAATCCCGCCTTCACAAAGTGATGGCTGTGATTGGTTCTATGAGCACTGCATTGATTGGCTGAGCTGCAGTGCTGGAAGAACCAATTACAACCATCATGTTGTAGAGGCAGGATTTATGAATTGGCTGAGCCGCGACCCCGCCAATTCATAAATCCTGCCTTCACGACTTGATGGCTGTGATTGGTTCGTCCATCACTGCATTGATTGGCTGAGCAGTACTCAGAGAACCAACCACAGCTATCAAGTTGTGAAGGTGGGATTTATGAAATGGCTAAGCCGCTGAATGAACAGTATGTACTGCAGAGAGAAAGCTATGCAGAGCACTGTGTAGTGCAGATTACATAACTGCCAGGTGCCTTCTGCCACAGCAGAGCTACAGGGTCCTAGCAGACCCAGATCTGCTTTGTTAGTGACGATTGTCATTGCAGGGGGATGTTTTCCCTTGTAACTGGGACTCCTATGGATGCTGCTTCCATAGATGAAACAGTGGAAAAGTGTGAAATAAAAAAAAAAACTATGTAAATAACCCCCAGAGGTCTTATATGACATTATGGGGGACATAGATGTTAAAAAGAATAGTTGAAAAAAATTTTTTTTTGAAAAAATATAAAAATGTATACATAAAAAAGGAAGGATTTGGGGAAGCATTGTGGGAGAAGAGTATGTGGGGAATTTATGACGTAGTAGAACGCATGGGGTGAAGTTCATGGACCCAAGCTAAAATTATTTGAAGTGATGTATTCGTACCAAAGTTTGCAAATGCTTAAAAATTTGTGTCTTGTGCCCTTTTCCTAGTTTGCAATTTCTTCAAAGCGGCACAGTTGTGAAACCCTCTCTGCCCATTAGGACAGAGAAGGTGCCTCAGATCTGCACCACATAAGCGGGCTTAAGACACTTTTCTCATTTACCACATAACAGTAACAGAATCATTTAGACAAGATTGCCTTAATCGGTGACCTTATTACCTTATTGCTTTTCTGTTTTAGTTTTCTGTTTTGTTTGTCTTAAATCCAAAATATTATTATTGCAGGAAAGTAGTGACTTTTTGTATGCTTAAATAATACAAATCTATTTGCAACTTTAACAAGTAATTTCACTTATTACTGTTAGGGACCCGCGTGTTCCTGCCTCTTCTAGGTCTTTCAACCTGAATTAATATTAATATAATCTGCATTTTCATTCTGTGTTATACTCAATAAAATAAAAAAAACAAAGACAATGACCCACCGTCAGTGTCAACCAAAACTGTACAAATTATATATCAAAACGTCCAAAACAAAATGAGGAACCCATTCCTGTATTTTATTTTATCCTAAATATAGTAAATGTAAAAAAAAACTATAAATTTCAAAGAAAAAAAAAAGCTTTTTACCCCTAGTAAAACTGAAAAAAATATCATGGTCCTTAAGGGGTTAATTTTAAACAGTCTACAATTTTTTTCCCTCATATTACCAACATTGAGGTTGTGAGAGGAATTATGGCAAGAATACAGTAACTATATTGTGTAAATGTGATAAAATAAAGTATATTCATCCCTATGGTATAATAAAACCTACATAGTCTTGGCATTAGCCCTAATCTCATTTGCACAAGGAAAGACTAGAACCAATGGGAGGAAACCGAAAGGGAGGAGACACACATTAGATATTAGACACTTTCTGACAGTGAGGGTGATCAATGAGTGGAACAGGTTGCCATGGGAGATGCTTAGTTCTCCTTCAATGGAAGTCTTCAAACAAAGGCTGGACAAATATCTGTCTGGGATGACATAGTAAATCCTGCACTGACCAGGGGGTTCAACCAGATGACCCTGGAGGTCCCTTCCAACTATACCATTCTATGACTGGATTAAGATAATTTGTTACCAATCTCCTCCTGCCAAGGATTTAAGATTCCTCATTGATGGAATGTATTGGTAGAATTCTTCAGTGCCTGTTTAGGTGTCCTATTTAATATAACAAGAACTTGCAATGCGCATAATAGCAAAGATCAAGTAACACATCTGTTTGCTTCATGGACCCTCGCGGATGAAGAATTATGGATTCAATAACCCGGAAAAGCAAAATCATAAAACATCCAAGCAGTCCAGTATCCATAGACCTCTGACCTATATTTCTAGAAAACATGAATTAAAAATGAGCTCATTCAATTTTAATTGAGTAGTGAATATAGAAAACCATTTTTCAAGCTTTCCTTATTAGAAAATTCTGTAAACTAAGGTCATTTGAAGACCTTTCATTTTCCTTGATAAGAGAGGAATGGAGAGATAATATTTACATGTAAGAAGTCTTGGCTGTAGACAGACCAGATGATTGCAATCTGATGGATGTATCCTTGCACTACACGCTTCAAATGTCTCTGCTAGCAAGTTCAAAACTAGTTTTAGTCGCAAAACTAATCAGCAAAAATTCTGCTTATCTTGCCTTTACGCTGTACCTGACATATGATATTAACCCCTTAGTACCTACTGAACCAGTATGGAAACATTGTACCATAAATCCAACCCCTGTCCTACAGTCCTGTTACTTTTTACTTTCTCTTTGAGCCTCTTCTCACATTTCTGTCTCACTTAATTCCTCTTCATCCTTTTGGTCTTCCATCCTGACCCTAATACTGACCCTAACACACTTGTCAAAACGTATTACTCTATCAAGACTTTCTCTCTATACTGCTGCTGTTCTGAATCTTGTGGAGAATCTCTCTAGAAAGAGTGCCACTTGCCTGCAGATTCTCATCACTGAAGTGTCATCTTCTTCATTCACACAACATAGAAAAATAAAATTCCTTAAATTATTGTGAGCACTAAGGTCCGACCAGGAATGTAGATGTCAAATCCATTCAAAATGGACCCCTTGTAACATGTAACCTATTTTATTAACCCCCTTAATAAATACCTATGTTCTTTTTAGACTAAAGGCCTATTTACATGCAAAGATAATTCTTCAAATAACAGGAAGATTAAAAGATTTTGCGATCTATTTGCATAAAGTGTTAATGGCCATTAATGGGCTTAACACTTTTTTGTCTTCATTTGCATGTAAAAGGACCTCCAGGAGCTGGTTGCAGAGCCCAGCTTGTGATTAATCGCACAGCTGCATTGTTCTGCTCATGGCTGATGGCAGATTACAATGTTATCTGCCGCCTCCCGTGGTGATAACAGCATGCGGTTTATTGAAAAATACTATTTCTCACTAGCTGAACAATAGGTTTTAGGTTCAAATTCTCATTCAAATAAAAAGTGCACAATGCCATATTTATATGTAACGATTATTGCTTAATTTCGGTCATTTTAACTAATTTTGAGTGATAATCGTTACGTATAAATAGGATTTAAACCAAATATTTATACGCTTGTATTGCTTAGAAAATTATGTATTCCTTGCAGTACACGAATGCTATGCACTTTTATGAATGCTTTAACTTATCATTGGCCATGGGCCCCTGGGTTGTGGCTTTATATCCATATAGTTTAGTTGACTAGCAAAATAACTTCTGCTTCTATTTAATAAGGCTTCAGGGTAAACATTACATACAAATTGTAAACAGAATCTCGTCATGGTATTAAAAAAACAAAAAAAAAAAAAATGAAATGTCAAAATGACCGTTTGACAATTGCTGTAAACTGGCAACCGAAGTACAGTAAAAGCCTAAGAAGCGTCTGTTCTATACACTATAGTCTATTAAAGTGGTTTTGAAGGGAAATACTGTTGATAACTTACCCCTTTGAATATATCACCAACAGTTAGTAGGCTGTGGTCCACCAATCAGCTGGTTCGGCACCTGCTGCCAGGACTGCTACACACAGGGGTATGGAGTGGAAGATGCTGCTCTGACCGTATGTAGTGGCCGTCACTTGTAACTGCAGTCTTAGTGGTCCTTGAAATCAATGGAAGATATGCCATCTGTTAAAAGTGTTAGTCATTACACAGGGGTCGGAACAACAGCTTCCACTTTTCTTTTTTTTTTTTTTTAACAGTGGACCCCGGCTCATAAACTTTTGATGACCTATCCTGTTTCCTTCTGCTTCCAATGCTATGGGGTCAATCTGTTATCCAGTTGATCTTTAGAGCTCACATTGAACTATATATGGTAAAAGCTATAGTAGTCATCTAACTGGTTTCAATAATTCAAGGTGTTGGCTAGCATAGGGTATATTCTGTTATAGGTAATGTGTATATAGTAGAAGCTGTAGCATAGGACCTCTGTGTAAAGGCCCATTTACACATAATGATTCTCGCTCAAAATTCGTTAAAACGACCAAAAATGAGCGATAATCGTTACATGTAAACACAGGCATCGTGCACTTTTCGTTTGAACAATGATTTTAAGGTGAACTTAAAATCCATCGTTCAGCTACTAACAGGTGAAGCAAACACATTTACCGCTCAATAGACTGCAGGCTGTTATCTCCACGGGAACTATCAGATAACAATGTAATCTGCGGTCAGCGAGAAGAACAATACAGCTGTTTGCACAGCTGGGCATGTGATTCATCACATGCTGGGCTTTGCACACAGCTCTTGGAGGCCCTTATACATGTAAGTGAAGCTGATAGTGTTGATGGCGTTTAACACTTCATGCAAATAGATCACAAAATCTTTCAGTTGTTTGAAAGATTATCTTTGCGTGTAAATGGGCCTTAAGTTGTGCATTGGGTTCTCTCTCCTGTATAATGCCAACAAAATGGCAAAAAATGGAAAAACGCCTTCCACCCACTTGCTACACACATATCATTATTAGTCAGTCTAGTATTGTGAAGGAAGGCTTGTGTGACCCCCACCCCCCATAGGCTAGAGGCCCAGTTACAATGGCAACCGCTGAAAAACGTAAAGCTACATCACTGGAGAGAGGAGCAGAGTCTACTAATTCTGAGATTCTGACACAAGGGAGGAAGACGTTACATATCGTCCAAAAGAATAATTTAAGCCTCAAAGAGTTAAGCATCATAATATTGTAGTACTGGTTGGCCTATGGCCGAGTCAAGGGCTAAGTAGGGACTCAGATGGTGAGCAAGTATGTGCTGGGATTGGAGGAAGCAAGGAAATGTTTCTACAAGCTGACAAAGGCAGTTATGCTGAACAAGAAGTCAGCGTTTGTGGTTACAGTATCCTCCTACTACAAGCAAAGAGTGCTGCAAAAGCCACTAAGAGCCAAGTGAAGTGAATAGAAAGTTACCTTCAAGCTGAACAGTATTCTGTATTTTCAAGTTAAAGTAGTACTCTAAAAGAGACAACAATCCTGAGATGAGCCGCGTGAATTGTGGGCTTGGACTGTGCTCAAAGGTACTGCACTGTAGGCAAGTGTAAGTGTTGTTGATGTACATGCTATTCTAATGCAATTGAATTTAGAGAAGTCAATCAATTTTGTTATTGTTGCAGCATGCCATACTACTATTGCTGCTGGAGACTTAAAGGAGTTGTCCTACTTCTGGTTGTTTTGCTGCAGGAAGCAGACCGCTTCATACATTGTGCAGTGGCCTGTTAAGTACTGCAGGCTGTCTAAACCACTTCAGTAGGACTCAGCCTGCAGTACCAACCGAGGCCACTGTGCAATGTATAGAGCAGTCTACTTCCTGCAGTAAAAGAACTAAAAGTAGGACAACTCCTTTAGCTTTAAAGAGGACCAGACAGCTCTTCTAACATGTTTGTTTTAATACTACTTAAATAACAATTCTGGAACATCTCTTCTGGTAACTCTGCATCTTTTGGAATTTTAGGAATAGATCGACCACCCGGTGTTTCTAGTTGAGGTGAATCCCTACACACGGATATTGTCAGCACTAATTGGACAGTGTCACAGTTTGTAGGGACCACCCCAACTGGTAACACCCATCTATAGAGAGAGGGGCATAAGAATGAAAGTTGTGGCAATTACTAGGCCATTGCTTTATTCTTTGTTTCAATCTATAGCATGGTGGCGACAATCTTTGGTCACAACTGGTTCCTGCTCTTCATCCATGGCCAAGATGAAGTATGTGCAGCATGAAATGGCTACTGCCTGTGTCTGAAGATTGTATCCAAAACCACACTGTGGATTTAGGGCTCCTTCACACGGGCACTTACTGCATGCATACAATTTCCGTGCGCAATGAGCAGAGAATAGAACCTACTGATGTCTATGGCGTTGTATACATTTCCTGATTTTTGCACACGTGCAAAAAAAAATACAGCATGCTCTATTTTCATGCGCATTTGTGCATAATATGTATAAGAGTGAGTGTGCAAATGCGCACTCAGTGTGCAGCAGGATACGCAATACGCTGCGCAATTGTGTGAGAAAACGCATCTGGAACTCATTAGGCTAAGCAGACCTTTAACTCGGGATGTATTCTTCTGCCATGTGTAAATGAACATGCCCTGTGAGTGCAAAAACTACAGTAAAATACATCTACGCACATATAAAAATATTCGTTCATAGCGGAAATACGTTGAGCAGAGTTCTTCGCAAAAATACTTACACCCGTGGGGGTTTTGTCATTTAAAAAAAAAATCAATTCTTGCCTATCCCTCCCCCGTCTGTTTTCTTACTGCATCTTCTCCTCAATGATCTTCTCCAGTCCCCCGGGTCACCTCACCTCCAGCCGGCCAGATCCTCCTCTTCTTGTTATGGAGCGTTCTTTCTCAGCATTCTTCTTCTGGCAGGTCAGTGTAGGTTACATCACTAGTGACGTAACGTTCACTGCCTAGAAAGGAATGCCGAGCTATTGCCGGGACTGCGCATGCGTGCTGTCTCACTGTGAGTGATATACTATTACAGCGAGACCCCATGCATGCACATAAATAGCTCGGCACTTTGCTAGGCTGTGAACGCTACAACACTAGTGACAGAGCATACATTACACTGCAGGAGGGAGACTGCCAAGAATGGACGCTTCGTCATCGGAAGAAGAAGAATCAGCCGGCTGGAGGTGAGGTGACTGGGGGGGAAGATTGCCAGGAGAAGATGCGGTAAGAAGACTGATGGGGGAGGAATAGGGAAGTATAGAATTTTTGTTTTCTTATGACAGAACCCCTTTAAACATAAGGAATAAGGCTGCCTGTCCACGGGCGTATTTTAATTGCGTTCCCTGCGGCGATAATCCGGCCGCCAGGAACGCAGTGACCACTTTACATAGCGTTGCTATAGAAAGCGTAGTCCCCCTGTCCACGAGCGGAGAATCATAGCAATGCTCTGCGGTGAGCCTATCTGTCAGATAGGCTTATTGCGGAGAACCGTCAGCTGGCTCTTGCTCCCTGGTGGCGGCTTCCGCAGTGGAGATCTACCTCAGGATATCGCTACACCCGTGGACAGGCAGCCTTAAGGAAAGTGCTGCAACTTTCGTTCTCATACTGCTGTGGATTGTGTGACTTGTATTCTGTGCGGCTGAGCAGCTCCCTACCCTAAAAAATGGACTACTTCCTACGGCCTTTTACCCACTAGCGTTTTTTTTTTTTCTCTGCGATTTCTTTTCCAAATGTCAATGGGACTTTCTA
Source organism: Eleutherodactylus coqui (assembly GCF_035609145.1). Lineage (NCBI taxonomy): Eukaryota > Metazoa > Chordata > Amphibia > Anura > Eleutherodactylidae > Eleutherodactylus > Eleutherodactylus coqui. The sequence continues at coordinate 227,940,699 of NC_089841.1, forward strand.
ATGTTAAAATTGCATTGCACAAAAATCGCAAGTTTGCGTTGCTGCAATTTTTGTGCGATGCGATTTTAACAATAGAAAGTCCCATTGACATCTGGAAAAAAAAAAAGCAGCGAAATCGCAGAGAAAAAAAACACTAGTGGGTAAAAGCCCTAAGACACTCGGAGGACTTTTTATTTGCTATATCTAACACTTCATATATGTACATACATTGAAATGAATGGTAGCATGAATGTATTTTCCCTAATTTCCCCCCTTCTGCATTTGTACTGTATAACTGAATATCATATCCACATATCATGTCATCGTGGCAGCTTGTGTTACATTGTTTCTGTACTCTTCTATCCCTGCCCTCGTATTGTTACTGCCTCTCCTCTTTGCATGCTGTGTAAACTAAAAACCTCACCTTCCATTGTGCTGTAGTCAGAGCAACCTCACACAAAGGTACAGTGGCTGCTTAGATGGCTATTGGGTGTCTTCTCAATGTGCTCCCAGCGGCTCCTGTAACTCCGCTTCAGTAGATTGTTTTTAACATGCAATCCATTATCTCTTAATTTAGGGAGTCATTAGTTGGCACAACAAGAATTAAAATGCTGGAGTACCTTACTGTTATCTCTCTCTCTCATAGCTATCTATCTCTCCCATATTTATATATCTATCCCCTTTCTATCTATGTATCTATCTATCACATTTCTATCTATGTATCTATCCCCTTTCTATCTATGAATCTATCCCATTCCTATCTATCTATCTATCCCATATCTATCTATCTATCTATCCCATTTCTATCTATCTATCTATCTATCTATCTATCTATCTATCCCATTTCTATCTATCTATCCCATTTCTATCTATCAATCCCATTTCTATCTATCTATCTATCTATCTATCTATCTATCCCATTTCTATCTATCTATCCCATTTCTATCTATCCATCTCATTTCTATCTATGTATCCATCCCATTTCTATCTATGTATCCATCCCATTTCTATCTATGTATCTATCCCATTTCTATCTATGTATCCATCCCATTTCTATCTATGTATCCATCCCATTTCTATCTATGTATCCATCCCATTTCTATCTATGTATCTATCCCATTTCTATCTATGTATCTATCCCATTTCTATCTATGTATCTATCCCATTTCTATCTATGTATCTATCCCGTTTCTATCTATGTATC